>NW_024039498.1:0-600000 GCF_016077235.1 Cyprinodon tularosa | reverse complement strand
ACAGCAACAGGCTCAGCAGCAAGCGACGACTGTGGCTCAGGGGAAGGCTCAGAGGAAAGCGTCGACACCTGCTCAGGAGGAGGCCCAGGGGAAGCCGCCGACTGCAGCTCCACCCCTGGAGCAGGGGAGACCACCGACTGTGGCTCCACAGGAACCCAGGTGGCTGCAGATTGCGGCTCCGGATCAGGAACAGAAGAGGCCGCCCATTGCGGCTTCACTTCAGGAACAGGGGAGCCCGCTAGTTGCGGCTCCCGGTCAGGAACAGAAGAGGCCGCCCATTGCGGCTTCACATCAGGAACAGGGGAGCCCGCTGGTTGCGGCTCCCAGTCAGGAACAGAGGAAGCCGCCCATTGCGGCTCCGCATCAGGAGCTGGGGAAACCACTGACTGTGGTTCCACAGGAGGAGGCTCGGAGTAAACCGCCGACTGCGGCTCCACCCCAGAAGCTGGGGAGACCATCGATTGTGGCTCCACAGGTAGACAGGTGGCGGCCGGTCGCGGTTCCGAATCAGGGACTGAGGAGGCCGCCCATCGCGGCTTCGAATCAGGAGCAGGGATCCCTAGACGCCCCCTCATCTCCTGCACAAAAAGAATCCACTCCTCGTCGACTCGTCTCAGCTCCGTCTCCACCTCACCAAGGTAATCCCCTAAACTCCGGTGCATCCGCCTCCTTAAGAGCTGCTCAGGGGTCTCTGGAAGGCACGAAGTGGGCTCAGGGGCTAAGGAGGCCAATACCTCATAGTAGTGTTGCAGCTGCGCCTCCCACTTGGGAGGCAGCAGACTGCGCCGAGCGGGCCCCACCAGGTGAGCGTGGGTGGAGTCTGCTGGGCTAGCTTGTTGGCCGGATCGTTCTGTCATGATGCGTGGTTGGTTTGCTAGCCCAAGGATGCAGAACTCCACAGACTCTGAGGCAGGATCAAAGTTCAATATTTATTGGTGACTCAGGTCTCCCACCTGGGAGGTAGAGAGCACAAAAGCAGGTTAAAATCTTGTAAAGGTTACAGGCTCAAAAACTCACAGGTTGCTGGTTCAGACAGGCAGGATTAAACAGGCAAAGAGGCTCTGGTTGCTTCCATGGCAAGGACAAGGACAATGACCACGATCCGGCTCAGAGGGAAGCTCTCCCTCAGCTTAAATAGGGAGAGTTTAATCAGCAGAGCTGATTGGAATCAGCTGAGTGCTGAGAACCAGCTTCCAGGAGAGGATCCACGGCGCCCTCTGGTGGGCAAACCTCTGGATCCCAACAGAAATAGAAGCCCAACGGAAGGGATCCACACAGCCCTCTGGAGGGCAAATCCTTGGATCCCAACAACCTCCCCTTCACCATTATACCACCACCACCAACTGCAGTAGCATCATAAGCCATTAATACAAGGCAGGACAGATTCAGACTCTTTGTTATATTTGAAGTGTTGATGATTTTTTTTTTTTTTGCATACATTTATGCAATATTGATTTCATGTAATGCTGCAATAAAATCCTGCAGCAGGTGGTTCTGAGTTTAACACTAACATGCTACATCCAGAAGCTCCTCAGCAGCAATCTGATTAACAGCTGGTAAAAACCCTTCTCCATGGTAACGTCAGAGGGAGAACATTGTTTGAGCTAGCTTAGCATGCTATAACTGAGATGGATGGAAACACTGATGATTGTTCCAGAACATCTAGCCTGGAATTGGTTTGTGTGGTTAAACTATCTTCCAGTTCAAGCTCAGGAGAGGGTAGTGATGCTGCGGGACATGGAGGCATCACAGCTTCCAGGTCAGAATCATCCAGACAGAGCAAACCTCTAGCCTACAGAGTCTGACTCTTAGGGTGATGCTAATGTGATAGCAGCAACACCGCTAGAAAACACGGCTGCTACACCTCTAGTACAGATAGCAGAACCAGTTATTAGTTTGTAAATATAAATTAGGATATATTTCAAATAAATCCTCCACCGATGTTACAAAAAATCATCTACTATATTCTTAAAGGTATAGCTAGCAACTCCACCCATCCTTCAGAGCCACGGTTGCGGGATCTGCCTGTTTCCAGCCAGGGGTGAATTTAGGAAATTTCTCTTCTTGTCCCTTTTCTTGTTGTTTTCCTCTCTATGTTTTGTTCTCAGTTGGCTTTTCATGTCGTCTCAAAAGGAATGAAAGATTTTCTCCAAGCACTAAGCTCACTTAGCTGATTGCTCCTTCCTGTGTTTCCAAAAAGGCATAAATAACCCAGTCCTTCTTTTCACTGTAGACAAGCCATGATCTGCTTCTCTGTTCTTCATTTTTCATTTGGATGAAATATTAGCTGCATGAATCATGACAGCAGACAAGATAGAGGAAAGCAGGAGGCGGGGTTACCAATGTACTTGGTCTGGAGAGCAGAGTTCGCTGCTTTTAGATGTTGTCGCCAAAGTCTCCAGTAGCAGAAAGAGTCACTAGATTTGGCACTAGGCGATTTTTTGAAACAAAGGTACTAAAGGGGTCTGAAAAGTTGCTAAATATAGGGACAAAAGAGCTAAGTTGGTAACACAGCTCTTTGCATCATTTGTTTTCAAATGGTTTGCTGCTGTCTGTTTGGACCTTTCTGAACATGTGCAGCAAATGGACTGATCCAATATGGTGTACACTGAAGGGGGGCTGATACACACTTAATATTATAAGCATTCTGATGGCGAAATTATTTTTTTTAAATCAAAAACATAATGTGCACAAATAAGGAATAGTAAACAGAGTTTTATGGGCCCCCCAGAAACTTGGGGCCCAAGGCAAATGCCTCATATGACCCTTGCCTCATACAGTGTGAAGACCCCCCCACCCCCCTCAATAAAGAAAAAACAGAACCTATGAAATACAAAATGCAGAGCCTTGTTTTTACCATTAAGTTACCCTCTGACTGCGGTTCTACAGAAGCTAAAAACAGTTGGCTTTGGTTCATCATCTGGAACAGAAGCAATCTATGATCTAAGCCCCAAATCAGCCTCCAATTCAAAAGCATCAGCAATAAGATTTAGATCCTTTAATGTCCTTTTAGCTTCATCCTTCATCAAACCAAGTTTCTAAAGTGTTTCACTTTGTTTTTTTTTTGTTTTTTTTCTCACCGATATTAATAATTTAGTTAATTGCTAGCTGAAGCAACGGCCAACCCCACCACCAGTGGCGCCTCCAGAAATGTTTCACAGGGGTGGTCAGATGGGGCCACTCAAAATCTCTGGGTGGCACATGGAAACTAAAAGTCATAATTTCAGGGTTTTAATCTACTATTGAGGTAAACCTGCCTGCACAAATCAGAGACTTCACTAAACACCTACTCATAGCTTGGTTTATTGTTTGATTTTTAATGTTATGTCGCTGACTGTGAGGAGTGGGATTAAATGCTAAACTGATGGTAATACAATTTTTACTGGTGAATAATTGTATAAATTATACAAAACAATGTTTAGTTTTTTTCCATGTTTTTTAATTAAATATTGATAAAAAGAAGACACGATCTCATTACTGAAGTCAGTTAACCATTTCAGTTCCACTTTCATTTTCCATTATGCAGAAAATCAACATCAAAATATACAAAACTGTTAAAATAGTGAAACTATAATGATGTTTTGATAGCAATAGAAAATAAAAGTACAAAATAAAAGATGTCTCCCAATGTTCAGTTTGTCTTTGAGACTTTTGTGAAAGGATAAAAACTATGTTTGATACGACTTTTTCAGGCTGACAATAATAACAGCTGTTAAATGTATCAAATCACATGGTGACAGCTCTTTCTGCATTAGTGTGCCGGAAAAGCAGGAACATCTGCAAAAATATGGGAGTTTCACTGTGACAAGGACTTAACTTTGTTATACCAGGCCTGTCTCAGAACCAGAAATGATCTGCCAAAGAAGCGAAATGGCTGAATTACAAAAGCATAGAGAAGAGATAACAGGAAGCAACATCTGTCAGAAATGGTTCAGATTTTCCTATTCTTCATGGCAAATAAAGGGAAAAAGAAATATGTGTGCCATCAACAATAAAACTATTACTATTCTGCACAGCTTTGGACAGATTGTCCTGCCTCAGAGGTATTTGGAGGAATCCTTGATTTTACTTTCCAGCAGCAGCCGTTGTTCTGTCAGATCAGCATACCCAGTAAGACCAGCTTACCTATAGTAAATACACATGCGTAAGACGTCAGATTTGCATTTATCCCTTTAGTTTTGTACAAAAAATAGACTTTAAATGACCTCAATGGGAACGTATCCCTCTAGTCATGTACCACAATAACGATTTAAGGTCAGATCGCCATACGCTTCTAAAAACATCAAAAAGTAATTAATTAAATCGTCTTTTGTACATGCCTAAAGGGATAGACGACCGTTGAGGTAGTTTAAAGTCTATTTATCATACAAAACTAAAGGGATAAAGTAAAGGGATAAACTAAAGCTGAGGTCACAGATTAGCAGACCGTGGCCCGGATCCGGACCAACCTGCTCGCTAGTCTGGATCCAACCTAATTTAAAACATTTTTAAATTACTGCATGTTTTCCGACGGCAGTGTCTAAACATCACTTGCTCCGCTTCTCCTGTTAACATTGTCTTTTTGAGCATTAGGCACCAGGCTGCACATGATCCAAATTGGCCAATGAGCTGCTGTCAGTCTGGGTTGCTGCTGCTGCTACTTTTAGACACAGCAGGCAAACCTGTGGAAAGCTGGGTGATGGGAAAGAAGGAGAAGACCATGAGAAAGAGAAAGCAGAGAAAGTGTAGACTGCTGGAAGAACTGCAGTGAAAGAAAAGTGAAATGCCGTGCTCAAACATGACCCTGAACATTTTGAGGATGTTTGGCTCAACCTGCTCCTGTGAAGCAGGATCCTCTACCATGAACAGAATCAAAAATAAATATGGATCCAGGCTCAAAATGAGCACCTTGATATGTGCTTTAGAATGGCTTTGTCTCCATTCAAACCCAGGTTTAAAGCCTTGCAGGACAGCATAAAGCCCACTGCTCTCATTAAGACAGAAAAAGAAAGTCTTTATACCAAACTAAAAGTTTGTTGTTCTCTACTTCAAAAACCTTGTTTTTTTTTAATTGGAGAAATTTTCTTTTTTTTTAATATTTTTTATTTAAAAATTCAATGTACAGTATAACATGGATGCATTAACACCTCATTTTATTTCAGTCTTAAATGCTGTTTAAAATAACGGATTAAAATAAAAAATGTCTCCAGCCTTTACTGCTTGTTGATTTTTCTAATTCAGACCCTGCTGATTTTTAACTGATTACCTCTGAACTAAAGGGATAAACGGGTATAAACTCTGGGTACGCTGGTCTGAATGGGTATGGTCATCTGACAGAACACCGGATCAGATCCGGGTGGTTTCACCGTCTGAGGGAAACGAGCCTTTATGTGGCTTTTAACCCAAAAAGTGCAAACTCAGATTTAACAGCACAGAATACTTGTGTTCTTTTTCTTTTCTGTTTTTAATTTTTGTTTGATCTCAGAGGCTCAACCCATTAAGGCATCGAGAAGCTTAAACACGAGGAGCGTTGGAGGCCCCTGTTTTTGAAGCTCTCAACACCATTTTCTCCCCCAATTTGTCTAGAAAGGCGTGACAGAAACTACAGTTTGATTTTTCCAGCGGCTGCAGATGGGGAGCAGGTTCTCCATCCATCCATTTTCTGTACACGCTTGTCCCAAGTGGGGTCGCGAGGGGTGCTGGTGCCTATCTCCAGCAGTCAATGGGCGAGAGGCAGGATACACCCTGGACAGGTCGCCAGTCCATCGCAGGGCAACACAGAGACACACAGGACAAACAACCATTCATGCACACACACACCTAAGGACAATTTAGAGAAGCCAATTAACCTAACAGTCATGTTTTTGGACTGTGGGAGGAAGCCAGAGTACCCGGAGAGAACCCACGCATGCTCAGGGAGAACATGCAAACTCCATGCAGAAAGACCCCAGGCCAGGAATCGAACCCAGAACCTTCTTGCTGCAAGGCAGCAGTGCTACCCACTGTGCCACTGAGCAGCCCCCTGGGGAGCACGTTCTGCAAAGGTGAAAACAAATGGTAGCATTGATTTTAGCGCCACCAAATTAATGACAATAGAAAGAACTGCTGTCAGCAGCATTCACCTCACGTCAGCCGTAACTTTCTCCCACTCTTTGCTCTATAACCACCAGAGAAAAGTCAAACTTTTGTCTCTGATCAACTCTTTTCATCTATAAATTATAAAGCTACTGTCAGCAGATTTTATGTGCAGTTTTTGTTCCAGCCGGGCACAAAAACAGCAACAAAAAAAAATTTCCCTTCAAATGTAGGCATTTTAAAGTCCGTAGAGGGGGATAATTGCTGGTTTGTACGCCATCTCATTAGAAAAACAGAAGTTGGATGCTGGATGGAATAATTGCTATTGAGAAAATAACATCATTAAAATATGAAGACGAAGCAGATCCAGTTTTTTTGGTGGAATTTAGTCTTTTTCCTGCTCAGAATCTCACCGCAGCTTATTTCATCTGCAGAGTGCTGGCCTCTGAGCGGGAGTTTAGTCTCTGGGTAAGCATGGTCTCTATGGAAAATCAGAGCTAATGCTAAGGTGTAGCTACCAGTGGCCTAAAATAAAAAAAACAGACTTCCCAGTTAAGCACCGCCTTAACCAGAGTTTTTCTGCTATACCATCATATCAGCTCATTCCACCACCCTTCCTACCGTTTGAAGCAGTCTGACCATGAGGCGGCGAACCTCAGGGTCAGTACCTGCAGATAACCTGACTAAATCAGCAGTGCATGGAAGAAGGCTGGACTCTGACCCTTAGGGTCACTCTTTGCCACAAACTGTCAGCGTGAGATGCTGATGACTGATGGGAGGATGGGGTGAAAGATGGACAGACTGAGCTCTAGGTTTATCAGTCTGTCTTTCTTTGGTCATGAGATCCTGGATCGACTGAAATGAGCTTCTATGCAGGCTGGATCGGCTACACCTTGGAGACGGTCTGAGGAGATTCCTCCGGGTCCAGGTCTGAGCAGGACTAAAAACATAAAGTAAAGCATTTTCTACAGCAACTGTTACATTTCTGAATGCAAAGCCAGATTATGATAAAGCCCTAAAATACTTCAGAATGCTTCTGATAGATTAAAAACTAGAGCTTCACAGGAGGAAACTGAGATCATCTACTGAGGATTCCCCTGAAAAAACAAAAACTTCAGTGATTGAAATGTCAGATGTTTTGTCCAGTACTCGAGTTGAGGGAGGATGGCATCTCCCTTCTTAAACAAATCTTAAAATCACCCCCCTTCTTAAATGATCATTTCCCCATACCATGTAATAAAATGCCCCCTGTGACTGAATGTGTAAAATGTCTACTATATATTAACAGTAATGGTAATAATATTGCCCTTTCAACATTGCGAATATCCTGAGCAAAATAAATCAAATCAAAGAAGTGTTCTACCATGACTATGAAGCTGATCCCAGTGGGAAATTAGTCCCTAACTATGCAGGGGCAGTGACAGCCATGCCAGTCCAGGGACTGACTGCAGTTCTACTGTAAGGTGCCTTGGTCAAGGTCAATGACCAGTGTAAAAACCATACCATGCTTATAGCTTTACAGTAGTAGCCAATCAACATTTTCCCACTTTCCTTGATGGCCCTTGGCTGGTCTCCAAATATTTCATTTTAAGCCTTAATCTCGTTACGAAAATATTTTTTCTGTCATGATTTTTGGACATTAAGATCTAAAGAGAAGTGCATCGTCTGGTCAGACCCTGTGATTCAGTGAAAGGTTGGAGTCAGACGGAAAAATATGCGAGCCAGCGAGAAGGAGATGTTCATTCCTGTGGCTGGAAGTTGAAGGGGATTCTGCTGGGAGTTGCAGGGAAGTGGGCTGCCATTCGTTTCACATTTGACTGGGGCCATTTTGAATGGCTGCTATTGTACGTTAAAGATTATAACGCTGTGTATGCTACCAAAAGAAAAAAATCCAGCATTCCCCTTCTTTTTTTTTAAACTAGACTACTGGTTATGTCTATCATTTGCAACAAAAACTTACTGGTATTTAACTGATTACATCAGTATGTAGACAAAGAAATTAATAAAAAGAAAAGAACAGATAAAACCATAATAAAAGAATCTATGCCAGTCCACATGGTATCTATGAGGATCAAAATCACAGTGACCAAAATATTAAGATACTATTAATATAAGGTGAGTATTTTAACAGATTTTTTATTTGTATATATTATTATCATTTTATTCATATAAAATGAAGGATTTTGCTTCATTAGAAATGAAATCGACCAATCACAGGTAGGTATGTCCTTTACTCTGAGATTTATCCCTGTTAATAAGGGATTTCATAGATGAAGATGTTTCTGGAAATAAATGATGCAAAGACAAACAGCAAAGAAAGAACAGAAGCATTAACCAATGTTACGGAAGAAATAGCAGATTTCTTTGATTGCAAACTGCAATAAAAGTGACCTGACAATACTCCTAAAGAGTGTTTGGGTTTATTCGGTAGGATTTTAGAGAAGGAAACGTAACTCAACACTCAGCATCCCTGCTATAAACCAGGCAGAGCAAAGTGCAAAAACATGTAAAGCACACTGAGACTTAAAACACAACGCTCCTTTTCTCACATCCCTTCAAATGGCCATCTCTGTCGATTAGCATCACTCTGCATAATGGCCTCTGTGCTTTATGACGGTAAACGAACACATTTCCATCATTCGTTTCGTCTTTCACTGTAAGAGTAGAAGGAGCTGCAGAAAGCTCCTGGGAGGGCAGAGCACTGACAGCCCATTATAGTTCCTGGGAGACAGGGATGGTTTACAGACACCGAAAACTCTGGGGAGGCACTCAGAGACATGTAGAGACAGACTGACACACAAATATGCAGCAGATCTGTTCAGAAGATGCACCAGAGGCACTTTAATATATTTTCAATTCAGTGCTGACAATGGGACACCGCTGTCATTTCTATTCAAACTATATGGTGGCTAGCTTTGCTGTAATGATGGAGCCATCACAGCTGCTTAGATCATTAGAGGGCATTATATAACGGAGAAGATCTGACTGTGAGAGCAGGAACGGATATCAACCTCCAGATGTTTGCTACAAGCAAAGTCACAGAAAGCTAGAAGAGCTTTAAGATGAGATGTCAAAGGTATTAAATGCAGAGAAAAACCGGCCTGCCGAGAAGGACCTTCCCCATCGCGGGAGCGAGCTTCGCCCTAAACTCTTGCACACTGATGAGAAAACTGATTGAAATATGAATGAAAAGGGAACTTTTAAAAATATATTGTTATTTTTTTGTCAGAAATGATATAGAATGGTGTTGATAGTAAAAGTGGAAAATGCTATCCGCTGAACGAGAATATATTCATCGGACACTTATTGAAGCACACGGACTAAAACGTGTCTACATACAAGTAAGAATCATATTCATTTGAATTTATCTGTCCACCAAAAGTCTCTATTTTAGGGCATCCATAAAAATCTAGGCATAACACCGATAACTGAAAATGGGGACAAGTACGTAGGGCGGCCCTACGCAAACATATCACCTTAATGATTGAGGGAGATCTTTTAGTTATCAGGCTGGAACCAGCTACCAGGTTTTATTCCGTGATGCAGACACCCTGTCTACTTTTAAGGCTAGGCTTAAAACTTTCCTTTTTGATAAAGCTTATAGTTAGAGTGGCTCAGGTTAACCTGAACTATCCCTATAGTTATGCTGCTATAGGCTTAGACTGCTGGAGGACATAGGGACCCCTATTTTATCATTCCGCTTCATTCTATCTCTACTATCCTACTCTGCAGAATTTAATTTTTTTGTTCAATCTCTAACGTAATGCTCTCTCTGCTTTTTCTTATAGTAGCTTCATCTGGCCTGTTCCTGTTTGGCTGTGACTCCATCCTGGAGAGAAATATCAGCTGTGCTGCTGCCATCAACACGTTACTTTATAGATGTTGGTGATCGGCCTATTTTTCAGTGTAGTCCTGTTTCTCTTGCTGTGACTGGCTGGATGTGGTCTCTTTATCCTCTCATATGGGAGCTGGCTCGGAGCTCGTCTGCCTGGCTGTGTGTTTCCTGGACGGGGCCGCTGGAACTAGTGGACAGTTGGCTTTTGTATCTCCGCTTCTTTCTGTATATCTGCTTCTGTCTCCTTGAACCCCAGTCGTTCTCGGCAGATGGCCGCTCACACTGAGTCTGGTTCTGCTGGGGGTTTCTTCCTGTTAAAATTTAGTTACTACAAGCATTCTTAGTGTGAGGGATTGCAACCGAGTCAATGAGTCGATGCAATCAACTGGTTTTCCATAGAGAGAAAACTTTTAATCAATTTGACCGTATGATCTGGTTGAACTGGAAAGTGCCTTGAGATGACGTGTTGTGAATTGGCTCTATACAAATAAACTGAATTGAATTGAAATCTGATCAAAAGATAATTTCAGATTAATCAAACAATAAAATGGATCCTAAAACATTTTTTAAAAGGACCTTATGACTTAGAGAGTTTGAAATTCACAGAAGAGTTGAAATGGAAGAGAAAAGCAAAGATCCAGGGCAATGAAGAGAAAGACTCTACGGCTACATTCATAAAAAGTTGACAGAGTGTAGAAACAAACAGCCACAAACCACCATTGTTCCTCTTTCTTCACAGTCCATGAGCTTTTCTCTGTCACCTCACTTCATCTGTCTGTTGCCCACCCACTGTGGCAGAGCACACACACCCAGGCATCAACCCTCCCAAAGGTAGGAGTGTCAATGTGTAACTGAGTGTCAATGTGTGCGGCTGCTTCCAGGTAAACATAGACTGAACTGTGTGAAATCATGACAACAGAACAATGACTGAGAGGAGAGGCTGGAAAAGAGTGAGGAAACTAGAGATGTCTGAGCATCTAGACGACACGCAGCTGCAGCGACACACCGACAGTGTGTCATTGATAAAGCACGACGGCTCACTGGAGATCTGTGAAACATTGCCTCAATCCTGGTGGTGCTCCTTTGGTTTGATTCACAATCTTTCATGGTTCCAGTTCTTTATGACTACAGCTAATTTGATAACGTCTATCAGAACTTGTTTAATTGGTTGATTTTTTTATATACCTGCAGCTTTGGTTATTAATGAACTTCATGTAATTTGCATTAGGAGAAGTTTAAACATAATTAATGTGTGAATATGCGGGTTATTAGTATGAAAATCGTTGGTAAATAATGTATGAGCCTACATAATAAAAGCAGAGTCAAAACTTGAGAATTACCTAAAGCTAAAGAGGAAATGTGGAAAATAGGTTGTAGTTCTAGTAGGAAGACTTTCACTTATGAATCAACATCTTTTTTCAGGACCATGACAACCTTCTCTCTGCTCTGAGGACCGTCAGTCGGAGCAGGAGGTCCTTCTCATTTAAACCAGCTAATGATCTTTTCTACCTGTTATAAAAGAAACGTCCAGGAATAATTTTTCTGTCTGAGAACAAAAACAGGGATGATTTGTTTTTCAAAATGTCATTAAAATCGTATTGATTTGGCAGCTTCAAACCCTCAGCCAGAAGCAGACTGAAACCCACCTTTGTTCTTCTTTATGGTTGGGGATCTGGGTTTGAACTCACCAACAGTTTAACAGGATCGTCAGGAGTCCCAAACCCACTTCCTCACTCAGTTTCTCATAGGGGGAAACGCTTCACTGATTTACCCAGCAGCTGCCTGGAGTGATTTATTTAGGCAAAGGTGTTATAGAAATTTTTCAACCCCTCTGACTGACTTTTCTTCCATCTTTGTCACTTTTAAACACATAACTGAAGAAATATAACTCATATTTAGTCATTTTATCCAATAAAATGGTTGAAACTAATGCAGCTGGAAAAAGGAACTTTGCTGTTTGGAAAGCGAAGACATGGGCAGTTAGTCTGTACAACACTAGGCTGCTCAGTGGCGCTAGCACTGCTGGATAGCACTGCTGCCTTGCAGCAAGAAGGTTCTGGGCCTGGGGTCTTTCTGCACGTAGTGTGCATGTGTTCCCTGTGGATACGTGGGTTCTCTCCAGGCACTCTGGCTTCCTCCCCCAGTCAAAAACATGACTGTTGGCTTAATCGGCTTCTATAAATTTTTCTTAGGTGTGAATGTGTGAATGATTGTTTGTCCTGTTAGTCTCTGTGTTGCCCTGCAATGGACTGGTGACTTTTTTAGGGTGTACCCCGCCTCTCGCCCGTGGAGATAGGCACCAGCACCCCTTGTGTCCCAAGCAGGGATAAGCGGGATAGAGAATGGATGGATACAACAGCACTGCATAAATAAGACTGGAAAACACACACAAGCAGGGAAAATAAACAGAAGCAAAAACAACAAGTTAAAAAAGCTTCATCCTGACTGTGAGCTCATGGGATGAACACAAAGGACGACCCTGAGCATCCGCCCTCGGCTCATGTCCACTCAGCTCCTCTACACCAGGTTCTGTTCGGGACTGTGGCTAACCTGCCAACCGACTCCTCATAAATTAGGAAGCTGGAATTGAACTGAACTCATTTAGAGTATAAGCTAAACATGGCGTTGCCATGGTTTCCTCAACAGAGGAAAGTCAGAATCTGAATTAAGATGCAAGTTTTAACACCGCTTGTTGTTTTCATGGCCAAGTGTGATAACTTCACCACAACAGCAATGATGTCTGAATGCCTGGCAGACTGATAGAGTGCAGTCCCTGTCCTCTCCTGCCTACCAACCCCCCTATCAGTGCACTCACTGATTCCAGCAACCCCTGCCACCAGGCTCCCATTTTTGTCCCATCGACCCAGATAAAAGTGAGTGAAGACTATTGTTTGGAACAGCGGTCTGTGTAATTTCACCATTAGTCTCAATCAAAGACAACAAGCCTCGGGGCCTCTGTAGTGTGTACGTGTCTGTGCTGCTGGACCTCGTAGTCTCTAGAAGGGAGTAATAAGACATCCGCACCACCACCCTGGGGCCTCAGAGCTGAAGAAAAAGAAGATGAAAAGAAAAGCCAGCAAGAAATAGAGACACAAATCAAAGGAAGGAGAGAAAGAAAAGGAAGGGAAAGAGGAAGAACGAAGAGCTGAGGGATTAACAGAAGTGGAAGAGTTAAACACCAAAGTGAGAAAGCCTGTGTAGGGAAATACATAGGAAACGAGTCATGCAGACAATCTGCAACAATATCTGAAATGGAGCATCTTAAAAATATTCCATTCACACACTCAGCACTCAGGACGGCTTCCAGGCATTTAGCGTCTTATTGTGCATCTCTATGCGGCCATAATATCTGCAGGCCTCGGCTTATAACGTCTCCCAACAAAGGCATAAGGCACACAATATTTCCCTCTGGATAAGCGGTCTGTGGGTCCCGTGAGAGGTTCAGACTGGTTGCGTGCACCTTGCAAACATGTGCAAACATAGACTCTAGTGAACAATCAGCCGGTTCATGTGACCGACGGGCATTTAGCCCCTCGCTGGTTGTTCTAGAGCAGGGGTCACTAATTAAAAATCAGTGGAGCCCAAAAAAAGAAAATCAACAACTAGTGAAGGTCCGGAGACATTTTTAATTATAATCCATTACTTTAAACAGCATTAAACACTGTAATAAAATGCAGGTGTTTATAAATCCATGTTAAACAAAGAATAGAGCGTTTTTCCAGTTCAAAATATAAAGTGCTTTATGAAACAATCTTTCACAGTTCGGTATATAGACGATTTACAAAACACCTGAACTGACCTTTTTTTTTTCTTTCTTTCCTTTTTATGGCTTAATGAGAGAAGTGGGCTTTAGGCTGGCTCGTAAAAAGTTTTAAGTCTGGGTTTGAATGGCGACAAAACCATTCTCAAGAACATATCAAATTGCTCATTCGTCAACCAGGATAGATATTAATTTTTTATTATAATAATGGTGGAGAAAGCTGCTTTCACCAGTTCACTGCGCTTTTTTAAGCAGTCCATACCTTCTATCCCTCTTTCCCATCACCCGGCTTGCCACAGGTTTGCCTGCTGTGTCTAAAAGCAGCAGCAGCAGCAACCCAGACTGATAGTAGCTCATTGGCTAATTTATATCATGTGCAGCCTGGTCCCAGAGGCTTTACTCTACAAACAGGAGAAGCGGCTCAAGTGAAGTTAGATATAGTCGTCGGACAAAGAGCAGTAAATTATAAATGTTTTAAATCAGGTTGGGTCCGGATTAACCAGCAAGTAGGTCCGGATCTGGACCCAGGTCCGCTAATCTGTGACCTCTCTTCTAGAGCATCGGTACTGGATTTGATCATCGGGGGCATTGGTGGGAAGAGCTAGGAAAAATGGGAGGAAAGCTGAAAACAATAGAAGATAGTGAGGATGAGGATGTCGATGAGCGTCATTATCATAATTATGCCACTGCTGGTAGCAGTAGGCATCTTAATGTTGACTGGAAGGTTCCTCAATGTGGCTGATAACGACGGTGATGATGATTTGGCCCATAATTGAGATAACAATAGGAAATCCACAGGAGAGCAGCACTGTGGGAGACAACAGGAGAAAGAGTTTATCTGTTGTTTCCACAAAGCCTGAGACCCACGAAAACCCTCTCCATGTAATACAGAGGCTGAACACTTTATTTCAGATTTGCATAAATCTGAAACAAAGTGTTTTAGACCAATGAGTCTCTGGGGAGCAGGCGACTACGGACAGATTCAATCAGCACGTCACTTTGTCTTCTTAAGCAATCATTCCTCTTAGCTCAGCAGGACAGACTCTTCATCTGCCCTTAGGCTCAGGGACACGGACATATTGGACTCTAATCCCCCAAATTACTGACACTCCCCAACATCCTTAATCCCTTTCCTAAACAAAATGAAGTGCGAGTCTAAAAAAGGGAATCGTCTCATTATGACAGATTTTCCCTTTGTCTGGGTCGTGATAAGACGTCACTTCAACTTTTTCAGCAATCATTAATTTTTGCCAAAATTTCTCCAAAAAGATCTGATAGAAATCCTATACATTTTTTTTTAAATTAGAGATGAATCATAAATATTTATCCAAGAAGATGTTATATTCTTCAACCATAACTACTGCTGCCTCAACTGTTGGCTCTCCTAAAGATTCCTGCAACAGCGATAAAGATTTTTCTAAAGCTATTCCTTCTGAGCTAATAGGAGTTTTCTTAAAATCTAAAGTGACTTTTTGTTTCTAAACATGATGGTTACTGAGGTTAAAGCATTGGAAACCTGCTGGAGTCGCAGTGCAGCAAAGAGTGCCATCATTAACTGCTGGTTTCTGGGAGGCCTGCCAGGAAACGGACTCTTCAGCATCAACAAGGGAGATATGAGAGACTGGCCACGCTCTGCTGGGGCTCCGATTAGAGGCATGTGCTTAGCTTGGAGGAGACTGATTTTAGACTCCAGACAGAGTCAGAACTGGAGGATAACTAAGGCTGCGTTCACACAGCAGCATGAAGTGACCCAAATCATATTTCTCTTTGGTCTCTGGCTTGTCCTTGGCTGGTGCTTGGCTGGTCTCTGGCTGGTCCTTGGTGGGTCCTCGCCTGGTCCCTGGCTGGTTCTTGGCTGGTCTCTGGCTGGTCCTTGGCGGGTCCTTGACTGGTCTCTGGCTGGTCTCTGGTTGGTCCTTGCCTGGTCTCTGGCTGGTCCTTGGCGGGTCCTCGCCTGGTCCCTGGCTGGTTCTTGGCTGGTCTCTGGCTGGTCCTTGGTGGGTCCTTGGCTGGTCTCTGGCTGGTCCTTGGCGGGTCCTTGGCTGGTCTCTAACTGGTCCTTGGCTGGTCCCTGGCTGGTCTCTGGTTGGTCCTTGCCTGGTCTCTGGCTGGTCCTTGGCGGGTCCTTGCCTGGTCCTTCGCTGGTCCTTGTCTGGTCTCTGGCTGGTCCTTGGCTGGTCTCTGGCTGGTCCTTGGCTGGTCTCTGGCTGGTCCTTGGCTGGTCCTTGCCTGGTCCCTGGCTGGTCCCTGGGTGGTTCCTGGCTGGTCCTTGGCTGGTCCTTGGCTGGTCCTTGTCTGGTCTTTGGCTGGTCCTTGGCTAGCAATTGCCTGGTCTTTGCCTGGTCCTTGTCTGGTCCTTGGCTGGTCCTTGTCTGGTCTTTGGCTGGTCCCCTACAATTCATTTTTATACTTTATACAATACTTTTACTAGGGCTGCTCAGTGGGGCAGTGGGTAATGCTGCTGCCTTCCAGGAAGAAGATCCGGGTTCTCCCTGAGCATGCCTGGGTTCTCTCCAGGTACGCCGGCTTCCTCCCACAGTCCACAAAACATGACTGTCAAGTTAATTGGCTTCTCTAAATTCTCCTTTGGTCTCTCTGTGTGTGTGAATGGTTGTTTATCCTGTTTACCTCTGTGTTGCCCTGCGATGGACTGATGGCCCTGTCCAGGGTTTACCCCGCCTCTTCCCTGTACTGTAGACAGCTGGAGATATCAGCACCCCTCGTGACCCCGATTAGGATAAGCGTGACAGACGATGGATATTTTTTCTAAGATATTATTTCTGTCATGATTTGTGGACATTAAGATCTAAAGAGAAGAAAATGAAAGATGTCGTCAATACAGTGGCTGTAAGTCCGAGGGGACTTCGCTGGGAGTTGGGGGGAAGTGAGCTGCCATTCAGCTGGTGTTTGATTGAGAGGGCCTACTGCATGTGACCACGCCAGTGTGAACAACACAGATCCAACTGGCTATGTGGTCCTGAATCTGATACAAATCTGATATGTCAAAATGTGACCTGTGTCTGAACGACCAGATGGCATTTATTCTACCTGAACGTCATTAACACTCAACAAATGTCACCATTTTGGTTCTTGCAACACAGAAGTGGGAAGAAAAACAAAAACCATGGCGGAAGATGATGATGATACTGCGCATGCGGGACACTTAAGTTATGTGAATTCAGATTACATACAAGCCATATATATATATATATATATATATATATATATATATATATATATATATATATATATATATATATATATATATATATATATATATATATATATATTTTAGGGCTGTCAGTTTTAAAGCGTTATTAACGCGTTAACTGCTTTAGACTATAACGACGACATTTTTTTTAACGCACGTTGGTCGCACATCAAAACAAACGCACCGCGCGCTTTTGTTCTTTATTTTTCCGCAGCGCTCGCTGTACTGTTTGTTTTACCCTCTGCGCTTTCCGTAGCTTCAGGAACGCTAAGTTTTGGGAGAGACAGCAGCATAACAGACCCGTGCTTTGAATGAGCAAAAATGGCCAGCAGACAAGGTATCCTGAATGATAAGTTTCATTTTAAGTTATCCCAGAAGGCTGTCTTGACAAAACCTGAGTCCTATGTCTATGTTGTCCAGAAGAAACGAGCGTCTCCCTGGCTTAGTGCCAACCAGACAAAGAAATAAATTAAGTCATATGGAATGCACTGCTGCTGCAATTCCTGACCAAAGGAATATTAAAGCATTTTGAAAATGTTCTACATGTAAAATTTTATCTTGTTGAGATGACTGCAAAGCCCAGTTATTGTAAATTCGTTTGATTTATTTATTATTTTGTGAGTAACTTCATTTTATTTAAATTAAGTCTGAATTTCATTACGGAATGTGCATTTTATTTTAACAGTACATCTTTATTTTTGTCCTATGTTTGAGAAAAACTTAATTTTATGGAGTTTTTTGAAGTACTGTTTACTGTTCTGTAGTTTTGTAATTTTTTTTTACAATTTTTGAATAATTATTGGCCGGAATTTAAACCAGGATATTTTTATTCTAGTTTTTTAAAAGTGCTTTAAAAAAATAATAATAAAAAAAAAATATTGTATTGTATTATTTTTTTTTTACATTATTGCACATTTGCATTTTTTAAAATGCCCAAATACAATAAAAAGATAAAATATGCGATTAATTTCTGATTAATCTTGAGTTAACTGTTGATATTATGCAATTAATCGCGATTAAAATTTTTAATAGTTTGACAGCACTAATATATATATATATATATATATATATATATATATATATGTATCTATATATATATATATATATGGAAACAATAGTCTAGTTGTAAAAAGAGAAGGGGGATGGTGGATCTTTTTTTTTTTGGAAGCATACATAGCCTAATTAATACAGTCTATTAACATATAGTGTCAGCCATTCAAAATGGTCCTTCCCAGTCAAATGCCAACTGAATGGTAGACCACTTCCCTGCTACTCCCTGCAGAATCCCCTCCAGCTACTGGAGTGACAACCTCCTTCTCCTGGGATTTTTGATGTCCACAAATCATGACAGAATAATATTTTAGCACAAAGACTGATGCTTAAAAAGGAAATGTAGGGAACCAGCCAAGGCATCCAGGAAAGTGCAGAAATTTTAATTGGCTACTGCTAAAGCAATATGCATGGTATGGTTGTTACATGTGAGGCACGGCAATCATTGACCTTGATCAAGGGCCCTTACAGTAGAACTGCAGTTAGTCCCTGGACTGGCATGGCTATCAATCCAATTCAGTTTATTTATATAGCACCAATTCACAACACATATCATCTCAAGGCACTTTACAATTCAACCAGATCATACATTCAAATTGATTCAAAGTTTTCTAATTAGGGAAAACCAGTTGATTGCGTCGACTCATTGACTAAATGGCAATCCCTCACACTAAGCATGCTTGTAGGGACAGTGGAGAGGAAAAACTCCCTTTTAACAGGAAGAAACCTCCAGCAGAACCAGGCTCAGTGTCAGTGGCCATCTGCTGAGACTGAGTAGGGTTCAAGGAGACAGGAGCAGACATAAAAAAAAAAGATCACTGCCCCTACATAGTTAGGGATAAATGCAGAGGAAAAATTTCCCACTGGGATCATCTTCATAGTCATGGTGGGCTACTTCTCTGATTTTATTTTATCTATTTATTTTGCTCAGGATATTTGTGATGTTGAAAGAGCAATATTATTGCCATTACTATTAATGCATAGTAGGAATTTTACACAATAAGTGATAAAATGTCATAGGAAATTGTATGGGGGGATGGTCATTTAAGAAGGGGGATCATTTTTTTAAAGAAGGGGGATGCCATCAACTTGAGTATTGTTTGGAAATGTGAACAACCTCGCAAAAATAAGATTTCACAAAAAATAAAACAGAATTGAGCATTAAGACCTGCAGCATGAACGTAGCTTATGACACGGCTGTGACAGAGGGTAAGGTGGAAGACCTGGGATGCTGAGGGCCTGCTGCTCTTCCAAAAGGCCCCTTAAAAATGTCAACAATAAACAGCATTAATGTCAACATTTTGATTATGGGTAGAAAAACAAACTTAAATTCAAAAGGATTTTATTTGAATGAAATCAATGAATTAATGATTTCTGGCACCAAATTCATTAGTTTGTTTTCTTCTTTCCTTAAAAACATAGATTCTTCCACCACAAAAGTTTTAAACTTAAATTTAACTTTGATTAAAACTCACATTTTTTGTGGTTGTAGAGTTTGTTGAAAGTCCAGTAACCTTTGCATTATCTGAGAGCTGCACTCCTACGTAGGTATCTCAATCTGAGGCCAATTAGATGTCTGATTAAAGGAAAGCTGGCGGGTGAGATGCTGCGAATTAAGTGATGTCACTAAACTACACGTGCTAATTAGAATCATAACGAGCAGAGGACAGTAGGGAGGTTGTCAAATAAAAAGCCAATTTGCTCCCACACAGTTTCAAGAGGCCAAATCATCCATCTTAAGGGAAAATAGCTCCGGTATGAGGGTGAAGCTTTCACTGCAATGACCACCATTTAGAAAAGAAAGGAAACGTTTTTGCTATTTAGTTTTATTTAAATGACGCATTAATAGGATTCCTTTTGTTATCGTCTAAATCCGCCACATTCCGAGGAGATTCAGGGTTCATCTGGGCTTTGATTAAAGGATTCTCACATCCTCCAAGGAAGTCCTTTAATCAGTTTGTAGTCAACTGATTTGCATCAGCATCAAAACACCCACTTGGTAATTACCATGTAGTAAACACAATAACGAGCTTCATATGCTTCAAAACGGATCAAACTTAGCAGTGAGCTTTAATATGCTGAGGAGCTTGTGTCCTTTGCTCCTGTCATATCAAATCCGGATCCTTTTATTAGCATGAATTGAATGAACTGCTGATAAAACATCCTGATGATTTGTTTTATATCTAAACTCTATGGTCAGCTTATTTCTAAAGCACCAATTTATAACACATGTCATCTCAGGGCACTTTACAGTTCACCAGACATTCTAGTCAGATTGATTCGAAGTTTCCTATATACAGAAAACCAGTTGATTGCATCGACTCATTGACTCGAAGGCAATCCTTCACACTAAGCATGCTTGTAGCAACAGTGGAGAGGAAAAACTCAATTTTAACAGGAAGAAACCTCAGGCAGAACCAGGCTCAGTGTAAGTGGCCATCTGCCGTGGCCGACTGGGGTTCAAGCAAACAGAAGTTTCCATCCACCATTTTCCATCAAGCTTATCCCTGCTGGGGTCGCGAGGGGTTCTGGGGCCTATCTCCAGCTGTCTACGGGCGAGACGCTGGGTCCACCTTGGACAGGTCGCCAATCCCCTCGTAGGGCAACACAGAGACAAACAACCATTCACACACACACTCACACCTAAGGAGAATTTATAAAAGCCAATTAACCTAACAGTCATGTTTTTGGACTTAGGGATGAAGCCGGGGTACCCGGAGAGAACCCACGCATACTCAGGGAGAACATGCAAACTCCATGCAGAAAAACCTCGGGCCAGGAATCGAACCCAGAACCTTCCTTCTCCAACGCAGCAGTGCTACCCACTGCACCTCTGAGCAGGCCATGACACAGAAGCATAGAAAAGAAGCAGAGATACAAAAGGCAACTGTCAACCAGCTCCACCGACAGCCCCGTCCAGGAAAGACACAGATTCAATATGTTGGTCAGTATGACCCAAAGGTCAGGGAGACTCATTCCCCACCGAGCTCCTGTTTCACCACAGATTCTCTGTTGGATCAGCTGATTTGTCTACGTAGGACCCAGATTGGACCTGCGCTGCTGCTGCCTTCTGCTTCAAGCTCTAATGTGTCCCTGAAATGATCAGTCTGCTGGACTTAGTTGCAGCGAGTGGCTGATTGGCTCTTTTTATAGCCTCTAAACTGGCGATTTAATCGTCAATCATTCAGTCCTGCCATGTGATGAGCTTATTTGCTGTTTGGACTGAGAAGCAAATATGAGCTGAGTGAAGCTGCAGGTGAGTGAACACCTCTGTGTTCAAGCTGAACAAAGTGTAACAATGTCAAATTTTAAGTTCAAAGGTGTGAAATGGATGTAAAATTAGGTCCAAGGTAAGGTTGAATCTGTAGCGGGGTGTGTGTGTGTGTTTGGGGGGTCTGCTTGAGCTAGGAGGCTATAATTGTAACTGCAGCACATGGAGGACATGCTGACTCTAACTTATTACAAAGTTGAAATGAGCTGCAAGAAAGTTAAGATGAAGGCGACTTTCACAATAAAGTTAGGTCTTTCCTGAGAATGAAGACAGGTTCCTGGACCTGTTATTTCCCAGCAGCCCTGTGGTGAAGGGTACAAGTTTTCTAAGTCTAAATCTAAAAACTGCTGTAAATGTCTGATTCCTAAGGCAGCTGGCAGAGTCTGACCTTATTCACATTGAAGGCATCGAAACTATGCATTAACAAACGTGGATTTGTCTACTTAATGAAAAAGTTTGAAACAACTAAAAATATTTCTTATATTCCAGGTTCTTCAAAGTAGCCACCTTTTGCTTTGATTACTGCTTCTCTTTGTATTCTCTTGATGAGCTTCAAGAGGTAGTCACCTAAAATGGTTTTACCTTCACAGGTGTCCCCTGTGAAGCTTTCATAGTCATGAAAATAAAGAAAACTGAATAAGAAGGTGTGTCCAGACTTTTGGTCTGTACTGTACATATTACGTTTTTTTTCTCTGGCCAGAAGTACAACGGCAAATCCTCCCTTTTCAAGTAGGCAATCCAATGACAAATCTGTGAATCAGACAGGTGAAATAACTAATACTTTTTTCACTTTTACCTGATGTAATACAACATCTAACTGCCATGCACGTGGGCATTGTCAGTTTCACTATAGCTCTGGTGAATTTCAATGGTGATGTCCTCTGGAAATCTTCAATAATTGTTGTTGATTCCAGATGTGTCTAGTACTTCCCATATATTTTGCTTGTAAAGCGGGGAGAATGGCGCTAGGCTTACCGCACCGTGACGTCACTGCCGGAAGATGTTAGGAGTGAGGTGTTACTATATTTGGGCAAAAATGGCCACTGCCAGACTCAGGGATCACGATAAAAATTATTTTAATTTTTTTATGAACACTAAAGTAATTAAATCACTGTGAACTTATTATTTTTATTTTTCCTTAAAGGATACACTCCACACAGGTTAAAGTCCTAAAGCTGTTTCCTGTGGAGCTGTCGGGTAGACACAGCTCAGTGAAAATGTCCTTCTGCTTCATCTAAAGTTTCAGGTAAAGAATGGAGAAAAACAAGCATGAATTTTATGCGTTTGCTCGTCTGCAGCACGTCTGAAGGTCGTTTTTAACAGGGAGCCTTTAAAGCTGTAGATTTTTTAATTCTTCTGCTAACGTTCAATTCGTGGAGCATAACAGGGATTTCAGATGTTTAACTCAATGCTCCGAGTTATTTTTGCAATCCTCCCATTCTGGTGCATGGAAACTTTAAATGTTTGTGATCTTCATGTTATTCACAAAATTCAAGGTTTTTTATGTTCAATAGCTGCTGGATTTTAATTAAGAGCAGCTGCAGGGAATGTCTTTCATCCAACTCTTTTTTTTTCTTTGATGGAACAAACCAACAATCATTGTAATCTCGTTCTATTATTTGCTGAGTGAAAACGCCGGCCTTGGCAGAGTCCAAATCACATTTCTATTCCTTCATTCATTCTCTGAAACACCAACAACCTTTAAGCTGTTACTTTCTTAAACAGTTAACTGACTGAATACAAACTAAACATTTCTGGACCCTAAGGCGCCGTGTAATGAACTTTAACCCTAGAAACAGTCTGGCTCCAGGAATCCCTGGAGGTCTGCGTTCACTGTGCTGCAGGGGGCTTTGATCCTCTCTGGATCGAGGTAAGACAAGACACCTGATGCAGGATTCTGTGGTCAGTTAAAAATAACCAGATAAAGACTTACTCTCCAACAGGTTTTTACATTCCACTTCCTTTACAAAGTCTACCAATCTAACACAGTCCACAGCATATTTTTTAACTCATAGAAAGGAAAAGGAATGAAAAGAAGATTTAAAAATGCAGAAAATGGATCATCTAGTTTATAGCTGTCAATGCTCCAGTTTTGGCCATTAATTCCCTCACACAAAGCATGCTTACAGTGACAGTGGAGAGGAAAAACTGCCTTTTGACAGGAAGAAACCTCCAGCAGAACCAGGCTCAGCATGAACAGCCATCTGCTGAGATTGGGGTTCAAGGAGACAGAAGCAGATATAAAGAAAGAAGCAGAGATACAAAAGGAAACTGTCAACCAGTTCCACAGACGGCCCCGTCCAGGAAACATACAGCCAGGCAGACAAGCTCAGAGCCAACTCCCATGTCAGAGGATTAAGAGAGCTCACCGGCCAGTCATAGTCAGAGAAACAGGACTAAACTGAAAAACAAGCAAATCCCAAACCTTTATAAACAAAGATGTTGATGGCAGCAGCGCAGCTGATATTTCTCTCCAGGATGGAGTCACAGCCAAACAGGAACAGACCAGATGAAGCTACTATGAGAAAAAGCAGAGAGAGCAGAACGTTAGAGATTGAACTAACAGATTCTGCAGAGTGGGAGAATAGAGATAGAATGGAGCAGAATGGTGAAAAAAGGGGTCCCTATTTCCTCCAGCAGTCTAATCCTATTGCATCATAGAGTTAGCTCAAGATAAGGTGAGCCACTCTAACTATATACGTTGAACTACTGGATTCCCCGTCTTCCGTGTTATATGTCCAGATCATATTAAATGAAAAAACCTTGATCTGGTCCAAATGGAACTTTATATATGTATGTATATATATATATATTTTTTTTTTTTTGGGGGGGGGGGGGGATCCTGGAGCTGGAGGGTTCTTGTTCTCTCCAAAACTTGACAGTTTTGCCTCTGGTAATATTTTGACAAGGACAACTAGACCTGATTATACTGGATTGAGGGCTTTGTTTTCATTTGTTTGAATCTTTTAATTTGAATCTTTTTTTACAGCAATTTTCTTTCTTCAAAAGTCCATACATCCCTCCTGTAATCAGAGCTCTCTGTAAAAATACTTCTTCATAATGATTGACAGTTTATCTTTTGTCCACTGAACGCTGAAGGAGCAGCTTTTATCAATAATGATCTGTTAAACTGTTTTCAAAGTTGAATTTCTACTGAAAATCATGATGGATTTCTGTCTGATGAAAGCTCAGTAAAGGCAGCTTCTATTTCAGCCATAATTTTAGTTTGTGTCCACATTTCTGCTGAGCAGGTAGACGTTGCATCAGTTGCGGCCGTGTGTCACTGCTGCCTCTGCTCCTTATTATTGCACATTCAGTGCAGAGCCTGGGGCATAAAGAGTGTTGGGATACTGTCAACAACCATCAGGTCACTGCAAGATCTGATAAACTAGATTATATGCAGACGCCTTTAGAAACGTCTTCAGGTGAAGCTTTTTTTTATTAGGCAGTAAATCCTTTGCAAAGAGGTAAACCAAGGATGACAGACATCAGAAAGAGAGTTAGTGACACATTCTGTTCGGATTACCCAGCAGCTCAATCTGTGACTCGCTGCTATTCATTTAGACTCTATAGAAGCTCATAGTTAGAGCTGCTCAAGTTATCCTGAGCTATATCTATAGTTATGCTGCTATAGGCTTAGACTGCTGGAGGACATAGGTACCCCTTTTTCATTATTCAGTTTTATTCTATCTCTATTCTCCCACTCTGCAGAATCTGTTAGTTCAATCTCTAACATTATGCTCTCTCTGCTTTTTCTCATAGTAGCTTCATCTGGTCTTCTAATGTTTGGCTGTGACATCATCCTGGAGAAAATTATCACCTCTCCTGCTGCCATCAACACCTTTGTTTATAAATGCTCTAAATTGATTGCTCACACTGAGCCTGGTTCTGCTGGAGGTTTCTTGCTGTTAAAAGAGAGTTTTTCCTCTCCACTGTCGCTACAAGCATGCTTAGCGTGAGGGATTGCCGTCGAGTCAATAAGTCGATGCAATCAACTGGTTTTCCTTAGATAGAAAACTTTGAATCACTGTATGATCTGGTGAACTGTAAACTGCCTTCAGATGACATGTGTTATGAATGGGGCCATATAAATAAACTGAAATGAACTGAGTAGAGCTTTTGTCTGACATCAACTTATGATTAAGATGGAATTGATTGGAAAGCAGGTGCACATCGATCAAGGTGACGTCAGGGTTTGGCGAAGCATCACTACCAGGTGAAAATCCAAACCAGCTTTTACTTTTGTAAATCGGTGTTTCTGCTGAAATCATGTGAATAAATAAAGCTGAATTGTTTTCATCTGCAGAAAATGACTACCTGCACACCTACAGTAAATTTAATATATTTGGATATACTTGGATATTTTATGTGAACAATAAGTTTAATTTGTTTAGTTTACTTCCTGCTCATTAGTTCAGCTTGTACCTTCTGTGGGAGTTGCCCTATGAAGCTTAGGCTGAAGAACTTAATGGAGGAGGATAACCTTGCTATAAAGGCTTGCGGCACTTTTCAAAATAAACTTTAACCCATTGAAGAAATCATCCCTAAACCTAAACTCGTGGTTCATCCTGAAAACAGCTCCCAAATCCAGGCATCCTCCATTATTTCTAATTTCAACATGTTCTGTTTAATAGAAATATTCTTAACTACTGTTAGATTCCACTTCAGGCTCTACAAGAGAGAGAAAAAACATATATATTGTCAAGTATTTGAATTTCCTGGAAATAATGAATCACTCTTGTCATAGGCCTGGCTTACCCCACATGATTGCCTTTCGCTGAATAGTGCAGCCATTCTAAGGGGAAATGGCCAGTAAAAGTGTAACAGAGATTGAATAATGATCAGGAAGACAGAAAATTCAATGAGAAAGTGCCGAGCAGGAAACAATAGAGCTAAGAGCAGAGGTTCACTGAGCACAGGACAGCAAACCTGAGAAAATCCCTGAATGTTGAATCCGTTCTGAGGACTTATTATGTAAAAAGATCTATATGAGCCCAACAGAAGCAGTAAACCAGGTTTGAATATTATGGCTCAGAGGAAATACCAAAATTATTATAAAGCAGCTTCTACTTTAAATCCACCTAAAAACAGCATCTATGCTTTAGTTCCTCAGGAGAAGGATCCTGCTTTTAAATGACGTCCACATTAGGGTTGTAAATAATAATCGTTTTGTATCGATGCATCGATCTAACAGCCAACGATCCGATGCATCTATGCGTCCGCAAGAGTATCGATTCATGTTTTTGTTTTCCTCCAGTCTATTTTTATCCATTTGTATATGTATGTACTGTAGCCAACATTTGCAAGACAGATACACCAGATACAGCACTGGGACTTGATACACAGCCGATACCGCACCATGACGTCACAAACCAGTAGGTGGCAGTAGTGTTCTTTGACAAACATGGATGCTTCCAGTAAAGCACACTCAAATTAAATTTACTCTTAATAAAAACTCATCATTTATTGAACAGTATGTAATAATTTCATACCTAAAGTACTTTCTGAAGTTTGAATTCTGAATATGACTGGACTTTTCATTTAAAGATCTGCGTTTACGTTATGAAACCTTTAGTGTTACTTGGAATTTGAAAATAATCATTAAAATGCTTAGAAACACAATACAGCTATCAGGTCTCTCTGCAGCTCCATAAATAATGACATCAATTACAAAGAGCTCATTGCTCTAGTAGTTTCAGCCATTTTATGGACTTTAAAAGAACAAATGCTTCCACTTTATGTCAGCTATACCTTTGTTGACTCCTGGGGGCCCAAACAAACGGCAGTGAGAGGCCAGATTGGTCCACAGTTTGACACGTGACCTAAACCTTTCCATTGTAGCTTTGCCTGTATGTTCAGGGACCTTTGCAGGGTCACTCTTTTTTTTTTTTTTTTTCTCTCTTCATATACATTAAATACATGTTCAGCTATAATACCCCCCCTCCCGCTGGTTTATCTTTGGTTTTAAAGAGGTTTCTGTCATGCAATTTTAATAAAAAAGTCTACTTGGGCAAACACAAACTGAAACCTAAGTACTATAGTTTTAAGAATGCGGTGCAAAAGGAAAAATCATCAGAGAGCATAAAAACTCTGCATTTGTCACTGCAGAAGCTCCCAGCTGGGGTTTGCGCCTTTTCACTGCTCTAACCAAATTCAACTTACTTCTTAAAACATATGATGAAAAATAGATGTTCTCTGGGGCATCCAAGTAATGCATCTAATGTGTTAGCCTGCACTCTAGAGGGTACTTTACTCAGTATCCTTTGCATAATTTGCTTGCGCATTGAAAGTATCTTATTATTCCTGGGTTTCCTCAGTAGTAGGACTCTCTCTGGTCCAATATGGAGAACTGCATTTATTTTAAAACTGAGAGGCTTATGTTCCAGGCTGTAAACAAAACCTAAAAAGATCAAACGTTAAAAACTTCTTATAGCATAAACCTTTCATCTTATAGTAAAGGTATCCAAAAGAAACACTATGAACACTATAAAGATGTTTTTCCCTGAAATAAGTCCAGAGAAGGCTCAGTGATAATCAATGGTTGAATGATAAAAAGAAAAGACATGATCCAAAAACACGTCACCAAGTGTTCACAGTTTAACGCATCAACATACATGTAAAGCAGAGACGTTAAATAAAACACATGACAGCATGAAGGCAGCTAAAGGAACAAAGCGATAATTACTGAGCCGTTTCATTATAACCTCTCATAAAGGTTTGTTCTCTTTTTCATTAGAGCATATTGATGGTTGATTTAAAAAGGTTCTAATTAATTCTGCTTAGCGGATCAACCAATTAGGACACCATTCCAATGTTGGTTTTAAAAATTTCTCTACGAGTCGATTAAAGCATCCATCCATCCATCCATCCATCATCTACGAATCCATCCATCCATCCATCATTCCATCTCTCCATCCATCCATCCATCCATCCATCCATCCATCCATCCATCCATCCATCCATCCATCCATCCATCCATTCATCCATCCATCATCTACCAATCCCTCCATCCATCCATCCATCCATCCATCCATCCATCCATCCATCATCTACCAATCCATCCATCCATCCATCCATCCATCCAACATCTACCAATCCCTCCATCCATCCCTCCATCCCTCCATCCATCCATCCATCCATCCATCCATCCATCCATCCATCCATCCATCCATCCATCCATCCATCCATCCATCCATCCATCCATCCATCATTTAGAGATTTAAATTTTCTCCAAAACCTGTAGAAGAAACATACAAACTTCTCTGTAGTATTTTAAATTCACATTGCGGCAAAGTGATCTGCTGGATCACTTGTAAAGATAGTGAGGGTATTATGCAAGAATAAAGTGAGGCCATGAAAGTGACCACTGATGGATCTTAACGTATTTTACTGAACGTTAGAATGTCCAGGAAACACTTATTATTATAAAGAAGTGATTTACTTTTTATTCTACTTCAAAATATCCTAATTCTGTAAAATTTTCTCAGCATCCATTGATAGCCGACGCTAGCTTTAACAGTCCATTTAGAAAATAGGATATCACACATCTATATCCAAACACGCTCCACCTACACTACAGAGAGCTGCTGAGCACAGAGGAATATGGAAATGTATCTGATGTTATGGTATGGAGCGAATGAAAGCGTGGAAGCAAAGTGGATTAAAGACAAATAGGACCGTAGGAACAGATGCCTCTTGAAGAACCGAGCTCCAGTGAAATCTGTTTGTATTGGTTTTTATTCCTCATGTTAGATTTATTGTGCTAAAGAGGAAACAATCAGAAAGCAGAGAATAACCAGCATCAGAGATGCAGCAAGAGACTTAGGATGATCAGAGAGTAGATGCAGAAAGCTGCGGGACCAATTGAACGCACTTCAAACAACATCAGAACAAAAAAAGCAAATAGCCAAGCAACCTACAGCTCCTTGGCAATCAGATTTCCACCACCCCCACAGCCCCTACAATAAAAAGACAGAGCACTTTGAAGTTCACAGGCGACTCCTCTTCTAACTCACAGCACCAGGAGAGGCTGATATTATTGAAGGAGGCCCAGAAAAAGTCCAGAGAGGTTTGGAACGGTGGACAAGTGATGTTTAACAAGGCAATCTGAGGGTGAACACTTCTTTGTCCCTTGACTGAATTGACTCGCTATCACTCTGAGAGCAGAGGCTTTGAACTCATCACCCAACCCCCCGACACACACACACACACACACACACACACACACACACACACACACACACACACACACACACACACACACACACACACACACACACACACACACACACACACACATGTTGTGTCACAATATCCTTGTGGGGACCTTCCATTGACTTCCATTCATTTCCCACTAATTTATATGGGCTAACCATGACCCTTGCCCTAACCCTAACCATTACCGACACATACCTATCCCTAAACCTAACCTAAACTCAATTCACACCTTAGTCCTAAACCTAACCCCCACCCCAAGAAGAGAAACTTTCCTTGTGGGGACCAGTTGTTGGTCCCCACAAGTACCTATGAGTCCCCAAAATGTAGCATAGTCCTAGGAAATTGTCCCCACCAGGTATTAAAGACATGGCCACACATATGCACATATACACACACACACACATACTTGTTCTGCTACATGTACTGAGGACCAGGTGTTGACTTCCATTGATTTTCAGTTATTTTCAACCCTTTCTATGCCCTGACCCTAAAACTAAACCTAAACCTAACATCACCAATGCATACCTCACCCTAATGCTACGTTCAGACCGCATGCACTGCTGCTTAATTTTTGATGCTTGTACAAGTTTAGTTCTGATGCACGGCTAAAGCAACTTTGCTGCTCTAGACATGCAGTCGAAAAATGGGTCTGATGCGCCTTGGGAAGCTATATTTGCTGTGATCAGTAGGTAAAAGTAGTTTTGATATGTTTTTAAGTGAGAAAGTCCACCTGAAAACTTCATCAGTGCAGTCAGTTCATCCAGATTACCATCCTGCCTTCAAATAAAATTTTTCTGTCAGAACCGCTCAGACCTGTTGGGAGCTGGAGAAAATCCCATCTTTCTCCAGCAGAGTCCGCCGTGGATCCTCTGAGGGAGCCTCCTGCACAGCTGCAGCTCATCTAGATCATCAGAGGATCCACTATATAAGCTGTCTTCAGACCTTGCCTCAACGCCGCAGTGTTGCTCCAGTTGGTCAGCGCTAAAGCCTAGCTCCTTGTGTTATCTCCATGACTTTGAATCCAGGTTGGATTCTAACCTGTCTCTCTGTGTCCCCAGGTAGCCTGAGTCTCCTCCGTGATAGCTCAGGAAGAGCTAACCTGCCGAGCCGACCCTCTGAGCCAAACCCTGAAGACTCTCTGAGATTTCCCAAGCAGCTCTGGACTAGAGCTGAGAAAACAAAGCCAAGGTCTGTTCAAGCTAGACGTGAGACGCTGAAGCAGCAAACGGACTCTGCTGATAAACTCCTCTCCAGAACCAACAGTGACTCTCCCAAGGCAAACCTCAAGAACCCTCAAGGTACTATCAGAGTTCACTTGGAAATCAAGATCCTGTCAGCAGTCAATAACAGCTCTGTCTCTCACGCAGACTCCGATGAAACCTGAACCCAGGCCCGAACCAGTCAACAGTACATTCAGTGTTTGTGTTAAATAAACGTGTTAAACTTTCACCCTTGTGTCCGTCATTGGTGTTCTGCATTATTGGGTCTCCACCTGAGAACCCATCATGACAGAACACTGCGGCCAAACTCAAGGCCCAGCAGAACATCTCCGTCAACTTCTGGAGGAGCGGGATGCCCAAATCCACGGACAAGTTCAAACTCTGAGTGAGTTAAATTCACGCATCGAATTCCAAGATCATCTTATCCGTAATTTCTCCAGTCGTTTGAACAATGCTAATGCTACCCCTTCTCCACAACCATTTCCGGGTCCAGTTCCCCCTCCGAGGTCACCAGCTGTGACGTCATCTGAGTTCCGCCCTAGTCTACCAGAAAAATTCTCTGGAGAGATGAAAAAGTGCAAAGGATTTTTATTTCAGTGTCGTCTGATTTTTATGAACTCCCCTGATAGTTTTCCCACGGACCACAATAAAATAACTTTTGTTCTCTCTCAGCTAACAGGAAGAGCCTTGGAATGGGCTCAGGCCAGATTTGCCTCCGACGATAGCTTAAACTGCATTTTCTCCGACTTCATCTCAGAATTTAACCAGGTATTCAACCAAGAAACCGACCAAACAATTGATTCCAGAGCTCTTTTCAACTTAAAACAGGGAAATTCGTCGGTGGCTGAATTCTCAGTTAACTTCTGGGTTAAGGCGGCAGCTTCCGGATGGAACCAAAGCGCCCTGAAAGGAGCCTTTTTCATGGCATTAAATGATCAGATCAAAGATAAACTCGCAACCCTCGACGAACCAGCCTCCCTCAAAGATTTAATTCGCCTCTCCATTAGACTTGATAATAGGATTCGAGCCAGAAACAGTTCTAAGAAGCAGAGTAATATCTCTCCTGCCTCTCTTAACGTGACTGTGTGTTCTCCCTCTACAGAGCAGATGCCCACTCAGAGGTCTAAGTCCCAGTCTCTACCTTTTCAAGCCTCTCATTCGGGGGAAAGGGATTTTGAACCAATGCAGGTGGGACACACTAGGCTCACTCCGGAGGAGAGACAGAGGCGTCTTCTAAGTAGATTATGTATCTACTGTGGTGAGAGTGGACACTTCATCGCCTCCTGCCCGGCAAGATCAAGAGGTCGGGGCCCGCCAGAGGATCTGAGGAGTCTGGCAGGCCAAATAAACACAATTAAATCTCCTCGTTTGTTGCTGCCTGCCACGCTCTTCTGTGATAACCAAAGTCTCTCTTTCTCCGCTTTCATCGACTCAGGCTGTGAGCGTAACCTAATTGACTCAAACCTCGTCCAGCAACTCCAGATTAAAACCGTTCCTCTCTCTCAGCCTCTCAGTGTGTCAGCCATAGACGGAAAGAGACTCCACCGTGTTACCCACCAAACCCAGCCCCTCGAGCTACTTCTGTCAGGTAACCACCGAGAGACAATAACTTTCTTTGTTTTTCCCTCTGCATGTTCCCCGCTGGTCCTCGGGTTCGAGTGGCTGGAGAAGCATAACCCTCACATTAATTGGACTAAACGTCTTTTGGAATCATGGTCCACTACTTGCCACGAAACCTGCCTTCGCTCTTCTGCCCCTATGGTGGGGCCTCCTAGAGGTGGGGGGGAGATGGACTCTCCTGACCTTTCTTCAGTTCCTCCTGAGTACCATGACTTAGCCCCTGTCTTCAGTAAGGTCAGTGCGACGTCCCTACCTCCACACAGACCATACGATTGCGCCATTGAACTTTTACCTGGTGCTCCTCTTCCTAGTAGCAGACTGTATAACATTTCCAAGCCCGAAAGAGAAACTATGGAAAAATACATCGACGAATCACTAGCTGCTGGAATAATTCGCCCTTCATCCTCTCCATTGGGCGCCGGTTTCTTCTTCGTGGGCAAGAAGGATGGTTCCCTGAGACCTTGTATTGATTATCGAGGTTTGAATCAGATCACAGTTAAAAATAAATACCCGCTGCCTCTTCTCGCCTCTGGTTTTGAACCTGTACAGGGTGCAACAGTGTTTTCCAAGCTGGATTTAAGAAACGCCTATAATCTCCTTAGGATACGAGAGGGCGATGAATGGAAAACTGCCTTTAAGACACCTTTGGGTCAATTCGAATACCTGGTGATGCCCTTCGGTTTAACAAACGCTCCTGCCTGCTTTCAGGCTTTGGTTAATGATGTTCTCAGAGATTTCCTCAACGTGTTTGTTTTTGTGTACATTGATGACATTCTCATTTATTCCAAGGACCTCCAGGAACACAAGAGACATGTCCGTCTTGTCTTACAGAGACTACTGGAAAATAAGCTGTTCGTGAAAGCCGAGAAGTGCGAATTCCATCAACCTCCAGTCACCTTTTTGGGGTTTGTGCTCGAGGGCGGCCAGGTAAAACCTTCAGAAGACAAGATCAAAGCAGTTTTAGACTGGCCAGTTCCTGAAAACTGAAAACAGCTACAGAGGTTTTTAGGGTTCGCTAACTTCTATCGTCGATTCATCAGAAACTACAGTCAAACCGCCCTTCCATTAACCTCTCTGACTTCCATTAAACGAACTTTTCAGTGGACTCCCGAGGCTCAAGCTGCTTTTGAGAAACTCAAATCCTTGTTCTCTAGAGCTCCCGTTCTGATACAACCTGACCCAACAAAACAGTTCATCCTAGAGGTGGATGCTTCTGATTCTGGGGTTGGAGCGGTTCTCTCCCAGAGGCTCGACTCTGATCAGAAGATACACCCATGTGCTTTCTCTATCTCGCAGACTCTCTTCCGCAGAACAGAACTATGACGTGGGTGACCGTGAGCTCCTGGCTATTAAGTTGGCGTTGGAAGAATGGAGACATTGGCTGGAGGGAGCTGAGCATCCGGTTCTTGTGTGGACTGACCACAAGAACCTGGCTTACATCCAGTCAACCAAGCAGGCAAATCCTCGCCAATCCAGGTGGTCAATCTTCTTCTCACGTTTCAACCTTATCATTTCCTACAGACCCGGATCCAAGAACGTGAAGCCCGATTCTCTCTCTCGTCTCTACTCCGTCGATCATACAGAGACTCCTGAACCTGTCCTTCCAGCTTCATGTACCATTGGAGTGGTCAATTGGGAGATAACAGACCTTATCAACTCTGCCCTAGCCACAGAACCAGATCCAGGTACCGGTCCGCCTAATCGTACTTATGTCCCATCTTCTGTCAGGTCCCGTCTGATCCAGTGGATGCATGCTGCCAAATTCACCGCTCATCCAGGAGTGAGTAGAACAGTCGCTCTCATCTCCAGGCGCTTCTGGTGGCCCACACTCCACAAAGACGTAAAGGAGTATGTGTTGGCTTGCTCCACATGTGCCCGCAACAAAGCCTCACACCAACCTCCTTCAGGCCTGCTTCAACCACTACCTGTTCCCTCGCGTCCTTGGTCCCACATAGCCATTGATTTTGTCACCGGTCTCCCTGTCTCCCGAGGTATGTCCACCATTCTAACCATTGTTGATCGTTTCTCGAAGTCCTGCCATCTAGTACCCCTCAGGAAACTTCCCACGGCCTTCCAGACAGCCCAGCTACTTATTAAACATGTTTTCCGACTTCATGGCATTCCCCAGGAAATCCTCTCGGACAGAGGTCCACAATTCATCTCACAGGTATGGAAGGCTTTCTGTTCTGCTCTCGGTTGCAAACCATCCCTCACTTCAGGTTACCACCCTCAATCCAACGGCCAGACAGAACGAATGAACCAGCAGCTGGAATCCACCCTCCGCTGTCTCACCTCCAATAACCCCGTGGATTGGAGTCAATACCTCCCGTGGATAGAATACGCCCACAACTCTCTCCGTTCTGCATCCACTGGACAGTCCCCATTCCAGGTCAGTCTCGGATACCAACCACCTCTTTTCCCTGCAGATGAGAGAGAGATATCGGTGCTGTCCGTCAACCAACACATCCGTCGCTGTCAGAGGATTTGGAGGGAGACCATCGCCACACTCAACCAGTCATCCGAGTCAATTAAACGTTTCGCCGACGCCAAGAGACGCCCCGCCCCCGAGTATTCTGAAGGTCAGGAAGTGTGGCTCTCCACTCAAGGGGATGTCTCGAAAACTCTCCCCGAGATTCATTGGACCCTTCAAGATCTCACGAGTCATCAACCCCTCAGCTGTTCGTCTCCAATTACCTCAGTCCCTCCGAATCCACCCTACATTCCACGTCTCCCAGATTAAGCCTGTTTCTTCGAGCCCTCTGTGCCCACCGTCCGACTCCCCACCACCCGCCCTGGAGGTCGATGGCCATCCGGCCTTCACAGTGCGCCGCATTGTAGACTCCCGTCGACGAGGTCGCGGATGGCAGTACCTCGTCGACTCGGAGGGCTACGGACCGGAGGATCGTCAATGGGTCCCAGGCTCGTACATCCTCGACCCTACTCTTATCGAGGAGTACGAGCGTTCCTGCCCATCTACCTCTTCCGCACCGCCAAGGGGCGGTCGTTGAGGGGGGGGTACTGTTGGGAGCTGGAGAAAATCCCATCTTTCTCCAGCAGAGTCCGCCGTGGATCCTCTGAGGGAGCCTCCTGCACAGCTGCAGCTCATCTAGATCATCAGAGGATCCACTATATAAGCTGTCTTCAGACCTTGCCTCAACGCCGCAGTGTTGCTCCAGTTGGTCAGCGCTAAAGCCTAGCTCCTTGTGTTATCTCCATGACTTTGAATCCAGGTTGGATTCTAACCTGTCTCTCTGTGTCCCCAGGTAGCCCGAGTCTCCTCCGTGATAGCTCAGGAAGAGCTAACCTGCCGAGCCGACCCTCTGAGCCAAACCCTGAAGACTCTCTGAGATTTCCCAAGCAGCTCTGGACTAGAGCTGAGAAAACAAAGCCAAGGTCTGTTCAAGCTAGACGTGAGACGCTGAAGCAGCAAACGGACTCTGCTGATAAACTCCTCTCCAGAACCAACAGTGACTCTCCCAAGGCAAACTTCAAGAACCCTCAAGGTACTATCAGAGTTCACTTGGAAATCAAGATCCTGTCAGCAGTCAATAACAGCTCTGTCTCTCACGCAGACTCCGATGAAACCTGAACCCAGGCCCGAACCAGTCAACAGTACATTCAGTGTTTGTGTTAAATAAACGTGTTAAACTTTCACCCTTGTGTCCGTCAGTGGTGTTCTGCATTATTGGGTCTCCACCTGAGAACCCATCATGACAAGACCCCCATTCACCGGCGGTCCTCTGTCACTGGGAATCCCCTTTAACAGCCACCTCTGGCCGCCTCTTTGAGGTTTTCCGCTACTATTTGTGGCGGCTGGAAGGCCTTTTTCACACACGTAATCCAAACACCGGGCACCAGAATAATAAAGTCGAACATATTTTGCTGGTAGGTTTCAACATTTTAAGTTAATTTAGGCATTAATAAACTGTTTCAGAGGAGTGATCATAGCGCTCTGCTTCTGCTCCCTCTGCAGCTTGTGGTCTGAACGTAGCATAACCCTACCCCAATTAACACTTTAGCCCTATTAGCAAAATAGTCCGCACTTTGCAACAACTGGTCCTCAATCTAATGGTGAAATTGGAAAAATGGTCCTCACTCTGAGGGGTACACAGGTACACACACACATCCTTCCTACTGGATTGAGCCATTATGTGTTTGAATTTGCTGAATCTTGAGGCTGACTCTTGATCAAGCTGTGAACTTTTCTCCTCTAATCATGACAAACAACGAGGTCTGCTGACAGACCCACTACAATCTAGACTGAGTGAGACTTCAAGACTTTCTAATCTTTTCAAGGATATACTGACAGGGATATGATTCCATCCGGAGGCTGAAAAGAGATGGATTTTATTCGGAAAAGGTCCAAGACTACAGCTGGTCAACGAGCTACACATATGTTAGCAGAGCAAATTGTCCATCAGTCCATTTGAAGATCTCTGCTGAAATTTACAGCTCTCCAAAGCTTTCCTCAACCTCCAATGTTGAGGGGCAGAATCATCCTTCACCTCTAAAAATATGTCTGTTGTGTAACGATCTGCATTGCTCAGAGGAGAGGAGAGGAGAGGAGAGGAGAGGAGAGGAGAGGAGAGGAGAGGAGAGGAGAGGAGAGGAGAGGAGAGGAGAGGAGAGGAGAGGAGAGGAGAGGAGAGGAGAGGAGAGGAGAGGAGAGGAGAGGAGAGGAGAGGAGGCTCCAGTAGAACAATATCAGAGATGTTTGGTCAGGGATAGAGAAGATTGCAGGAGTCTGGACAGAACCAAACAACCTCACCATCCTTCCTAAATTTAGTTCCAGAAGATAATGCTGCAAAATTTTCCCAACCCCAACAATCACCTGATCTTGAGTGTCAACAAAACAAGGAGATGATTGTAGATTTTAGGGGAAACAGGAACCCGTTTAGTCATGTAAATATCATGGGAGAAGAGGTGGAGGCGGTTTTGAAATACATTTGTCAGGTCGTGTGCAGGTTTTTAGACGACCCAAATGCAGAAAAGCTGAGATGGATTCTTTAAGATTTAATGCAGGTTAAAAGGCAACGAACGGAAAGACCAAAAACAAATTTCAGAAAACCTAAAAAATTCAGGAAATGTCAGGGAAAGCACACGTGGGGGGCAAAGAAACGAGGAGGAAAAGAGTATAAATGGGAGCCAGAACAAAGACTGGGAGTGCAGAGTGGCATGACAACATTGGTGTTCACCTGGACAACAAACTAGACTAGAAACCCAACTCTTAAGCTGTCTGCAAGAAGGACAGAGCAGACTGGACTTCTAAAGGAAGCTTAGGTCCTTCAGATGCTGCAGATTCTTTTATCAGTCTGCTGTGGAGACTCTGATCTCTTCCTCCATCATCTGCTGGGGTAACAGCATCAGAGCAAATGACTGAAAGAAGCTCAACCAGCTGATAAAGAAGGACGGTTCTGTTCTAGGAACTCCTCAAGAACATCTGGAGATGACTTCACAGAGAAGGATTCTTCTTAAAGTGAAGAAGACCACAGACAACAGTGAGCATTCTCTTCATCAGACTGTTAAACACTAGCAGAGAGTCTTAAAGCCGGGCGCACGGTGTGCATTTTTCAATCATTGCACACAGCTACAGCTCACACTGTACAACAAAACCGCAGGGTTGGGGCGACAGTGGCGTTGGATGTAGGAGTTTGCCCTGAAATCGAAGGGTTGACGGTTCAAGCCCCGACTCGGACTTTCATTGTCGTTGTGTCCTTGGGCAAGACACTTCACCTGCATTGTCTACTGATGGTGGTCAGAGGGCCCGGTGGCGCCAGTGTACGGCAGCCTCGCTTCTGTCAGTGAGCCCCAGGGCAGCTGTGGCTACAATGTAGCTTGCCTCTATCAGTGTGTGAGTGTGTGTGTGAATGGGTGAATGAATGTAGTGTAAGGCGCTTTGGTCAAGTCTCCTAACTTGAATAAAGGCGCTATATAAGTACATGCCATTTACCATTTAAAAGTTTACAGCTCACGATGTATGTTCTCACACTGTGCGACCCGATGCTCTGATGCAATCTACCTGCTCACACTGTACGTCTAAAGACTACGTCGGACTCAGCTCCGCAGTGAGTCCAAGATACTCGTATATATGGAAACCAAATGACTAGAAGAGGAAAAAGATGGAATTCTCTATACCTCCTGTTAATTATGAAGCTCACTAGACTGAAACGCGCTGCCTTGCCAATTTTTGCAATTTTGTGCACAGATTTAGCCCTAAAATGAAAACGCGACGAAGCAGCTGGACAAAGACAAAGCAACAAACTTGGCTACTATGGTCTGTCAATTTTACAGAAAGAATTCCATTCCATTCAAACCCCCGCCATGCTTTTGTGTTTTTGTCTGAGAGGAAGAAGAAGAGCCCTTATTTGCACACTGAGTGATTTGCCCACGACCACCTTGCAACGGCTGACTAAATTTCAAAAATGTTTCATTTTCTCCCAACCTTATGATTTCTGATCAGGAGGTGGTGGTTATCCCCTGTACATGATGCACAACGCATGAAAAAATTCTCACACGACTGGAGAATCGGCCCAAAAAGGGCAAAAAAACATATAGTGCATATGCAGCTTTAGTCAGAGGCTGCCTTTTCTGTAATCCTGAACCTCCACCCCATTTAGCCCTGCCCCTCCAGGTCCCTTATTACCAACCATGTCTCTCTTGGTTGACTTATGTTTTCACAAGGAGCGTTATGGCTTAAAATGAGAATATTGCTGTTTCCCTCCTACATCTGTAATTTAATTACACGGATCACCCATCAGTCTTTCTCCTTTTGTACAAAGGATCATTTATTGGTGTCCGTTTGACGGAGCTTCTGCTCACTTTGCTCCATCTACATGCAGCAGTCATCAAAGATGTTGGAAACTAAAAATTTATTTAGAATGCTGAACATTGTTAAGTCCAGAGTCAGACAGAGCTTGGAGCCTCCCTAAACTGTTATAGTTGTGTTTTTGTCTGGTAAAATGAAGGTTAAATAATAATTAGATAAAAATATGTAAAAAGAATGTGTCCAAGTGAGTGGGTTTAGGTTTAGCGCACTGCTTGGTCTGGAAATGAACTAGTCTGTGTTCTTATTGTGGTATCAGACCAGTTTGGATCAGCAGGTCTATAATCCTGGAGTTCCTGGTAAAGATGGGAAAACATTTACCCTCTGGATGAAATCCTCCACCAGAGAACCAGAAACATGATCAGCTGAGCGTTAGCCAGCAAATGCTGAGCTGAATATTTACCTGAAAATCATTTTTTGTTTAGCTTTCACAGTCTAATAATTAACTATTAATAACTTCACTAATAAAGGAGTTTTCTAATACTTTGTTAGGTACCTGGTTGTTCCCCTGGATAACAAACTGGACTGGACTCACAACACTGAGGCTCACGACAAAAAGGGCCAGAGCAGACTCTTCCTGCTAAGGAGATCGGAGTCTTTGAGTGCAGAGGGCGCTCCTAAAGACCCTCTATGACTTTGTTGTGGCATCAGCCATCTTCTATTGAGCTGTCTGTTGTAGCAGTGTCTTATCTGTAGCTGAGAGGGAGCGGATGGATCAGCTGATCAGGAAGGCCAGCTCTGTGATTGGATGCCCTCTGGACTGCAGGAGGTGGTAAACAAAAGGATCCTAATTAAATGAAAATCTCTGTTGGATAATGCCTCCCACCCCATGCATGAAGCTGGTGCTGAACTGGACAGCTCCTTCAGTGACAGACTGCTACAACCTAAATGCACCAGGGAGCGTTACCACAGATCCTTCATCCCAGGAGCTGGAAGACTTCAGTGACCATCAGTGTATGCAACAACATCAATAAGTTGTTACATGCATGCTGATTTTTTCCACATGTTCTATCTTATTAAGTTAAATAACATGGCACTGTAATTTTTCACATCTCTGATGTTGCTGTTTTTTTCAAATATCCGTTACAGTAAAAATGTCCATAGCTGTATATTTTTTTATTCTCCAGGTACACAGTATTTATATTGTTAAAACACTTACACTACAATACAGTATTTTATTTGTTTATTATTTATACTCTTTTTTTCTTCCCGTGTTTTTTATTGTCATTACACTGTCACAAGTACAAAGTAACGAAATTCGCTCTCTGCATTTAACCCATCCCCTTGGGGAGCAGTGGGCTGCCATTTGTGGGGCCTGGGAAGCAGTGTGGGGTTAAGGGTCTTGCTCGGGGACCCAGAGTAGATTCCAAGCCTTATCCCCACTGCCTCCAGAGTGTATAAAAGTGTATAGAAATATCACCATTATGTTATTAATATACATTTTTCTAAAGTCCATATTTGTGTGACCATTTTTTCTATAATCTTCTTGCTGCTGTAAGCACCAGAATTTCCCCATTATGGGACAATAAATGGAATTTGTATTCTATTCTATCATGTTTGGTGTGTAAATATCCTTGCAGACATGCAAAACCCAAGCAAGTGATTCGCATCTCTCAGGGCATTGCAGAGATAAATGACAGCGCTGCAACCATTAGCAAGTGTGCCTGACAATCAGAGGTTGCAATGTAATATGGACCCCAACATGGCCTGGTCGCTACATCAGTCATGGTTGGCGGGTTGGATGGAAAACAAGTGGGAGAAGCTCGGGCCTCAATCAGATAAACGACTTCAACCCTCCATGGAGGCAACCATTGTTCTGCTCTGGACCATTGCTTTCCAGACTGCTTTAATAGCTGGGCGTGTGGAGCAGTGAGGTTTCTAGCTGTGGTGTCTATTTTCACTGAAAATAGACACATACAAGCATGCTGAAGGAACGTTTGCGAGCATGTATGCATGCTGTAATTTACTTCTGACAGCCAAGAGAATAAGTTGTCAAAATAAATTGGAATGACTGGCAAATAATTTCCCTCAGAGGGAGGATAAGAGAAGAGATGAAAGAGGGCAGACAACAAGATGAGGAGCAGTGACGGAGGAAGGGTTTGGAGAGAAAAGAGAGGGGGAATAAGACAAAACAGCTAAAGCTGAGATACAAAGAGCAGAAAGAAGATCTAGCTGAAATGAGAGAAAAGGAAGACATTTGAGAAGACAGAAGAGAAATGACTCTCCCTGAAAGGTCAGTGTCTTCACTCTTCATTTGTCTCTTTGATTGAACTTGCCAATTAGCCACAGAGCACTAGACTCCCACAGTGACAACCTAATCACAGCAAGGGAAAAGACGGATGAGGTTAGGCTGAGTAGGGAGAACATTGGAGCCGTATGCTGTTACATATAACTTACATATTCAATGAATGGATCTTCAATTGTTAAACAGTTATGTTAAAATGACACTGGACTGGTTGGAATGTGTTTGAAAGAACTAAGAGCCAGAAGAAAAACACAATGAGACTCCCCGGCTTAAAGAGGACAGATCAGAGATTAAATCAGTTATTAGTGCACAAGAAAAAAGGAAATGGGGGAGATTTGACTGCAGAATATCAAAAGTGAGTGGGAAACCACCACTAAGCCAACAACGGATGTCCTCTTGGGACAGAAAGAGGTGGAAAAATCAGCCAAGAACAGACAGGTGGAGCATTTTTCCCAAAAGTGAAACACACAATGCTAGTAATAATAGAACATTATCAGAGATGTGTGGTCAGGGATAAAGATAACAGGCTTCAAGCATAAGGATGATCAGTACGGTTGTAGTCAAGACCATAACAACCCAGACCAAGGAATATGAGACAAGGCCAAGACCTTTAGAGGCCAAAATCAAGACCATATAAGGTCTTGGTCTCTGCCTCTCAAGGTGCTGGCCTTGTCTCCGTCTTGGTACTCCTTGGTCTTGGTTTGTGTGGTCTTGACAATAACACTAACAACCAGACAGATGGAAGTCAGGACAGAACCAATGAACTAAACACATTCTTTATCAGGTTTAGTTCAGGAACAAGCTCAGCATCTTTTTCTCTTGCCTGCAGTCACCTGATCATCCTGCCCTCCACTGCCATTGACTCTCCTGCATCTATGAGTTTGTTCTCAGCCAAATTAGAACATGTTGCTGCTACCTCCACCTTACACATGTCTGTCTCTAGAATATAAAGTGAAGAGGCAACTGCAGAGGCTGGATGTCTCCAGGCTGACCCTGGAGACACTTCGAGTGATGTGGAGGACCTCCTGCCTCGTTCCAGTGCCAAAGCAAACTCTGTAGGACCTTCATAATGTGAGATGTCAGGGCAAGAGGTCTATAGTCAGTGAGGTCTGTTGGCTGAGTCTTTGTTGGTTCACCTCAGCATATAAATACACAGCTATCAGGACACTCAGACGTTTGCCTATTGCCGTGGAGATGGAGTTGATGATGCCATCATACCCCTGCTTCAATAAACCAACTGTCATTTAGACAAGGCAGTGTGAGGATCATGTTCTTTGATTTCTACAGAACATTTAATACAATTCAGCCAAACTGACTGTGAGAAACTCCAGGAGACTCAGGATGAGGCATTAACAATCACCTGGATCAAATACTACCTGACAAACAGACCACAGTTTGTTAGACAGAATGGTCAGCTGTCTATTGAAGTACTCATCCATCCATCCATCCGTCCGTCCGTCCGTCCGTCCGTCCATCCATCCATCCATCCTTCCATTTCTTTTCTCCCTCCATTAGATACTGTGGAAACCATGCATATAAATCTGTGTGCATGAGAAGTCATCAATGGGCTCTAAGCATTCCTCTGATCTCTCAGTCAGTGATATCGATCTGCCAGGAGCCTCCCCCATCCTCAGTATTCATCCCCTCACCCACCCACCCACACACACACAAACACAGAGCAAAAGGACAATCATGTCAATGAGACTCTTATGACAATTAAGCTTTAGGAACAACTAAATGTGTTTCTGTTCTATTCATGCTAGAGCAATGAACATAAACCAGCGCAAACATTCTTATACTATCCAAACACAGACATCATTCTCATGACTGTAATTTCCTGGGCCCATGAAAGGAAGTATTACTTCAATTAAAAGCATACCCCTCCTCTTGCATTTTATCTGCCCCACCATTTCCAATAAGACTGTGTGGCACTAATTGAGTGTGTGTCACGTCTCACATCACTGATGATCCAGCAGAGTCAACTCAATCCACTCTGTTAGGAGATTACTGCTCACAACATGGGCTCTAATTATCTGACTTGCACCTATTCGTTTGTATGGACTCACTGGCTTCCCCTAAAGGAGTCCACACTATGAATTGTTTATGGGCTTAAGTGGAACAGATACCTTCAGGCTTTTTTTTCTTAAATTAGACCATTCTGAGCATTCAGTTTAGGGGGAAGATGAACCCCCAATTCCTTTGAAAGATAAAGGTGGCACAGGGATGTCTGAAGTGGTTCACAGAATTTCTAAAAGTAGAATAGGAGGCAGATCTTTTAGTTATCAGGCTCCTCTCCTGTGGAACAGTTTTGGTCTGTGAGGCAGACACGCTTTCTACTTTTAAGAGTAGGCTTAAAAAATTCCTTTTTCAAAAGTAATAGTTAGAGTGGCCCAGGTTTTCCTGAGCTATCTGTATAGTTATGCTGCTATAGGGAGATGGCCACTCAAACTGAGCCTGGTTCTGCAGGATTTTTTCTTCCTGTTAAAAGGGAGTTTTTCCTCTCCATTGTCGCTACAAGCATGCTTATTGTGAGGGATTGCCTTTGAGTCAATGAGTTGATACAGGTGCTGGTCATAAAATTAGAATATCATGAAAAAGTAGATTGATTTCAGTAATTCCATTTAAAAAGTGAAACTTGTATATTATATTCATACATTACATACAAACTCATATATTTCAGATGTTTATTTTGTTTAATTTTGATGATTACAAATGACAACAAATGAAAATCTCAAATTCATCATATCAGAAAATTAGAATATTACTGAAGACCAATAAAAACAAAGGATTTATAGAAATGTTGGCCAACTGAAAAGTATGAACATGAAAAGTATGAGCATGTACAGCACTCAGTATTTAGTTGGGCCTCCTTTGGCCTGTATTACTGCAGCAATGCGGCGTGGCATGGAGTCGATCGGTCTGTGGCACTGCTCAGGTGTTATGATAGCCCAGGTTGCTCTAATAGTGGCTTTTAGCTCTTCTGAATTGTTGGGTCTGGTGTATTGCATCTTCTTCTTCACAATACCCCATAGATTTTCTATGGGGTTAAGGTCAGGAGAGTTTGCTGGCCAATTAAGAACAGGGATACCATGGTCCTTCAACCAGGTACTGGTAGCTTTGGCACTGTGTGCAGGTGCCAAGTCCTGTTGGAAAATGAAATCTGCATCTCCAAAAAGTTGGTCAGCTGCAGGAAGCATGAAGTGCTCTAAAACTTCCTGGTATGTGGCTGCGTTGACCCTGGACCTCAGAAAACACAATGGACCAACACCAGCAGATGACATGGCACCCCAAACCATCACTGACTGTGGAAACTTTACACTGGACTTCAAGCAACGTGGATGAAGTGCCTCTCTTCTTTTCCTCCAGACTCTGGGACCTTGATTTCCAAAGGAAATGCAAAATTTACTTTCATCAGAGAACATGACTTTGGACCACTCACCAGCAGTCCAGTCCTGTTTCTCTTTAGCCCAGGCAAGACGCTTCTGACGCTGTCTGTGGTTCAAGAGTGGCTTGACACAAGGAATGCGACAGCAGAAACCCATGTCTTTCATACATCTGTGTGTGGTGGTTCTTGAAGCACTCACTCCAGCTGCAGTCCACTCTTTGTGAATCTCCCCCACATTTTTGAATGGGTTTTGTTTCACAATCCTCTCCAGGGTGTGGTTATCTCTCTTGCTTGTACACTTTTTTCGACCACATCTTTTCCTTCCCTTCGCCTCTCTATTAATGTGCTTGGACACTGAGCTCTGTGAACAGCCAGCCTCTTTATCGATGACCTTTTGTGTCTTGCCCTCCTTGTGCAAGGTGTCGATGGTCGTCTTTTGGACAACTGTCAAGTCAGCAGTCTTCCCCATGATTGTGTAGCCTATAGAACTAGACTGAAAGACCATTTAAAGGCTTTTGCAGGTGGTTTGAGTTAATTAGCTGATTAGAGTGTGGCACCAGGGGCCATCAATTTTGAACCTTTTCACAATATTCTAATTTTCTGATATGATGAATTTGAGATTTTCATTTGTTGTCATTTGTAATCATCAAAATTAAACAAAATAAACATCTGAAATATATGAGTTTGTATGTAATGTATGAATATAATATACAAGTTTCACTTTTTAAATGGAATTACTGAAATCAATCTACTTTTTCATGATATTCTAATTTTATGACCAGCACCTGTACAATCAACTGGTTTTCCTTAGATAGAAAACTTTGAATCATTTTGACTGGATGATCTGGTTGAATTGTCTCTTTAAAATGCCTTGAGATGACATGTGTTGTAAATTGGTGCTATAGAAATAAACTGAAATATAATTGAAGTTGAACCTGGGTTCCCCAGAGGGAGATGACTTATGCTGCATTCAGACCGAACATGTTCGGAGCGTTCAGGGCATCAGGTTTAAGTACCCAAAGCATGTGGCTTCAAGACGTCTCAAATCAGAAAACCATTGACTAATTTGATTGGATGATCCTGTTGAATCGCCTCCGCAATGTCAACTAAAATGACGCGTTTTTATTATACGTATAAATATACAGAAACAATATACAATTTTTAAGGTGCACTTTCTCGCTCATAACTTGTTGAATTATTTGATATCCAGCTCATAGAAGCATATAAAGCCAAGCTGCATTTTATTTTATTTTTTTTAACTTTATTTTTTTTATTTTTAATAACACATGAACACAGTTACAATCTTTGTCTCCACCGACCTAAGCCACTATATTACACGAGACATCGAAAGGTGAGTCAGTGGGTGTTCTAACACATGTAATAATGCATGCATGACAACAGATTGAAATCAACAGGCAGATAACAGTAAAATAAAATAAAATGGTACACAGCACTTGAATGAATCCCCTCCTGAGACAAGACAATCCACACATTCATAGTATTTTCCATCGACCAAAGATATACGCTAATGCAAAAGGGCTATCCTGTAGCTGTGTCACTGAGTTAGTAACGGTATGACAGAGCTCCATCTTGTATTAAAAACTGTTTTTTGAAACCTTAGGGAATATGTTATTCCTTCCATCATGTAAATGTCCCAAACTTTTTGTATCCATATGTTATATGTAGGAGGCTCTGGCTTCAGCCATCTGACAGTTATGCATTTCAATGCTGCTGTAAGCAAGATTCTTAACAGGTATCTATCCCCCTTCCTGTCTATTCCATCGGGTATTTCTCCCAGAATTGCCACCAAGGGAGTTTTTAGGACATTTCTCCTGAAAATTACTTTAAGTGCTTCAAAGATGTCCTCCCAAAATACACTTAGTTTAGGGCAGGACCAAAAGATGTGCGTATGATTTGCAATCTGTGTCCCGCAGTTTCTCCAACATGAACTTGGTTGAGTTGGGCCCATTTTACTGGTTATTGTTGGCGTTCTGAAAAATCGGACTATTACTTTCCATTTGAATTCTCTCCATGTGTTAGAATTTGTTGTTAATTGTGCGTCGGTACACATTTCTTCCCATGTGTCCTCTGTTATTGACTCCTGCAGTTCAGTTTCCCATTTAAGCTTTATGTTTGTGGAATCATGCCCGTTCATAGACAGAAACAGGTTATATATTTTACTAATTACATTGTTATTACCTTTTCCCCTTTGTATGTCCATTAGGAAATTTTCTATGGGTGCAGATTCACTGAGTTTAGTCCAATTATTGTGTGTTGTTACAAAGGTTCTAAGTTGTAGGTATCTATAGAAGTCTGTCTTAGGGAGACCAAATTCACTTTTCATCTGCTCGAAGGTTTTGAAGTTTCCCTCTTTAATTAATTGATGGATATGAGATAGTCCATAATTAGACCAGTTTTTGAACCCGGAATCTAAATTGTTTGGTGTAAATGTCTTTATAAATCCTATATTTGATAAAAGTGAAATCTGCTTTGATAACTAAAAAGCCGATTGTATTGATTTCCAGACTTTAAGGGTATTTTTTGTCCAGGTTGTCATTTCCTTTGCAGGGGTATCTAAGAAAGGTAATGTTTGCAGTGGTACTGAGCATCTGCTTTCTTCTATTTCCAACCAGCGAGTATCTGCACTATTCTGTAGCCATGCTAGTAGGGGTTTAAGTTGTGCAGCCCAGTAGTAATATTTTAAATTTGGGAGTTTAAAGCCCCCCTTGGATTTAGGTAACTGTAGAGTTTTCAGTCTGATTCTAGGACGCTTTTTTTGCCAAATGAATCCAGTTATCATTTTATCTATTGTGTCAAAGGTATTTGGGAATTTCCACAGGTAGCATCTGGAATAAATAGAGTAGTCTTGGTAACACATTCATGCGGATACTTTCAACATGTCCTATCAGAGAGATGGGGAGGGTATCCCAACGCTCCAGGTCATTTTTAATGATTCGTAGAAGTTTATTATAGTTTGTCTCATAGAGGTCACATAGAGACGGAGGTATTTGAATACCCAGATATTTGATACCGTTCTTGGGCCATTTGAATCCACTCTGTACTTTTATGAGGTCTGAAATTGTGCTATTTACATCCATAGCTTCCGTTTTTTCTATGTTGATTTTATAACCTGAATAGAATCCATATTGAGAGATGAGCTCTTTTAGGTGGGGGATTGTTGATTTAGGTTCTGTCAAGTACAACAATACATCATCAGCATATAATGAAATTTTGTGTACGTCTTTATTGATTTCTATCCCTTTAATATTAGGATCCTCTCTAATGAGTTGAGCTAGTGGTTCAATACTAATGGCAAACAGGAGGGGTGAGAGTGGGCATCCCTGTCTGCACCCCCGTTCTAATGAGAATCTAGTAGACCTATAGCCGTTAACTTTAACTGCTGCCTGTGGAGAGGAGTAGAGTGTTTTCACCCAATCAACAAAATATGGACCAAATCCAAAGCGTTTAAGGGTATGAATTAAATATTTCCAGGAGACTCTATCAAACGCCTTTTGGGCATCTAAAGAGATGATTGCTGATTCAATCTTTCTCTCTCTTTGAACGCTTGTTAGGTTTAGTAAGCGTCTTAGATTATCACCATAGTACCTACCAACAATAAATCCTGTCTGATCGGGGTGTATGATTTGGGTGATAAATTTGTTAAGTCGTCTTGCTAGGATTGCTGTAAGTATGCGTGAGTCTGTATTCAATAGTGATATGGGTCTATAAGACTGGCAATCTGTAGGATCCTTGCCCTCTTTGTGGATTACTACTATTGTGGCTTCTGTCCAGGATGGTGCCATAGTTTTGGATTTTAACGCATGATGATATGCTTTTAATAGCAAGGGGGCCAGAAGATCTACAAAAGTTTTATAGAAGTCGTTGGTAAATCCATCTGGGCCTGGACTTTTGTTGTTCTTGAGTGATTTGATTATCTGCTTAATCTCCCATTCCTCAATTGGTTGATCTAATTCCAGCGCCATCTCATCCCTTAATTGGTTAAATTTTATGTTATTTAAATATTCTGTAAGCTCTTGGTCATTATTACAGGTATCAGTATTTGTATATAGTAATTTATACAATTTTGCAAAGGCCTCAGCTATTTTGTCAGGACTTGTCTCAACAGTCTCTTGGGATTTTATTTTATGAACCATATTGGAGGATTGTTGTTTCCTCAATCTAAATGCTAATAACCTACTGGGTTTCTGACCGTGTTCATAATATTTTTGATTAGTAAACCTCAAGTTACCTTCTACTTTATCTAACAATAGACTGTTTAGTTGTCTGCGGGTTGCATTTAATTCCTTCAGGATTTTACCTGAAGCGTATCTCTTATGTTTAAACTCCAAATCTTTGATTCTATCCTCCAAATCTTTTTGTTTAGCCTCCTTTTGTTTTTTCCTTGCAGATGTTAAGGAAATTATGCGGCCTCGAAGGAATGCTTTGGCACAGTCCCATAATATCAGAGGTGTTGTTTCTGTAGATGTATTAGTTTCTAGGTATATCTTGAGCTCCGCTGTAATGAATGTGATGAATACTTTGTCATTGAGTAGGGACGTGTTAAGTCTCCATTGTTTAGATGTTAACCTATGTCCTATATCCCATTTTAATAAGACAGGTGCATGGTCAGAAATAGTAATAGGTAATATTTCAATATCCACTATTCTATGCAGTTCTGACTTTGGGGTAAAAAAATAGTCGATCCTAGAGTAGGATGCATGACTACTTGAGTAGAAAGTAAAGTCTTTAATTCTGGGAAACCTGCTCCTCCATACATCTACAATACCTGTCTCTATGATCTGATATTTGAGCATCCTACTCATTCTAGAGAGTGGAGTTCTTGGTGTGGGTGATCTGTCCAATATTTGTGACAAAATACAATTGAAGTCCCCACCCATCAACAACAGCCCGGTGCTGTGCTGTAATATTACCTTAAACAGTGACTTTATGAAATCTGGTGCATCCAAGTTGGGTGCATATACATTTACAAGCGATACTTCTATGCCATCAATTGTACCATTAACTAACACGTATCTTCCCTCTGTATCTCTATGTAACAACGTTTGTGTGAAATTAATCTGTCGGTGCATAAGTATGACAACACCTTTCTTTTTTCCTGACTGGTGGGATGAGTAGAAAGCCTTGTCTGCCCAAGATTTTTTTAATTTTTCATGCTCTGTATCAGATAGGTGGGTTTCTTGGAGAAAAGCAATGTGACAATTAATTTGTTTTATTTGAGTCAATATTTTCTTTCTTTTGACTGGATTATTGAGTCCCTTTACATTGTAAGTTACAATTTTAAGTGGGTCATCCATTAGCTCTATGTGATCTATGTTTGAACATCTCGGAATATATCTGAAATGGCCATGAGTCCTTTATGCAAAACACTGTCTTGTCTGTGTGGGGTCCAAGGGACATACAGGTGCTGGTCATAAAATTAGAATATCATGAAAAAGTAGATTGATTTCAGTAATTCCATTTAAAAAGTGAAACTTGTATATTATATTCATACATTACATACAAACTCATATATTTCAGATGTTTATTTTGTTTAATTTTGATGATTACAAATGACAACAAATGAAAATCTCAAATTCATCATATCAGAAAATTAGAATATTGTGAAAAGGTTCAAAATTGATGGCCCCTGGTGCCACACTCTAATCAGCTAATTAACTCAAACCACCTGCAAAAGCCTTTAAATGGTCTTTCAGTCTAGTTCTATAGGCTACACAATCATGGGGAAGACTGCTGACTTGACAGTTGTCCAAAAGACGACCATCGACACCTTGCACAAGGAGGGCAAGACACAAAAGGTCATCGCTAAAGAGGCTGGCTGTTCACAGAGCTCAGTGTCCAAGCACATTAATAGAGAGGCGAAGGGAAGGAAAAGATGTGGTCGAAAAAAGTGTACAAGCAAGAGAGATAACCGCACCCTGGAGAGGATTGTGAAACAAAACCCATTCAAAAATGTGGGGGAGATTCACAAAGAGTGGACTGCAGCTGGAGTGAGTGCTTCAAGAACCACCACACACAGACGTATGAAAGACATGGGTTTCTGCTGTCGCATTCCTTGTGTCAAGCCACTCTTGAACCACAGACAGCGTCAGAAGCGTCTTGCCTGGGCTAAAGAGAAACAGGACTGGACTGCTGGTGAGTGGTCCAAAGTCATGTTCTCTGATGAAAGTAAATTTTGCATTTCCTTTGGAAATCAAAGTCCCAGAGTCTGGAGGAAAAGAAGAGAGGCACTTCATCCACGTTGCTTGAAGTCCAGTGTAAAGTTTCCACAGTCAGTGATGGTTTGGGGTGCCATGTCATCTGCTGGTGTTGGTCCATTGTGTTTTCTGAGGTCCAGGGTCAACGCAGCCACATACCAGGAAGTTTTAGAGCACTTCATGCTTCCTGCAGCTGACCAACTTTTTGGAGATGCAGATTTCATTTTCCAACAGGACTTGGCACCTGCACACAGTGCCAAAGCTACCAGTACCTGGTTGAAGGACCATGGTATCCCTGTTCTTAATTGGCCAGCAAACTCTCCTGACCTTAACCCCATAGAAAATCTATGGGGTATTGTGAAGAAGAAGATGCAATACACCAGACCCAACAATTCAGAAGAGCTAAAAGCCACTATTAGAGCAACCTGGGCTATCATAACACCTGAGCAGTGCCACAGACTGATCGACTCCATGCCACGCCGCATTGCTGCAGTAATACAGGCCAAAGGAGGCCCAACTAAATACTGAGTGCTGTACATGCTCATACTTTTCATGTTCATACTTTTCAGTTGGCCAACATTTCTATAAATCCTTTGTTTTTATTGGTCTTCAGTAATATTCTAATTTTCTGATATGATGAATTTGAGATTTTCATTTGTTGTCATTTGTAATCATCAAAATTAAACAAAATAAACATCTGAAATATATGAGTTTGTATGTAATGTATGAATATAATATACAAGTTTCACTTTTTAAATGGAATTACTGAAATCAATCTACTTTTTCATGATATTCTAATTTTATGACCAGCACCTGTATACACAATGTGCGCAGAACCAAACAGAGAGGGATAATATAATTTTTTGACAACGGTAACCCTGGGGAACAGAGGGAACAGAACTAAGAGAACATAGAACAGGTAAATACAATGTTTATATACTTGGGACATAGTCCCCAGCAGCTAAAATGAGCTGCTAAAGTGCACAGTCAAGGTAGAGTCTGTGTGCAGAGGTGCGCTTAGATATGCAAATAAGATGAGAAAAAAGAAAAAAATGTAAAAAAAAAAAAAAAAAAAAAGCCAAAGTCTTAATGGAGAAAGCAAGTCAGCTATAAAAGCTTCAAATATACCGCACAAGCTCCTCCAAATCCTAAAAAAAACGAGAATCTGGAAGTAAAACAGCAAATTTGCTCATATTGTTAAAGAATATAGATTTATCATCATGAAAGAGAGCAGTTTGAGAGATAGTCACAACAATGGATATATTTTCTAATATTATTGTCTGTATAGGCTCACGGTACCTTTATTCGGCTTGCTCTATTGGGGTAATATTGTTCCGGACATATTCCATAGCCATTTTAGGGTCGAGGAACTCCTTTTCTTCATTATGGTATGTGATCCGAAATCGGGCCGTGTAGAGGAGGCCGTAGCGGACTTCTTTATTACCCCGTAGCGCCTTCCGTACCTCCGTGAAGGTGGCTCTTGCTTTGGCTACGCTGGCCGTGTAGTCGGGGAAGAAGCTGACGCGATGTCCATTGTAGGAAAGCGGAGCTCTGTCTCGGGCTCTCCTCAGGATCTCCGCCGCGTCTCCGTCATGATGTAATTTAGCGATGATGACTCTTGGTGTCTCCCGGTCTCTGGGTCCTTTCCCGGTGAGTGTGCGGTGTGAACGGTCCACCTTTATATCTCGATCCATCTGCAGAACTTCTTTGATGATTTTCGCCACAGCTTGTGGGGAGCTGGAGCCCGGGCGTTCTACAATGCCCGCTATGCGGATATTGGACCTTCTCATTCTCCCCTCTAGATCTTCACATTTATCTTTCAGCGTGGCCATTTCCTTCTGTAAGCTGGTTACAGTGGACTGTAGTGAAGTAACTTCATCTGACCACGTTGATAGGCCACCCTTTATGTCCAAGATGTCCGTCTTTATAATATCCACTTCAGTTTGCATGATCTTTGAGCTGTTAGCAATTTCGGAACGGACCGCTAGCAGTTCGGCTCTTATAGCTTGAAAATCTTCTGCTAATGCGCCTTTAAGTTCGTCTCTTATCACTTTAGCAATTTCGCCTCTCAGTGACGATAAGATATCTGCTTTCATTTCTTCGTTACTCATGTTCGGGCCAACCGTCTCAGTGGTTGTCGGTGGGTTAGCTTCGCCAGTTGTCCGCTGTCTCATACTCCTAGCAGGCCTTATAGCATTAGCATCGCTTCCGTATCTATACTTTTGCAGCTTTTCGGCCATTTGGGCCGATTATGCTCGGATTGTCCAGTTGTTTGTTATTCTAAAGTTTTCTCTTCGGTTTTTCGGCGGGTATTAACGTAGTTAATGCTGTTTATATATAAATTTTTTATGTAATTAACACGGATTTTGCAGGAGCTCAGGAAAGTACGTCCTACGCCATATCTTGCTCACCAGCGCCCCCCAAGCTGCATTTTAGATTACAAAGAAAAGAAAAGAGCAACCAAATGGCCGCAGCACACAGCATCCCAAGCATTTGACTTCAACATGCACAGGCCTCCATGCTGAGGAGGTGGACACTGTGAAAAATGACCAGGGATGGTAATTACATCATAACTACATTTTTCACAGAAACGCCACTACCTACACTCGCCTACACTCACAGAACTCGCCGACACTCACAGACACTCTCATTCACACACACACACATGCGCATGCGCACGTAGCACCTGTAGCCTGCCAAACATTTGTTCATTACAAGTTTCCTCTTTACCGCGGCTAGCGCGAGATGACACACACGCAAAATAGCATGTACATTCGGTCCGAACATTCAGTTACTCACCATCTTAGCGAGCAGCGCGGTACCCGTTGTCTCGACACCGTAATCCACACGCATTGCAATAACCCCCACGTTACATTCAAACATTGTCTACTCACATTCTGGTGCGTCAACAATCAGGTCCGGGAGGAAACCAGAGCCTCTCGGAACCAAAGTTCTTATACACTGATCTGGCAGTGGAGAGAGCTTTTGGCACCCGGAAGTTGAATGTTTTGGGGAAAATATTATTGTATTGTTGGATTGCAAACATGTATGAGTGTAAATATTGTCTGTGTCATTTCTAGTATTTATATTGTTGGTTTGGGAATATTATGATATTTTGTATGGGGATTTAAAAGTGTGTTTTTAATACTTTTTGTAACATTATTTTCCTATTGGTTGATTTCTGAGCCAATTAGATGTAAGTTGGAGATTGTAAGCCTTTTAAAAGGGCAGGGCTTTTTTCTAGAGAGAGAGGGTGAGCTGAACACATGTTTGCTGCGAGGCTGTGTTTAAGGGAAAAGTAAGTGCAAGGAAGCTTGTATTTAAAGTCTTGGTTACAGTTTATATTTTGTGTTGCCTGATTGAGGCCGGTTTTCTTTTGCGTTTATTCAGTTTTTTGTTTCTCATATTTTTGTATGCTCACTTCCGCACTGTAAATAAATACGCACCCATCTTCACGATATTTTCAGTTGCCTAGTTTCCGTCTTCTTTAACCTTTATTGGTGAGGGCCAGTCCTGACATGAGCTGGGGGTGGAGAAACCCCTTTCTCACAAGTGGTGTTCAGAAGTGGTGACAGTGGCGCCTAAGAAGTCTGGGAAGAAGACGACGACAACAGGCAGACGGGTTCAGCCCAAACGAAGTATGGCGTATCAGCGTCTACCCCAAGACCCTGTGGAGGAGTTGACAGCCGAAGAGGTGGAGGAGCATGATGCTGGTGAGAAGACCGGAGGAGCCGTGGGCGGAGCCATGGGCGGAGCAGATGGTACGCCGCAGACCCTGGACATGACAGCGCTGTACAGCCTGCTACAGAAGTCGATGCTGGTCCAGCGAAGTGAGGCACAAAAGCAAGAACTGAGATGGCGCAGCGTCCAGATTCAGCTCAACAATGTGCACGACAAGCTGGAGAGAGAGCGACGAAAGGCAAGTGAGGGGCAGCATAAGCAGCCAGATGATGACGGCGTTGGGGCTCTGCTACAGCTGAGACTTCAACACAACCCAGTGGGGCCACCGCCAGGTTTCCAGGTACCTGCAGCAACACCAGCAGCAGGGGCACCAGCAACAGTGGCGCCAGCAGTAGAAGCTCCCGCACCAGCCGCCGCACCACCACCAGCAGCAGCAGCTCCAGCGCCAGCAGCTCCTGCACCAGCACAGCAAGCAGCACAGCAAGCAGCACCACCCTCTGCAATGGGTCCAGCCACACTGACTCCTGTGTCCTGGACGAGGGCAGCAGTGCCAAAACTGGAAGAAGGAGATGATATTGAACAATATCTGACAACATTTGAAAGACTGGCCATGGCCTACAGGTGGCCGAGGGCAGACTGGGCCATCTACTTGGTCCCGTACCTGACGGGACGGGCCCGTGCAGCCTATCTTGCGATGGACATGAATGACACCTTGGACTATGACAAAGTGAGGGCAGCAATCCTCACCAAGTATGAAATCAACGGCGAGACGTACCGGCAGCGTTTCCTGGAGCCAGATGTGCGAGCAGAGGAGACCCCTCGGGAGCTGTACAACCGACTGATGGACCTGTACAAGAAGTGGGTGAGACCGGCAGGAAAGACTGTGGAGCAGATTGGAGAAATCCTCGTCCTGGAGCAGTAGCTGCGCACCCTAGCTCCTGAAATCCGGGTCTGGGTTAAGGAGCACAACCCAGCCACTGGCCAGCAGGCAGCTGAACTTGTGGAAGCGTTCCTGGCAGCTCGACCGGGTCCGAAGGTGTTCCGGGGCCAGAACTACAGCCGACCAGCCAGCAATGGTAAGTCTGGGGTTCCTGGTGGGGGAGTTGGTCCTAGGGGGTTAGGTCAGGTTAGGCCACAGCACCACACCTACACTTCCCCTTACACCCCATCACCTAGGCCTCCTACACGCCCCTACACACCACCGCCTAGACAACCAACACCCGCAACTACCACACATAGGCCGCCTTTTACATGCCATAGCTGTGGTAAACCTAACCACATTGCCAGAGACTGCCCGAACAGGAAGCCTCAGGGGTCCAGTTTTTGTAATGTCCCGAGAGCAGATGTTGCTGTATCCAAAGTGCAGACAATTCCTGTAACAGTGAATGACAAGCCCACATTTGCGCTACTTGACACTGGCAGTACACACACCCTAGTCCAGCCACACCTGATTGATAAGTCAGCTGTATTGGTGGCAGAGCAGCTTAGGGTGTGTTGTGTGAATGGAGACGAGCATGTGTACCCTGTGGTAGATATTTGTCTGGAGGTTCAGGGGCAAGCCTTTTTGCTGAGGGCAGGCATTGTACAAGGATTACGGTATCCTGTAGTGCTAGGTCAGGACGTCCTTATTTTGCCTGATCTGGTGTTGTCATCAGTGCCTGTTAGCATGGTCGTAACAAGGGCCATGGCTAAGCAGTTTGCTGAGGAGAATGCTCAGGAAGAAGCACAGAGAGAAGTGTGTGAGATGTTGCCCTATAGCCAGTGTGACATTGACCCCCCCTGTTGCCACGAAAACACCCAAGACACGTAGGCAACGACGACGTGCTAAGCTGCAAGGCACAGCAGATAAGGTTGTCAGCCAGTTGCCGAAACCTGTTGATGAAGATGTGTGGAAGCCTCCCCATAATCTTAGTGATCTGCAGAAGAATGATGACTCTTTGAAGGATGCATTTGCTAAGGTGACAGAAATTGATGGTGTGCAAACTGGTGTGGCTAAGGGGCTAACTGGTGAATATTATTTTGTGAGAGATGGCCTACTCTACCACCAACCTGAAGATGGCAGTGTAGAGCAGGTAGTTGTGCCGGAATGCCTGAGAGAGAAAGTGCTTGGTCTCGGTCATGATATACCCTGGGCGGGGCATTTGGGTACTGTTAAGACCCTAGAGAGAATTGCACAACACTTTCACTGGCCAGGGCTCTATACTGATGTTCAGAAATACTGTCGCACATGTTTAACCTGCCAACTCACTAGCAAACACAAGGCTAGACCCTCTCCTCTGCAACCACTTCCCATCATAGGCGTTCCATTTCAGAGGATAGGGATGGACATTGTAGGACCCTTGGAAAGAACCAGGTCAGGACACAGGTTCATTCTAGTCATGTGTGATTATGCCACCCGTTACCCGGAAGCATTCCCCCTTCGAAAGATAACGGCAGGGTCAGTTGCAAGAGCACTGTTACAACTGATATCTCGTGTAGGCATACCACATGAAATACTGACAGACCAAGGCACCGCATTCCTATCCAAGACACTTAGACAAGTGTATAGTTTGCTGGAGATTAAGGGGATACGGACCACTCCCTACCACCCCCAGACTGATGGGCTGGTGGAACGATACAACCAAACCCTGAAGTCAATGCTACGAAAGTTTGTAGCAGAGAACGGCAAAGACTGGGACCAGTGGTTGCCATACCTCCTTTTCGCCTATAGGGAGGTACCACAGGCTTCCACTGGTTTCTCCCCATTTGAGTTGCTGTATGGGCGCCAGGTCCGGGGCCCACTGGATCTACTCCGTGATACCTGGGTGACCCCAAAACTCCAGGAGCCAGACAGCGTGCTCTCCTATGTCCTGAGGATCCAGGAGAAGATGGGGAGGATGGCCAGCTTGGTGGAGGAGAACATGACCAAGGCCCAGCAGACCCAGGCACGCTGGTACGACCAGAGGGCGAGGCAGAGGAGCTTCGCACCAGGGCAGCAGGTTCTTTTGCTGTTGCCAACGACGGAGAACAAGTTGCTGGCCTGCTGGCAAGGTCCCTACACCGTGGCACGTCAGCTGGGGCCGGTGACCTACGAGGTGGAGATGCCGGGACGACGAAAGGGCAGGCAGGCCTTTCACATTAACCTGCTAAAGAAGTGGCATGAGCGGGGGACGCCCAGCCTGCAGCTCCTGGTGCAGGACGTGGAGGGTGATGTGGAGCCGCAGGAGCAGTTCTTCCCTGCAGCTGCTGCACCAACTGACCCGGATGTCTCCCACCTGACAGTGCAGCAAGCAGAGGAGTTGCAGGCCATCATCCCGCCTGGCCTGTTTTCCGAGCAGCCTGGGCGCACGTCCTTGGTGGAGCATGACCTCCAGCTTAAAGACACTAATCCAGTGCGGCAGAGGATGTACCGCATCCCAGAGCGGTTGCTACCCGCTCTGCAGGAGGAGCTGGATGTCATGAAGCAGCTGGGGGTCATTGAGCGGTCCAGCAGCAGTTGGAGCAGTCCGGTGGTGCTGGTCCCAAAGAAGGATGGCAGCATCCGCTTTTGTATTGATTTTAGACAATTGAACTCTCAGTCTACATTCGACGCCTACCCAATGCCCAGACTGGACGACTTGATCGAGGGGCTTGGGAGGGCGTCGTACATCACGACCCTTGACCTCTGCAGGGGTTATTGGCAGGTGCCGATGGCTGAGGGGGCAAAGCAATACACTGCCTTTCGCACCCCTCAAAGCCTGTACCAGTTCACAACCATGCCCTTTGGCCTGCAGGGGGCACCGGCGACCTTCCAAAGACTCATGGACCATGTCCTGGAGGGCATGGGGGGCTTCGCCGCAGCTTACCTTGACGACGTCGTGGTATGGAGCGCCACCTGGGGGGAGCACCTCCAACACCTGGCCCAGGTGTTCCGGCGCATCAGCGAGGCTGGCTTGACCGTCCACCCTAAGAAATGTTCCCTGGCCCAGCAGGAGGTTCGTTACCTGGGCCATATCATTGGTAATGGGGTGATCAAGCCGCAGAAGGACAAGGTCGAGGCGGTCCGAGACTGCCCGCGACCACGGACCAAGAAGGACGTCCGCTCTTTCCTGGGCCTTGCCGGGTGGTATCGGAGGTTCATTCCGAACTTTGCCGCCCGGGCTGCACCCCTCACTGACCTGACTCGCAAGTCGGGGTCGGCGAAAGTGGAGTGGGGGGAGGTGCAGGAGCAGGCCTTCCAGGATTTGAAAGGGGCTCTGATTTGTGAGCCTGTGCTGCAGAGTCCAGACTTTGAGCAGACTTTTACTGTGCAGACGGATGCCTCTGGGGTTGGGCTGGGGGCAGTCCTTCTCCAGGGGGAGGCAGAGTAACAGAGGCCGGTGGCTTACATTAGCCGGAAGCTTTTCCCCCGGGAAACAAGGTACTCAGTGGTGGAGCTTGAGTGCCTTGCCGTGAAATGGGCACTAGAGACATTCAAGTATTACCTGTTGGGCAGAGACTTTTTGCTAGAGACTGACCACAGAGCGTTGCAATGGCTGGGGAGAATGAAAGACTCTAATGCACGTATTACACGTTGGTTTCTCTCTTTGCAACCCTTCAGGTTCACGGTGAAATACAGGGCGGGGTCAGAAAACCCGGTAGCAGACTTCCTGTCTCGCCAGGATGGCGAGCCAACCGAAGGGGGAGGAAATGTGAAAAATGAAGAGGGATGGTAATTACATCATAACTACATTTTTCACAGAAACGCCACTACCTACACTCGCCTACACTCACAGAACTCGCCGACACTCACAGACACTCTCATTCACACACACACACATGCGCATGCGCACGTAGCACCTGTAGCCTGCCAAACATTTGTTCATTACAAGTTTCCTCTTTACCGCGGCTAGCGCGAGATGACACACACGCAAAATAGCATGTACATTCGGTCCGAACATTCAGTTACTCACCATCTTAGCGAGCAGCGCGGTACCCGTTGTCTCGACACCGTAATCCACACGCATTGCAATAACCCCCACGTTACATTCAAACATTCTCTACTCACATTCTGGTGCGTCAACAATCAGGTCCGGGAGGAAACCAGAGCCTCTCGGAACCAAAGTTCTTATACACTGATCTGGCAGTGGAGAGAGCTTTTGGCACCCGGAAGTTGAATGTTTTGGGGAAAATATTATTGTATTGTTGGATTGCAAACATGTATGAGTGTAAATATTGTCTGTGTCATTTCTAGTATTTATATTGTTGGTTTGGGAATATTATGATATTTTGTATGGGGATTTAAAAGTGTGTTTTTAATACTTTTTGTAACATTATTTTCCTATTGGTTGATTTCTGAGCCAATTAGATGTAAGTTGGAGATTGTAAGCCTTTTAAAAGGGCAGGGCTTTTTTCTAGAGAGAGAGGGTGAGCTGAACACATGTTTGCATCGAGGCTGTGTTTAAGGGAAAAGTAAGTGCAAGGAAGTTTGTATTTAAAGTCTTGGTTACAGTTTATATTTTGTGTTGCCTGATTGAGGCCGGTTTTCTTTTGCGTTTATTCAGTTTTTTGTTTCTCATATTTTTGTATGCTCACTTCCGCACTGTAAATAAATACGCACCCATCTTCACGATATTTTCAGTTGCCTAGTTTCCGTCTTCTTTAACCTTTATTGGTGAGGGCCAGTCCTGACATGAGCTGGGGGTGGAGAAGCCCCTTTCTCACAGACACCTTTCTGATGCTTTAAACGCTTTAATTAAAGTACTGAACCATTTGGACTTCAAAGCCATATACACTATATTGCCAAAAGTATTTGCTCACCCATCCAAATTATTGGAATCAGGTGTTCCAATCACTTCCATGGCCACAGGTGTATAAATTCAAGCACCTAGGCATGCAGACTGTTTTTACAAACATTTGTGAAAGAATGGGTCGCTCTCAGGAGCTCAGTGAATTCCAGCGTGGAACTGTGATAGGATGCCACCTGTGCAACAAATCCAGTCGTGAAATTTCCTCGCTCCTAAATATTCCACAGTCAACTGTCAGCTGTATTATAAGAAAATGGAAGTGTTTGGGAACGACAGCAACTCAGCCACGAAGTGGTAGGCCACGTAAACTGACGGAGCGGGGTCAGCGGATGCTGACGCGCATAGTGCGAAGAGGTCGCCAACTTTCTGCAGAGTCAATCACTACAGACCTCCAAACTTCATGTGGCCTTCAGATTAGCTCAAGAACAGTGCGCAGAGAGCTTCATGGAATGGGTTTCCATGGTCGAGCAGCTGCATCCAAGCCATACATCACCAAGTGCAATGCAAAGCGTCGGATGCGGTGGTGTAAAGCACGCCGCCACTGGACTCTAGAGCAGTGGAGACGCGTTCTCTGGAGTGACGAATCGCGCTTCTCCATCTGGCAATCTGATGGACGGGTCTGGGTTTGGCGGTTGCCAGGAGAACGGTACATGTCTGACTGCATTGTGCCAAGTGTAAAGTTTGGTGGAGGGGGGATTATGGTGTGGGGTTGTTTTTCAGGAGCTGGGCTTGGCCCCTTAGTTCCAGTGAAAGGAACTCTGAATGCTTCAGCATCCCAAGACATTTTGGACAATTCCATGCTCCCAACTTTGTGGGAACAGTTTGGAGCTGGCCCCTTCCTCTTCCAACATGACTGTGCACCAGTGCACAAAGCAAGGTCCATAAAGACATGGATGACAGAGTCTGGTGTGGATGAACTTGACTGGCCTGCACAGAGTCCTGACCTCAACCCGATAGAACACCTTTGGGATGAATTAGAGCGGAGACTGAGAGCCAGGCCTTCTCGTCCAACATCAGTGTGCAACCTCACAAATGCGCTTCTGGAAGAATGGTCAAAAATTCCCATAAACACACTCCTAAACCTTGTGGACAGCCTTCCCAGAAGAGTTGAAGCTGTTCTAGCTGCAAAGGGTGGACCGACGTCATATTGAACCCTATGGATTAGGAACGGGATGTCACTTAAGCTCATATGTGAGTCAAGGCAGGTGAGCAAATACTTTTGGCAATATAGTGTATGTCTAGTGGTACCATTGCAAGCCACGCATAGAAAACCTGCGTTGGCCTAGTGGTTAGAGCAGTGTGCTTGTGCTCTGAGAAGGTAACAAGTACCCGCTCCAATCCCCACAGCCTTATACAGTAAAGTAGCTGAGCTATCTCTACAGTTATGCTGATATAAGCTTAAGGCTGATTTATACTTCGAAACTAGGTCGTCTGCGTAGGTGTCGCACTGAACAAAAACACTTCCCCACCCCCTCTGCAGACACTCTGCGGCACCTCTCCCAAATTGTAGGTGAACGCAGACAGTGCAGCAGACAGGAGGCCAGCTTGTTTTGCTTTTATGACCGAAATTGCATAAAAGAACTCGTGAAGTTGGACCAGCTATAAGATCGAGTTGCTAGAACGCTGGGACCCTTTTTTCACCTCGATCCCCGCTATTTTTCGCCCTCATATCCCTCCGTTGTCGGACAAACTTGCCCCCATTTCCTCACCGCCTCGGCCGTATCTAGACCCACAGCGTATAGTGCAGACCCTGCTTCAAAATTGATCATAAATCAAAAATGTCTGTGTCAAGCTCACTGCAACACACTGCTGCTGGGAGTTTAACCAGCCCTTTAGACTTCTGGAGGACATAGGGAACCCTTTTTTCATCATTCTGCTTCATTCTATCTCTAGTTCTATCCCATCTGCAGAATTTGTTAGTTCAATCTCTAACGTTCTGTTTTCTTATTTTTCTCAGAGTAGCTTCATCTGGTCTGTTCCTGTAGGCTGTGACTCCATCCTGGAGAGAAATATTAGCTGTGCTGCTGCCATTAAAACCTTTGTTTATAGATGTTGGAGATCAGCCTATTTTTTTTTCAGTGTAGTCCTGTTTCTCTGACTGTGACTAACTGGATGTGCTCTCTTCATCCTCTGACCTGGGAGTTGGCATTGAGCTCATCTGCCTAGCTTTATGTTTACTGGACAGGGCCTCCTTTTATAGTTGCCTTTTGTATCTCTGCTTCTTTCTGTATGTCTGCTTCTGTCTCCTTGAACCCCAGTAAGCCTCAGCAGATGGGAGCTCAAACTGTGCCTGCTTCTGCTGGAGGTTGCGACAGAAAAAGCAAGGCCCCCAAGAGTTTCCGTTTCTTTCCTGGCACAACCAGTAACAACTGGTCAGCTTACCTAAGGCAACATCCGTGTGTGAAGAGATGAAGCAGCTCAGACAGGTAGGGCGGGGCAAGAACATTAAGAGCTTTAAAAGCAAATAAAATGATTTTAAAATGAGTCCTAAATGTACTTGCAGCCAATGTAAAGATGAGAAAATAGGGGTTTTATGATCAAATTTGCTTGTTGCTGTTAAAGGACATTTGGTGCCAGCGCTGCAAATTTGTTTTTTAAAGCTGAATGTTGGAAAAACTGTAAATAATATATCAGTCCTATGTTTACATTTGATCACCATGTTTACATTTGATTCAATTCAATTCAGTTTATTTCTATAGCGCCAATTCACAACACATGTCATCTCAAGGCACTTTACAGTTCAACCAGATCATCCAGTCAGATTGATTCAAAGTTTTCTATGTAAGGAAAACCAGTTGATTGCATTGACGCATTGACTCAAATACAATCCCTCACACTAAGCATGCTTGTAGCGACAGTGGAGAGGAAAAACTCCCTTTTAACAGGAAAAAACCTCCATCAGAACCAGGCTCAGTGTGAGTGACCATCTGCCGAGGCCGACTGGGGTTCAAGGAGACAGAAGCAGAGATACAAAAAGCAGCTGTAAAAGGCGGCCCCGTCCACGAAACACACAGCCAGGCAGACGAGTACCGAGCCAGCTCCCATGTCAGAGGATGAAGAGAGCACATCCAGCCAATCACAGTCAGAGAAACAGGACTACACTGGAAAACAGGGTGATCTCAAGCATCTATAAACAAGGGTGTTGATGGAAGCAGCACAGCTGATATTTCTCTCCAGGGTGGTGTCACAGCCAAACAGGAACAGATGAGGCAAAGCTACTATAAGAAAAAGCAGAGAGAGCATAACATTAGAGATTGAACTAACCGATTCTGCAGAGTAGGAGAATAGAGACAGAATAAAGCAGAATGATGAAATAGGGGTCCCTATATCCTCCAGAAGTCTAAACCTATAGCAGCATAATTATAGAGATAGCTCAGGATTTGATAGATTTGATCACTGCTGCACTTTAGAAAGTGGAAATGTCTTGAGCTGTACTGAACTAAATTTTATTTTTGTATACAGTACACCCTGTGTGTACAAAATGACAATAAAATTTCTTTAAGTCTAAGTAAAAGATGTGCAGCAGCGTTCTGTACCCTCTGAAGGTGGGAAATGCATGAATTACTGATACACTTATAGTGTGCATTACAGTAATCCACTTTTTTTTTCTGTCCTGCTCATCACCTATCAATGGTAACCTTGCAGGTTTTTTAATTTTTAATTGGTTCTGACTCCAAACCTTACTGTTTTCTGCCGTGATTTTTTTGTAGTTTTTCCCAAAGCGTATGTGTTTTATTTGGTAAATGCGTATCTCTGTTTCCTGTCGGAACGTGGGGTCAATCTCAGTCGGAGCTACCAAGCCCCCTGCAGAAAATCGTGTTGGGTGTGATCATCCCCATTGACCTTCAGTAAGAGATAAAGGCCACAACCTCGTCCAACACAATTTTTGGGTGTACCTTACAGTAGCAGCCATTCAAAATGGCCCTTCCCAGTCGAATCAAGTCGAATGGCAGCCTACCCTCCTGCGACTCCCAGCAAAAACCCCTCCAACTTCCATCCACTGGCCTTCTCCTGGTAGTGCATTTGTTTTTACACTGACTTCACCTTTTCACTGAATCTCAGCGTCTGATCAGGAGATGACGCTTCTCTTTAAATCTTAATGTCCACAAATCATGACAGAGAGAACATTTTAGTACAAAGATTGATGTTTAAAAATAATTTGTAGGGGCCCATTAAGGGCACATTAAGAAAAGTGAGGAAATTTTAAAATTCTACCTCTATAAGGTTCAGTGTCTTCAGGGCTTCAATCAGTAGTTAAAGTCGCTCTGTTTACAGTCTTTCAGTGTTCCCAGCCAGATTGAACTAACTACCCTTCAATTGTTTTATAAACTGGATATTTCACAATAACTACTTCTGGTCATTTACAGATGTTATTTTAGGCTTTGTAACTCATCTCAAATCCTAACACATATATAAAGCCTGATGCATTGACAGGACAGATGGCTTTGCTATAACTGAAATGCCAAAAAGCTTTGTTTTATAAGCCACAAATGTCAAAGCTTTGCACACATCTTAAATGTAAAGTATAACTTAACATTTTTGGCTTTAAGCAGTTCAATGTCATTCACCTGAATGTGTTCAGTCTGTTGCCCTCACATTATTAACTGGTGGAAGCAGTAGGACCACATGACTAGGATGTTTTCATGGCACAATCTACAGATCAGAAGTCTGTCTTATAAAGTCCCATAAAGTCTATCTTATTTTAACAGCAAGGACAGCCGGGGAAGCATTTGCTGTGTATGGCATTGTCGGAGCGATCACTATCCTAATCTCTCAGGAACGCGCTTCATTTACACACAGGTGGACTGCAGCAGGTTTCTAAGATCATTTACTGATGTTAAGGTTTTTCAATCGGATGTTGGGGTGATGGCAGGAGAAAAAGGAAGAAAAATTCATGAAAAGAACATAAAAATGTTGCATTAGTCCCATTGACTCTTCAGCAATCCCTCACACCAAGGATGCTTGTAGCAACAATGGAGAGGAAAAGTCCCTTTAAACAGGAATAAACCTCTACCAGAACCAGGATCAGTGTGAGCGACCATCTGTTGAGGCCGACTGGAGTTCAAGAAGACAGAAGCAAATATAGAAATGGAACAAAGAAACACTGATCTATAAATACCTTCTATGTTAGAAAAGCTAACGGTAAACTATCTCCACAGGTGGCTCTGTCTTAGAAAGAAATGGTTAATCAGATGAGCTCTAAGTCAGTTTTTATGTAAGAGGATGAAAGAGAGAACATCCAGTTAGTTGCAGTAAAAGCTGAGCCCATAGCTATAGGAGAGAAAAAGGACTAAACACTGAAAGAACAGGCTATAATCATGATGTAAAATGTAATCTGTCAGATGGCTTTCTAAATAAATAATGCAAACTTCATTGTGAGGTAACTCTGTTTCTCCGCACTTTTCATCAAAGTGCCAAGAATCTTTCGCCTGAATTTATTTACCATTTATTTTCTATTTGCTTTGAAACCTTTCATTTAGACTTTAAAACAACTAAAATGTGCACATAGTTGTGTATTATGGTCTGTCTGATTACATCTTTTTAAAGAAAAGTCTGGTCATATTCAGAAAACTTCTAAAAGTACTTTAAATATTAAATTATTACAAAAACAGTATGTACTAACATAGTTCTGTTAAATGGATACGTGTTCTTAATGAAGAGTAAGTTTCATTTGAATGTGCTTTACTGGAGCAATCCATTTTTGTCAAAGAACACTACTGCCACCTACCTTGTGATGTCACAGTTCGGTATCGGCAGCTCATCTTGTCCCAGTGCTGTATCTGGTGTTTGTCAAAAAGCTCTATTATCAAAGTCATATTGAAAACATTGTTCTTCCAAATGTTGGCTACATATTATGTGTTTTTTCTCTGGCCAGAAGTTCGATGGCAAATCCTCCCTCTTTCAGTTGGCAATCCAACGACGAACCCGTCCGTGGAGGATCAGGAATCGGAAAGATGAAATAACTAAGTTATTCCTACTTTTACCCAATGTATTCCAACATCCAACTGCCATGCATGTAGGCGCTGTCAGCTGTCACTATAGCTCTGGTGAATTTTAATTGTGAAGTCCTCTGAAAATCTTCAATAGTTGTTGTTGATTGGAGATGTGTCTAGTAGTTGCCATTGATTTTGCTTGTAAAGCGGGGAAAATGGCGCTAGGATTACCGCACAGTGATGTCAGGAGTGAAGTGCTACTATATTTGGGCAAATATGGCCACTCCCAGACTCAGTGATCGTGCCGAAAATTGTTGTTTTAATTTTTTTGCTGATTTATGCTAAATTTATTACATCACAGCAAACGGATTCGTTTTAGGTATAAATAATTATCCAGTGATTATTATTGGTTTAGTTTTTTTTTTGGACAGTTACTCTCTGCTGTTACTGTCAGGAATCCAGTTTTTGTGGCCTGTTTTGAGTCTGTCTCTCCCTCCACCACCAGGTGGCGCCCTGTCCTTGTTGGTCCTCCCTGCACACATGCGGCTCTTTGGATCATTATCTGAAGGAGTACTTAAGCAGTGGACTGTCACTACCTCAACGCCAGAGTGTTTGCCAGTTTTGGGTACTCTATCCATGCTTAGATCAGCAGAGTCTTAACTGAGTCTTTGTTTCACTGAGTCAAACTGAGTCTTTGTTTCTCTGAGTCTAATCTTGTTTTTATCTTTGCCTTTGGCAGGAAGTCATCCTGTGTACTGGAAGTTTGGTCTTCTACCCCTGGAAGGATTGTTTTCTGAGTTCACATTGAGCAGAGGAGAAACCTCCACATGTGCCGTTCAAGTCCCTCACGGAAATCCAAGTGACAGTCCGCTCCAGTGATCCTCCGGGTCCAAAGAATGTCTACCTGTCCATTCTTCAACATGTTCCCTCTTCTCTGGATCAACCCACACAGACTGGATGCAAAGTGAGAGAAGAACCCCCCCCAAACGTGAGTCCCTCACTAGCATTTTCCTTACGGCATTCAAGATTCCCACGGTCCCTGAACTAACCGTTTTATATTTCCCCTCTAGACTTCCTAGCTCATGTACATCAGCTCACTGACTTCCAGATCATACCCCCCTTCTACCCTTACCTCAATAAACCTGTTAAACCTTTGCCTTGCTCTCTGAGTGGTTCTCTGCATTTTGGGTCAGACCTCTAAAACACAGCATGACAGTTACTCTAGTAGAAATGGGTCGAGAAAGAACTCTGTTTATCTGAGTAGCCTTTTCTGTACTCAACGGACATCCGACTGACAATTAAAAACCATCATGTAGCGTAATAAATGTGTTTAATGCTGCGAAACAAGCCTGGTTCTAGTCAGACAGAAACACAACAGATAGTGTGGTTCTATAGCTCCAAGTTCCTCCTGATCACTCAGTGCTTACATATCTTCACTGCAATGTTCTGATTTGAAGGGAAGTCTTTCTTTTCACTGGTTCGTCACAGTCCTGTAATCCTTGACACCTAAATTATACGTCGTCACTCATCTGCCACTGGAACCACTTATTCTGTCAATGTACTGCTGCTTTTCATGGTTATAAGAAAAACTTGCTTTTGACAGAAAACAAAGCTGATAAACATGAAAATGATGAAATCTATTATGCCCCTAATCTCCCCCTTTATATCCTGACTTACATTATTTCTAAAAACCTTCAAATGGTACTCTGGAACTCTTTGAGAAGAGGAATAATTTTCCCTCCGAACTTTGCAGTCATCCCATTAATGCAGTTGGACTACTGCAGCCATGACCTTTTCCATGTTCTCTTTGGTATACTCGCCTCATTCCTGCTGTAGCAGAGGATATTTCCAGAAAAACACAAAAGATCAGTTAAAAATATAAAACCTAACAGGAAGCGCTTGCAGATGCAGCCCTTACAGAGCTCTAATTTAACAGATTTCTAGCTGCACTCTACTTGGAGTGGTTTCAGGCTGACAGATGATCTGACAAACGCTGAGCTCCACGCTGCCAGCTCCGCTGTCTGCGGCGGCCACTACTGCAGGGCACAGATAAGAGATCAGGCACTCGTGGTGCGTTATCATGGGAGAGTATGCATGTCGACTCAGAAGAGGAGCTTCCAATCTTTGACTCCCAACTTGTCTGTCTTTAATCAGATCTGCTGTTCAGATGGAAAATCAATCCCAGTGAGGCACAGCAATAGGCCCTTTTGTCTGGATGACCTCCACTGGATCTCTAAATGCTTTCTATGTATTTTTAAAAGTCTACTGCATGAATGAAACGTTTCGGCACTCCTGCAGCAATGCGTGAGTGTGGGCCCCTACGTCTCCCGGTGTATAACGCACCGTAATGCTTCATAGCGTCTTCTATGAAGGCATCTGTAACTTTTCAGCGTGTGAGTTTGAGCAACGCTGCACGGAGGAAGGTTAGAAGACATATTCAGACAGTGTCTATTGATCTGTTTGACAGTCTCCTCATGTCTTTTACACGCCTCAGGATTGCACAATCACTCACATTGATAGCGCAACCCCAAAGCAGCAGGGAGGGAGGGGAGGAAAGAAGAGGAAGGAGAGAGAGATCTGGTCCCCAAGAATTGATGCTGGGAGCAGCACAAATGCAGAAAAAGGTGAAAAAAAGCAGGTGTCATTATTCACTAGATGGGTCTGGGGTTTGGGGGGGGGGGGGGCAATGGCAACAATGAGAAGATCTGGAAGAAGGTGTTGGTATGATAAGAACCAGATGCCAAGAGTTACAGAGGGACGCCGAGAAGAGCAAGAGGACAAAATAAAGAAAAACACTGAGGGGATAATGTGGAAAACTGAGAACTAAAGGTGTATAGTCCAAAACAACTAAAGTGATTTATAGATACATGAAACACAGAGCATGTCCTGTCTGATGCTTTTGGAACTGTGGCCATAATACATATGCCAGTGCAAGATGGAGAGGAAAACACTTCCCAACAATAAGTGTGTGTGTGCGGATGAGATAAAGAGAAAATAAAAGAAAAGGGAAAGAAGAGTAGAGGGGATCTCTCCTGTGTGCTGAGCATATTAAAGGAGGCAGTGGTTCAACAGGAAGGGTTTACACAGCACACACACGCACCTTCCTTCAAACATATTTGCTGTATTCGTGCCCCGTGTGCACTGACCCTCCCACTCTCACACACATTCACACACTAATTGATCCCGATGCAGCAAAAAAGCTGGCAGGAGGCAAGACATGAGGATGCTACCTTGTGGCTTCTGCCCACACACAAATAAATAGGCTAGTCTGGCCACATTACAGCGATGCACACGTCAATTAGGGACCCGCTGCAGATACAGCATGGCTTAAATATGGCAGACGACCTTTTCTTGAGAGTAGGAGGAGAACAGCAAAAGGGTTCTTGACACGTTAAAATCCGATTTCTTCTAATTAAAGTGTTTTCATGAATATTTCTTGATAAGTGGCTGGCTTAGGGGAGAATTGGTATTATTGTTCTTAAAATGGTCATATCTGTCACATGGCCTTGTAGAAAACATGTATTCATGTGAAAAATAAAACTTCTCATAATACATTTTTTTCATGGTAATTTCGCTTAAATCCTTGAACTAATGTGAAAGTAAAACCAAGGTGGAGTTTAACTGGCCTGGAGCTCGTATATCTGGCTGTGTGTTTCCTGGACGGGGCCACCTTTTAAAGTTGCCTTTTGTATCTCTGCTTCTGTCTCCTTGATCCCCAGTTGGCATCAGCAGATGGCCGATCACACTGAGCCTGGTTCTGCTGGAGGTTTCTTCCTGTTTTCCTGTCCACTGTCGCTACACGCATTCTTAGTGTGAGGGATTGCTGAAGAGTCAATGGGCCTAATGCCACTTTTTTATGTTCTTTTCATGAATTTTTCTTCCTTTTTCTCCTACCAACACCCCAACGATTACTTTTAAATAACCAACTAGTTTCTTGTTACTAATCAACTAGTTTTCCATAAAAAGAAAACTTTGAATCAATTTTATTGGATGATCTGGTGAATTGTAAAGTCCATTGAATTGGAGTTATATAAATTAACTCAATTGAATTGAAATTAACTCTGAAGGTAAGCAGAATTCTGTTTAAGCCACGAGAACATCCAGGAAAATTATGAGCACCTCAACCTGCTGAACATTTCTGAACAGAACTCAGTCTGCTGTGAATGTAGCATTTAAGCATCTGAAGGTTCCTAGACATGCTACATTAACACCAGAGCACTAAAGTGAACAGAAGGAGCTTTAAATGCTTTCAGGAATACTCTAGTTTAGTGATCATTAAAGCTCTCTGCACTCTATATTTTACTAGTGGTTCCTAGAATTTCTAAAAGTATAATAGGAGGTAGATCTTTTAGTTATCAGGCTCCTCTCTCATGTTGAACCAACTTCCAGTTTTAGTCTATGAGGCAGACACCCTGTCTACTTCTAAGGCAAGGCTCCAAACTTTCCTTCTAGAAGACACTTATAGTTAGTGACTCAGCTTATCCTGAGCTATCTCTGTAGTTATGCTGCTATAGGCTTAGAGTGCTGGAGGACATAGGAACCCCTTTTCAGCATTCTACTACATTCTATCTCTATTCTGCCATTCTGTAGTATTTGTGGATAAATCTATTCAATTCCGCTTGATTTATTTATATAGCACCAATTCACAAAACATGTCATGTCAAGGACCTTAACAGAGACCAGATCATTACAGTCAAATTGATTCAAAGTTTATTTTTAATGATAACTAGTTGATTGCATCAACTTGTTTATTCAAAAGTAATCCCTCACACTAAGCATGTTTGCAGCGAAAGTGGAGAGGAAAACTCCCCTTTAACAGGAAGAAACCTCCAGCATAACCAGAACCAGGCTCAGTGTGAGCGGCCTTCTGCTGAGGTTTATGCTTTTATAATTTTATGGTTATTTCATTATATCACATTATCATTACAGCCTAATTCTACAGATGGTACAACAATCTTCTTGTTATTGGGAAAAGACCTGTTATGGCTCTTATCTCTATCATGAATGCACTTGTCAAAAGAAATGTGGGAACAGAAGGCGCTTCATCTGCAGACAGAAAACATTTTCTCTCTAAAGGGAAAAACTCTGTGACATCATTAGCAATCATCTTGATAAAAATCACCTGTTTTTCCTCCATTTATGCTGAGCTTTCAGACTCACATTTCTGACAGATTAAAATAGAGACAAAAAAAAAAAAAACATCTGTAATTTTTTGGTTGAAGACATTTTCAAAAATGGGTCAGTGTATATTTATAGTTTAGACACGAAAAACATATTGACCTTCTATGAATTTGAGATTACTGTCTATTCTGATGCTTTTATTTTAGTCTCCGTTTTCCCATAGAGTAGCTCCACAAAGAGATAGCCTTTCATTTCAGACTGATTTTATTCAAACCTCTGATTAGATGCAGGCAATGAACAGGAATGATGGGGAACAGTTCGGCTGAAGGAACAAAGATAATGAAACCAAATTTAATATGATGTGGAGAAATCCCAAATTGATGTCTCTTCCCTGCAGCCAGACACTGTATGGATCCTACAGTGGTTAATATCCCACTGGGTTCCCACGAATACTAAAGCCTTTCCCTCACAGCAAAAAAACTTGATCTGACGTAAAAAGAATGGCTAAAACCCCTGCTACCTGTTTGAAGCATTGCCTTAGCAGCTTTGGTGCGACTCTGAGCCTTTTCCCTTATTCTCTGTCCTCTTAGAGCAGAAACACTGAGCAATCACACTCAGAGGAATCTGGTTAGCTGCTTCGTTTTAAAGCCAAACAAAGCTGCTTTATTTTACAGCTGCATGCAGCAACAAAACAAAGAGAACATGAAAACAAATACTTTGAACTTTTGGCTCATGGTCTGCTGTGGTCAGGAGGACATTTCTCAAACTAATACCTGGTCTAATTTTAGAAATGAGTGTGCAGTTAAGAATAGAGTCCTTGCCAACCTTAATGGGCATTTCCATCTAATTGATTACCAGCAGTTGCCCTGCCGGTTGAAACCAGGTAGGATTAAAGAACTCGGATATGTGAGCAGCTTTAGGAAAAGGCATAAAGCACCGACGGGTTTGACCCAAAAACCTGCTGGGCCTACAAAGGATTTACTTCCCCAGTTTCACTGTCAGTCCAAGCATATGTTGAAACAAAGAAAGAATGGTCACCAAAAGATCAGATAAGCTAAGCTAAGTTAAAATAAGATAAGGGAAATTGAGCTAAGCTAAACTAAGAGAGGAGAAGCTAAGCTAAGATTAGCTAAGATAAGACTTTACGTTCCCACAGTTTGGGGCATTCAGGTGTTTCAGTGGCAAAAACAAGTCAACAAAATATGTAAACAATTCTCATATGTAGTAAATAACCTAAAAAACCAATAATCTTAAAGTTTAGCTGTACAGTAAAAAAAAAAATAAAACTTCTCGGAAGAAAAATATATACCGTTCATTTATTAAGAAAATAAATATTCAGGTAAACAGTCAGTTAACAAACCATCCAGAAAACTGAAACATCATTTTTACAGCATGATAAAAAATAAAAACCAGGATTGTCAGGGGACAGATTTACCAATAGACATTATTGGCTAGTTGCCTAGTTCCTGGTTGCCCCATAAAACTTTGTGAACATTAATTATGTTTTTGATCAAAATCCTTTCGCTATATATATACACTTATAATATTAAGTGTGTCTCAGCAACCCCCCCCCCCCCCCCCCCCCCCCCCCCAAAAAAAAAAAACGATGCGAAGAGCAGTGTTGCCAACTTAGCACGATATTTAGCAACTTTTCAAATCCCTCTACCACTTTTATTTTAAAAAAGCGCCTAGTGCCAAATCTAGCTACTTTTTTCTGCTACTGGAGACTTTGGTGACAACATTTGCCCATGACCAAAATCGAATAAATTGAAAAAGATTCCCGAAGGAGTAAATAATTATAATGTAATTAAAATTTTAATAACCCCAATTGGGGAAGAAGTTAAAACGAATAAATGTGGCTTATTTAACATACAGTAATATCTCTTTCCTCAAAAAAAACTGCTAGTTGATGACTTGATTTGTGATAATCACGTTGATTTATGTTGCCTTACTTGGCTGGAGCAGGACGATTATATGAGCATTAATGAGGCAACTCCTTCTAGTTTATTACATTTTTACATACACAGAACTTCTGGGATATCTAGGATACCCTGTCATAGTTATGCTGCTATAAATTTAGACTTCTGGAGGATATAGGGACCCCAAATACATCATTCTGCTTCATTCTAACTCTTTTCTCCTACTCAGAAGAATTAGTTAGTTCAATCTCAATCTCTGTCTGCTTTTTCTCATAATAGCTTCATCTGGTCTGTTGCTGCCACAACACCTTTGTTTATAGATGTTCGAGATCAGCCTGTTAGTCAGTGTAGTCCTGTTTCTCTGACTGTGACTGGATGGATGTGCTCTTTTCATCCTCTGACATGGGAGCTGGCTCAGAGCTCATCTGTATGGCTGTGTGTTTATGGGGCCGCCTTTTACAGTTGCTTTTTGTATCTCTACTTCTGTCTCCTTGAACCCCAGTTGGCCTCTGCAGATAGCCGCTCACACTGAGCCTGGTTCTGCTGGAGGTTTCTTCCTGTTAAAAAGCAAGTTTTTCCTCTCCACTTTCGCTACAAGCATGCTTAGTGTGAGGGATTGCCTTCGAGTCAATCAGTTGATGCAATCAGCTGGTTTTTCTTAGATAGAAAACTTTGAACCAATTTGACTTTATGGTCTGGTGAACTGTAAAGTGCCTTGAGATGACATGTGTTGTGAATTGGCGCTATATAAATAAACTGAATTGAATTTAATCTAAAAGCGGCAAACTCTTCTCTCCAGAGAAAGTAGATTGGTAACTCCGCCTCTTGCTCTCCTGTATCTTGTCTGCTGTCATGATTCATGCAGCTATTATTTCATCCAAATGAAAATGAAGAACAGATAAGCAGATCATGGCTTGTCTACAGTGAAAAGAAGGACTGGGTTATTTACTTTTGCCTTTTTGGAAACACAGGAAGGAGCAATCAGCTAAGTGAGCTTAGTGCTTGGAAATAATTTTTCATTTTTTTTGAGACAGCATGAAAAGTCAGCTGAGTACAAAACATAGAGAGGAAAACAACAAGAAAAGGGACAAGAAGAGAGGGACAAAACCTAGAACAAATTATACTATATATACTATTCTATTAAAATTTCCGTATCTGTATAATGGGTCTGTTTTATGTGTTTTCTTATCAGTTCAGAGGGCCTAATGCCTGTCTTTGCCTAGGGCCCCAAATTTCCTAAATCCGCCCCTGGGGGCCGTCAGACCAGAAGGCTGCCATAGTCACTGCCAGGACTGAGCTTCCTACAGAGGAAGTGCATTATAATCATTAGCTAAAAGCCCTACAATTCTGAGCTGTATCTACTTGATATAGGGTTGGCTGGATAATTTGAAGATGACAGATGGTCATACCTTAATTGAGACAGAAGAAGAAATTAGGAGATTACACAAAAAGCCACTTTTCTCTCAACAATTGGAAAGACAAAGAAAAGGTCTTCGTGTAACCTAATAAATTAATCACTCAACTAATTAACCAAATGAATCATTTCCCTAATCACTGCGCCAACTGGAGTTACTGCGGTCAAAGAACGGCCTCATCTTGGCCCTTTCAAAGGGGAGGAACAAGCTTTGGGGAAAATTAATGGGCCACTTGCTTGATGCTCTTACTGCAGCTGGCGCTGCATTAAATGAGCCCAGATATCAGACCCAAATCCTGACAGCATAAAAACACAAGTAAAGAGCAGATCACGCTGTTATTCCATTCTAAAGACATTAAATCCAATCCTCTCTGCGAAGCACACAGTGTAGTTTTTCCATGGCCAAGGCGTCTTCTCATTCCCTGAAGATTTATCCTAATCTTAACCATCCCAAGCCCGTGTAAACATGCAGCAAAGAGAAATCAGAGTGTGGAGCTGATTTGTTTGCTGAACAATAACCATAGCTATATAGGACAGCTTCGACACAAACACACACCAAACAGAGAGAAAAGGAAGTCATCTTAGATCCTGACAGATCACACATTCAGCCTCACACACACCTTTATCCCTCCAGGAATCAGAGCGGAAGCCTTCGTTGCTTCACTCCACATCCCTAAAGTTGTAGCAAAAAAAGAAAAAATGAGTGTGAGAGCAAAGAGAGAAAGTGTGACAGAGAGAATGAGGTGGGATTACAGGGATAATGGGAACAGATGGACGGAGGTCGAGGCTCCAGCACTACTCTTCACTCCACGTGGATTAGAGACTTCTACGAGCATCAACCAGCAGATGGATGCTCTGTTCCTGACATCTCAGACACCAATCCCAGCCTGCCTTGCCACCCTGCAGCCCAACTTCTAAGCCTGAAAATGAAACTTGCAGTCTGCTAGCAAGTGAGCAGAAAAAGTGTCCTAAACAGTTAGGCTTTTAGGCTCCTTTCAGAGGAGCCCTTCAGGCTACCTTTATGCTGATTGGATGCACCTCTGGAAAGTCAGTATTGACCAGCATCTTCTGTAAAACACATCAGAATTCAAATAGTGGAGCAGAGCGAAGCGGACACATTCAAGATTGAATGAATGACCTGGATGAACTCAATGAGATGAGGAGGGTATTTAGAAACAGAAGAACAATATGTGATGCGTGAGTAAAGCTAAATATACACAAAAGTATTCTTTATACAAAGAATCAAAAAGCAATGCATCATTGGGGCAAACCTCCTATGAACTTTAAGTTTAAGTGTTACAAGTATTAAATGAGAAGTCTGGTCAACAAGAAATGATCAATGGATCATTATTTATACCTAAAACTAATACGTTTGCAGTAATTTAATGAATATAGCATTAATCTGTTACGTACAGGAAATAGAACACAAGATACTACACAGACAGGTCAGTGGAATGCAACGGACTTTACTTATGAGAGTGTGGGCTAAGTGTGGTGCTGGGAGCGCACAGACAGCTCTCGGACTGGAAATCCCCTATGGCGGAGAAAACAGGTTAGTGATTAGTAAGAGTAAAAAACGAGCGAGGGGATGAGGCTGGATCACTAATCTGTTACTGGGTCTCAGAGTTGGCGGTAGGCTCCGTGATGAGTCTGGGGCAGGACTTTGTTTGAGGATGGGGCTTGTGGAAGCGGTGGCCCTTGAGCGGCGGATGGTTTGCAGAGGACTGAGACCGATCCAAAGACAGTCCGGTTACAGATTCCTGGGATTGAGTCCAACTCAGTCTCGGTACAGTGGGGCAATCCAGAAGAAAGGTCTAGGTCCGATCCAGGGTCTGATAACTGGCAGGTGCAGAGAAGCAAAGGGGTTAGGCTGCCTTTGTAACTCACAGACAGCGTTGGCAGGCAAACCTACTGTTCTGGCTCCTGTCAGTTTCATTAGTAGCCCCTTGTGGTGTTTTTATGTTACTGCAGTTCTATTGAGCAGGCATTTCCAGTGTTTATACATACAGCACTTCATGCTAAACCACAGATTAATAGAAGAGCGAGGTGCGCAAGAACGCTGGGACCCTTTTTCCACCTGGAGCCCCGCTCTTTTTGGCCCTCATGTCCCTCCGTTGTCGGACAAACTCGCCCCCACTTCCGCTTTGCCTCGGTCGTATCTAGACCCAAAGTGTATAGCACAGACCATGCTTTAATATTGGGCATAAATCAAAAATGTCTGTGTCAAGCTTACTGCGACACACTGCTGCAAGTGTATAACCAGTAAGCAAGGTAGGAGAGCAAAATAGGTTTAGCGCCACCACAGCACGGGAGTCAGAATTACGCCCAAGAGCAAATGGATAAAAATAGACCAGAAAAAAAAAAAAAAAAAAACACGAATCGATACTCTTGCGGACGTGTCGATGCATCGGATTGTCGGCTGTTGGATCGATGGACCGATACAAAACGATTATTATTTACACCCCTACTAACCACTTAGTTTTAATAGCAGGCAGGGTGGAGTGAGCAGGTGTGCCGAGTTGTGAATTAAACCAGCACCAGTGCCGAGATTGTCACATAATCAGTAAAAAAATAAGAACTTTTGTCAAAATTGTGTTCACAATTACTGAGTCTGGAAGCGGCCATTTTTGCCCAAATATAATAACACCTCACTCCTGGCATCTTCCGGCAGTGACGTCACGGTGCTGTAAGCCTAGCGCCATTCTCCCTGCTTTACAAGCAAAATCAATGGGAACTACTAGACACATCTGCAATCAACAACAATTATTGAAGATTTCCAGAGGACTTCACCATTGAAATTCACCAGAGCTATAGTGAAACTGACAATGCCCACGTGCATGGCAGCTGGATGTTAGAATACATCGGGTGAAAAACGTTATTAGTTATCTCACCTTTACAAATTATGATCCTCCATCGAACTTTAGGCCAGAGATAAAACCCGTAATATGTAGCCAACATTTGGAAGAAGAATGTTTTTAAGATGACTTGGATAATAGCGCGTTGTTAAAAAAAAACAGATACAGCACTGGGACTTGATCAACAGCCGATACCGCACCTGAGTCACAAACCAGTAGGTGGGTAGTGTTCTTTGACAAACATGGATGTCTCCAGTAAAGCACATTCAAAGGAAAATTACTCTTAATTAAAAACACTGATCATTTATTGAACAGTTTGTAATAATTTCATTTTTAAAGCACTTTCAGGAGTTTATATTGTGAATATAACCGGACTTTTCATTTAAAGCATAAAAATCAAGTTTCAAAGTCAAAAATGCCTCCCTGAACTGTCATTACTTCCTAAATTTATTAAAATTAATACATTGATTGTTTTATTGTGTGTGATTGCGTTACTGTGTCTCTGGGTCTGGGGAAAGGGGAGGGATGGAAGTTGATGGGTCGAAGAAGGTTCCCACGGCTTTCCAATTTTGTGAAAAAGTAAATCCATATTCTCTCTTCTCTTCAACTGTCCTTTCCAGCTGTTTTCCTATTTTCCTCCACTCTCACTCAGCCTTCCCATCTTCTTCCTCTCTCCTCTTCTATCATCTTACACTACTGTAAAACACAGACACTATATAATTACCACAATATTTGTAGCTACAAGCAAAAACAACTTAATAAATTCACATTAAAGGGATGATTATCTCTGACACCATCATTCTGCGACACAGGGACACTTTGTCTTCAAACCCAATCATCAACACCGTTGATCGCTTTATTTTATTAGCGGACCTGGAACACTGGGTCAGACCTTCTGGACCAGAACTAAAATGCTTTAAATCCTCCTGAAGAACACAGACTGTTTAGTGTCAGCAGGTAACTTTCCTTCGGAACCACAGAGATCCCATGTAGCGTTCCCCAGGGCTCCATCTTAGGGGCCCTTCTATTCAGTGTCTCCATGCTCCTGCTGCCTCAGATCCCCATAGACAGGGGGTCTCCCAACATTTTCCAGGCCAAGGACCCCCAAACTGATGGCAAGAAGGAGCAGGGACCCCCTAATTATACATATTGTGTGGAATTGTGTTATATCAAACTGGTCCTATAGTCACTCTATTACAGATGGTGTAATCTACCGAAAGTAATTTCTCCCTGGAATTATTAAAGTATTTTTAATTCTGATTCCTGGTTGATGAGACAGGTGTTGTGAATGAAACGGTGCCCAGCTTGAAAGAGCTCCTGTGTGTCACTGAATGTGTGCATTGATGACTGAAAGGCATCTTCTGCCTCCAATTATCTGTTTACTACAGTGTGTTGAATTCATGTTAATATGTATTTAAAGACATTTCAATTAGTGGATAAAATTGCAGGGCGGAATACATTAAAAAAAATAAATCAACAGGAACTTTTGCGACCCCCATGCAGTGCCTCTGTGGAAGCCTCTAGGGGTCGCGGACCCCCTGTTGAAGACCTCTATCATAGACAATACAAGTTACCGTAGCGATGCAGTACATCAGTTCATTAACATGGCTGAAATCAGATTAATTGTGATTAATCTATTATTGAAATAATCCTCAACTAATTTAATCGATTAATCATTAATGGAGTGTAGAGACTCTAAAACATGTCTTAGGGTGACAGAGCAACCAAACCTTAAGCAGCTATTATACCAAAAATGTAGGAAAAATATATAAGCATTTTGCATTCAAGATTAAAAAAAAACTTTTTCGTCTGTCAATATGCTCTATGCAGAACTCCTCAAGTCGAAAAGTTTTAGTTTAATCTGGTTTCATTTCATAAACAGTCTTCTTTAAAGAACCTTTGGATATCCGATGATTAATCGAAAACATCGATTTGACAATATCGAATCGATAATGTTATCGACAATATCGATTTGCAAAATAATCGTTAGTTTCAGCCTTAATATGAACCCATTCCAGCTCTGGATAAATGCAGAGAGGAAATCAATGCATGGATGAACAAAATGTTCTTCAGCTGAATAAAACTAAACTGGAGTCATAGTTTTTGGAAGAAAGGAAGAATGTGTCAAACTCAGCTTCAGCTAATCCAGCTAGAAAGCAGCAATCAGGCTCTAAATCTGGGGGTAGTGATGAACTCAGTGGCTCATAAAGACAGGAACAAAGTGGGCCTTCTATCACCTGGAGAACTTCTCCAGGATTAAAGGTCTAATGTTGCAGACCAACTTCCTGCTTTGTTTATCTCTAGTAGCATTGATCCCTGCAGCTTTTTTTTACTGGTCTGCCTAGAAAGTGGATCAGACAGCTACAGCTGATCCAGAATACTCCTGCCTGAGTCCTCACTAGAACAACAATAGCAGCCATTTAAAATGGCCCTTCCCTGTCAAATGCCAACCGAATAGCAGCGTACTTCCCTCAAGCTACCAGCGAAATCTCCTCCAACTTCTAGCAACCGGAGTTACCCCCTCTTGCATATGTTTTAATCTGACTCGACCCTTTCACTGAATTACAGGGTCTGACCAGGAGATGATGCTTCTCTTTAGATCCTAATGTCTATAAATCATGACAGAAAGTATATTATAGATGTTTAAAAAGGAATCTTGGGGGACCAGCCAAGGGCCCATCAAGGAAAGTTGGGAAATTTTAAATGGCTACTACTCTTAGAAAATGGACCATCCCTGTATCTAAGAAGGTGGAGTCTTTAATTATGAATCTGAGCCGCAGCCATTTCTTCATTTTCTCATCTACAGAACTCCAAATTTCCTAATGAATAAAATCTGAACACTGTTTTGTCACCTGGATTAAGTAAAAGTTTAATTAACAAACTAACCCTTTATCTTTCAGACTTCCATTTATTTATTTGTTTAACAGAAAAAAAGTGCCACTTTTATTGAAGTGTGTAGTTTATAAAAACACCTCAGCTGCAACACAATTCATCATTTAGCAGATTCTGAAGCACTTGTTCAAATTACCAAACCCTGGAGACCTTCCCATAATGACGCGTCCTTGAAAAAGCATACTTCAAAACTCTCCACTGAGTGCCTCTTTATAATTAAAAGAAAACAATCTGGCCTCCTCTCAAAGGGTCCTACTGGAGCTATAAGAAGTTCAATGAAGTAATAATGGGAGAAACCATCCTGTTGTTCCTGCCCTGAGCACAGGCCCGGTTCTCCCACTAAGGTTGACCCTCATTACCAAACCCAGTAGTCTCCATTGGCTAAACTCCAGCCAAGCGTTTCTCACTGGGACACGTGTGAACAGAAGCCTCTGCTTTCTCAGTGTCCTTCCTCCACGTTTAAAGAGTTAGTGAACTGGCTCAGGTACGGCGTCTGCCTCACTGCGGATGTGTGAGTGATAATGAAGCTGCAGCAGCTCCCCTGACATCCAAGCATCTGTTGCTGCTGTCGGCACATATTCACCCTGCCCTCATTTATCCGCACACATGAATCATCATGGCCGACGCAGATAAATGCCACTTAGTTTAACCTCTAGTGCGCACACTTAGGGACGACGCCCAACCAGCTGGAATCTCAGCCACTATCAGTGGAATTTCCCACGCCTTCCTAACTAAGGCCGCTGCGTGCTGACTGACTGCACAACAACCGTTTAGCTAATTGTCCATATTTACAAATAGAGCCCCCCATGTTTAAGAATAACAGCATCACCAACTTTACCCTCATCTTTAAACAGAGTGTTCTCCATCACATATTTCTCTATTTCACAGCTCAAGTTTGATGCAGACCTCACAAAACAAACCCTTCATGTCCATCACCCATTTACAGCAGCTCTACGTTATCCTCACTATCTGTGTGTCATACATAAACAGAAACACGCATCAGCATTAAGGTGCCCAATTCAACTGGAGTCCCATCCTGATCTCTACCTTTGCCAAAAAATCGAGGATCAGCGAGCAAAAGGTGTAAATGATCCTGAAAACGAAAATATTTTCCATCTCAGACACAAGAAACAGTTTTCAGTGAACTCTGAAAGATGACCTCATAGCTACAGTTTCCTCATCAAAAGCATTCATTTTTTTCTAAAATAATGAATCCAGAGCAGATGGGAGCAGAATAAAGTATTAATTCTACTGCTAACCCCTCCTACCCCCATGAATGAGGATGAAAACCTTTCAGGTTTAGACAGAAGCAGGTTTCTTCACTCAGAGGTTAAAGATATTTAGCCTGATTTTTACCTCTTCTAAGAGAAATCCAGTATTCCGATTCCCAATAATGTCAATTTAAATTATAGCAAACCTTAAAAGCATAACTCAAATGATTTGAGATAAATTTAGAATCTCTAAATCTTACATGTTTGTTCCTTTCAAATTGTAATGTCCATAAACTTTTCATTATTTTTACAGTATGAAACAAGCACTACATAAATAAGCGTTTCGAAATATCTAAATACAGGTGCTGGTCATAAAATTAGAATATCATGAAAAAGTAGATTGATTTCAGTAATTCCATTTAAAAAGTGAAACTTGTATATTATATTCATACATTACATACAAACTCATATATTTCAGATGTTTATTTTGTTTAATTTTGATGATTACAAATGACAACAAATGAAAATCTCAAATTCATCATATCAGAAAATTAGAATATTGTGAAAAGGTTCAAAATTGATGGCCCCTGGTGCCACACTCTAATCAGCTAATTAACTCAAACCACCTGCAAAAGCCTTTAAATGGTCTTTCAGTCTAGTTCTATAGGCTACACAATCATGGGGAAGACTGCTGACTTGACAGTTGTCCAAAAGACGACCATCGACACCTTGCACAAGGAGGGCAAGACACAAAAGGTCATCGCTAAAGAGGCTGGCTGTTCACAGAGCTCAGTGTCCAAGCACATTAATAGAGAGGCGAAGGGAAGGAAAAGATGTGGTCGAAAAAAGTGTACAAGCAAGAGAGATAACCGCACCCTGAAGAGGATTGTGAAACAAAACCCATTCAAAAATGTGGGGGAGATTCACAAAGAGTGGACTGCAGCTGGAGTGAGTGCTTCAAGAACCACCACACACAGACGTATGAAAGACATGGGTTTCTGCTGTCGCATTCCTTGTGTCAAGCCACTCTTGAACCACAGACAGCGTCAGAAGCGTCTTGCCTGGGCTAAAGAGAAACAGGACTGGACTGCTGGTGAGTGGTCCAAAGTCATGTTCTCTGATGAAAGTAAATTTTGCATTTCCTTTGGAAATCAAGGTCCCAGAGTCTGGAGGAAAAGAAGAGAGGCACTTCATCCACGTTGCTTGAAGTCCAGTGTAAAGTTTCCACAGTCAGTGATGGTTTGGGGTGCCATGTCATCTGCTGGTGTTGGTCCATTGTGTTTTCTGAGGTCCAGGGTCAACGCAGCCACATACCAGGAAGTTTTAGAGCACTTCATGCTTCCTGCAGCTGACCAACTTTTTGGAGATGCAGATTTCATTTTCCAACAGGACTTGGCACCTGCACACAGTGCCAAAGCTACCAGTACCTGGTTGAAGGACCATGGTATCCCTGTTCTTAATTGGCCAGCAAACTCTCCTGACCTTAACCCCATAGAAAATCTATGGGGTATTGTGAAGAAGAAGATGCAATACACCAGACCCAACAATTCAGAAGAGCTAAAAGCCACTATTAGAGCAACCTGGGCTATCATAACACCTGAGCAGTGCCACAGACTGATCGACTCCATGCCACGCCGCATTGCTGCAGTAATACAGGCCAAAGGAGGCCCAACTAAATACTGAGTGCTGTACATGCTCATACTTTTCATGTTCATACTTTTCAGTTGGCCAACATTTCTATAAATTCTTTGTTTTTATTGGTCTTCAGTAATATTCTAATTTTCTGATATGATGAATTTGAGATTTTCATTTGTTGTCATTTGTAATCATCAAAATTAAACAAAATAAACATCTGAAATATATGAGTTTGTATGTAATGTATGAATATAATATACAAGTTTCACTTTTTAAATGGAATTACTGAAATCAATCTACTTTTTCATGATATTCTAATTTTATGACCAGCACCTGTAGTTAAGCCCAAAAAACAAGCATAGAGCTCCTCTCCTTCTGGGCTGGTTAGTGCGCCACCCACTGATTGGCAGGGCTAAAACCTGTAGCTTTCACCTTCTCTGCATCTGCTGATTGATTTACTATCACAGAGTATTAGGGCTTTTTTTTTGAGAATAAAGTCGTAATATTATGAGATTAAAGTGATAAAATCACGAGAATAAAGTCAGAACATTAAGAGAATAAAGTTAATATTACGACTTTATTCTCGTAATGTTGCGATTTCATTAAAATCATTTTTAAACTTTATTCTCGTAATTTTATTACTTTATGTTATAAATGTATGACTTTATTCTCGTAATGTTACAATAATATTCTTGTAATATTATGACTTTATTCTCATAACTTTGCGACTTTATCTCATTTATTCTCATATTAAAAAGAAAATAAATCTCAAGCCTGGCCTTAATAGGTTGTAATTTACAATCTGGGCGGGACGGCTAAAAAACATTCCAACCCACAGAGAGAACAGAAGCTTCAGAGATAACAGGAAGGAGCGTCTCCAGCTGTTTTTCACTTTCCAACAGAGAAAAGTTGTGGAAAAGTTCAGCCACACATTTTATTATCCATCATTACAAAAGCTCCACAGGCTCAAATCTGGAAACAGAAATATTTCAGAGGAAATCAAATCTAAGCCCATTTAGAGGTTCTGCTCGCTCCGCAGCAGAACCGGTCCTCTGCTCACCTCTCCGGTCCTGAACCCGGACCGTGATCTCCAGCAGCGGTTCCGTCTCCCGGTCCAGCCGCCGCATAATGACCACATCCCCGCTGTCTCTGTTCACGCTGATCGGGCAGCTCTCCACCTCCGGCTCCAGCAGCTCGAAGGTGGCGGAGCCAAACCTGACTGGGTTCAGGTTCACCACGACCGAGCCGATCCCCGCGTCCTCAGACACGCTAATGAAAATCGGGGTTTCTGGTTCCGGGACCGATCTGGATCTCCGCGCTTGAACTGGCTGCTTCAGTTTGGGACCGGCCGCGTCCGCGACAGGCCACTGTCGTGGGTTTATTTCCACGGAGACACTTTGGCTCGTGCGCGGCGGCCAGCCGCGGTCCCGCGCGAACACCTGGAACTTAATGGGCTGTTCCAGACCCAGGATGGAGTCCACCAGCAGGATGTCGCCCGTTTTGGGCACCGCGTAAAAACTTCCGTTTTTGGGCACAGTGAAGTAGTAGAGCTCCGCGTTCTTCCCGCTGTCTGCGTCCTGCGCGCTGAACGAATAGATGGCCGCGCGCAGCGCAGTGGCATCATCCAGGTCCAGCTTCACATCCGCGCTGGGGAAGACGGGCTGGTGGTCGTTGGTGTCCAGAACGTCCACCTTGATGGACGCCACCAGATCCGGAGCGTCCTGTCCGCAGCAGCAGGCAAGGCTCAGTGCGTACTCAGCCCGCTCCTCTCGGTCCAAAGTCTGGCTGGTCCTCAGCAGGACGGTTCCCCGCTTGTGGTGCGCAAACACTCGGAAGTCCTCGCTTCCATCTCCCAGAAGTTTGAAGCGCGGCGCGGGTGAGCCGGGCTCCCCGGTGCCGCACAGCCGGAGAGAGTTCAACCGCTTCAGCGGGACGCTGAGCCCGTTGACCCGCGAGCCCGGAGACGAGTTCTCAAAGACATGTCCGTGAAAGAATGGCACGGGGTCCGACGTCCTGTTGGCGGCCAAGCACGGCAACAAAAACGGTAAAAAGGTGATCCAAAGCATGGTCGGGTCTGTCTTGGCTGATCTCAGAGCGCTGGTGTCCCTCCGATGTCCATGTGTCCTCCCAGGTCCCCGCGGACCTGCCTCCCTGCGTCCTGCTGAGATCCAAAAACTTGGACTAAACTGGAGCCCTGGGCTCTCCGGCACCATGCTCCGGCAGCCAGCCTCAGATGCCTGTGTGAGTCTGAGCTGTGCGTCCTTCTCTCCCAGCTCTGCTGCCTGCCTGTGCGCGTTACAGGGAAAATGAGCGCGCGCTTACCTCAGTCCGCTTCTTTGCGACCCACTCACGCAGCAGAAGGTACATCTGAGAGCGCATCCTCAGACCCAGAGGAGCGGACACCAAACCGCCTGAAAACACGCAGCAATGGGAAAAACAACTTTTAGGAAACGTCTCACTCCTCCGCGCTCAAACGTGTGCGTGGGCGACGCCGAAGTGTCCGTAGAAAAGAGGCCGAGCTCTCCTCTCCTCTCACTCTTGCGCATCCAGATCTATCGCTGCTGTTTCCAATAAGCCTTTTGGATTAAAATTATGTAAAAATCAATCATCTGGAAAAGCCTCCTGGGAATAAAAGAGCTTCAGGAAGCTAAACTCAACAGTCCTGACTTTATTTCCCTCTCTTGTTGCCTCTTAGTCTCCAGGTCCATTCAGTTGAAGAAGTCTGAGACTATTCGTGGATCCAAAGCTGGCAGCTTAATACTGAAACCTGGCTGGTTTTAGAAGTTTGAGGTTTTCGTCTTCTACAACTTTTTGTATTTTTCTGTAGAGAGGGGTTCCCCCTCTGGTTTTCTGTGACATTGCAGACCATAAATGACAGATATGTCTGTATTTAAGGGTAGCAAATAAAAAAAGGAAAGACACAAATCTGTTATTTCTTAAATGTCAGTTTTTAAAGACATATCGGAAATGTACATATTTATGATTTAGCAACATTTAAAATGTTAAAATGAGAAGGTTTCTCTTAGAAGTGAAAGATTTCAATATATGCCCGTTTTAAAGGTAAAATATTGGTGACATAATATGTATAAGTTTAGGTATTTGCCAAAGAAAAACGTTATAGATCATTTAACTGTTAACAACTGTTAGGGGCGGATTTAGAAAATGTTGGGCCCTAGGCAAATACAGGCAGGGGGCCCTCTGAATTGAGAAGACAAAACATAAGACAGACCCATTATACAGATAGAGAAATGTTAATAGAATAGACATCCATTATTTGTTGTAGGTTATGTCCCTCTCCTCTTGTCCCTTTTCTTGTTGTTTTTCTCTATATGTTTTGTACTCAGCTGACTTTTCATGCTGTCTCAAAAGGGATTAAAGATTTTTTTCCAAGAACTAAGCTCACCTAGCTGATTGCTCCTTCCTGTGTTTCCAAAAAGGCGTAAATAACCTAGTCCTTCTTTTAACTGTAGACAAGCCATGATCTGCTTATCTGTTCTCCATTTTTCATTTGGATGAAATAATTGCTGCATGAATCATTACAGCAGACAAAATAGAGGAGAGCAGGAGGCGGGGTTACCAATCTACTTGCTCTGGAGAGCAAAGTTCGCTGCTTTTAGATGTTGTCAATCTGGCCTTTTGAGGACGCATCCCATGAAATTGAACGCATCAATTTATTCACAGGAAGTAGAAGCAGAAAAGCGGTCAACCTTCCCATTGATACTCCTCCAGGAAAAAAAAAAAAACACAACTTACTGTTTCCAGTTAGGATCAGAGAGGAAAGGCCAAAAAAAACATGTTTAATATAAAACATCCTGATGATCAGCAGAGCTTCGACCTACTGTAGAAGGAATGATTATGTACTATTATTACTAGTTATCAAATAATGTATTTCTTTGCACTTTTCAGTAATAAGACTATTTAAAGTGCAGCATATGAAGAAAAAACATAAAAGGAAAGTTTCATTGCCCTGGAATAAAGGTAGTTGGACACTTGATGGAGTGAGTTATTGTACTTTTCAAAAATGTTTTATTTGCTAAGATATACCTGTAAAGTTGCCATGTCAAATGATCTGCAGTGTGATTTCTTTCATTTGAGCAAAACTATACATCAGAGGAAAAAGGCTGAAAACAAACTTCAATAATTCAGCTTATTTAAAAAAAATAGAAAAAACTATAAAAAAAAAAAAAAACACTGTTGGCGGATAAACTGTTCATCATGCCAAATTCTCATTTAAAGCCTTTTAAAATCTTCTTTTTTGAGACATATTGACTCAGCTTGTCTCTTCTTTGGGGCCAAAGCATTTCCCTTTGACCTGAGCAATCCTCATGAATCCTCCTCTGCTCTGGAAGAGTAGAGCATGCCTGTTTTATCTGTGCTCACCTGACCAGACTTTAGCAATCAGATTTAAAACATGAATGCCCCCTAAAGGTAAAATGTTGAATTCTGAACTCCGATCTTGATAAGAAGGCCTGACTTCAATATTCATGATGCATGTTAAATGTAGTTAACTTTGCATTTATTGACTGGAGGTTCTGTCAGTTTGTGTCTTATTACTGAAGCAGCTCACATGATCTGTGAAATTCTGTCTACTTTTAGCAAATGAATTCAGAGAAATCAGGTTGTTAACAGTCATTCTTGTCCATCCTCTGATTCTAAGCAAAATCAAATCTAACAATATTCACTATAAAGACTATAGATCAGGTAAAAAAAACACATCCTCATTGGGGTTGGCATGGACGGCCACATTTAAGAGGAGTTCTGTTATTCTGGGATGTATGAAGAAGCCATATCAGAATAACGATGAAATAAAGTCTTAACTAGTGTTGTGGAAAAAAAGTATTCAACTTTTCACTCCACTTAAATACACAAAGATCAATGGATGTCACTCAGCACTTTATTTTTTCTTGCAAAGAGAGAACAGTTCATCATACTGCATGGTAATCAGCCCTGTTCTGATCTGGTCCACCTTGTTCCCACTTACTTACAATGATTGAAAGTAAAAAAAAAAAAAAAACATAGACACTTTGGTTAAACAGTAACATGTAATGAATAAACCTTCAGAAAGAATCTGGCTTGTTATGGGAATAATTTTGTCTTGTCTACAAACAATCCTCACTTAGGCATTGTGTGGCCTTGCAGGGGAAACAGACTTAGTAAAAAAAAAACATTTTCAGTGAGTAAACAGCATAAATCAGTATATGAAATAAGAGAAATCTAAATGTTCTAAAATCTAAATGTTCCAATCACACCAGAATCAGCTATTTTATCATTAATACATCATCTGTGTTTTCTGTTTTACTTTTCAGAACTCTAGATTCTCCATGAATCCTTTGATCGAGGACAAATTTGATACTATCTAGAATGATCATTTATGTTGATTAATATTTCTTAACGGACAGAAAATTAATCAACACGATTCAAAGCGGGTGGTGCTGGTCTAAGGACAGATCTGGTAAGCAGCATTTCCTGCTGTCAACTTTGGACACATTTATGTCCTCCTCTTTATGGCTTTCTTAGATCTGAAATGAAAGCTCATCTCCACACCGTTTGCTTATTTATATGAAAGTGTCTGTGTTTCAGCTTTCAAAAGGTCGCTTCACGTGAAAGGTCACATTTTCCGGTGAAGAAGAAAACGTGAACATTAGGTCTCTTAAAAAAATAAACATTTTTGATTTTTTATAGCAAACTGGACGCAATAGCCATCATAATTTATAATAAAATCTTGTACCGTAACACCAATATTTGCAATTTACGTCATTTAATGAGTACAACATGAGTAGAGAAAATACTAATGTCTTTGTACAAAATATGAACAAAGAAAATAACTTTTAGTTTTTATTTTAATCAGAGTTAACTTCTATATTATAAATTTTTTAATTGATAATAATTTTTAAACACAAAAAATAAAATAGTTTGTTTTATGGATATTTTTTTAAGTATGTAATGTACAAATATATGGAAATAAAACAAATATGTATATTATAATATATACTTTTACATTACATACAGTAGAGAATTTTATTAGCTTTAAGTGGTATTAGCAAAATTCTAAAGCCTACCCCCTAGAAATATTACTATTATAACTTGAGGGCCTTTGGGGCAGGCAAAAGCATTGTCTGAGAACAAAATGATTGTGATTATTGAGATTTTCAGGTTTGAAAGATCGAGAAATTGTCCAGTCTGCAATGAAGATAAAAACATTTACTTTTTTGAAGAGGTCTAGTGAACATGCAAACAATAAAGTCATGTGATAAATGACAAACCTGCTGTTAAATTTTCCAAGCATCCATTGTGATGTTTGCTTGCTTTACAGCAGAGGCTTTCATAGCATAAAAATGTTTATCATTAACAAATTTCATAATGCAAGCCAGAAAACAATGAATTTTTTTGGTCATGGCGAAGATGGTGGCTACTGTTGTAGCGCTCATAAGGAGCATGTAGACATCTCCAGCCATCGTGCTAATTGGCGCTGTCACCGCCACATGCAGTCACATCCAGGCCCCGGCCTCATTAACATATTCCACGACAGCTTGAGTCTCACTGCTCTCCAAGTCCCACATCTCACTGAGACTCTGCAGCGGAATCAGTTCTCTGCTGATTGTCAATGACTTAAGGGGGCCCAGGAGGGACAATGGTCTGAGTGAAGTTCTGTGCTGCGCTGTGCATACGTGATGTCTGCTGCTCTGAGGGTCAAGTTTAACTGTCCAAGTCATCAAAAACTTCTCCCCAGAAGCCTCTTCTCCAAAAACCCTCTAATATTTTCCACTCGGGTGTCTTTGAAGGGGCTCTTCATGTTTCTAACTTCAGCCGCTGTCTGGATTGATCTCTGTAAAGTTCAGGACTGCCCTCCTAATGGTCATAGAGGTACCGACTTCTGAAAAGGACTTTTTGATTCCAGCAGACTGAGCTAAACAGAACTGTCATGTAAAGGAATGATGTTGCTCCAGATGTTGAGCTCAGTGATTTTTAGACAAAGTCTCTCCAATGTCTGACTCCATCCTGGAGAGAAATATCAGCTGTGATGCTGCCATCAACACCTTTGTTTATAGATATTGGAGATCGGCCTGTTTTCCAGTGTAGATAGAAAACCTTGAATCAATCTGAGTGGATGATCTGGTGAACTGTAAAGTGCCTTGAGATGACATGTGTTGTGAATTGCACTATATAAATCAACTGAATTTAATTTAATTGATTATACACTATGCGTTTACAAGGAGCACGAATGGAGCCAAATTTCTGCATTACTCTCATGCTTCTGCTTGTTTTACATTTGACCAACAGTTAATTTGGACATGGGGGCATTTATCATTAGGCAATACTAGTTACCTAGGGCCCCAGGTTCCTAGGGGCCCCACAAAACTCTGTTTACATGGTTAATACAGCATATTACTTATGTTTTTGATAAAAATCTTTTCACTAAAATGCATCAGAACGCTTATGATAGTGTGTCCACCATATTGGATCAGTCCATTTGCTGCACGTTCAGAAAGGTCCAAGCAGACAGCAGCAAACCATTTGAAAACAAACAAGCAACAAGCAGTGTTGCCAACTTAAAAGCAGCGACCTCTGCTCTCCAGAGCAAGTAGATTGGTAACCCCTCCTCCTGCTCTCCTCTGTCTTGTCTGCTGTCATGATTCATGCAGCTGTTATTTTATCCAATTGAAAAATGGAGAACAGATAAGCAGATCATGGCTTGTCTACAGTGAAAAGAAGGACTGGGTTATTTACTTTTGCCATCACCTTTTTGGAAACAAAGCCCAATGACTGTCCTTGTCTAGTGCCCAAAATTTTCTAAATCTGCCCATTAGTGATCTAAAACATTTTTCTTTGGCAAATTCCTATACTTATACATATTATATCACTGATATTTTACCTTTAAAAGATAAATATATTGAAAATCTTTCATTCTCCCCCCTTTACCAGCAAAATCAATGGGAACTACTACACACATCTGCAATCAACAACAATTATTGAAGATTTCCAGAGGACTTCACCATTGAAATTCAGCAGAGCTATAGTGAAACGGACAATGCCCACGTGCATGGCAGTTGGATGTTGGACTACATCAAGTAAAAGTGGAAAAAACAACAACAGAAAAGAGTTATTTCACCTTTCTGATTCCTGATCCTCCACGGACGGGTTCATTGTTAGATTGCCAAATTGAAGAGGGAGGATTTGCCATCGAACTTCTGATCAGAGAAAAAAACCCGTAATATGTAGCCAACATTTGGAAGAAGAATGTTCTCAAGATGACTTGGATAATAGCGCGTTGTGACAAACACCAAATACAGCACTAGGACTTGATCAACAGCTGATACCGCACCGTGACGTCACCAACCAATAGGTGGCAGTAGTGTTCTTATGACAAACATGGATGCCTCCAGTATAGCACATTCTAATAAAAATTACTATTAATTAAAACCCTTATCATTTATTGAACAGAATGTAATAGTTTCATTTTTAAAGTACTTTCAGAAGTTTGATTTCTGAATAAGACCAGACTTTTTCTTTAAACATCAGTCTTTGCAATAAAATATTCTTTCTGTCATGATTTGTGGACATTAAGATCTAAAGAAAAGCATCATCTCCTGGTCCGGCCCTGTGATTCAGTGAAGGGTGGAGTCAGGAGAGGCTCAGTGGCTGAGAGTCGGAGGGGATTTTGCTGGGAGTTGGAGGGAAATGGGCTGCCATTAGGCTGGCGTTTGACTTGGAAGGGCCATTTTGAATGGCTGCTACTGTAAAAAGCAACTCAACATCTGTGACTTCATCATCCCACTGCTGTCTCAGATACATGATAAGAATAAAATCTTTAAGTTTACATTTAGCATTATTTGAATCTGTGTTGTTCTACAGAGAAATTATCCTCTGTTCCTCAGAGATGAACCATGGTGACACCTCAGGTCATTACAGATGTTTGGATCCAGTGTTTTAGGACCAGGACCAAACTACAGGAACTTTTACATCCTCTGCTTTAAACTCTGAAAAGAATTTAACTGAAACCTGAGAAGAGCAGACACTGTTGACTAGTTTAAATCAGGACTGAAAGTGGCTTTCCAGTAAAAGCTTATTTTTATCAGCTCTTAAAGATACATTAGTGTTATTTATATTCCCTGTTTCTTTGCTTTTTTGTAAGCCTACATTTACTGTAATTAGTTTAGGTTTTTCTTTGCTTTTAATATGATCTTCCTTTTTCTTTAACCCACTGAATGACTAATAAATGGGCAATAAAAATGTAATTATTCCAACTTTATATAGATACCACAAAAATATTGCTAGAGAAGGACATTGCACTATACCCTGCTATGCACTATTGAGAGTTGTTGATTAGTGGGAGCAATACACTAGGAACAATTTAGTATATTTATTCAATATTTAAGGAGTTCAAAATGTTTGTTTCTTTGACAGAAAATGAAGATAAAGTCTGATCCACATAAACCAAACATCTCTGTCTGAAGCAAGGATGTATCCTGATGACTGAACTGTGTCAACATGAAAAAAATAATGCAACCTTTTTTTGGGCATTTACTTAATCATATTTATTAACATGAAACAATTAACACAATTGTTTCATGTTAGCAGAGGGATGCCCTGCAAAATAGTTTGTGAGAACTAAATAAGGTACAAACCAAACTGCATCAAAAGGATTCTCTACATTCTTGAAAAGTTCAGCTTAGAAAACTGCAGGTGAGGTTTTCTAGAAGAGGTTTGGCCTCTCATCCAAAGCGTCTTTCCCATTGGTAACACCAGACAGGTTAGTGGTTTTAGTAAGGTTTCTTCATTTATGTGGAGATCTTTCTCTTTTCATCTCTCAACATTGACAAATCTGGACTGTCAGTGTCTGGTGCTGCTGATAGCATCAATGATTGACAGGTAGAGTTCTGAGTAATTAATATCATGACCAGCTGCATTCCACAGCTCTTTGGCTTTAAGGTAAAGCAACTTCTGTTCTACTCACTATCAGTGAGCACAGCTGTAACATGGAAAGGTGCACCGTTTGCTTGACTAAGAGGACCTCCTCATTCTGACTTAGCAGCTCACCAGGGAAATCCATATTGTCCCATATGGCCCTCTGCCACCTTATCAACGCTACAATAGAGTAATTTCCTTTTACATTCGCTACGTTCATCTATCTTCTGTAGGACACTGTTGCTCCACTTGCTAGAATCAGAATCAATCTCACAAACTGAAATCCTTCTTCAGAAACTGTCAGCATGTTTATTCACCCTGCAAGTTTGCTTCATTCACTCTGGTTGCAGCCTATCGCGCGCCACATGCAAACATGCAGGTCACACCTGAATGACAGACAGACAAAGGGACAGTCCTGCAACCACCCCCCATGACACCTCCCCACCTCAGCTGGGTCCCAGGCACCTCTCACAATACCCACCTTAAAGCCCATCCCTTCTGCCCTGTCTCTCTGTCTCTCCATCCACCTTGAAGCACTATGCTAATCTGCTGTGTCCAGTGTTCACAGACATTTTCAACAGCTAACTGGCAACATGACACGTGCCAACCCACTTCCAATCCTTGCTGCAGTACCTGCAAATAAAGCCGGATAAATATAATACTGACCCAGGTAAACCTGCATTCAGATATACAGAAATATATGCTGAAGCATTCACATTTTCAACTTTGCAGACAGAGAGGGGAAGAAAATGCAGAAAATAATGAGTACTGTAAGTCCACATAGTCGACTGTTTTTAAAGCCTTTATGATGCTGCGGCTGAATGAGCCCCCCACCCCACCTCGAACCATCCCTGCCACATAGAAACCACTATATGTTAAAGAACCATCCGAATGTAGGCCAAGACCTCAATTTCCAGTACTGTTTTTTACAACAAAAAAATCTATGTTGTTGTTTTCTCTTGTTAGTGGAGTTAAGTTACAACCGATGGGTGACGCAGCACTCCTGAGACACACTTATATTTCAGGTCTTCAGGTACACGAAGGTGCATTCTCAGAAATTGTGGAGTGTTTCATGATAATTGTGGCCCAGATTACGTTCATATTTAGATCCCCTGGCTGCCCTTGTCACAAACTTTGGCTGACTATAACTGAGAGCAGCATTGTGAGAACAGTTGGCACTGAACCTGTCATCTTTTATTCATTATCACGACAAGTTACAAACTACACAAAGGACCACTCAAATCCATGTAGACCCTCTAAATCTCAATAAACTGGAACGTCAATCTGGCTATGACTCTTCAAAGCAGTCTGGAGTTTGTCCCCGATGAAAAACAACAAGCTGTTAGAGGGCCACAGAATACACACTTCCCTAATCTGTATTGATTATTCCTCCTGCTCAGCCGACTCAAACTTAAATCTCTGTCTATATGTCTTTGTCCTTTGTCTCGTACCATCTCTCTTTGTTAAATCAAATTTCAGTTGAAGGATAAAAGAAAGTAAAACGTCCAAAACATGTTTGGGTTCATTGAACATCATCTAAATGACTGTTGATACAGAAATAGTGGGAGAGCAGAGGAGAAGCCACCGATATGCAGGGAGTGAAAAAGGCAGTAGGTTGTTGGTTCATTATCTGAACAAATTTTTTCTGTCTCCCTCTCACCTGCAACTGGTCGGCCATCAGGGGAAATATCAAGAAAGGATGATAAAGGAAACACAGACAGGGAATATGCTCAACAGTGCTTTGGAAGGATGCCATTTGGACTTTGCTGAAAACACAATCAGTGCATCCACTAAGCTGTAAATTGGTTAGATTTAATGTCGATGTGTTTTTGTCCTTGTGTCTGTGTGTTCGTAGTTTTCTGCGTATGGACGTGAGTGTGTTATAGAGTGGGTAGATAGACATTTGGGAATACTAGCCTGGAGCTCTTAAGTCTATACCTAACCATCCAAGCAAACCTCCATTTGTGATTCCCATTTCTTCCCATGAGGCATTGCAAGGTTTGTTTGTGAACCAACATGTTGTATCAGTATAAAATGGTGTCATGCTAAATGTTTACTATATCCTGGTTGTAGAAAAAAATAAACAGTCTTTGGCTTCTGCTTATTAAAATGTCAACATTTCTGAATGTGTCTGTTTATGTGAAATGGAAAGCTTCTTATCAGCAGTTCAGCTAATTAAAATGTTCCCATTTGTTCTTCAGACTAAAGCTCTTTTTATACCGTGAAGCTCTAAGGGATCACAGCCTTGTTTTTGTGATAGAAAAATAATGCAATTGTAAATCTTTTACAATTTAGGTCAATTATCCTATTTGCTAATTTGACTAGGCAACAAATTCCTAAATCCTTCAGGTTTTAATTTCCAAACCACGTGCATTGCTTTTAGGCCAAACGTTCCATTTGGCATTTTGGGGTTTAAAAATGTTGGGGTATTTTGCTGTAAATAAAAAAAAGTTTTATTTCTTCTCCACTGAAAGCCCCCAAAATGGAAGCCTCAGTATTTCTTTAACTTGACTTAAGGGGAAATGGTCAGCCTGGTATTCCTGTTACTTTAAAAACGAGTTTTACTCTTTTATTGTAGTGCCATATGAATTATAATCAATGACACTCTGATTGCTTCCTTTTAAACACTGCTGTTATTGTTGCTGTATTTTTAATCTAAAAAAAAAAAATTTAGATGACAGGTGTAGATGTCACCATCTGATCCGTCCTGGAAGCACAATCTGTTCTGTGCATGCGCCATCAGCTCATTTGTGCATCCAGATATAAATCCGGGCCGTCCTCGATTTTATTTTGTTAAAAAGACCTAAATGACGTTTTTCCCTCCCCAAAAATAGTAAATGTACTACACTATATTGTGTTAAAGGTTAATAATGTATTTCCGGAGAAAATAAATGCCTAAAAATCCTTTCTGTTTTATCAGTCGGCTGTTCCCGATCTGCACTCTAAATGGGATCCTATGTTATTTCTGGGAGCTAACTTTTTCGGCTTTGTTTTATGTTTTCCTTTCATGTTAACATTATGGTAAATAGTGCCTAAAGAAAGAAACAACTAAAATGCAGATAAACATGGTTTAATCATATTTTGCCGGAGTGCTCTGAGCATGTCCCATGATGACATCAGAGAAGCAGTTTAACGAAGAAAATTTAAGTCCATCCATCCATTTTCTGTCACGCCTATCCCAAGGGGGGTCGTGAAGGGTGCTTGTGCCTAAATCCAGCTGTCTATGGGTGAGAGGTAATGGACTGGCGACCCTGGACAGGTCGCCAGTCCATCGCAGAGCAACACAAAGACACACAGAACAAACAACCGTTCAGACATACAACCACGCCTAAGGAGAACTTAGAGAAACCGATTAACCTAACAGTCATGTTTTGTTTCTGGGATGCACACAGACAGAACTCACGCATGATCAGGGAGAACATGCAAACTGCAGACATGCAAACATTAAGAAAGACCCTGGGCCTGGAAACGAACTGACAAAAGTCATAAAACATTATTTTAAAGATGTGTATAAGTATTCTTTAGTGTGTTAAGGGTAGAAATAAGTAATTTTAGTACCATTATATTATTTATGGACACCTGGATGTATATCTGTCCGCGGATGTGCAAGTCGGATCGTGCTTCCCGGACGGATCGGGTAATGACAGTAGGTACCAGATCTGCTTAGCGCCCCGCCCCTTCTTAATACATCAATATATGGCAACTCCAATAGGACAAACTGTATTGCACCCATTTCTTAAGAATCAAATCTCTTTTGGACTCAAAACTTCTCTGTTTGATTTCATTCTCCTCAGAACCCGGCAGATTTTAGCTTTGTCCCAACTTTTTTCCAAAATATAACTATACAGAAACTAATAGGAACTAACAATATATGTTGGCAGGTGGCAGAGATTTTGATTGAACAGGCTTTTTTTTGTGTCCCCTTACTAGAAACATCGCCGGCCTAACTGTGTGTGACAACAATGTTGGTCCTGTGGAAGAGCAGATAAAACATGGATCTAGGGTTTGCTGTCACAAACAGACTAATGAGTGCCGTGGAACCTTGCATCAGGTGACCAAAGTGATTGTTGTTCCAGCTGATTCCCCGATGCAGATGGTCAACTCTACCTCATTAGTGACAAGACTGATTGGACAGCAAGCCAAATCAAAAACAACTGCTGCTGCAAGGAAATGTTAACACGAGTGCTCCATTCCTGCTTGTCTGTCTTGGAAAAAACAAGATTACAAAAATTTATGAGCATGGCATCCATGCCCACTCTACAACACATGAATTCCAATTTATTTGACAGCTGCAGGTATAAACTCAAGTAACTACAGAAACTGCAAAGCTCTGAATGGGGATGAGTATTTTCTCTGGTTGCCAAAGGAAATAAAAGGAGAAAGAAGAAGATAAGATGAATAATGTGTGATGGTTGTTCCTTTTCACCCTCAACTGATTTTAGTTTACATCAGTTAATGTTATATGTTCATACAGGAATAACATTTAAGCATTTAATGAATCCATTTAAAGCCTTAATTTACTAAATTATGAGTTATATATGTACCAGTACTTGATTATTTTACTGTAATTTTTATGACAATAAACTCATTCTAAAGATTCCAAATGAGAGAAAAGCAGGTTTAACTTCTAGAGGACGCTTAGGTCCATCAGTGTTTGGGTGTCTGTGGAGAGTCTGATCTCTTTAGCATCAGAGCTGAGGACCTAAAGAAGCTCAACAAGCTTTGTTCTAGGAACTCCTCTAGAACCTTTGGAGATTTGACAGAGAAGGATTCACCATAAAATAAAGATTATGGACAACAGTCAGTATCCTCTTCATCAGACGGTTAATTCAATTCAATTCAGTTAATGTGTACAGCGCCAATTCAATACACATGTCAATGCAAGGCACTTTACTAGGGGTGTGCATACATAGATACTAGGTGGTGCTAAAGCACTAGGAAGTTAGCCCTTTATCAATGAAAATGCCCTTTTGAAACTCGTTTTTTTTTTTTTTTTATTAATATTATTAAGATTTTACTGAGGTCGGTTTTGAAATGATGTTTTGAAAACCTGAGCCATTAAAAACGACAGAAACAATGCCCCGAAATGAGCCACCTCCTTGCACACACCCGACCAGCCTATCTCTTTTCCTTTGTCACGTGAACTAGCGCGGTCGCCCGCAGGGCATGCCAGATGTGCAGCATCATAGCAGTTCAGTAAGCGTCTTCAGATAGCAGGAACGGTCGCTGACAGGCTGCTTCTCCCGTGGCCCATTAGCCAGGTAATATACAGATCAAGCAAATTCATTTTGTTGTGCATTAAAATGTCTCATTCAGCAGCACCAAACAAGCATTTTTGCCGACTGGTCACCTGATAAACTAGTTAGGCTAGATAAAGTTTTACACTGTAGCCCAAGTCAATGAGGACGACCACATAGGCTACAAATAATTTCGGTAGAGTTAGCAATTGCAAATCTATGTGTTAAGACAAACATTTTCTGTTGTATAGGTTTTGTTAGGCAACATAAATTAACACATTTTGGTCTCTTTATTGTCTTAATTGTATATTGATTTAGTAATTACAGCACAATGCCAAGAAAGGAGGGTTAATCGTATTGAAAAATCTTAAAAGCTGTTCACATTTTATTTTTAAGTGGTTTTTACAAAATCAGCAGGTATTAAAATAGCTATTATTTTGTAGGCTACCATGAGTCATATCCACGTGACAAGACTTCCAGTCATGTTGCCCTAATAGCCCATTATTTAAACTTATGTGGCATATTTGTTAAAGCCATTTATTATTATTATTATTATTATTATTATTATTATTATTATTATTATTATTATTATTATTATTATTATTATTATTATTATTATTATTATTATTATTATTGTTGTCATGATGGTTATTATTATTATATTGTAGCCAGTCACAGCAGGGAAGCTCTATACCATCAACATCTACCAGGATAGGAGATGAGGAAGAGTTCAGGGAAGACATAGAGATAGAAAAAGACCAGGATGAGGGAGACCACCCTGATGAGGGAGACCACCAGGATGAGGGAGAACAGCAGGATGAGGGAGAGCAGATGGGTGAGGGAAAACAGGGATATGAGCCAGATGAAGGAAGAAGAAAGATGAGCAAGCGTACTACTTTAAAGTAGTACGCTTTGGTCTGTTCTGTTGGTGGTGTGAATTTTTTCCATTGAAAACTCACGTTTAGAGAATGTTACAAATAAAAGTCAAATTTCATTCAACATGCGTGTATTTTTTTTATAATTAAGTGTTCCACATGCGCTAAAAAGTGCCCTTCCCCCCCCTCCTGAGCACCTGCCCCCCAAAATGTCTGTGCACGCCTCTGCACTTTACAGTTCACCAGTTCATCGAGTCAAATTGATTCAAAGTTTTCTATCTAAGGAAAACCAGTTGATTGCATCGACTTATTGACTCGAAAGCAATCCCTCACACTAAGCATGATTGTAGCAAGAGTGGAGAGGAAAAACTCCACTGTTGCTACAAGATACACTCGCTACACTGAAAAACTCCCTTTTTAACAGGAAGAAACCTCCAGCAAACCAACCAGGCTCACACCAACAGTGTCTTCACTCAGAGGCTTCTCCTGATCTGATGCAAAACAGATACTACAGAAGATCCTTCCTGTCTAAAGCTATCATTACCTACAGCAACTAGATCATGGAAAAAAATGCGATAAGTTGCAACATTTAGTTTCCCTTTGGGATTAATGAAGTATTTTAATAGAGTTTATTAAGACCAAAAAGGAAAACCACATCCCAAATAATTTTTAATTACAAAATAAAATGTTTGCTGTTTGAACATAGTTTATTATTTTGTTTTTAATCATCTTTTTTTGTTTTTATCTGGAAATTATTTAATTAATTATTTGGAAAAAGTAAAACAAAAAGGAAGTGTGAAATGCAGGTGCTTTTTTTTTTTTTTTTTTTTACAGTTTATTCAAATGAATTAAAGTCTAGCAAGGTTAACCTAAACACCAGGATGTTGTCAAGCAGTTATGTAACAGTTTTCTTTCTCCCAAAAGTTATGATACAGACCTGATCGGACAAATTCCATAGAAATACTGAAAAAGTAATGACTGGCACACTTTCACACAACCTGACAACATAGGTAGAATAATAAAGACTAAAAAAATGTCCTGGAGGATCTGAGATAGATGTGCCCTGAATGTACAAGCACTGCAAAACCTATTTGAAACCAAACACAACACAAAGACCAAAACTCTATGCATACAAATAGATTTTAGCTCTACTGTCTGTGTTTCACAACACCAGTCACGTACCTGTGAAACAGACCTTGACAAAAAAAAAAACAGATCCATAAACACATATGATTAAACATTTATTTCTCCAGGACTGTAGGATCTGGTTACGTTTGTGCATTACCACTGGACTTTTAAGGGTCACATTTAATCCAGAAAACCGTATAAAGTCCAAGTCAAGGACTGTCATGACGTGTACTGAACCAAAAAAACAAACACACAAAACAACTAGGTTGGACTTTCCAGCCTAACTATAGGAAGTAAACAGGTTGAACGGAAGCTGAAGAAAACATACTAAAAAATTAAATGAAATACAAAAACAAACAAAAACATAGAGCGCATAGGGCAACCAACAAGGAATATTCTCTACCCAGAAAAAACAAACAGTTCCATTAATGAACAGGCAAGCCTTCCGAACAACCAGTTAAAGGAAAAGTCAGGTCATAAGCAGAACTCAAACTTCTGAAAGTACTTTAAATATGAAATTATTTCAATTATTAAGTGTTTTTAATTAAGAGTAATTATTTGAATGTGCTTTACTGGAGGCGTCCGTGTTTGTCAAAGAACACTACTGCCACCTACCGGTTTGTGACGTCATGATGCGGTATCGGCTGTTGATCAAGTCCCATGATCCACTCGATCATGAATTGCAAAGGTGAAATAGCTTAATTAATTATACTTTTATCAGATGTATTCCAACATCAAACTGCCATGCACTTGGGTGATATCAGTTTCACTATAGCTCTGGTGAATTTCAATGATGTCCTCTAGAAATCTTCAATAATTGTTGTTGAATGCAGATGGGTCTAGTAGTTCCCATTGATTTTGCTTGTAAAGCGGGGAGAATGGCGCTAGGCTTACTGCACCGTGACATCACTGCCGGAGGATGGCAGGAGGGAGGGGTTACTATATTTGGGCAAAAATCGCTGTTCCCGGATTCAATGATCGCAACAAAAATTATATATATAAATGTTTTTTACTAATTAATGCTAAATTCATTAAATCACCACAAACGTATTAGTTGATTTTTCCTTGTTGACCGGACTTTCCTTTAAAACATTTACCTTTGGGAGAATGGTGGAGTAGCATGAGGACCACTTGTACTGAAACCAGAGTAAGGTACAGTGGGTGAAGAAGAAGATCAGGGTCTAACCCATATTTCCTAAAGACCACCTTCCTCCATGCATCGTCCATTTCATTACAAATAAAATTCTTTCTTGTAAATGTGACTGATAGTTACTGTAAAATCTGCCTAAAGCTGAGAAAACACAGAGATCTAAACATGAAAGACTTACAAACAAAAAAGACTGAAAGAGTTTTAGAAAACATTAGGATGGTGGAACACATAAAAAACAAAGGAATCAAAAAAGACAAAAAACAATAAAGTGATATATAAACCCCAAAAAGCATGTGAGGAAACAGCTCCCTACAGTTTTGTCTTTATCTGTTTGTTTTTGACTACAGACCCCAAGAAAAATGAATGCTTAGATGGGATGTAAATTAAAGAAATGTGAAAAGCAAAAAAGACTTTAGAGCTAACTCTCTACCATGATGCCATTTCAAGCAACCAGCTTCAATGAGACAAATTGACCTAATTTTGCTCTCATTCCATCAAAAAACATTTTTGAACGCTGGGCACACCCTAGCCTAGCTTTGGCTTCAACTCTTCCCAGGCGTTCTCCTCTGTTTAACCGTGGTTCTATTTTGTTGTCTCATTTTCACTAGCCAGATTGGTGGGTTGATTTTATTCAGAAATTACCATAACTCATGGAGAGCCCAGCGTGAAGGAACCTACATTTGCATGTGTCAAACATAGTACAGATGAAGAGATAATTTATATTTGGTAAACTTCTGGGCTTGTGTGTCATGTCAAGCAATGGATGGTGGGATCCTTATTGCTCCTTAGCAGCAGCACTCTCTTATTTAATCTTATGATTTGTTTGACATTTTAAAACATGTAAATAAAACATCTAAAAGAAAAGCAATCCCTCACACTAAGCATGCTTATGGTAAATGGTAAATGGCATGTACTTATATTGCGCCTTTATTCAAGTTAGGAGACTTGACCAAAGCGCTTTACACAAATGTAGTGTAAAGCGCTTTGGTCAAGTCTCCTAACTTCAATAAACACATCCATGCACACACTCACACACTGATGGTGGCAAGCTACATTGTAGCCACAGCTGCCCTGGGGCTCACTGACAGAAGCAGGGCTGCCGTACACTGGCGCCACCGGGCCCTCTGACCACCATCAGTAGACAATGCAGGTGAAGTGTCTTGCCCAAGGACACAACGACACTGAAAGTCGGAGTCGGGGCTTGAACCGTCAACCCTTCGATTTCGGGGCAAACTCCTACATCCAACGTGGAGAGGAAAAACTCCCTTTCAACAGGAATGAACCTCCAGCAGAACCAGGATCAGTGTGAGCGGCCATCTGCCGAGGCCGACTGGGGTTCAAGGAGACAGAAGCAGAGATACAGAAAGAAGCAGAAATACAAAAGGTAACTGTAAAAGGCGGCCTTCTCCAGAAAATACCCAGCCAGGCAGCTCCAAGCCAGCTCCCATGTCAGAGGATGAAGAGAGCACATCCAGCCAGTCACAGTCAGAGAAACAGGACTACACTGGAAAACATTCTGAGCTCCAACATCTATAAACAAAGGTGTTGATGGCAGCAGCACAGCTGATATTTCTCTCCAGGATGGAGTCGCAGCCAAACAGGAACAGACCAGATGAAGCTACTATAAGAAAAGCTGAGAGAGCTTAATGTTAGAGATTGAACTAACAGATTCTGCAAAGTGGGAGAATGAAATGTATAAACCACTGTTGTATCTGTCCATATATTTAAGATGGTGTCTATCAAATAATACATTGTTGCTCTTAGCCTCCACGGGAGCCTTCTATAGGGGTGTGTTGCACTAGTGGTTAGAGCAGTGTGCTTGTGCTCTGAGAAGGTTGCAGGTACCCGGTTCAATCACCACCACCTTCACTCTGGGTTCCTGAGCAAAACCCTCAAGCCCAAACTGCTCCCCGGGCGCCACACAATGGCAGCCACTGCTCCTCAAAGGGATGGGTTAAATGCAGAGTGAATTTCCCCATTGTGGGACTATAGAGGGATTTACATGCTACTATAATACTATATAAGTTCAGTAAACCAACCTAATCGGCCTCCCACACTGCAGACCTGACACAGATAAAATGAATGTTCTCTTTCCTCTTTAAATCATTTCACTACACATTCAATTATTTAAATAGAGATTCAATTGTCTGGCAAGCAGTGGGTGCATATTGTTATTTTCTTTTTGAATGACCTGTCTATCCAACACCTGTCAAGATCCACGCCACTAGCGAGGTAAACACACTCGAATGAATGTGCACAGATGAACACACACACAAATGGACAGCGTTCCTCAGGTAAAGGTTATGGACTTGAAGAATGTTCTCATTACTTCTTTGCACAGCACTATCAGTACACTGGCCACACCGTGAAAGGTGCTCAGTGTGTGGTTGTGTGCAGATATGTGTGTGCATGAATACATGGAGATAATGAGCTGGTAGAAAGCTCAAAGTGTGAACCCGTGAGTTGAAAGCCAAGGTGGTTTCTAAAACTCTGACAACACTTTCCATCACCTTAACCCTGCTGCTGCTGAGTGCATTAGATAGAACACAATTATATTTATAAACATCTCCCGCTGTCACTCATAGACCCATTATAGGCTTTTCTATCAAACTAAATGTCAAAACAATCTAATGTATAAGCTAAGCAGCACAAAAAGGCAACATTTAAAAAAAGTATCATTAGCTAATGCGTTTTTTCATTATGTCACTAAAAGAAAGATTTAATGGTTGCTCAGTCTATGACATCAGGTTAATATAAACTTCCGTCAAAGTTTCTCTCCCATATTACCAACATTTATTAAACAGTGATTCATATTGAAGTTAGAATGAACAGAGATAGTTGAATTAATTTGTAGGTTAATTCTTAGATTTTTCTTAATTTTCAATTCCATTTAATTCGCTTCAACAGTACTTTATTAAAGCCAAAGGCACATTAAATGTTATTGAAACTTATAGGTTATATTTAATCTAGTTGTTGTGGATATAGATATATAAATATATATAGAGAGAGATAATAGGGGTTGAAATATTGGAGTTACATTTTGTCCATCAATATAACATGCAATATATTTCAGCATGACTTTTTCAAATCGGAAATATATCAAACACAACAAAAACAGCATCGCCCACATAATGAAGAATCACTACAGTGACATTTGCACAGTGAACTACATTTACTCTACTTTCTATTTTCTAACGTTAGATGCGATGTCAAAGGCTAATTTAGTCAATAGCTTCGAGTCAGTCTGAGATAGCCAGACTAATGTTATGCTACATACTATAGGATACATCGGCAAATATGTGGATTTTCTTTGTTGGTAAATCCACTGACTGTAAATCCATTACCTGTAAAATGTCCCAGAGCCAGAAAACTGCTTGTTTTTTGCAGCCAAATGCTACACAAAATGTCATTTTTATTCCTTGTCTCTGTGGGACTGGGTGAGTACCAGCATGGTTGACGGTTGCTTCATTTTTTTCGGCCAATTAGCAATCTAGTAAATAAATATAGATCAGTGGATCGAAGATCGGCAACATCTGGCTGCAAACACTGAAGAACATAAGCTTCCTTTAGAAGATAACGAATCCCATTATATCATTACTGCTATGAGCCGGGAAAATGAATACTTCAACAGAGCTATGGCTTTATCAACAAAATAATCAATCTGTGTAGGTAAATAAATGAAATGGTTGTCCTCTGCAGCGATACGGAGAAGATGAAAAGTGGAACAGGTTCCTTAAGGTTATTATAAGTGGTTACAGATGAAAGGGCTGAAAAAAAATACTTGATTTCTTCACATTCAATGCCATGTGTCAGCACAATGTCCAAATGCTAAACATAAGAATTTGTGGGACTACGGAAATTTTGAACAAAAGCAATAGAGTTTAAAATAGCAGTAAATACTAGATTTAAGCTTACCTTCAATGTTGACATGAATTTACAAATTTGCTTCTATAATGACCTCTGAAAACGTATCTAAGAGTTCAGAGTAGGGACGTGGTGGGTGATGCAAAGCTATAACAGAAGAGGTTGTGTTTTTTTGCAATTTGGATGAAGGAAACTAAAGGTAAAATCTTCAATAGATTTGTAAATATTAATTGTCTTTTATATGACAATTTATATAACTAGAAGTCGTTGCATTATTTATGCTTACATAACCATCTTGCTGGAGCCAACTCATCAAATCAAATCAATTAATTGTTACCGGCCTGAGCATTCCCCTTTACGGGTGACGTAGCCAGCACGTAGCCGTATGTTTTTCTGTGTGTGGAATAATCCTGCTTGCAGCTGTAAGATGTAGGGCAGTTGGTGAGAATAAGTTCTGTTCTACAGCCATAAAAGTACTGTTGTCTGTAAGGAAGAAAACTACTCCGCCTCTGCTCCTCTGTGTGTGCGTGCAATAAACCAGGACTGCTAGTTACAGGCCGCAACGAGCGGCCTGTAACTGAAGGTGGGCTCTCCTCATCCTCTGGAAATACAAGCGCTTTGGTACTCTTTTAACCAGTGAGGTGGTTTTTACAGTCCAGGTGAGGGTGTCTGTGATGTGCATTCCCAGGAATTTGGTGCTGTTGACCACCTCTACAGCTGAGTTGTTGATGAACAGTGCAGGGTGGTTAGGTAGGTTTTTCCTGAAGTCGATGGTGATCTCCTTCGTATTCTCCACATTCAGGATCAGGTTTTCATCTCTGCACTAGTCCACCAGCTGCTACACCTCCTCTCTGTAGTAATGCTTGTTGTTGTCTCTGTTAGAAAAATTTATATCTTATCATTTTATTGCAAGTTACAGGCATTTGGCCGAGGAATGTAAAGTATTGTTCTAAATGAGGAGAGCAAATATTCCTCTCAGGGCCTTGTATTATTCAGCTATGCAGCCATAGGTGACTTCTGACCCCTCCTGATATCATCAGACTCCTCCTGGTAACGTTTGACCACTCCTATAATTCCTTTGAAGTCCAATAATAAAAGCAGCAGAAAAGAGAGGTTTGGACAGAGTTGAGTACAGACTTTTCAAGGGGTCTCACCCTTGGTCTGTCCTCTCTCTCACTTTTCTGCAGAAAAGAAATGAATACTTGCTCTGTTTTGTTTTTTTTCTAGGACAATAAGTGGTTATGATTATTTACCCTATCAGTCTCTGTTGTGGTGGTTACCTGGCGACGCAGTCTTGTGTCATCAGGGTGAACAGCAGGGGGCTCAGGATGCAGCCCCGAGGGGGGCCTGTGATTAGATCAATGACATCCGAGGTGTTCTGTCCGACCCAGACTCACTGAGGTTTGGTGTGTCTATGGGGGGGAGGGTGTGTCGTAGTCTGTGATCGCCTGTATGTTTTGCCACATCCTACTGGTGTTGCTGGCATTATGGAAAAGATCCTGGACCTTGTGACTGTGGTTCTGCTTTGCTGATCTGATGGCACAGTTTAAGTTGGCATGCGTTGTCCTCAGTGCCGCTTTATCACCAAACTTAAAAGCTGAGTTTTGTGCTTTTAGAGTTTTCTGAACCTCCCCATTTAAGCAGCGTATATAGTTTAATCGGATTTTGATGTTCTTTGGGATTCTGACGTCTTCAAGGCATTTGTTGATGGCATGCTCATCTATATTTCGTTTTTTGTCAGAGGTTCCTGCAACTTTGAACATATTCCAGTCAGAGCATTAGAACAGTCTTGGAGTTTCTCTATGGCCCCTTCACACCATACTTAGATTACTTTGTCTGTTGGTTTAGCCCTGAGTAGCTGGAGCTTGTCTGGAGAAATTAGCATGACAGAAAAATGATCTGACGACCTAAGGTTGGGGCAGGGAGCCAATATGAATGCATCTTTGATGTTAGAGCAAACCAATTCTATAGTGTTATCACCTAGACTCCATAGTTTGGTAGAAATGATGGAGCATAGTCTTTAAGTTAGCCTGGTTAAAATCCCTAGCAATGATGAAAATTCCCCCTTTGTGTGCAAATTGAAGCTCAAAGATAGCCTGATATAGAATCTTCATGGCCTCTTTTGCAGCTAAGGGGTACATAAACAGCAGTAATGCTAACAACATTAAACTCTCTGACCAGATGTACTACCCCATTTACACTACCCTTGAAAAACCGATCAATGCCGAGACCGGTCTGAGCTTGGATCAGTTAACCAGGCCGAACTTGGTTCTGATGACTGTTTACACATCACGCTATCTCGGTTCCTTGACTCCTTGCCTCCTAGTGATGATCTGCGGTATTACTGCCAGTATTGAAGGAGGAAATCAGGCAGTTGGTGGCGGTAATACACCAAAAGTTGTTTGCCAACCGCCATAAAACACAAGAAGAAGAAGAAGACTAAGAAGTAGGGATTTAAGCAAATCAAAAGATTTTGATTGTTGTTTATAGTTGTTCTTCTTCTTCTGTTTTGTGTTGGTCGGCAAGCAACTTACGCCAATTACTGGAATAGAGTGCAGCCAGACGGAGATGATGTGTTCTGCTCATGCACTCTTGTTATCAGAGAACCGAGCCAGGGAAAAACCAAGCCGAGCCCACCTCTGGAACTGGTCGGTTCGATTGTGTCTAGCTCGGTTCAGTTCAGTTTGCTTTCCATGTACACACGATAAGTTATCTCAGTTACTGAGCTCGGACCGGTCTCGGCACGGTTTTTCAAGGGTAGTGTAAATGGGGTATAAGGGCGAAGAGGTGCTGTCGAATCCCACAGAACTGCTCTGCATAAGACTTCAGGACTCTGGGGCTGACACCATTAGGATCTGGTGATGTATTACCATTGAGTCTCTCCAGTTGCCTTGACTTGATATTCTAGAGACAAACAGGTGAAAGGTGGAGGGAGCAGCAACATCTTCTGACTTGGCCGATAACAAAGTCATAAAAGCAGGAGAGCAAATTGCAGACGAGGACAGGATGTTTACTGTGGACAGGAGAGAAAGATACTGAGATTGTTCCATTTGAAAAATATAATCAGTTAATTTGCTTTGTCCTGACTTCCATCCGTCAGATTGTTAGTGCTGTTGTCAAGACCACACAAACCAAGACCAAGGAGTACCGAGACAAAGACAAGGCCAGCACCTTTAGAGGCTGAGACGAAGACCTTATATAGTCTTGCTCTTGGCCTCTAAAGGTCTTGGCCTTGTCTCAGTACTCCTTGGTCTCAGTTGTTCTGATTTTGACTACAACCCCACTGATCATCCGTCTGCTTGAAGCCTATGATCTTCTTCATACCTGACCACACATATCTGATATTGTGTTTATGGAGTTTGATCTCTGGTCTTTTCCTCTATGCCTCCTTGCTTTGTTATATCTTAAACTTACGTTGCTTCTGCAAACTCCTCGTTAATAATCTGTTAAACTTCTTAAATGCAGTTTTTTTTCTTGTTAAGCAGTTCCTTCAGCTAACTTTTGATCAATGGTTTATCATCTGAAAAGTATTTCATGGTTCTGGTAGGGATGTGGTTATCTAGAAAGAAGATTATGTAGTCAGTCAGACACTCAGTCATTGCCTTGATGTCCTCACTACGTAGCTGACACAGGACACCCTCCATTTTTTTAACCTTTTTAAATAACTATTTTTTTCTACATTATAATTCAGCTTACGTTTTGATGCAACTTAGCCACTGAGCATAAATAGCAAGTAAAAAAAAAAAATAATAATAATAATACATTTGAATTGAAGTCAAGGACAAGTGGAGCCACCAATAGACACAAATTGCTTTACTTTAAATACATGTAGACTTGAGTAGAAAACAAATGATGAAAAAATAAAATTCAACTCTTTTTTATGCTTTTTCCATAAAGACAGCTAGTATTATGCAATTATACCATTCAAAAATGCAAAAAATGTCCAGGGACCCCGAAGGCTGGAGCCAAGCATTCATTAAAAGTAATGTCTGTTCCTTAGAGGGAGCAATTTCCCGCTGGCTCTAAGTTTTGGGAGCGTTTGTGCTGAGTGTTTCATGTGCTGTACTGTGGCAAATATGTATTTTTTTGTCATGTCTTATCAGTGTGTGCCATCTGTTTGAAAATACTGGAAGAAACAACATACATGGAGCAGACAGAAAAGGAAAGAAAAAAGTAATAACCTCTAGATAATTTCTTTTAGCTGCAGCTTTTATAAAAGCAGGGCACTGAATTACAGGGCTACTGAAAAAAACAGGATGACCCTGTAGCTTTGCTGCTGATACAAAGGTATGGAAGCTCAGAGGGAAGGGTTTTGTTATGGACTACATGCACCCATGTTGGCTGGTACTCCGGTAAACTGACTGATCGATTACTTGTTACTGACATGTCATGTGGTGTAGAAGCTGAACAAATTTTCACTTACAGTACTTCTCCCAATGGCTGAGGCTGACTGTCCAGGTAATGCAAACAAACATCTTAGCATTGGAAGCAGGCAACACTGGAAAACAAGCTCTAAAAAGAGGCTGTCCGAAAGCACTGCCACAGAACTACCGTTAACAATGCAGAGAAAACAGGTGCTGATAATAAAGCATTTTGCATTGAAGGTTTTTTTCTTTCTAATAGCAAAAATAAAGTAGTGCAATGTCTTGGTGGTACTAACTCAGCAGGAACCTTTTGCATTCACTGGTTTTCCATCAGCATTATGTATCTGTGTTACCTTTGAAGACTCATGCTCCAGAGACTGGCATTTATGCAAAGCATGCTTTTAGCCTACTGGTCTACAGCTTCTACATAGTTTAATTCTCATACTGGGTGTGATCAAGGCTGAAAATAAGATCAAATGCATTAATAACTTCCACTTTGTTTATACCTCCTTTATTTTTACAAGGGTTTTGAGGGATAGAAAACTATAAAGCATTTTGTAAGGGGGGCTGGGAGGCAATACATTTATACTTGCATACATACATATAAATTAATAGATTTATCACCTTTAATTGAAAAAAATTCTCTGGGGATTATTCACAGACTTCAATATCGTTTAATAAAGTTTTATTCTTGGAATCTTTTAACACATACAGCATAATTGTGAAGTGCAAGAAAACCTACAGTATATGCATTTTAAAACTATTTTATTTTTAAAATATGTATCTGAAATCTCATCAAATTCCCCCTCAAGGTAAAGTAAAAACTGAGGTCGCATCCTATTAGTCATATGTCGGCGTGATTCAGCACAGAGAGCGGCCGTGGAATATCTAATATCCCTACAGAACAATTTCTTTGATGGGAACAAGCACGTTGAGCTATTTACAGGTATAGCAGTAACCGTTCAAAACTACCCCTTTTTCCTTGATGGTCTTTGTCTGGTCCCCTACAATTCCTTTTTAAACATCAATATTTGTACTAAAATATTCTTTCTGTCATGATTTGTGGACATTAAGATCTAAAGAGAAGCGTCATCTCCTAGTCAGACACTGTAATTCAGTGAAAGGGTGGAGTTACTAATTTGTTTGCTAAAGCCGGAGATCGGCACCAGCCCTACCCCAAGCTTGACAAGGACTAAACATGAGAAAAAGGATGGATAGCTGGATGGATAGAATCACTTATCTCTATTTATTCACTGGAATGCTGATAACCTGAAAAAAATTGAGCCACCAGCCGCCATATTGGTACTCCCCACTACCACAGAGACACGCCATAAAAATGCCTACCTGTGTTGCCGGCTGTGGTAAGATGTTTCATAGGTAACTTCGTAGTAAGTGGATGTACTAACCAAGAAAATCCACATATATGCCGATGTATCCCATAGTATGTATGTGGGTCATGGTTGGTTTAGAAATCAAACCCACATGCAGAACACCACTTGGAGACTGATAAAAAGTTCAACAGAGTTTATTAAAGGTTTGCACAGAGATAACATGAACTGGATTCTGGAAATTGGTCCGGGCAGGATTCTCAGGCATCTGCAGAGACAGATAGTTTGATTAGCCAGGTTAACAGATTAGTTGTTGAGTTTTCAGATGTTTCTGAAAATACCTTGAAGAGGTCCAGGCTTTCTTTTCTGAGAGAGGGAACCGGTTGGGTCCAGAGATTGTTGGTTCAGCAGAGTGCTCAGCAGCAGCAGCGTCTAGCTTCTGACTTTCTAGTGACAGACCTTGGTTTGGGGAATTAGCTCTTTCCTTAAGAGCAGCAGGTGGATTCCAGAGTGAGATCTTCAGGTTTGGCTCTCTAGGGCAGGCAGGCAGGTAACAGGTTAAGCTCATCCAGAGCTTCAGATGAGAGACAGGTTTCCTATGAGCGAGAAGACAGAGGCAGGTTAGAATTGGGTTTCTCTCAGGGACAAAGATTCTAGTAGTTCAGAGGCTCAGGTTCGCTAACCAAACTTGGTCAACACTGCGGCGTTGAAGGAAGGTCTGGCTGCTGATTATATAGGCAGGTCTCCTGATGGGCTGATGAACGTCAGCTGTGCTGGAGGGCTCCAGCCCAGGAGATCCACAGCACACTCTGCTGGAGAAGGTAGAGAATCTCCAGATCCCAACAGTAACATAATATTCGTCTGACTATCTGACTGACTCGAATATACTGACTGAGTTAGCCATTGACATTGTGTCTAATGTTAGAAAATATAAAGTAGTGTTTGTTGTATTTCACATTTGAATAAGGCATGTGTTGAAAAATATTGTATAGTCAATTAAAGGAAAAATAAGCAACTCAAACATTTTTAAAGGATGATGCACAGACACAGCATAAAGGTATATGGCATCATGCATGCACAATTAGCAAATAGGAAAATACTACAGCATGAACAGACATGTACTTGTAATTCAGTCTTGATGTGAAATCTTGAAACCATAAGTAAGATGTAATTACATATATATTACGTGTACATCCTTAATGTAGCAGTTTTGGGACATCTGTATTTGGCACATCAGTATTATTCTGCTCCAATAATTTTGTTGTGAAAGATTTGTATATGTTATATTACATGATTTATAGACTTCATAATGACTATGTAATGTGATGTGCCTATTTTTGTCATAAGTTACACTAAACTACTTATGCTATGAAACAGCAAGTGTGTATCCAAGTGATGAATTTATTGTTATTTTAATAGTTTTCAGGGGGGCTTAAGGCCCCCCTGAAAATGAGAACATCATTGTTGTTTAATATTGTAGCGCACGTATTGTTTACATTGCGACTGGTCTAACTAGGGAGTACCAATATGGCGGCCAGTGGCTTCACTCAACCCTGTACTACCAACTGGTAATTAGCAATCCAGTGAATAAATAGAGATCTATGGATAAAATATGGATCTTAACTGATCCATATTCAGCTTGTTTAAATTAAAGCTGAAAATGAAATGATATCCATTTCTTTGCTCCTCAACTTTGGTAAGTTTCCATTTCAATTAATAAATAACATTGATGGAGGGGAGGCTGCCAATTTTATTTGGTTGATAGGAAGCTGAATTTTGCGAAAGCGCGCTGTTTTACCAGCTTGGCTCTGGCTGGTATCCTGTTGGCACTGAGGAACCTGCAGAGGGCAGTCTATATACCCTACCCCTGTAGTGTATGCTCGGGATCTGACTGCTTTCTCCACAAATCCCAGGGGGATTTGCCATAATCCATGCCAGCTTTAGCCTAAAACTCACAGTTGTGGGTAAGAGGCTAGAAGCAGCCATAGATCTCAGAGGGGAGCTCTACACTAAAGTCAGCAACAGGGAGGAACTGCTTAAAGAACAGGTTTACGAACAATTATTATATATGTAGCACATATCAAAAAGAGTTGCGTGGAGGTTTTTGAGGACCCAAATTCAGAGGCCAGGAGGCAGAGCTGAGTCTTGCAGGTTTGATCAAAAAATCCAAAATAACAGATACAGGAAGCCAGGATCTGGGGGACATCAGGGAAGACACACATAAAAATCCAGGAAAAGATGAGGAACCAGCAAACAGGAACTGCACATGGAGAGTATGGCTCTGTTCGAAAACCTGGACTGCATCCTCCAAGGACGCGCTCTACCTAGACTGGATCCTTCGAAGTCCTTCAAAATAAGGAGACCGGAAGAGTTTTGGCTGTGAATTCGAACAGGTCTACCCTTCGGCGGGTTTTACCGCCGTATGCTCTGTTGCTTAGCAACCGTGAAAGTTGACACACAAAGCAGGAAAAGAATGAATACTGAACTGTTTGTTTATTTATTTCTTTGTTATTGTAAAGTGAACAAAAAATACACTCACAAGAATCCAGAGTGGAATAAAGGTTCCAACCACCGGGAGCAGGAACAAATAAAATCAAATGTAATGATAGAAACCTTAGTCAGTTAAATAACCTGCTGCTGTCATTCTGCACATCTCTGATGTTGCTGCTATTTTTAAATATCCATTACTGTAAAAATTTCCATAGCTGCATATTGGTTATTTATTCTCCAATTTATATTGTTAAAGCACTTTAAAGAATTGTATTGTTTGTTTTTTTTTTTTTTACTCTTCCCTATTATGTTATTCTTATACATTTTCTAAGGTCCACATTTGTGTGACCATTTTCAATAATCTTTCTGCTGCTGTAAATTTGCCTATTGTGGGACAATAAAGGTTTTTATTCTATAAAAGGGGTAGAAATATATAAGTAAATCTAAACAATGAATGTATAAAAATATATCTTTAAAATCTCTAATATTCAACAACAAAAAATTCTTAGTTAAGCATATTGTGCAAAACAGCAATAAAAAGATAAAAATCCTATCAGATTTATAGTCCCCACCCTGCAGATATATTAGAATATGTCCTTAAATTACAGCCAAACCCATTTACACAGTAACAGATAAAAACCTTTTGATAAATCAAACATTACCGCCACATATCTGACTCAATAACCATTAAAACAGCTATTTTCATTCATCTCAGACGGAACTATTCACAGACTGTATTATATTAAACTGAACTTCAACTTTTCACCACTGTTCGGCGCCAAGTAACCTTTCCTCTGAACAGCCAGCTTGCTTGGTCTTGCAATGAATCCTGGGATATTCAAGGATACCAAGGATACAACGGACCCCTCCTCAAATCGGGCAAAAAGAAGGACGCATTTTAAGGCCGCATGACGAGGACTCTTGGAATCCGACCAGACCTTGGCGCCGCGCTATGAATCGCCCTTCAAAGGACGCGTCCTAGGTTTTCGAACAGAGCACATATTTGGGAGACACAACAAAGACTGGACTGATGAGCTGACAAGGAACAGGTGTTGATGGAAGCCTCTAGAAAGAAGCAAGGGGAAAGGAAACAAACACAAGGGGCAACAGAGAGTAACTCAACAAATACAAAAGCACTCAAAAATACAGGTGCTGGTCATAAAATTAGAATATCATGAAAAAGTAGATTGATTTCAGTAATTCCATTTAAAAAGTGAAACTTGTATATTATATTCATACATTACATACAAACTCATATATTTCAGATGTTTATTTTGTTTAATTTTGATGATTACAAATGACAACAAATGAAAATCTCAAATTCATCATATCAGAAAATTAGAATATTACTGAAGACCAATAAAAACAAAGGATTTATAGAAATGTTGGCCAACTGAAAAGTATGAACATGAAAAGTATGAGCATGTACAGCACTCAGTATTTAGTTGGGCCTCCTTTGGCCTGTATTACTGCAGCAATGCGGCGTGGCATGGAGTCGATCAGTCTGTGGCACTGCTCAGGTGTTATGATAGCCCAGGTTGCTCTAATAGTGGCTTTTAGCTCTTCTGAATTGTTGGGTCTGGTGTATTGCATCTTCTTCTTCACAATACCCCATAGATTTTCTATGGGGTTAAGGTCAGGAGAGTTTGCTGGCCAATTAAGAACAGGGATACCATGGTCCTTCAACCAGGTACTGGTAGCTTTGGCACTGTGTGCAGGTGCCAAGTCCTGTTGGAAAATGAAATCTGCATCTCCAAAAAGTTGGTCAGCTGCAGGAAGCATGAAGTGCTCTAAAACTTCCTGGTATGTGGCTGCGTTGACCCTGGACCTCAGAAAACACAATGGACCAACACCAGCAGATGACATGGCACCCCAAACCATCACTGACTGTGGAAACTTTACACTGGACTTCAAGCAACGTGGATGAAGTGCCTCTCTTCTTTTCCTCCAGACTCTGGGACCTTGATTTCCAAAGGAAATGCAAAATTTACTTTCATCAGAGAACATGACTTTGGACCACTCACCAGCAGTCCAGTCCTGTTTCTCTTTAGCCCAGGCAAGACGCTTCTGATGCTGTCTGTGGTTCAAGAGTGGCTTGACACAAGGAATGCGACAGCAGAAACCCATGTCTTTCATACGTCTGTGTGTGGTGGTTCTTGAAGCACTCACTCCAGCTGCAGTCCACTCTTTGTGAATCTCCCCCACATTTTTGAATGGGTTTTGTTTCACAATCCTCTCCAGGGTGCGGTTATCTCTCTTGCTTGTACACTTTTTTCGACCACATCTTTTCCTTCCCTTCGCCTCTCTATTAATGTGCTTGGACACTGAGCTCTGTGAACAGCCAGCCTCTTTAGCGATGACCTTTTGTGTCTTGCCCTCCTTGTGCAAGGTGTCGATCTGTCGTCTTTTGGACAACTGTCAAGTCAGCAGTCTTCCCCATGATTGTGTAGCCTATAGAACTAGACTGAAAGACCATTTAAAGGCTTTTGCAGGTGGTTTGAGTTAATTAGCTGATTAGAGTGTGGCACCAGGGGCCATCAATTTTGAACCTTTTCACAATATTCTAAATATATTCTATATTCAATATTCTAAATATATGAGTTTGTATGTAATGTATGAATATAATATACAAGTTTCACTTTTTAAATGGAATTACTGAAATCAATCTACTTTTTCATGATATTCTAATTTTATGACCAGCACCTGTATGACCAAAAACAACTAGAATAACACAAAATGGAAATTAACCCGATAAACTAGAGAACACTAGAGAAAGACAAGAATAAAAAGTATAACTGAAAACTTAAAAAGAAAACTTAAACAGAACAAAAAGTGCAGAGTCACAACATCAAAGGGTTAAATCTTATTGGTTTCTGTAATAAAGACTCTTCTCTAATAGACGCTCGATTGTGGATGAATCAGAGTTAGTCATAACGGGTGACCATCCTTTTGGGCAGATCTGACAAAGGGAATGCTTTTGAGGAACAGAAAGCATTATATTGATTTTTTCCCATAATTTAAAACTAGTTTAAATTGCTCTAGATTATTTTGCATGACGTGTAGACTGCAGCGTTTACTATGTGTGTGTGATCAAGGTTTCCAAAGCATTAAATTACAGATATGGTATATTTTATTGAAGCGGATGAGTTTAACGAGGCAAAAAAATAACATTTCTTGAAATCCAGTAAAAATCCTCCTAATGAAGTCAAACAACTGTTTAATCGAGGAGGTAAACAGGGTTGAACACTCACTTCTTTCACATTTATCTGCCTCTATATGTTTTGCATTTCCTTGACTTCCATCCCTGCATCTCTCCTCTAAACCCTTCATTTATTCAGGACTTTCATCAATCTCTCACTCCCTATCTCTTTTACTGCTGTTGATCTCTTCATCCATTCTCCAATCCACATTTCCTCCTCCTCCACATCCTTGCCTTGGTGTATTAAAATGTCTTGTTAGGATCCAGTCATCATTCCTTCACAGCTTCCATCTAAAACTCCTAAAGAGCATCTCATAAGCTTTGTGGAGATCAATCTCTGCCTGTCCCTCCTGCTGTTCCCTTTGCAGAGATTAACAGATTATCACTCCCTCCCACTGGGAAAATGTCTGTTTGTCAAGTTTGGTCAAGACATACAGTGAAGGCAAAGCAGATTTAGAGCTTTAAAAGTTTAAGAGTCATCAGGAAATAATGAGTAAGATCAGTGATTTGACTTTTCCAACTCATTCAAATGTAAAGTAAAAAAAAACTGAAATACATTCATTGTATAACTCTTATTTTTAGCGTGATTTCTTTCAGTCTTTCTGTCTAGTTTAGTCATGTTTAACTTGGTTTAATTTTGTTTTTAGATCAGCTGAGAATCTCAGCTCACCTAAAACAAGAAGGGCTGATTCAACAAAGAGTTTAACAGAGTTAGAGTTAGCATTTCAAGGCTTCTTGAGCACTTAGGCAAAACTTCTGCACTATTTTCTTACCTTGCTTCGTCTTGTTATGATTTAATCATAATATTTTTAGCAGCTTATTATGAAAACATAGACATTGACATTGGTTATGAGTAAGCGCTGCTGTGTGATGTCTGAATTCAATTCATTTCAGCTTATGTAGCGCCACAACATGTCATCTCAAGGCACTACAGAGACAATTCAACCAGATCATACAGTCAGGTTCAAAGTTTTCTATCTAAGGAAAACCAGCTGATTGCATCGACTCATTGACTCGAGGGCAATCCCTCATACTAAGCATGCTTGTAGTGACAGTAGAGATGAAAAATTCCCTTTTTTTGCAGGAAGAAACCTCCAGCAGAACCAGGCTCAGTGTGCTGAGGCCGACTGGGGTTCAAGGAGAGAGAAGGAGACATAGAAAAAGGAGCAGAGATACCAAAGGCAACTATCAACCACCTTCTCAGGCGGCCCTGTCAGGGAAAGACACAACCAGGCAGAGAAGGACTACACTGAAAAAAGACACAAACCTCCAACATCTTTAAAGAAAGGTGGGGATGGTAGCAGCACAGTTGATATTTCTCTCCGTTAAGGTGTCATACCCAAACAGGAACAGACCAGATTAAGTTACTATGAGAAAAAGCAGAGAGAGCAGAACGTTAAAGAACTAACCAATACTGATGAATTGAAAAATAGAAATGGAATGAAGCAGAATGATGAAGGGTTCCCTATGTCCTTCAGCAGTCTAAGCCTATAGCAGCATAACTTTAGAGATATAACGCCGGCAATGTGCATCAAAATCCCTTCCAAACACATTAGTATGTACTACATGAAAACTTTCAATTTAATAGTTAACATAAGATTCTTGTTTCACACACCTGTTGAAAGCTGGTAATTTTTAGATCAAATACTGGGGTTATTCAGGTGTTACAAGAAAATCAGTGACCCATCATACATTGTGACCTAAGGAGGTGCTACATGTATCTCACTATAGACTTCTTTAGGTGTAGGAATGAATCCAGTGAAGCTGGAGTTAGTAGATAGCTCTAGAGATGCTTTGGTCTGGTCAGAGTCACAGATTTTGTTGTAACACAAGTACTCATACATATTATCCTTATTATGATGATGATGATGATGATGATGATGATGATGATGATGATGATTTTTACTGTTATTATCTCAGTTGATACATATTAAAATAGCTGTTTTTTTATATTTGTTTTTAATTTTTTTGAAAATACAAGAAAAAACAACCTAATAAATAAACATTAAACGGGCTGTTATCTCGCCCTCCATCATTCTCAGATCATGCAGGTCTTGTCTCATTCCATTTTCCTTTTAATGCCTCTTATTTATTTTTATTTGAAACTTTCATAGATTCAAACCGAGTGGTAGAAAAGTAAAACCAAGCTTGGAAGCCTATGCTCATAAATCCCAATCATAAAATAACAAAACAACTTATAACTCTACTTACAATAACTAACTATCTGAAGATATAAACTAAAGGTAACCAATTAGTTATAAGAACATCTTTAGGCGAACTCTTGTTGATCCTTGGAGAACTACCGAAGATTTGCGCCTTACAAGGAGTTTCCAATCATAGTGTTTAATAATTTCATCTGAGGCTCTTTTCCTTATGCAAGCTGTAGTCAATGGTCTTGTATTACTTTTTGTTGATTAGCTTTGTTTATGTTACATTTTGGGTAACATTTTAGCCTACGAACTGACCAAATATTTATCACAATGATCAGCCCAATCCAAATCAAATGAATCAATTTACTCACTCACCATAACACAGGTTGGCTCCCCATCAGCTGCTATCGGTTGTGACAACAAATCTTCCTCGTCTGTTTTAATAGCGTTGCTCTCTTCTCCTCATCTACAGTATATGTTACCAGCTAGCTAACAGCTGTTATTGCGTGCAGCATGTCCATGCTCACATTCTACCGTAATAACAGTCCTCACACAACATTTTCCCCCTTATTCATAAAACAGTAAAACTGGGACATTTCCAGGGACAGCTTTAGCTGGAGACAGGTGGTCCAAAACAGGGACTGATCACCGTATTCAAGGTGAGGGGAAAAAGAAGTGGTATAAATATGGTATTGAACTTTTTAAAAAGGATTGTCTTTTGAACAACTTACTATACATTAATATTTGGTATCAACTGAGGTTTGTTCTCCACAAGCAAGCACAAAAAATAAATGTTTTAAAGCTAGAAAAGCCAGCTGACCAAACATGCATGTCTGCACTTTGCCATCATTTTTGAAAGCAGCATCACTGAAATAAACATTACAAGTATGTTCATTTTTTGTAGCCAATCAAGGTTGAACATACTGTATGTTATATAACCTCAGCTGAGACTCTCTTCTTCCTCTGCTGCTTCTTTCCAACATGTCACCTTGTTTTCTTGCACATGCTGGTGTAGGCGGTGTTAGCAGAAAAATAAAGAGCTGTTTTTTTTTTTTTTGCAGAATCAGCACTTGTTTAATGTTTAAATATGGAGATTCAGTCTCATGTTTTCTTGATTATTTAAAAAAGTTTCTCAGCTTTCTGATGCGGGATTTTAACATCTCTACATTTCCATGTTGAACCCATATGAGCATTTAATCATGTGAACCCCATGGGGCAAACAGTGTAATCAAAGCTTTAATCAGGGGCTTTTGTGCTAACAAGACAGGAAAGAAAAACCGAAAGAGTTCAGTTCAATCAAAAGATTTATTTGGAATGTTAAGGCGACATTTTTGTTTTGCAGTATGCCTGGATGCACTTGTCTACATTTTACAATATGCTCCTCATTCCTGCCCGGAAATCTTAACTGATCCATATTCAGCTTGTTTAAGGAAAGCTGGCTTATTTAAAAGGAAGCTTTCCTCAAGCAATCCCTTTCTTTGCTCTTCAATCAATGAGCTTTTTTTTTCTGAATTCAGTCAAAATCTTGTCAAAAAGACACTGGATGTTAGACATTTAATTTATTTAATCTGAATTACCATTATTAATTTTAATACCTATCATACCTTATAGCTGCATGACTGCCTTATATTATTTGTATAATCTTTGAACGTGCCTGGAAATGACTTGTGTTGTGAATGACCACTATATAAATAAACTGAACTGAAAATTAAATTGAAATTAAATTATTTACATATTAAAAAGAACATTCAGTTTGATAGCACGCACAACGTTGACCAATATACCAGATCAGGAGCAGAGTGACCCAAATTAGGCTCAGAGAGGACTAAGAAATTCTGGTTCTGTTTTAGATATGCAGAGTAGATGTAACCCAGTACTGTAGACCTCAGGTAGTTGTTATAATAGCAAATACATTCTGTGATTTATAGATTAAAAGATTAGAGATTAAAAGAAGGGTTAAAAGGTGTGTATTCTCAGAAATACAGGGAACCAGTGGAAGTACTTTAGAACCGGACCAATGTGCTCTACTTCCTTAGTACTAGTGAGGACGCAGGCAGCAGCATTCTGGATCAGCTGCAGTTGTCTTCACAGACACCGCTGCATTTTTTCTACAAAAGATGAACGAAGCAGGAAGCAGTTTTTCAACATTAGTCCTTCAATCCAGGAGATGTTCTTCAGGTGATTGAAGGCCCTCTTTGTTCCTGTCTTCATGAGCCTCTGAAGGTTCAGGTCTAAGTCCATCACTACACCCAGATTTAGGCGAATTGCTGCTTTCTAGCTGGAAAGTTAAGTTTTTTATTAAAACATTCAAACGATTTAGGGTTCATTCATATCTTATACATTTTATAAAAATACTCCTTTGAATGAGCAATGATATGAGCTATAAGGTCATCACTTAAACTAGCTTGATTTGAATGTTTTTTTTCACACTGTTAGTGTAGTTTTTTTACACTAACACCCCCTTACTCACAAACCTGCTGATTAAAACATATTCAAATGAATAAATCAAACAGTAAAACAACTGATTGAACATCAAATCCAATGTAGACATGCAGTCTAAAATCTGCTATGATATAAGCTGGAAGGTCACCATTTCAAAAGTGTTCACCAGCTGGATGACAGGATGTTTGTTTCCAAATATCAGATGAAGAATGTTTATGCTTTAGGCTTAGCAGTGAATTTGGACTGGATCATGCCGGAACTGTGCTCCTGTTACATATCATGTAGCATCCCTTTTGTGTTCACACTGAGAGGAGCTGTGTGGATCTTTGCAAGTAGCACAGCTTGCTCGCTACATGACCAAATTACATTGTTCCATGTGTGATTATGATTACAGCTTTCATGCTTTTGTGCTACACAAACAGCACAGCTGCTGTGCACAGCTTCTGCACTGAAAATATTGAAAAACTACCAGAAGGGTTCATGGGTGCCTCAAAATTCCTTTTTTTAATATCCTTTGTTTTCCTCTTGATAAACTGCAAGAGCCCAGAATTCAGATCTGATTCCAGTCTATTATTTTCCTTTTTGTTTTCACAACAGAAACTGTTGGAACGGATTCTGTCAGATATTACCATATAGGTTTTTCATCCATTTGCCAAAAATATTTTTTGCTGAGCCTTAGACAATTTTGATTTGGATTTAAATACAAATTTTAATCCACAGTTTTTAGAAAGGTGTTGGCCCCCAATATGAAATGATAACAGCTTCTGATCTTCTATAGAAGCTGTTCTAGAATAAATGTTGAATGTGATGTGTAGCCAATCAGAGAGCATTTCTCGAGAGAAAAAAACCCCCGACAGCTCATAGAGCCCCTGCTATGCAGTCCTCACACCTTGGCTTTGAATCCCGGCTCGGGGTCTTTCTGCATGGAGTTTGCATGTTCTCCCTGAGCATGCGTGGGTTCTCTTTGGGTACTCCAGCTTCCTCCCACAGTCCAAAAACATGACCGTGAGTGTGTGTGAATGGTTGTTTGTCCTGTTTGTCTCTTAGTTTTGCCCTGCTATAGACTGGTGACCTGTCCTGAGTGTACCCCGCCTCTCGCCCATAGACAACTGGAGATAGGCACCAGCACCCCTTGTAACCACGCTGGGGATAAGCATGACGGAAAATGGATGGATGGATATCCCCTGTTGGCCAACCCTTGTAATGCCAATTGTGCGTCAGATATACAGGTGTACAAGAAGCAGGGAGTAAAAAGGTTCCCGTTTGTGATCTTTGAATCAAAGTCTAGATTCTATTAAACTAAATGTTACTCCTTCGCCTTTCTAAAAATGTTCAAGCTCAGGTAAAGTGGATGTAGACAAGCTGTGAAGAAGTGAAATTACTGAAATTACGAAATGTAAACAACCAAAAGGAGATGGAAAAAAAGAAAAGAAAAGGGAGTCGGGGGGTGGTGGGGGTGCTGTATCTAGATTAAAGTCACTCCAAATCAAAGAGCCGACTGAAAGTGAGTAGAAACTGAAAAGGGCAAAACTGTTTGACAATTAGATCAAGAAACTAGTGCTGAAGTTCTGACAGGAGATTCTGATTAAGTTCCTGTGTGAGGGACCTTAGATAAATGAGGCTGCATAAGCAGGTTATTTAATTATAGGGGAGCATGCTAACCCCAGCTTTTTCCTGATTGATTGTTTAGATCCTACATTGGCTGCATTTCACATTGTTCAAAGTCACATACCTTATTTACTTGAAATGTAGCAGAAAGTAGCTGGGTAATTGTAGGGAAATTGTGTGAAAGAAGATGCAATGAAAATCTAAAGGTGAGAATGTAATGTTTACTTTTGTATCTCTTCATTTGGCCAAGAACTGGTGCATCAGCACACCGAGCTGTCAAGAGGTACAAATCTAAAAAAAAAATCTGTTCTCATCTTTAAACTTTCTGTAAATAACTGTCACATGAGAAATCCAGCTTTAACCTTTAATTTTCTGTTTTTTTTTGTTTTTTTTTAACTGTATTATATCTAAAAGAAAGAACTTTCATAATTTAATTCTGGTTTAACATGAATGTATTTGGTCCTTAAGGGATTAATCATGATTCTACCACCAGGGGGTGATGGTGAAGTGAGGGTAGAAGTCAGTGTGTTATACTGTTCTTATATAGCTGTATATTTGTTATAAGGCTTGCATAGTTTATTGAACATATCCATGCAGAGGATCTGCACAAGTTATTTGTTGCTGACCAAAACAGCCGTCATAAAGAAAGTAAAAAATCAAAAACTTACAAAACCACAATCAGAGGAAACAAAATCTCTGAAACCTTTGGCTGAAAGCTCTGATGTGCACCGCACAGACTGATAACAGCGTCTTTCCTTCATGTTTAATCTCCTCATTTTAAAAAAGGAGAAATAAATGCATTCAGCTTTATCACATTAGATAAAAATAAAGCTCTTGGTTCATATTCATTTTTCTATGTTTTACCACAAAATGATTTGACTTAATACATTGCTCTTTAAAATTGTTGACCTAAGTTTCAAACAAAAAGAAAACAGGCAGATTAAAGAACAGAGACAATTTTAATCCTTTTATCATCATTCTTTTGAGACTCTTTTTTTTTTTTACAGAAAAACTACAGGAAACATTTTTTATTTTCCAGGCATTCAATGAGCATTTGTTTACAGGTTAGAGTTATAGTAGGGTTATGCAGGGGAGGATTTGGGAAATTTGGGGCCCTAGGCAAAGACAGGTATGGGGCCCTCTGAATTGAGAAGACAACTCATAAAACAGACCCATCATAAAGATAGACTTTTAATGCTGTCTCAATAGGAATGAACCATTTTTTCCAAACACTAAGCTCAGTTAGCCAGTGATGGGAGTAACGGCGTTGAAAGTAACGGCGTTACTAACGCTGTTACCTTTTTTTTAGTAACGAGTAATCTAAGTAATTACTTTGACTGTAACTATAATGCAGTTACCATTGCCGACACCCCGTTACTGCACGTTACTCAGGTCACACAATGAACCTTTTTTTCATGATAGGACTCGTGCGCGCCTTGTCATGAGAGAGCGGAGGATGAGACTGGCTGTTAACGTACAGCACACACAGAGAGATGGAGAGTGAGGAGGATTCCAGCAGCAAAACTGCGTTTTCCACATGGAAATGCCGGTGTTACGTTGAGCTGCGTTTCTCCATAAGATACGGTTTCCCCTGCATCTCCGAACAGCGCAGGCGGTATGATTCACCGCGCAAGCGACAGGAAACGCGCATGCTAGATAAAGGCGCGTAAACGTCGTCCTGTGCTCTCGCCACAGGGGAACTACGGAAAGGGGGAAGGATCAAATGTTAGCCTATATGGGGAAGGGAGAAATCAGGACAGACAGACAGACAGACAGACAGACAGACAGACAGACAGACAGAAAGATAGATAGATAGATAGATAGATAGATAGATAGATAGATAGATAGATAGATAGATAGATAGATAGATGATAGATAGATAGATAGATAGATAGATAGATAGATAGATAGATAGATAGATAGATAGATAGATAGATAGATAGATAGATAGATAGATAGATAGATAGATAGATAGATAGATAGATAGATAGATAGATAGATAGATAGATAGATAGATAGATAGATAGATGTTGCAGTATCTATAACAACCGAAACACACAGGATTTCAGAATTAGACATCACCAATTATTAATTTCATAGATCACTCACCAGATCTAAGTAAGAAACTTCACACCCATGAGTAGAGGTAATGCAGCCTGGTGATATTTACACCACATCAGACAGCGTTCCCCCCATTTTAAGAAGAGGGAACGATATCTGACAGGGTTTAGAAGCTCAGATCAGATACTGTTCCCCCCTGATGTCATTTACGTTGAGTTGCAATAAATGCAAAACTCTCTACAGGTAATTTTCTTTGTTGTCTACTCTATTTAGCTGGCTTTGGAAACACACGGCGAGAAGGTGGGGGCAGTTCCGGGGGCGAGAAAGGCAAAAGTAACACAATAGTTACTTTTACTAGTAACTAATCACTTTTATTGTGGAGTAACTCAGTTATTATCTCACTTACTTTTTGGGAGAAGTAACTAGTAACTATAACTAATTACTTTTTCAAAGTAACGTGCCCAACACTGCAGTTAGCAGATTGCTCCTTCCTGTGTTTCCAAAAAGGCGACGGCACGCTTAATATTATAAGCGTTCTGATGGCATTTCGGCAAAAGGATTTTAATCAAAAACATAATTAATGTGCACAAATAAGGAATGGTTGTATTAACCATATATGTAAAAAGAGTTTTATGGGGCCCCCAGGAACTTGGGCCCCTAGGTAACTGCCTAGTATTGTCTAATGGTAAATCTGTTCACAATAAATTTCATGGTACTGGAAAGACTTACATTTGTAAAGAAATGCATTTGTGTGATGAGCTGGAGGATAGTTTCACCAAAATATGTACTAACTTTCATAAATTTTCTTCTGCGCCTGACGTTTGGTTATTTGTACCCTGCACTGACTGTAAGGTACCTGACCCACAAGGTAACCCAGTATGAAGAAGGTTTGCTCTGTTTAATCCTGAGATATTTAGTTTGCTTTTCCCCCTGGCAGTCGATGCAAAAAGCTGTACAATGTTGGCTGTCAGGTAGTAAGTTTATTCGTATTCACCCCTAACTGTTTGCCTAGTTAAAGACAGACAATGGTCCTATTTAAGGGCTGGAAACTTAACCCAGTTGGAATTCATTACCCGACCGTGGTGTGTTCAGCAAACCCAGAACTAATGACGGAAATTTGTTGCTACAAAACCATTAATATAAAAAAGAAAAGGCAACGCAACGCCATTAGATGTTTAAACAAGCCCTGTGTGACTCACGCCTTAGCTATAATTGGGCTAAATGTCCTGATTAGACCCTATACCATAGCATCTTGGGTTTCTGTATCAGCTTGTCTTTGCTAGTTTGCCAGAACTGACACCAAGTGTTCATGGGTCATGTTTGTAGTAATTTCACACCATGAGGCTCTTTTATGTAAGCAACTTTTAGTAGAGGTGTTCTCATTGGGTTAGACGGGAGACCAGGGTTAAAGCGTGTGTGTGTTTGTGTGTGTGTGTGGGGGGGGTGAACATGGAGCAGGGTGTAGAGGCATGGTGTGCCTTGACAAGCCTCATTAAGAGGGAATCTCTCCACTGTTCTGGCTGTCGACATCACCGCCAGACTTCTCTAATTACATTCTCTAAGTGCTGTTTCGTGCAAGCAATCAGCCCACTGCTCTTTGCATATGCAAATATGACAGACCTGATCATTAGCTTTTATATCTCACACACTCTAATTGTTATTGTAAAAACTACCGCATGCAGCCAAGGGCAAATGCACTCAGTCCTTGCGCTGTCTTTCCCCATCTCTCCGCTCTATCTATCACTGACTGTCGACTCTAATTCCTGCTGCATGGTTTATGAGGTATTGTTGCTTTACACAGTCACATGGTTGAATGTCACAGTGGTATAATAAGCCAGCAAAGGCCTCTGTCTGACATTGTTTCATCAGGGGGAGGGGAGAATAATAGGATCACTTCCTAGAGTGGGGTAATTGGCCAAATGGAGTCACTTATGCAGAACAACAGCCCCATCACAGCTACGATGATGATGATGGTGATGGTCCCAGAGAAAGGACTGGGAAGTTCGAGGCTCAGGATGAATCTCTGATGACATAACTTTTATTGTTCTGGGATGTTCAAAGGAAAGAAAATTTGACAGAAAGGAAAACAACAGAAAAAAACAAAGACATTTTCAAGAACTTAATCTTAACTGAACTTGAAAGATTGTCTGGATTTGCCTTCATGCATTTATTAAGCTGTGGTTGGTTCCAAACCTGAAATAAAAATGTCAACTGGTATTGGAGGAGTAGGGCCTGCATAGAAAAAAGCTACTTAGAGTCAGAATGTATTCATAGGAAAGATTGATTTATTGATTAGTTGCATATAATCTGTACTGCTGAAGGTGAGCCCAGGTTTTAGGAGGGGAGTGAAAAATTAGACCATTTCTGGAAGTTATTCCTGGGGGGACATAAGGTTAGATCAGTACTTATAGCGCTGTTGTTTAGTGCTCCATGTTTTAGCTATGTGCTGTTTTATTTCTTCAACAATGGGATTATATGGAAGTTGGCTGTGATCAATCTTTATGTTCACATCTAAGACAATATATCTGCACCCTGTGGTCCATCAAAGTAGATCAACAAGAAATTCCAATTCAACTAAAGTTACAAACTACAATTATTATTAATACAACTATAAATTAAATAACTAAGAAAAATCCAGCATCAAACTACCTAAGTATCAACAGAGAAAAATTCAGCAAGATATGCCACAAAAAGTTTACTCCTAAATGTTAGTACTTTTATGTTATTGTAACTGTAGGCCTATAAATAAAATGTTTTTACCATCCTTTCATCAGTTTATTAACTGTATAGTATCTGACTGTTTCTGACAACATAAGGTATAACTCCTGTCAATCGTACTGAAATGTTAACACCCCACAGAGGATAAGGTCCACTTCTTCAAATTTGAGAACCAAATGTCATGACTCAGAACAGAGGACACAGTATTCGAGGCAAGACAGACACTGGGATAATTCAAAAGCGTTTCTTAAAAAAAAACAAACAGGCATGATCGGAGTAGCAGGAAATTCTGGTTTATCAGTTCAGCCCGTGTCCTGAGAATGAGGTAGGATCCAGCCGGTCAGCTGCCAACAAGATGCGGTGGGCGCCACCCAGAGTGTCACAGATGCCGCAGCCCCAAATAACGGAGAACAAGCAGGAGTCCTAAGCCAGGTAAGGCAAGAAGATCAGGACAGGAAAGCTCAGAGGTCCAGGAGTAAGAAGACATTTCAGGCTGCCGTTCAGACATGAACAGGCAGTCTCAGAGGATGAGAGGTAGAACAGGTCAGGATCAGGAAATCAGAAACAATAAAGTAGTCTTGTTAACCCTCTCACCACTGGTAGGAGAGAACGAGAATAATCTGGGCATGATGACTGGATGCAAGCGCCTTAAATACAGGCAGGAACAGGTGGAACAGATGAGCAGTGATTAGAAAATGGGCAGAGTTAGACAGGTGAATGAAATGAACCAATAATCCAGCAATCAATGCCAGGATCATGACAGCAACAGGTCAAGGAGGACAAAGGTGGAAAGTATTAAACCCCTATGAAGGGTAAAGAAAACGCTTTGCTGACAGTGAAATATGTACCACTTAGTTTAAAAACACCAATCTAGACTTTGGTAGAAAAAGTTACAGCACAGTCTGACTGGAAAGAATTTATAACAATAAAAGTCGTTTTAAATTCCTGCTGGTACATCAAAAAATGATTGACTCATATTGTTTTCTTACTTTTCCTACTCCCTTTAAAGGGTTTTTTCAGTGATTTTGTTGCTCGACAGGGGTGAAGTATATAAATATAATTTTACTGGAAGAAATATAGCGCATAAACATTTTTTTATGAGCTCTCCCAGGTCAAAAATACAAATAGTTACTTTCAGTTAATGTTCCAACACCAGCATGACATTTCTGCTCCAACAGCTGGTTGAAGCTGCATCAGATCCCAGTGGAGCTGAGAAATGCCTTCTTCTCTGAGTTACATTTCTCAGATTCAAGACAAGGGAAGAGGCAAAACAAGGTAGAACACTGGTCAAGCTGTTATCTCCATATAAAAAAGTTAAAGGTTGTTACAACACCCCAGATCAAGGCCCAGGGAATAAGAGAAAGAAGTAGCCTGACATATCAGGATTGATATGTCAGGGGTGGCTGACAGGCTTCAACACATTGCACCTGTAACAGCCAGGTAGACCTGAAACGCAAAGAGAGAGCTCTCTCATGAAGAGAGCCCCTAGAGGTCGGTGACCGTAACAAAGGCCTTTTTCAGGAATGCATATTTGGAGGCAGCACAGCTACGTAGTTTATGAATTTTTCAGTACACAACATGCCAACACTTTTAAAAAATGTCTGTTGTCTTTGCAGTAAGGATGCTTTAGGTACATCTGCAGTTCATTAACTTACTTAACACTAACATAGTAGATAGATCACTCTATGTATCAAGTGACATTTCCAGCCTCAACTACACATCTCTATAAAGACTAATATAGTGCATTTACGACACCATGAAGCTCAGGGAAAGACAGGGCTTTTCGCAACATTTAACCCTTAAAACCTGATCCTCCAGTCGGAAATGTAGGGATGTTAAAGCACAGGAAACCACTTCAGTATCCACGGAGCGGAGAGCAGTCCTACTCAACATTTTCCTTTTCTTTCTCGAGAAAACAACATAACCATCACAGTTAAACAATTAATTGTTTTCTTCAGATAACTAGATAATTATTCTTTATCACATGAAAACAGTTGTTAATTTTTCAAGATAACAAGATGATTAACCGGTATGAGTAATGAATGAGCCTGGCCAACAGCCCTGGATTCCCAATCCATCTATGCCAGCGGTGCCGATAGTGGTGCAGACGTGGTACAGCGTGTGTGCAAATAATCAGTTTTTTAGTTTCCAATTTCTTTTCACTCATTGTCAGGTTGTGGTAGATGGTTGGATTGCATGGAATACAGAAGAAAAAAAAACTGACTGTTTTTAAAGGAAAATGTTTAATCTGGACTCTTTAAATACATCTTACAGGCGTAACACCAGGGGTGTTCAGAAAGCAGTTCAATTCAATTTAGTTTATTTCTATAGCGCCAATTCACAACACATGTCATCTCAAGGCACTTTACAGTTCATCAGTCAATTACAATTCATTCATATCTAAGGAAAACCAGTTGATTGCATTGACTCATTGACTCTTCAGCCACCCCTCACACTAAAGATGCTTGTAGTGACAGTGGAGAGGAAAAACTAGCTTTTAACAGGAAGAAACCTCCAGCAGAACCAGGCTCAGTGTGAGCGGCCATCGGCTGACAAGGGTTCAAGGAGACAAAAGCAAAGATTAAAAAAGCAACTGTAAAAAGCGGCCCCGTCCAGGAAACACACAGCCAGGCAGACGAGGAAAACCGAATGATGAAATAGGGGTCCCTATGTCCCCCAGCAGTCTAAGCCTATAGCAGCATAACTATAGAGATAGCTCAGGATAACCTGAGCAACTCTAACTATAAGCTTTATCAAAAAGGAAAGTTTTAAGCCTACCCTTAAAATTAGACAGGGTGTCTGCCTCACGGACTAAAACTGGTAGTTGGTTCCACAAGAGAGGAGCCTGATAACTAAAAGATCTGCCTCCCATTCTACTTTTAGAAATTCTACGAACCACTATTATAGCTGCAGATTGAGAGCGAAGTGCCCTGTTAGGAACATAAGGAAGAATCAGATCTCTGATATCAGATGGAGCTTGGCCATTTAAGGCGTTATATGTGAGAAGGAGGATTTTAAATTAAAAACACCTGGCACCAAGGCACCAGAGGCATAGGTCTAATTGCTAATGAAATAGAAGTGGAAGCAAATCATCAAACCAACAAAGTTGCCCTGTTGCCTAAAAGTTAAACATGGAATTATTTACACTTAGGCTGCCATTACTTATTCTTATAAATCCTGTCCCGCTGTTGTGGTTTTTAAGGATGTAATCAATTTTAACACACACCAATCATCTCGTTATGACGAGACAATGGCTTTTTAAAAAATCTTTTGATAATGAGAAAATTAACTAGTTTTCTCGAGAAAACCACAGTGAAAAACTATCAGAGGGACACGACCGCTCTCTGCTTCCGTAAGTATCAGACTATACCATTTACTGCATTTTTCACTAACATCGCACTAGGGCTCAACAATAAACATTGTTTCCAAACCTGGAAGAGTTTTGATGAAAATGTGCTTGTTAAACTTTCATTGATATCACTAGAGGTGAACAGCCAAACATGTCATCAAAAAGAGTGATTACTGTCAAAAAATGATATGTTTAACTGAAACACCTACTGCAGTGAAAATACCACATTATGTTCATAAAGTTACTAATAGAAACACATCTACCTCTGCTGGTCATGAACTCAGGCAAGGCAGAATGTTTTTATCTTAATGGCAGGAATTGTATATTTGGTGATAATGAAATGAGAAACTCATTGGCTCACCATGCATCACTGTCAATGTTACAACTGCAAACCAAAGTTATTTTAGTCTGAAGTCTGGAAACATAAGATGACTCTATGTTGTTTTCCTGAGGACATTTTGTGGCTTATGCTGTGTTTTTTTAAATGCCTCAGTAATACTTAAAGAAATTCGGTAAAGGTTAAAAAAATATCCACTAGACCTGGTTTCCAAGATTTAAAGAGATTTCGGCACCTCTCCAGGAAGATTTCTCAATTTAAATGTCTGGATCCGCAGTGAGTTTGAATCTTGGAAACCAAGTCCAGTGGATATTTTTTGAACTTTTACAGAATGACTATGACCCGGATGACTGAGAATCTTCATCAATATACTTAAAGAAATGTGTGAACATTTTGTTGCTGCTCTTTCAGTTTATTTTGGCTCCTGAAGCTGAACTGGTTGGCCCTCCTTGCCCTCTCCCATCACAATCACTGACTGCTCTCATGATAGACAGCCTGTGACGTGAATGATGCCCTTACAAAAAACAGTCACATTTAACTGCAAAGGATTTCCATGGCAACACCTGGAAAGCAAGAATTTGTTCTGTCACTGTACTGTCTTTAGTATTTTAACACACCACCATTTCTAAAATTGCTGACAGTTTATTCAGTACAAAGTGCATTTGTTTTCCCTGTTCTATCAGTCTGATAAAAGCCTACTCCATGTGTGCAAACAAATAAAGCATGTGGCCTCAACACTCAAACTGCTTGATTGCAGTTTTTTCTCAAGGATCATAAATTATTAGATATTTTATCATAAATACAAATGCAAGTTTAAATATGTAAACTTCTCATCATCAGACTTTGGGCCTAATTATATGACTGCTTATTTAAAGGAGTCATCAGACAGCCATGCCAGGTCCTGATCAAAAATAACACCAAGATTTTTTACTATACTTTCTGAGATCAGTTTAATCCCATCCAAATAAAGTCACTGACTAATCAGCTTCTTTTTCAAAGACTCAAAAGATTATAACTTCTGTTCTGTCTGCATTCAGGAGCTTAAAGTTTAGATTGATCCAGTTTTTTATGTCTTTAAGACATGCCTGTAATCTACGTAATGGGTTAGCTTCATCTGGACAGATATAGCTGGGTATCATCAGCATAACAGTGAAAATTAATCCCATGCTGTCTAATAATTCTACGGATTGGTAGCATATACATAGTAAAGATAATAGGTCCTAGCACTGATCCCTGCGGTACTCCGAACATAACCCTGGAGCATGAGGAAGATTTATCATTAACATGAACAAACTGACTTGCCTTCATTAAATGTAAAGTTAAGCTAAAAATTATTCATTTTCTACCAAGAAGATTTGTTGTGATGTAGGATGGCCTAGAAATCTTTCAATTATGATACAAAAATATAAAGGAAAAATTCAATTATATTTTTTCTTCAACTGACTAACTTGCGTTTCATATTTTTGCTCTTATTTGCAATTTTGTTCATATAATGTTTTATTAAAACTGTAGCAATCGAGCCATTAGTAGATTATTGACTCTTCCAATGAGAGGGGGTTGAACTCAGGGGTCCATTTCACAAGGCAGGTTTACTGATAACAATAAGTTTTCTGAAACTAAAATATGGTAAACTATAAAGCTGTTTCCGAACGTCCGCTCCAACCCCTAAATCCCTCAATCACCATATAGAACAGGGACTATATAGTGGGTTTTTTAGTGAACTCAGTTAGCTGCACGTTCGAGCAGATGATTACTTCTTTTTGTTCCTTGTTGGTCACGTAACTCTCTCCACGCATGGTGCCCATACCATCTTTGTTATTTGCCGCTGCTGTTGTGTATCTTTAGCCGTAGGCGACGGTGGGCCACTGTGACAACAAATCCCATGATGCTTTGTGAGGAGAGCTCCCCTCCCAAATCATTTCAGGAATATCTGCTCGTCTAGTGACCATGGATGATCACTACTTTTCAAGGTACATTGTGGGAAATTTTGAGTCCACTAATTTTTTCATCCACTAGACAGTCGGACACTCATCAAAAATGGCGTAACTATTATTTACTGCCTTATATAGCGGTACAGGCAGACATTCAGACACAGCCTGAGTTTGCAGTTTCACAGACTTTCCTCAACCTCTGTTTCTATTACCGTTGTAACATAGCAGGTTTTCTTCAGTAAACTTGGAGTGTCCTCTGTCTCCGCTGTCCTTAAAGCCAATTGAGTTGTTTTATTTCCTGATTTAGTCAGATTTTTGTCGTAGTGCATAAAAAAAAGCCCATTAACTAGTTGAGTTAGACAAATTGGGTTTTAAAAACAAGCCTCCGTTTGACGAAGAGCTTTTTTTCACCGAGGGTTAAATATTTATAGGGAGAGGATACTACAACTCCCTGCCCGGGGTCTTTCTGCATGGAGTTTGCATGTGCGTGGGTTCTCTCCGGGTACTCCGGCTTCCTCCCACAGTCCATTAGTTTAGGGTTAGGATTATGAGTCTACTGGCACAACCTGAAGCCATTCTGTGAGCCTGATAATGGCTAATAAAGACCATGTTGTGATTTTATGGAGTTTTCAATTCCCAGCCAGCTGGGAGTTTATATTTCTGATACTTTAAGATGTTCATTGCCCTCGCCAGTTGGGGTGGTAAAATATCTTATTTAATCAGATATTATTTCGGCTGTTATATACTTTTTATGAACACATGCCCTACTAGTTGTGTGTTAGAACAATAAATGAAAGAGTGATTCAAACTCTAATCATGGTCAAACAGTTAATTCTGCACATACATGGAATGAATTCACCACAACTTCTGTTAAATATAAGAGTTTATCAACAAAAATCAATCAGCTTCAAGTCAAACATATTTTATTTTAACACTCTCAGCTAAGAGTAGTGAAACTCAACCAAACTAAACTACTATGTACAAAGAGGAAGGGGAAAACGGTTGAAAACCATATTACAGTTTAAGATGGCTTTTGTGTTTGAAACCAAAGTTTATCTAGAAGAATTTAAAATATGATCAAATTAGCTTTTCACTATGAGGTGATTAAAACATTATTTGGCCAAATAATGTTTTATTGAATGATTTGCTTAATCAGAAACCAATAACCTTTAGTCCAAATGACCCTCTTTGAAATAGCTAGCAGTGAATAAACATTAGGATTCCACTAAATGACTCTTGGACATACTTGGTAATGGAAATGAAATGAGCATATGAGGAACACATGAACACTAATGTTATATCAGTGTTTAAACTCTGAATTAAATAAAGCTTGCCAAAGCTCTAGCAACAGCTCAACACGTATTCTGTTATAGTTGTATTTACTTATCAGTAAACAAATTTTGTTTGTTCTATCACTAATCATGCCAGACCTGCAAACCTTTTTTTTCCTTGTCCATTGGAGGGCTTGAGTTTCATCCAGCTGCAGCTCAGCAGTCAGGGCAGCAACAACCAGGGGTTTCTTGTGGGGATATTGAGGCCTTGGCTCAAAGGGGGGGCTGCAGAAGTCCCCCAGCTGTTATTCACCAAAGCTGCATGTTTTCCATTGGTCATCACGTCAAGATGAAATATGGACACTGGTTCCCAATGTCCAAAGACTAAGATTATGGCATATGGCACAACAACCATCTATTGGGATGATAACATCCGAAGTGGCTGCAGACAGCCGTTTAGTGTTTACTAGAAGACTGAATTAACATGAGAAGCAACCCATGAGATGATGCACAGGTTCTATTAGAAGGCCTTTAGAATTCCTTTTCACCTGCCAGATGATTTCACCTAAAGTGAATTAAATTTAAAGTTCTTCATGGAACACTGGGACACTGTGTCATCCAGACCAGAGAGGACAAGGATAACCCAAGCTGTTGTCAACGCTCCGTTCAGAAACCTGCATCACTGATAGTATGGGGTTGCATGAGTGCTTGTGGCATGGGCAGCTTGCATGTCTGGAAAGACATCCTCATGGCTACGTAGGGGAAGGATCCGGGTACTGAAATGGCCAGCCTGCAGTCCAGATCTTTCACCTATAGAGAACATTTAGTGCAACAAAGAAGGCCCAAGACGATTGAACAGTTAGAGGCCTGTATTAGACAGGAATGGGAGAGCATTCCTATTTCTAAACTTGAGAAACTGGTCTCCTCTGTCCCCAGACGTCTGTTGAGTGTTGTTAGAAAAAGGTGGGATGCCACACAGTGGTAAAAATGGCCTTGTCCCAACTTTTTTGGAATTTGTTGACGCCATGAAATTTGGAAATAACATATTTTTCCCTTAAAATTATACATTCTCTAAGTTTAAACTTTGGATCTGCGATTTGTGTTCTATTCTGAATTAAATATTTGTGTTTGACATCTCCACATCATTGCATTCAGTTTTTATTCACAATTTGCTTAGTGTCCCAACTTTTTTGGAATCCGGTTTGTACACTGTGTATGAATATTTGGTAATAGGCAAAGGATTAAATACCTTAACTCATTATTTTATTAGTTTTTTACAATTGACAATTCAGACCTTCTAGGAGGCAATAGATTCTATAAAAAACTTAACATGACACAAAACAGCATTTCTCTGAATGTTTCAGTTTGGAAGGTATGTTGGAAATTAAGTTTTTAATATATTCAACAGACCAAAATAAGGATAAATGAATAAGATAGGTAATAATGAAATGAGAAAATCCCTGTGGTTTCTCTTTTTCTATCAATCCTGGGTAATTGAGTTGTTCTGCACATCCTCTCTGTGTCTTATGTGGTAAGTCTTTTCTTGGGTGGCTGATCTTTTGAAAAATAAAATGCAATAGTTCTTTTTTTTTTGTGGACTTCCTATCGGTTTGCAAGGCAAACTCGAAAGCTTTAAGAATTTAGATATTTTTGTTGGTTTAATTAGTCAGAAATTCCAATGGGAGATTATTCAACTTGTGAGCAAAATATGGACTAAAACTGGGACAAAATCAGTTGGCTATATCAGAGCAAACGAGGAATAAAGCTAATAAAAAAGCACTAGATGTAGAGAAAAAAAAAAAAAACATTTGATGTGATCCTACACTCAGTCTCTCCATATTAATAATACAAGCTGGCTGCTGTATATTTTACTATTCAGAAATCCTGGTCTTTTTTACCAATATCTGGTGCAGATCTTTCAGTTCCTTCGCTCTCAGCACAATGAATAGATTGGCTGGTGTAAAAATACAGGCTGGAATAAACACTGCATGTCATTGTTTGTTTGTACTAAGGTTATGTTGAAAATGTGGACTGTATTTTTATCAGCATGGTATTTTATATATAAATAAGTTGAATGGGGTTGAGTTAATGTAATTTTTTTAGTGGGAAAAATTGGGGATATGGAGTGAGAGCATGTGAAGACACTGATATACGGGAGTCTCACGTCCAGTAGGTTAGGGGTTGACAGCCCTGTAAACCCAGCGGCAACACAGCAGACTATACGTATTCCGTTTATAGTTTTTTCTTTGTCTAAATGACTTCTACACATCTGGAATAAACATTCTGGTTTTGAGAAATTTCAGATCTCCATATTACTCTTTTATTATTTTGACTGTGAAGAAATGTACACTGCTCAAAGAAATTAAAAGAACACTTTGAAAACACATCAGATCTCAATGGGGGAAAAAATCATGTGGTTTCCTTATATTAATATAGACCTCTGCTGGAGGTAATTTTGTTGGACTCTGGCAGTTCTACTCCTGCTCCTACAGAATATACCGGTCCTGCTGATGCGTTGTAGACCTTCTAGGTTGATAATTGCTTTTTATAATTGTTACCCATGTGCTCAACTCTTAGGGGACCTACTTAAAGTTGATTGAGACAATTCTTAGCAGCCGATGGGAAAACGAAAACTCAGAGTTCCCAACTTCAGCATTCCATTTACGTTCAGGCAATTGTTTTTTTTTTCTTGAAAAATAAAACCAAAAATGGATACCACTTCCGTTTTTCCATTTACAAATAAAAGACAAAACAAAGCCGTTCCTTTTTCGTTTTTGGTTTAATCATAAAAAACGAAAAACAAAATAACCAGTCAATTTTTTATTTTTTTGTTTTTTGATTTGCAATTGAAAATAGAAAGAACAAATGATACACGGATTCAGGTTGTTTGTTGTATTTTAGGTGATTTAGGTTTTTTTTATTTGGTTTAAAAAGATAAATGAATGTTATAATATGCCCAGGTATTTCTTTTTTATATAAAAAGCATTAAAGCAAATACCCCGTTTTCTATTTATTTCATATGTTAAACATTCTAATAATCCTTCAAATGTGTATGCAAATCTATTTTGACAACTTTATAACCTCATTGCAGTCAAAGCTTTGCATTCCATCTGTGAGATCTGGCTCCTAATTTCAAGTGGAACGGATGCCAGGTTTAAAACCCTGGCTGCAGAAGAACGTTGGAATAAGTTTTACAGGCAAGAACTGCGCTGTTACAACATAGTTACTTCATTTGTCAGCAGTTTGAACAAAGCATACAGAATATAGGATAAATATGGATAACTGAATTTTCTATGATCTATTTTATCTCTGGATGCTTTGCTGATTATCTCAGAAAACAGATCATGTCTATTCAGAATCAGAAAACAGGAAAAAAGGTTAGTTCTGATGGTGTATAATTTTACCATAACTTTACACCTCTTTACCATCCTAAGCAATCATTGTGCAAGACGGAAATACATTACCTGTCCATCATGGGTACCATTGACCCAGACTTATATATTGGAGAAACTAGGACTGGCTATTATATTCTACATACTTTACATACTGGTGAATAATTTTTGAGGGACAAACAGACAGCCTAGATGGAGCTCAAGGACCTTTTTGATCACTTTATTTCTAAAGCACCAATTCAGAACAGATTCCAGCTCAGGCCAGTTTACAGAAACAATTAAACCAGAGCATACAGTCAAATTGACTCAAAGTTTTATATCCAGGCAAAACCAGCTGATTGCATCAACTCATTGACTCTCTAGCAATCCCTCACACCAAGCATGCTTGTAGTGACAGTGGAGAGGAAAACCTCAATTTTAACAGGAAGAAACCTCCAGCAGAACCAGACTCAGTGTGAGCGGCCATCTGCTGAGACCGACTGGGGTTCAAGGAGACAGAAGGAGACATACAGTAAGAAGCAGAGATACAAAAGGCCACTGTAAACCAGGTCCACAGGTGGCCCCACCGAGGAAACACACAGCCAGATAGATGAGCTCTGAGCTAGCTCCCATGTCAGGAATGAAATAGAGCACATACACAGCTGACATTTCTTTTCATGACGGATTCACAGCCAAACAGGAACACACCAGATGAAGCTAATATGCTGACAAAAAGCAGAGAGAGCATAACGTTAGAGATTGAACTAACAAATGAAAATGCAGAATGGGGGAATAGAGATAAAATCAAGCAAAATGATGAAATGGGGGTCCCTATGTCCTCCAGCAGTCTAAACCTATAGCAGCATAACTACATGTATAGAGATAGCTCAGGATAACCTGAGCCACTCTAACTATAAGCTTTATCATAAAAGAAATTTTTAGGCCTTGCTGTAAATGTAGACAGGATGTCTGCCACACTGATTAGTAGTTGCTGCACTAGTAGTTGCTGCAACAGGAGAACAGCCTGATAACTAAAAGATCTCTGAGAAGAAGAGTCTCTGAGCAAGACCTTTAACCCTGGATTGCTCCTCAGGCACTGCACAGTGGCAGCCCACTGCTCCCCAAAGGTGATGGGTTAAATTCAGAGGGTTAATTTCTCCATTTTGAGGTCAATGTTCAAATTGAAAATCAAATTTCAATTTATATAAATTTATTTTTATTTATCTGCCTCGCATTCTTCTTTTAAAAACTCTACGAACCACTACTAAACCTGCAGATTGAGAGCGAAGTGCTTTGTTAGGAACATAAGGAACAATCAGATCTCTGATATAAGATGGAGCTTGGCCATTTAAGGCTTTATATGTGAGGAGGATTTTAAATTCTATTCTGGATTTAACAGGAAGCCAATGAAGAGAAGCCCGGATAGAAGAGATATGATCTCTCTTTTTAATTTTCATCAGAACTCTGGCTGCAGCATTTTAGATCAGCTGAAGGCTTTTATCTACAGCTTGTGGACTTCCTGATAGTAAAGAATTACAATAGTCCAACCTTGAAGTAACAAATGCATGGACTAGTTTCTCAGCATCACCCCTGGACAGGATATGTTTTACAATATGCTGCAGATGAAGGAATGAAATTCTAGAAACCTCTTTGACAAGGACTTGAGGGTTTCACTCACTTTTATTTCTTATTTAAAACAGTAAACAGGATCTGAAAACCCTACAAGCAAACAAAAATAAAAAAAGTTATTTAATTAAACCATTAGTTTAACAACACAACTTCTATTACCTATAACCTTAAAGACTATCAGACATTTGTAGTTTATGACCTGCTTTTAAATTTCAGACCAGTATTTCTTTAAAGCAAAAGGTATTATATTCTAATCAAAACGTTTACACTTTATGAGTGTAACTTAAACAAAAACAGTAGTAGATTTAATCCTTAGCCTGATGAAAAGATGATCTAACTGATGACCTGACATTTTTCTAAGGCCCCATTTTCTCAAACTTTGATAAGTTTGCATATTCCATGCTTATTTGGTGACTGTTTCTACTGTCCTCAGATCTGTTTCACACCAACAAATAATAAATCCTTGGACTCATCCACATGAAGACAAGCTCAGGGCTAAACCCCAAAATGCTTTTCCAAACCCATGTATCATCCACACAAAGCTGGAGTTTTGGGGATCTGTAAAGGGAGATTTTTGAAAATTAGGTCTTGGAGTGAGAATATTTCAAGTCTCTTGGCAGAAACCAGGCTTTTCCCTCTCTGTAACTTTAGCTGATGCACACATGTCATCAGTACCCGACTCTAGACAAACCAGCACACTCATAAAAACAACAGCAATGATGTTACTCTGCTTGGAGCGACACAAATCTATCATGTGCTCTGCTCTCACTGGATGTTTTGTTGTCTATTTATTTAATGTCTTTTCTTATTTTGACCTGTCTTTCAAAAAGGAAACATGAATATTGCTTGATGTTTTAACAAACCTGACTATTTATTCCATCGATCCATCCATTTTCCTTCACGGGTGCCGGTGCCTATCTCCAGCTGTCTACGGGCGAGAGGCCAGAGTATACGTTGGACAGGTCGCCAGTTTATCGTAGGGCAACACACAGAGACAAACAGGACAAACAACCATTCATTCAACCTGCAACTTTAGAGTTGTAGATTCTCAAACTTACCACTGACCTTGTTAGTCATTGTATTCTTTTAAACTCCTTTTCCAAAAGCCATCTGGTATGTATGAACCTGAAATCCCCTGTAGAACCTTATCTTAACATCTTCCCTCATTTGTTTCTTCCAGCTGTTCATTTCTTCCTCCAATTTGTGGGAACCTTGAGGCAGGGAGCATAATATATTCAAGGTCCAGTAGTTTGTAACTCTTCCTTTCTTTGTTTGAGAGACGCAGACACAAGGGGATAATAGAACTATTTACTAAAAGCCCCAAATGTGTTGTCAGTTTGACATCATTTGACTTTGTCGCCATAATTTGTTTCATGTTTGAGTTCCATACCTTAATACTGCACGAATGCATCATGTCTGACTATCCTTTTTGCTTCAGAATAAGAAGCAAAGTTGATTGAATGTGACTCATCTCTCAGGTGCCCAAACACAGACTGAACTACAAATACTGTATAGTATTTATCTTGAAAACATGGACTTTTACTGTTGAGAACATGTGCCAACAGTATTGAAGAACCAAATGGGTTTAGTGGAATATATATGTTTTATATATATATATATATATATATATATATATATATATATATATATATATATATATATATATATATATATATATATATATATATATATATATATATATATATATACACTCACCGGCCACTTTATTAGGTACCCCATGCTAGTAACGGGTTGGACCCCCTTTTGCCTTGAGAACTGCCTCAATTCTTGGTGGCATAGATTCAACAAGGTGCTGGAAGCATTCCTCAGGGAGTTTGGTCCATATTGACATCATGGCATCACACAGTTGCCGCAGATTTGTCGGCTGCACATCCATGATGCGAATCTCCCGTTCCACCACATCCCAAAGATGCTCTATTGGATTGAGATCTGGTGACTGTGGAGGCCATTTGAGTACAGTGAACTCATTGTCATGTTCAAGAAACCAGTCTGAGATGATTCCAGCTTTATGACATGGCGCATTATCCTGCTGAAAGTAGCCATCAGAAGTTGGGTACATTGTGGTCATAAAGGGATGGACATGGTCAGCAACAATACTCAGGTAGGCTGTGGCGTTGCAACGATGCTCAATTGGTACCAAGGGGCCCAAAGAGTGCCAAGAAAATATTCCCCACACCATGACACCACCACCACCAACCTGAACCGTTGATACAAGGCAGGATGGATCCATGCTTTCATGTTGAGGACGCCAAATTCTGACCCTACCATCCGAATGTCGCAGCAGAAATCGAGACTCATCAGACCAGGCAACGTTTTTCCAATCTTCTATTGTCCAATTTCGATGAGCTTGTGCAAATTGTAGCCTCAGTTTCCTGTTCTTAGCTGAAAGGAGTGGCACCCAGTGTGGTCTTCTGCTGCTGTAGCCCATCTGCCTCAAAGTTCCACGTACTGTGCGTTCAGAGATGCTCTTCTGTCCACCTTGGTTGTAACGGGTGGTTATTTGAGTCACTGTTGCCCTTCTATCAGCTCCAACCAGTCTGGCCATTCTCCTCTGACCTCTGGCATCAACAAGGCATTTCCGCCCACACATCTGCCGCTCACTGGATGTTTTTTCTTTTTCGGACCATTCTCTGTAAACCCTAGAGATGGTTGTGCGTGAAAATCCCAGTAGATCAGCAGTTTCTGAAATACTCAGACCAGCCCTTCTGGCACCAACAATCATGCCACGTTCAAAGTCACTCAAATCACCTTTCTTCCCAGTACTGATGCTCGGTTTGAACTGCAGGAGATTGTCTTGACCATGTCTACATGCCTAAATGCACTGAGTTGCCGCCATGTGATTGGCTGCTTAGAAATTAAGTGTTAACGAGCAGTTGGACAGGTGTACCTAATAAAGTGGCCGGTGAGTGTATATTGATGCGCTCACCATAGAAACCTGCTATGATTGGCTTGCACAGAAAATGCTGCCTCTCTAGGCTTTTTCATGATGGGTTCACTGAGGAGACCCAGTTATGCAGAACACCACGGAGACGGAAACAATAGTAAAAGTTTAACAGAGTTTATTGTCACAAGCACATGGAAATATGACTGGAACTGGTTCAGGCCTGGGGACTGGTTCACTGGAGTCTGTGTAGATAACAGAGCAGTTAGCTTGGGATCAATGGGGTTTGGTTTTGAGATGTTCAGACTTGTACCTTGAGGGTTCCGGTTTGAACTTAGAGAGAGGAGTTGTTGGGTCTAGAGAAGGTTTGTTTCAGCAGAGTCCGAATACTGCTTCAGCGTCTTACTTCTGATGGGGGTGCAGACCTTGGTTATTGGTTTCCAGCTCTTGATCCAGAGCTGCATGGGAATCCAGAGATGAGTCTTCGGGTTTGGCTCAGAGGGCAAGCTCGGCAGCCTAAGCTCATCCAGAGCTTACGGAGAAAACTGGTTTCCTGGAAACAGAGACACAAAGGATTAGAATCCTAGCAGGACTCAAGGAACAATTAGATTTCTCAGAGGGTTCTTTGGCTCAGGTGCTAACCAACGAGATTCAACACTGCGGCGTCGAGGCAAGGTCTGAAGACAGCTTTTATAGTGTGGATCCTCTGATGATGGAACGAGCCACAGGTGCGTCGCAGGCTCGGCTCAGGAGGATCCACGGCGGACTCTGCTGGAGAAAGGTGGTACTTCTCCAGCTCCCAACAGGCTTTATATTTTAGTTCATGAGAGAAGAATTCAGGACAAATTCTCTCGGCCTCTTGTTCACCTGCTTACTTTAAGTCCTCACCACAGCAAAAGAACAGGGGTGACCGTTTGTGCTGATGGAAACGTTTGCCTAGTGCAACAAAAATAGAACCAATTGGATTCTGATTGTGTAATGAATGGGACAGATGGACCCAGTATTCAAAACAAGGCAGACAGTGGGATGGTTCAAAACGTTTAACACACAACATAACAGAAGGCGGAGCTGTGGATCCTGCGGACCGCAGCGACTTCAAGGGGGAGGAGGGGCACTGCCCAATTACTGACACTCTGTAGGGAGAAAAACAGGTAAGTTAGCAAGATCATGTGATGGGAGATAATTGTGCACATCAGTCTGATCCAAACTGGAAAAGACACATCCAGGGTTCCAGGAAGTGTTAAGGCAGGTTCAGAGCTCCATGAGTCCAGCAGCGATCTCAGGCAGACAGGCTCAGATGGAGACAGGTGGGCTCAGTGATTGAGAGGAAAAGAGGCAAGACACGGTACCAGGAGAAATGCAAAACTTTCAACTGGTCTCCTCCAAGAGCCAGGATTACGGGACTTTAAACTAGATTCCCCCCTGCCGAGCCAAACTGGGACAGCGAGCACTCGGAGAAGAGCCAGGAAACGATCAGAAAGACGAGATAACACTAACACACTCTTTAACCAACTGGGCTCTAAGAAGTCTTAAACTATCTGAGTCAAAACTCAAAGCAAGAAATAAAAAAAAACATATCTACATTATTAACTAAAATGATCTGGCCCCGATAGTTGGGCTGACCCCATATATAAAGTAGAACAAGCAGGTGGATGAGATGAGTGATAAAGACCGGGCAGTTAGACAGGTGAGTGAAATTAACAATTAAGGTCAGCTATTAGGGCAAATCATGACACCCTGGGAATGGTCCTTTTTTCTAAAAAAGTTTGGATGCTATATTGAAAATTATTTAAATATTAACTACTTTCCCACGTTAGATGACATTATTCAATTCAATTCAGTTTATTTTTATCGCGCAAATTCACAACACATGTCATTTCAAGGTGCTTTACAGTTCACCAAATCATACAGTCAAATTGATTTAAAGTTTTCTATCTAAGGAAAACCAGTTGATTGCATCGACTTAATGACTCGCATGCAATCCCTCACACCAAGCATGCTTGTAGTGACAGTGGAGAGGAAAAACTCCCTTTTAACAGGAAGAAACCTCCAGCAGAACCAGACTCAGTTTGAGCGGCCATCTGCTGAGGCCGACTGGGGTTGAAGGAGACAGAAGCAGAGACACAAATAGCAAATGTAAAAGCCGGCCCCATCCAGGAAACACCCAGCCAGGCAGATGAGCTCCAAACCAGCTCACACGTCAGAGGATGAAGAGAGCACATACAGTTAGTCACAGTCAGAGAAACATGACTACAATGAAAAGCAGGCAGATCTCCAACATCTATAAAACAAAGGTGTTGATGGCAGCAGCACAGCTGATATTTCTCTCCGGGATGGAGTCACAGCCAAACAGGAACAGACCAGATGAGGCTACTATGAGAAAAAGCAGAGAGGGCATAAGACCGAAATTCTGGATTAGATTTGAGTTTGTACTTTAAAGCTTTAGTATATTTCGATCTGAAACATTCAGGCTGTTAGCTTTGGATAGATTTTATAGTTGCTCTCTTGCTTTTATGTTCCTTTTGTAGCCTGTAAAGCCAACTTCATGCATACCGTATCCTGTGTCTGCGCAGAATTCCACTGCAAAAACCTGTTGTGCAGCAGGCTCTTATTTTGAAATTTACCAGACGGACTTTACTCTCTTTTCTTCTATGCCGGTCAACTGATGGTCTTTCAATAGTTAGATTAGTTTTTTCCATCATGATATGGAAAGTCGGGGTTGGGTCTGCCTGCAAATATTGTATTTACAAAATAGAGACCGTGTCCTTCCTTCACAAGTAGCATATAACTTATCACAGAAATCCCACATCCTCCATAACCGCCCGGTTCTGCTCTAGACCCGCTGCGCAAAGCAATACAGCCTTCGTGTTTCCTCCCGTCTTGCTCCGCTCCAACTTCCTCTGAACTCCAGGAGAGCGTGCGCTATATTATTATTACATTCATTGCTGAAAAGCATGCGGAAATTAATGCTTAATTTAATATGACATATTTAAAAAAAATCCCCCTCAGCATCAAGAATAAGTGCAGTTTTTGCCCCAATATTTTCTTTTCCTTGTGAATCTTTGTAACAGGGATAACTAGGATCATACATGGTTTGTATGAACTATGTTCTCTACTTCCAAACTCAGCATTTTTTCATCCATGCCTGCGAAAAGAACTTTCTTTTGAAGTTGTCAGATACGCGCTTAGAAGTTTTGACTGGATTTGATGAAACTTTTAAACTTCTTCGGTATAAAATAAATGTTTTTATTAAGATGAGAAACATACTTCCTGCTTTGTTGAAGTACCAATACATTTAATAATTTAATTACACAGTCTTAGTTTTAGGGAATATATAAGAACTATGCTCTAATTTGCAGTAACCGGTCTGTTTTAACTATATTTTTATTTGACAAACCTGGTCTTCTCAAAGTTCTTTTTCCTGTTCGGTGTGATTGTAATTGCAGATCTTGACCTGGCCGGACTGGAGCGGAGCAAAAAGTAGCTCGGCTCCGTATTTTGACAGTGACTGACAGAGAAGACGTACGTGGATGGTGATGTACGGAGAAGTAGCGGTGGATGTGGAACAGCTCTCATTGATTGACATGACAGACAGGTGCTCCACACGACACACGTGAGGGGGGAGGAGTGGAGCGCTGACGGAGTATGTGGAATCTGGAGCTAATGCAGTTATTCCCAACCGAGGGTACTTGTGCCAAGCCGAGGAACCGAGGAACTGGATGTAGAGAACAGCCTGGTATCAGCTTTTTTTTCATACTAAGCTAGATCATCAAAATAGCTCAACGAACATAGTAAAACTAATTAAGTCTGACTATAATTTTTATTCTGTATTTTGTTCACAATTCCTCAAGTTTAATGTGATCATAGGGGAGTTATTCAGAGGAGCTCCAGTTTTATTTATACAGGTAAATAATATGATTTTACTTTGCATTTATTGTGATTCCTCACTAACTTCCAGGCAACATGTTTATGTTGTTTTTTTTTTTTTTAATTTTGAGATTGAAAGCTTAAAATGGATAAGAAAAGTAAAATAGTTTTTATTTTATAATCAGTTATTATATGTTCCACTTTTGGGCAATCATTACTTTGAAATGAGAGGGGGACTGGTCAGACCAAATGTCCAGAGTTGTTCACAAGTCAAAAAGCGTTTGGAAACACAGCCTTAATATTTACTCCAAAGAGCTCCAAAACAGTATGGATGAATTTGGAAAGGTCTTTGTTATGCATTTTTAGAGAAAACGACTAAATTTTAATTGATTAGTGATATTACGTGTCACTGCTCTTAAAGTTTTATTGCTTAAAAAAAAGGTAGTTGTTCATTTTGAGCAATAAAGTAGAAGGACTGAAGTTTCTTCAAAGCAGCATCATTTACAGGCCTGGTTTATTGCCTGAAAGAATTTTGTTCTCCGCTCTTTATCTCTGACTTTGTATTCTCTTCATGTCCAGAGAATATTGCGCTGTCACTTCCTTTCTGCAGCTAGCCTTTTCATCATTTCTGTTCTCATTTTGCCACACTTATTTTGTTCTCCTTCTCTATCTCTTCTTTTATATTGCATCCTTCGTCTTTGACCCTTTCTCCTCATTGGGTCATTGATCTTTAAGCCTGTCGACTCACTCTCTGCTCAGCTCCTTTGTTATACTCCTCTTTTGCTCTTCCCCATGCTTAACCTTTCATATCTGTTTTGTGCCTCAGCCTAGGGCTTGCTGAAGTCTGTCAGCCATCTCTTTCAGTAGCATCTCCTCTCAGTCTATGATTCTTTCTGCCCTAAAGATCAACCTGCCAAGATGTACTAAACTCTTGCCAGCCAGGCGAGTTTCATGGAGAAAGACCCCATGGGAGTATGTGGGTGAACTTGACTTTCTTTGTGCTTCTAGGTGTGCTCCATTGTGACTCTCTTTCTTTGTGCACAAATTTTATACTGTTTTACGTCTGCAGTATTTTGAGTTTGTGTGTGTGTTTCAGATAAAGGGAATGCCATGCGCTAGAGTGCTTTGATTCACTGGATTTTTCTCCTGCAGGCATTTGCCACCTTCTTCCAATCTCTTTGTTTATCAAGCTAAGATGCACAGTGAGAGGCTGCTGAGGCAAGTAAATACCCCTCCCCACCACCACACGCACAATCCCACTGACTACATGTACACGCATTTTCCAAAGTCTCGATCTGTGCAGCATGCCCCTCAGCAGCAAACACCAATAAACATACAGAAAAGCACACAACCACGCAGCCTCACCTACGCACCCTCCCTCAGATGCCTGCCGAGTGCTGTGCTATCCTTAGCTTGTGTGGCAAGCATACACTGAGGCTTAAGACGTGAGGAGGAAGGTAGGGGAAAAAAGGATGAGATATAATGGCACACTATCAGCAGACATCCACCCTCCCTTCGCTTGTCATTCAGATAGCGCTTACAACAAGACCTAACGTTTTCACTCAGAGACTCTTACATTCTCAGCCGCCAAATTGGGTTTGCGCCTCAGTTTACAAAGTAAGGCATCTGCCAAGATTTGCAGAGCTGGCTTCCACTCAAAAAGAAATAAGCACAGCCTTTCAAAAGATGTACACTCTTGACAAATTTACGGAAGGACTGTCTGCAGGAAACTCAGAGAGAATTGTTATGATCCAACACTCTTAACAGAGCATTGAGATTTTGGGAATAAAATTAATGGAGGAATGGTATGGCTTTTCCAGGAAAAGATGATCTTCATAGATGTTCATCGCTGTCTTACTTTTTGCCTTCTTCAAAACATAAATCAGTACTGACACATTTGCTTGGAAAATGTCACATTTCTTAACCTTAACTTTAAGTTATATCGTTGAAATTCATAATTACGAAGTATAAAAATAAAATTTATTGTCTCTGCTTTTTGTCGAACACACATCTTTTGAACCATCACTTAAAGGACAAGTCATATTCAAAATTCAAACTTCTAAAAGCACCCTTTAATATGAAATAATTACATACTGATCAATAAATAATATGTTTTTTGTTTAGGGGTAATTTTCTTTTGAATGTGCTTTAATGGAGACATCCATGTTTGTCAAAGAACACTACTGCCACCTACTGGTTTGTGACGTCACTGTGCGGTATCGGCTGTTGATCAAGTCCCAGTGCTGTATCTGCTGTTTGTCACAACGCGCTATTATCCAAGTCATCTAGAAAACATTCTTCTTCCAAATGTTGGCAAATTCGGCAAAGAGAGGCCGCTGTAGTACTTACAATTCTGAAGTTAATTTTTTTTTTTATTTTAACAATAGATGTTTTTCCAATCCACGAAAAATTTGTAAAAATTGAACCTAATGTAAAAAAAACATTTTGACAAAATTATAGGAACACATTGAAAAGAAAAAAAAATTACCACGATATTTATCTATATATATCTATATATAGCATTTTTTATCTCAATCAAGGAGAGGAACCCCAGTTTTGAAAATCTGTCTTAATCACGCCTGAAAGAGGAGAAAGAATTTCAGAATAAAGAGAATTGAAAGACTTAGCTACTGTATGTTTACCCCAAAGTACCTAAATCCCGAAGGACGCAATGAAAGGAATGTCCAAACGGGAGAGCTGTATTGCTGGTTTATTGACAGGATAACATGTTTTATCATTGTCTCCCTTTTATCTCCTCTTTCTATAATCTTTTCTCGTTTTTCTTGTTTTTCCTTTCCTGTTCTAATTACATAACAGTGTCCATATAATCTATAACACTCCCTGCATGAATTATAATAAAGCTATTTATAGGCATAAATCAATCGGAACACTATGGCGATAGCCGTACTGCTGCACTTGTAAAAGCAAAACCTGTTTGGCTCTTTTTGGCATTACAACAATTATTCTTATTGCCATATGTTCAGACAGGACTCTGTTATAAAATAGGAAAAAAAGGATAACATTCCCTCTTGGCAATCTCTCGAGTTTTTTACCCAATAACACATCTATTATCTTCATAGCAAAACTATTGTCTTCATCTAAGCCTTCAACTTGTATTTTAGATCCCGTTCCAACCAGGTTATTTAAGGAGGTATTCCCTTTGATCTCCTCCTCCATTTTAGATGCGATTAATCTATCTCTGTTACAGGGATATGTACCACAGGCTTTTAATCTGGCTTTAATTAAACATTTACTTAACAAACGTCTCCTGACCCAGATGACTTGGTCAATTATAGACCTCTGAAGCCCCCCAAAACAGGACTGAAGACGTCTATGGCCATTGATAATGTTGTAGCATCCGCAGATGGGAAGATGTATTCCATAGATTAAACAAGTCGGCTTGTGTGCTTATGTTCGTAATTCTGCTTGTAGGTGTGATTTCAGTGCCTCCATGGGAAAAGCATCCCATTGAATCAAGGCAAAGAGAACTTTTCATTTTCATGAGACCTAATTTTACATTCTAAGGATTTTTAAATCATTCAAATTTGGCTTGGTGATTAAAATCTTATATTTCCATGGCTTGACAAATGTATTGCTATGTTATATGGCCTTTAAAGACTTCTCACCCTCGGAGGGGGATTGACCACTAGGCAATACTAGGCAGTTGCCTAGGAACCCAAGTTCCTTAGGGCCCCATAAAAATGTGTTTACATGTATGGTTATTACAACTATTATTGGTTTGTGCAAATTATTTATGTTTTTAATAAAAAACATAATTAATAAAAATTTATCCTTAAGCTTAATATATAAATTGTGTCTCAGCACCCCATTCAGTGTCCACCACATTGGAATAGTCCATTTGCTTCAGCAAAATATTTGGGGAAAAAAACAGTGTGAAGAGCAGTGTTGGCAACTTAGTGCTTTTGTTGCCATATTTAGCGACTTTTCAGATCGCTCTGGTACTTTTATTTCCAAAAAGTGCCTAGGGACAAATCTAGTGACTTTTTTCTGCTACTGGCGACTTTGGCAACAACATATAAAAGCAGCGAACTCTGCTCTCCAGAGCATCTAGTCTGCTGTCATGATTCATGCAGCTATTGTTTCATCCAAATGAAAAATGGACAAACAGATAAGCAGATCATGGCTTGTCTACAGTGAAAAGAAGGACTGAGTTATTTACTTTTGCCGTCACCATTTTGGAAACACAGGAAGGAGCAATCAGCTAAGTGAGCTTAGTGCTTGGAAAAAATCTTTCATTCCTTTTGAGACAGCATGAAAAGTCAGCTGAGTACAAAACATAGAGAGGAAAACAACAAGAAAAGGGACAAGAAGACAGGGACAAATAATGAACAAATAATGGATGTCTATTCTATTAAAATTTCTGTATCTGTATAATGGGTCTGTTTTATGTGTTGTCTGCCCAATTCAGAGGGCCCAATGCCTGTCTTTGCCTAAGGCCCCAGATTTCCTAAATCCGCCCCTGCTCACCCTCATTCTCCACAAGATAACTGGGCTGCATTTAGGCTTACTAAAACCTCAGGTTAAGCAGAGTGAAGGCCTTTTTCAAACAAGCCTGTTTGAAGTCAGACCACAACATCTCGATCAGACCAAATTACGAGATTGACTAGGCCACTTAAGAAGTTAATTTTTATTTTTTTTAACATTAACAGGTGCAAGCATCAACCTACCATCACTATATAATCCTTTTTGTTTAAACCTTGTTATAGTCACATATGGCTGATTCTAACTCTGTTTTTACAGTAGAACTTTCCAAATCATGAACATTGACTTTAACTGAGGTAAGTGAACAAAGCAGTGTTTTATAAATTGTTCTGGGTATTATGGGGCCTTTTTGGATGGGTTTTCAATATGTCCTTTGAGGATGTGATTTTCTTTATGAAGCATTTTCTATTTAATCATGTTATCATATCTAATATGAGTGAATGAGTGGATTTGCTCTCTTCGTCCTCTGGCATGGGAGCTGCCTTGGAGCTTGTCTGCCTGGCTGTGTGTTTCCTGGACGGGGCCGCCTTTTACAGCTGCTTTTTGTATCTCTGCTTCTGTCTCCTTGAACCCCAGTCGGCCTCGGCAGATGGCCGCTCACACTGAGCCTGGTTCTGCTGGAGGTTTCTTCCTGTTAAAAGGGAGTTTTTCCTCTCCACTGTCGCTACAAGCATGCTTAGTGTGAGGGATTGTATTTGAGTCAATGAGTCAATGCAATCAACTGGTTTTCCTTAGATAGAAAACTTTGTATCAATTTGACTGTATGATCTGGTTGAACTGTAAAGTGCCTTGAGATGACATGTGTTGTGAATTTGGCGCTATATAAATAAACTGAATTGAATTGAATTAATATAGTTTTTCTGATTTTCAAAATTTTTTAAATGTGATAAAATATGCTTAACGTTGAAGGGACGAAACAAAAATCACAAAGACATAAAGGGATCCAGATGCATGTTATTAATGGCTCTTTTATTGACCAGTGTTATTTTACTGTCAGTGTTGATTGATCTATTTTTGCTTTGAACTATCTTACGCAGGATTTTGGTTCTACCCAAATAAATCTGACTAAAATAAATCAACGGGATGAGTCTTTGATGTTCTTCCAGCCTAATTTGAAAGACAGCATGGATTTATTCTCTAATGCTCTTCTTTGTAATCTTAAAATACATTGTTTTGGGCTCGTTTTTAATTAACCTAAATCACCATAAATCTGAATAAAACAAAAAGCAACTAGTCCATGCAAACTTCCTTCCCTAAGATGAAGGAAATGACCAAGGGACTACTTTCACCTTTAACAGAATCTCCACTTATCGCATACTGCTTACAAAGGAATACAAATTTCCAACCTAATCGCATTTTTTGGCCAGTTTTAGGGGAAAAGTGCTGTGCCAAAGTAAAAGTGTGGAGGCTTTTCCTAGATGAGCTGTAGAGCAGATGATGATGTGACATTTGACAACACTCTCTCCATAAATAATTGAAGCTGCCATCTGCGATGGAGAGATTGTCAGTCATAGCAGCAACAAACGACTCATGTGTGCACTTTCTCGTTCAACAATATGAAGAAGCTCTTTTAATGACAACTTTTCCTTGATTTCTTGTTAATAAAAGTAGCAGACCTTGTTTTTGGGCTCAATCTGCCATAAAGCCCCCATTTGGTGAGTTGCTGAAAAACAACTATAAGCTGTACTTTATTTTTCCAACATCCCTCTTTGCCCTTAATAACTTAATAAATGGACAACAATGCCTCATCTTACAATCAAAAACTTTTCAACATTGTATATGCAATAAATGGGTTCTCATAGGGTTCCCTGTAGCTTGGGAATTACATGTGGCTTTTTATGGCCCCCATAATGGCTCCAAATATCTGTCCAACAACAGTATAGAACTGAACAGTGTTTTGATATAGAAAAGTAATAAGAAAGGTGCCAATGGAATATCTAGAAAGGATTTAAGAAAATCAAAGTCCATCAAGACTACATGGCTTTTAGCTTTTTTTTCTGTGGCAGGCTATTTATCATTGGACTGCACACTATTTGTTTCTAATGTTTCTAAATATTAATTCTAATGTTTTTTTCTTTTTTATAATAAGCATATATCCTCCTTTAAACAAGAAATTTTAGAAAATGTGTGAAAGAATTTTTAGACAGCAAAAACATCAGTCATTCCCTTAGTAAAATATCATTAGATTAAATGTTATTGTTTTAAGGTCTGTTAGAGGATTTATTTGTAGTGTGCTATTAACCATGAGGGTAACCTGAAACACTTGGAAGAAAAGTGTTTCATGTAAAACCAATTAGTCAAATCATTTTGAACACAACATTCTCTGGTTAAAAACACTAATGAACACCTTATGGCTACATAGTTGATGGGAAGATGGATGGAGGCAGAGACGTGGGGTCAGGAGAGGCAGGTGAGGTAGAGCCTTAACTGTCATCATGACAAGAAAATAAAGATTACATAAAATTTGTATAAATATTTTTCCATTGATCTTTATGTGTAACTAATTGCAAACCTTTTTATGCTGAAAATCATTTAAGTCGCATGGAACTAAAAAGAGGGAGATCCTGGCATATACTAATAAGATTATGTTGGGATTGGGTGGATGTTCAACTTTCAGCAGAACAACAAACCTCAACTAGAAAGATTGCTGTTCCTGCGGGACAGCAGTGAGAATGCTTTAAGCTAAACTGAAAGCTGAAAACGTCAGAATCGGCTGAAATGGTATGAATTAGAAGAAAAGAAAATGCTTAATTCCTTTGCGATCTTTACCAACCTTAAAAACACAATCTTTTCAATATGCATCCTCATCTGCCATCGTTGTCGTTTTTCTTGCCGCTTTTGCGCAACAAGACGCAGAACAGTGACCTTTGTCTGGTATTAATGGGGTACAGGTCAAATGAATGTGACCTGGCTGTAGAGACACAGGTCGCATTTAAAAGATCAGATTTATATCGGGTTTAGGATCACATAGCCAAGTGGCCTGTGTCGCATTGGAAAAAAAATGTTTCTTAGTTGTTCAGACTGCCATGAAAAGATCAGATACGGGTCGCTTAAGGGCCAACAAGGTCGCTTAAGGTCACTTCAGGCTGCTGTGTGAACGTAACCTTTGTTGAAAATTAGCAGAAACCAACAGCCAAGACATGGTGGACATTTTATGAATTAGCAGCAAACAGAGAAGCTTAATGCCTGTCCAGAAAGATAGCAGAAATAAGCTAATGTTGAAAATATAGGCTGGAATTTATTAAACTACCAAAATCATAAAATAAATTAACAAGAAAAAACTTTAAGAATGTGGTATTGGATGAGCAGCTTAGTGCTGCATAAGAAGCTTGATTGTGCTTCTTATGTGGTACTTATGAAGTGTTTAAAAGTTGAAGTAATGTAAAATATGGACAGAAAATGAATACAGAAATAAGCTAAAGTTGGAAGCAAAAACTTTGGTAAAGTGTTAGGAATGAGCATAAAGAAAAGCTTACTGGCCTTCCTGAAAATAGAGGAAGCACAGAGAAGCAAATGGCAGAAGCATGGTTGATTATAAATTAGAAAAACACAAACTCTTTAGAAATGCAGGACATCCCTTAATACTATGAGTTACTGTGTGTGTATAGGAATCAGCAGAATTTGATGAACAAATACAGTATGCCAACTTTCATGTTTCGCTATAAAATCTATATGGCCATGGTGATGATGTAAAAATGTGGTTTGTTTTGCAGGATTTTAGTCTGAGGCTTTCCCCCAGAATTAATATTTTCAAGCGCCCAAACAACTCAGCTAAACAGCTAAAGCATTACTGATACTGAAAAAATTCCTTTAATGTGAGTGCCAGAAGGGTCTAAAGGTCTTCTATACCAAGTTTCATGTTTGTACATCACTATCCCTGGCTTAATCGCATGTTCGATAAGTCGTATCAATGTCATTCTTGCACCATTTAATTCATAACAGAGAGGGTAACGAAGCTTTAGGGCAGTTTTTGTTCAAAATGTTTTTTGAAAAGACAACACCCTGTGAAAAAAAAACTAGACTTATTTATTCAAAAACAATAATAGACAAAGAAAGAATGTGTCGACTGTAGGAATAAGCATGTTTTGATTAACAAATATACCGATTTTCATGTTTATACCAAGAACTGTTTGGCCACGGTGAAGATGTAGTGATATGGCTTGTTTTAGAAAGATTTCAGTCTGAGGCTTTTTCCCAGAATCAACATTTTCATGTGCCCGAACAAAGAAGATAAACAGGTAAATCATAAATTATATTACAAATAAATCCTTCAATGTGAGTGCTAGGAGGGACTGAGGATCTTCTATACCAAGTTTCATGTTTGTACTTGAAATGGTTGAGAAAAGGCAGTGATCAAAAACATGTGTCATGCCATGTGCTATGGAGAGGAGTGACAGCCTAGTGTTTAGGGCGTAGAGCAGGGGTAACCAATGAAAAATCAGGTCCAATTAAATAAAATCAACAACCAGTAAAGTCCTGAGACATTTTCAATTATAATCTGTTACTTTAAACAGCATTTAACACTGAAATAAAATGCAGGTGTTTATGCATCCATATTATACATTGAATTTTTGAAATAAAAAATATAAAAAATATCAGGTTTTTCCAATTTGAAATCTAAATTGTTTTTGTAGAGAACACAACAACATTTCCTGATTCACAAAATATTTAAACACCTGAGCTCAGTGTTTTTTTTTTTGTTTGTTTTTTTCTATGAGTTAATGAGAGCAGTGGGCTTTATGCTGCCCTGCAAGGCTTTAAACCTGGGTTTGAATGGAGACAAAGCCATTCTGAAGCACATATCAAGGTGCTCATTATGAGCCTGGATCCATATTTATTTTTGATTCTGTTCATGGTGGAGAATCCTGCTTCACAGCAGCAGGTTGAGCCAAACATACTCAAATTGTGCAGGGTCATCTTTCAGCACACTATTGCACTTTTTCTTCACTAGCTGACTACGCATCTTCAAGCAGTTCACACTTTCTCTCCTCTCTTTTTCTCATCGTCTTCTCCTTTCCCACCACCTGGCTTGCCACAGGTTTGCCCACTCTGTCAAAAAGTGGCTAGCAGCAGCAACCCAGACTGACAGCAACTCATCAGCTAATTTGTATCACGTGCAGCCTGGTGCCTGATGCTACAAATGGCTTTACCATACAAACACACGACGTTTAGACACTGTTATAGGACAAAATGCAGTAATTTATAAATGTTTTAAATCAGGTTGGATCCGGATTAGCGAGCAGATGGGTACGAATCCGGAACCTGGTCCACTGATCCGTGACCTCTAGCGTAGAGCTTTGAATCCTAAAGGGTCGACCCCCACTCCCACACACTGCTATTTTCGGTCACTGAGCAACCTCAGATTGCTCCCCGGCTGGGCACCCCACAATGGCAGCCCACTACTCCCAAAGGGGATGGGTTAAATGCAGAGGTAAATTTCTCCAGTGTGAGATCGAAAAAGTTCAATTATAAATTAAATTATTTACAATTATCAATATGTTGTATAGAATTTTCGGCTGTGATTTTTGGAAATTCTCCCACTGGATTTCTATAGACGGAGAGTACAGTAGACAATTGGTAGTCTGGGCCAAACTGTAGGTAAACTGTAAATCCCACACCACTAAGGGTTACATTTCCTGATTCCTGACAAAAATAACTATGTTTTGATGTAAATGGTAAATGGCATGTACTTATATAGCACCTTTTTTCAAGTCAGGTAACTTGACCAAAGTGCTTTACACTACATTCATCCATTCACGCACACACTCACACACTGACGGTGGCAAGCTACATTGTAGCCACAGCTGCCCTGGGGCTCACTGACAGAAGCGGGGCTGCCGTACACTGGCACCACCAGGCCCTCTGAACACCATCAGTAGACAATGCAGGTGAAGTGTCTTGCCCAAGGACACAACGACAATGAAAGTCGGAGCCAGGGCTTGAACCATCAATCCTTCGATTTCAGGGCAAACTCCTACGTCCAACGCCACTGTCACCCAGCGTATAATTTGTGTGAGTAGTATAAACATTCAGTGAGTAAGCAGAAGTTGTTTGCCAAAACAAAAATGTTTGAAACCGCTAGAGTATGCCACTCTAGCAGGACGAAGATTCCCTAATTGACTTCCATTATAAAACCAAAAAACGTTTGAAGCTTCAATGAAGAAAATCTCTAAGATAACAAAAAAATCTGAGTTAAACAGTAATAGCAAAAGGCTGCAGAAACATTTTAAATGTTCAATGGTGTTTCTAGCTGAAAGTATGCGAAGCAGTTACAGTAGATGGCAAAGTAGCTGAAGTTTTGGTAGATTCTTTGAAGTTTTCCATTCATTTCTATGGGCCGAATATTTTCATGAAAAGCTTAATACCGTAAATCCTCTAATATAGGGCAGGGCCTTTATTTCACTCAGGTAAATCTTGGTCCAGGCCATTATTGGAAGGAGGCTAGAAATAGAGGCAGGCCTTCATTTCTATTTGATCAAATCAGACTACCAGTGGAATGAATAAAAACAAGTTTTTATGTGTCTTTGAACCTCTAAAACACTAGGTTTATTTATTGAAAAAGTACAGTTACCATAACGGTATACAGAAAATTATTCCAGCAGCTGCAATTTTTCTGCACAGCAATACGAAAAAAACAAAACAAAAACAGAATGGAATCTTGGCCAAACTGACTTGCGAAACAAAGTTTAAAAAAAAAATTAATGGAAACTATTCTGCCATCACAGCGAAATTTTATCTGAGGCAGGCTAAGTGGAAGTGGGCATTTTAATGCCGCCTGGTTACAACCAGACCTATCGGTAATCACATTTGTCTTTCAGATCAGAACGATTGTATGGCTGGTTATAGCCTACTCCTGCAGCAGTGTGTCGCAGTGAGCTTGGCGCAAACATTTTTGATTTATGCACAATATTGAAGTGTGGTCTGTGCTATACAATGTGGGTCTAGATGCGGGCGAGGCAATGAGGAAATGGGGGTGAGTAGTTCGACAATGGAGGGACATGACGACAAAAAAGAGCGGAAATCCAGGTGGAAAAAGGGTCCCAGCGTTTTGGCGCACCTCACCCTTCTAACTAGTCAAACTTCCCGAGTTGTTTTCCGTAATTTCGGTCCTAAAAACAAAACAAGCCGGCCTCCTGTCTGCGACACTGTCTGCGCTAAGGATGGGACTTCCCATGCTAAAGGTTTGGATTCGTTAGCAAACATTGACCCCCTGTGGTACTTGTATGTTACTATCACAAGATGTTGAGGACTGCCCGGGAACACAGCCTCTGTTTAAATTCATGGGCTGCATCCTCCAAGGACGTGGTCTACCTAGACTGGATCCTTCGAAGTCCATGAAAATAAGGAGACTGAAAGAATTTTGGCTGTGAATTCAAACAGGTCTACCCTTCGGCGCCATAGTCTATGTTGCTTAGCAACCGTGACAGTTGACACACAAAGCAGGAGAAGAATGAATTCCGAAGTTTTCTAAAATGTTTGTTTATTTATTTATTTTTTATTGTAAAGTGAACAAAGACTACACTCACGAAAATCCAGAGTCGAAAAAAAGGTGTCAACCGCCAGCAGCAGGAACAAATAAAATCAAATGTAATGATAGAAACCTTAGTCAGTTAAATAACATGCTGCTGTCATTTTGCACATCTCTGATGTTGCTGCTATTTTCAAATATCCATTACGGTAAAAATGTCCATAGGTGGATATTAGTTATTTATTCTGCAGGTTCACAGTTTATATTGTTAAAACACCTTACAGGATTTAATTGTTTATATTTTAACTCTTCCCTGTTATGTTATTCTTATACATTTTTCTAAGGTCCAGATTTGTGTGACCATTTTTAATAATCTTTCTGCTGCTGTAAATTTGCCCATTGTGGGACAATAAAGAGATTTTGTATTCTATTCTATAAAAGGGGTAGAAAGATATAAGTAAATCTAAACAAGGTATGGGCCGAACGACAGTATGGAGTACCAGGCCTTCTTAGCATCCCTGGGGAGGGTGTTAGAAAGTGCCCCTCCCGGGGATTCCATCATTCTACTGGGAGACTTCAACGCCCACGTGGAAAACGACAGTGACACCTGGAGGGGCGTGATCGGGAGGAACGGGCCCCCGGCTCTGAACCTGAGTGGTGTCTCATTATTGGACTTCTGTGCAAGTCACGGATTGTCCATAATGAACACCATGTTCAGGCATAAGGATGCCCATCGGTGCACTTGGCACCAGGACACCCTAGATCGAAGGTCGATGATCGACTTTGTAGTCGTATCTTCTAATCTTCGGCTGCATGTCTTGGACACTCGGGTGAAGAGACGGCCGGAGCTGTTCACCGACCACCACCTGGTGGTGAGTTGGATACGCTGGAAGAAGACGAAGCCTGAAAGACTCGGCAGGCCCAAACGAGTAGTGAGGGTCTGCTGGAAACGTCTGGTGGAACCCTCGGTTCAACTCCCACCTCCGGGAGGGCTTCTCTCAGGTCCCGAGGGATGTTGCAGACATGGAGTCCGAATGGGCTGTGTTCTCTGCCTCTATTGTCGATGCGGCTGCCCGTAGCTGTGGCCGTAAGGTTTGCGGTGCTTGTCGTGTTGGCAATCCCCGAACCCGGTGGTGGACACCAATAGTAAAGGATGCTGTCAAGCTGAAGAAGGAGTAATAACGAGATTGGCTGGCTTGTGGGACTCCTGAAGCAGCAAGTAGGTACCGTGAGGCCAAGTGTATCGTGGCCCAGGCGGTTGCAGAGGCAAAAGGAGTTCGGAGAGGCCATGGAAAAAGACTATTGGTTGGCCTCAAAGCGATTCTGGCAAACCGTCCGGCGCCTCCAGAGGGGAAAGCAGTGCTTCACTAACACTGTTTTCTGTGGGAGTGGGGAGCTGCTGACCTTGAAGGAGGATACTTGAAGGAATACTTTGAGGATCTCCTCAACCCGACAGACACGCCTTCCGTGGGGGAAGAAGAGGGTGTGCTTGGGGCTGGATTCGTTCATCACTCAGACTGAAGTCACCGAGGTGGTCAAAAATCTCCACGGTGGCAAGGCTTCGGGGGTGGACGAGATCCGTCCTGAGTATCTTAGTGCTCTGGATGTTGTCTGGCTGTCATGGTTGACACGTCTCTTAAACATTGCGTGGAGGTCGGAGACAGTCCCCCTGGATTGGCAGACTGGGGAGGGGGTTCCCCTCCGCAAGAAGGGGGACCAGAGGGTGTGTCCCAACTATCGGGGAATAACACTTCTCAGCCTCCCCGGGTAGACCTACGCAAGGGTGCTGGAGATGGGAGTCCGGCTGATTGTCGAACCTCGGCTGCTGGCACCCTTGAAGGAAGCAGTGTGGTTTTCGTCCTGGCCATGGAATAGTGGATCAGCTCTACACCCTCTGCAGGGTGCTTGAGGGTTCATGGGAGTTTGCCCAACCAGTCCATATGTGTTTTGTGGAGTTGGAGAAGGCATTCGACTGTGTCCCTCGTGCCAGCATTAAGTCGGACCTGTTCCCAGTGCATGTTGGACTCCGACAGGGCTGCCCTCTGTCACTGGTCCTGTTCATAACTTTTATGGACAGGATTTCTAGGCGCAGCCAAGAATCGGAGGGGGCCTGGTTTGGGGACCAGCAGATCTCGTCCCTGCTTTTTGGGCCGGGATGAGAATCAGCTCCTCAAAGTCCGAGGCAATGGTTCTCGACCGGAAAAAGGTGGTTTGTCCCCTTCAGGTTGGAGGAGAGTCCCTGCCTCAAGTGAAGGATTTCAAGTATATTGGGGTCCTGTTCACGAGTGAGGGAAGAATGGAGTGGGAGATCGATAGACGGATCGGTGTGGCTGCTGCAATAATGTGGACGCTGCACTGGTCTGTCGTGGTGAAGAGAGAGCTAAGCGAAAAGGCAAAAATCTCAATTTACCCGTCGGTCTACGTCCCTACCCTCACCTATGGTCATGAAATCTGGATCATGACCAAAAGAACGAGATCCTGGATACAAGCGGCTGAAATGAGCTTTCTCCGCAGGGTGGCTGGGCTCTCCCTTAGAGACAGGGTGAGGAGCTCAGTCATTTGGGAGAGGCTCAGTGTAGATCCGGTTCTCCTCCACATCGAGAGGAGTTAGTTGAGGTGGCTCGAAACATCTTCTTCGGATGCCCCCTGGACGCCTCCCTCGGGAGGTGTTCCAGGTATGTCCCACTGGGAGGAGGCCCAGGGGACGACCCAGGACATGCTGGAGAGACTATGTCTCTCGGCTGGCCTGGGAGTGCCTAGGGCTTCCCTCAACAGAGCTGGAGGAGGTGTCTGCGGAGAGGGAAGTCTGGGAGTCTCTGCTTAGTCTGCTGCACCCGCGAAACCGGTTCCAGATAAAGCGGGAGACCACGAGTATGACGAGTAAACAATGTATGTATAAAAAATATATCTGCAAAAACTCTAATATTCAACGACAAAAAATACTTAGTTAAGCATATTGTGCTAAACAGCAAAAAAAGGGTTATTCTATCAGTTTAATCAGATAGTCCCCACACAGCAGATATATTTGAATCTATACCTAAACTATAGCCAAACCTAATAAAACTATAACAGATAAAACTTTTAGATAAACCAAAAATCACCGCCACATATCTGACTCAATAACCATTAAAACAACTATTTTCATTAATTTCAGACAGAACTATTCACATACTTGTATCATGTTTAACTGCACTTCCAATATTCACCACTGTTCGGTGCCAAGTAACCTTTCTTTTAATCACAGAGCAGCCAGCTTGCTTGGTCTTGCAAGGAATTCTGGGATATCGAAGGATAGCAAGGATACATCTGACCCTTCCTTCAAATCGGGCTAAAGGAAGGACGCATTTTAAGGCCGCATAACGAGGAGTTTTGGAATCCGACTACAACTCAGCGCCACGCTATGACGTAATCGTCCTTCGAATCTGGCCTTCTGAGGACGCATCCCATGAATTCGAACAGGGCCATTGTTTATTCTAATTATAGCCCCGCCCTGTATAAGAGTCCGGCCACTATTTACCTCCACCGACAGCCAGACAGGCTATTATTAGAGACCCGACTGCTAATGGAATACAGGCCAATATTAGAGGATTTACGGTATTTCAAAAATTGTAATAGCTGAAATTACAAAAACTCATAGCAGAAGCTGAATGTTTTGATACCAAAATTGTTTGAATCGGCTGAAGTATGTAGAATGTATGTACGGAATATGGAATAATGATAATAATAATAAAGAGAAACAGGAAAATAATAAGAATTATTAGAATGTTGAAACTTCAGAATGGTATGATTAAATGCAATAATGATGCAAATCAGAATAGAAGCAAATAAAAAAACATACAAGTTAGTTAATATGACAAAGAAAAGCATGATACAGCAGAGGAAACCTCCAAGGAACAATAAGAATCAGGGAGCTTTGAGTACAGATAACGCGTGATTGGGGACATGGAAACCAGATGAGTTTGTTAACGGGAATGCTGAACAGATAAAAGACTTTACTAATAAGGGGAACAAATGGAAACTAATAACACAGAGGGATCAATGACAACAGACATATGACATGAAGAGACCAACACTGACATAAGGTAATAAAGCCAACTACAAATAGAACATTTAACATGGAAAGAATACATTGAGAATAATGTACAACAGAGAATGAACAGGATATGACAAAACCTCAGAAATACAGAAGGAAAAAACAGCCACGGATCATGGAAATCAAATTAAAAACTCAATAAACACAATGAAGTTAAAGGTTGTAATGTACCAAGATTTTCAAGAAGGAAATTACATTCTCCAAAGCACTGCAGTCAAACCGTTTTATACATTTTATTAGTAAATATTATAAATAATGATTGCTTTCACTGTTTCATACATATGGGGTAGAAAAACCTCAGTGCTCCAGAAAGTTTTTTTCTTCTCAAAGAAAGGTTCTACATCTAAACACTTTCTCTTGACATTTCTTTTCATTTCTAGACGTTTCTAATCTCATCCATGCTTTTTTCACTTCTAACTAGTGGTGGGAGGCACTGAGGCAGTATGTGGCATTTAGTCATAGGCTTTCTTGTAATCGATCCAGGAAGTGCTCAGGTTAGTGATCAGGGTTCTGCAGTCTTGAGCGACTGCTCTGTCTTCCAGGAGCTGATGTTTGGGATTGTACCCTTTGAGGGATCCTTCAGGCTCAGGATTGTGCAACATTCGGTTAGCCATTCAGAGTGGTTCCCATCTCTCAGCAGCTGGTATATATGTGCTGTCAAGCGTTCATGGAATACCGTGAGTTTCTTAAGCCAGTGGGCGTGTATCATGTCAGGGCCTGGTTGTTGGATTAATTGTACAAGTTATTCTACTTTAATCATATTATACTTATACATTCATATTTACACATTTGCATATTCCTGTATACTTGTATTACACAAAGTGTTGAAATGTTTCACTTGCTGTCTTTCTAATGCTTGTTATTAGTGTGTGCAGGAAGAAAGGTCAAGGAGAATGGAGAATTGCACGTACTGGCACCGGATGAGGAGTGAAAGCTCTCCTTATCTTATGATATTGTATGATGTGATGCAGAACTTCTGGTTCCGACTGGTTTTCACCCCCTCCTCCCTTTTAGCAGTCGGAACCAACATTGTAGCCAGGGCGTTCCTTAATAAAATGCTTGGAGGGCAGAGCTGTTTCAGAGTGGTTTGGAGAATTGTAACTGAACAGTCTCTGATCACTCTCCTTGCAAGTAAATCATACTAAATTCTCTGTGTCTTTCTTTGTACAGGTTACTGAATAAGGTGTTTGGTGTTTAAACCTAACACTGGTGCTGTCCAGTTTCTCATACCTGAGACTTCTTCTTGGAGGTCTGCCACTGTGATGGTGACTGGATTCTGTTTAGGGAGGTTGATGAGGTCCTCTCTCAGTTTAGTTTCCAGACTTGGTGGGGCTGTTCTACTATTGCTCCCCTACTACTGAGCGTCCACTCTCGCTGGTTGAGTTGCGAAAAGCTGGTTAACCCGTCCGGCATCGTTCTCTCTCGTGTATCTCTTTAGGTGGCTCACCAAGGTTTGGACCCTTCCTTTCTAGTGCTTCCGATATGGGCATCTTGGGTACTTGCTTTTTCATTGCACCGTTTAGGGCCTCTGTCAATTGACTCACTACTCTCCATGTTGCCTTTATATTAGCCTCCAGCCTTATAGCCAAGCATCTCTAGGGCCACCACTACTGTGCAGTATATCAGCTCATTGGTGTCAGTGATGGTTGATGTAGGAATTGCTTGCAGAGCTGCATTCACATCTACTAGTAGACTTTTTGATGGTACTTCACTTAGTCTCTGTAACAGGTTGGGGGATTGACTCGTGGATATTTTTGGAATTTAATGCATCACACATAGCTCCTTAAAAGTACTAAAGCATTTTAACTTGTATAAGCTTATGGACAGGGAACCTCTACAAAAGCGTCATCTGTGCTAAGTAGTGTTATATATTTATAGAGTATTATATCAGTTTTATATGAGTGTGTGTGTGGGTGTGAGTGTGGTTGCAAGAGGAAGATAAATTATTTAGAGGAATCAATGCTGATTGAGATTAGGCAGCAGGTTTCTGAGGATTAAGCACAGAGGTTAGAAAACTCAGATCAAAGTCACAGCAAACGAGCAGACTCTCTGCACATTACCTGAATTCAGCCAGTGAACAGTAATGGTTTAATCTCACTCTCTGTTTTATATACAAATACAACCCATGTTATGGTTCTCCCCTTTTGGGACTCTTTTTTTGTTTTCAGTTATCATAATTGAAGGAGAGAAGGTGTTGACTGAGGTACTACTGCCAACAGCATATCTACAGAGCTCACTAAGGAGAACCTAAGCGACCCAAACATTTTATCAAGAAGGAAAGTTTTAAGTGTGGTTTTAAAAGTAAATAGGGTGTCTGTTAGGAATCCAGTTTGTGTGGGTTTATTTGTGTGTTTCTTCTCTCTCTACCAGAAATCAGATACCCTGCAGAAATAATGAGCTGGCCAAAGGATGAGATATAGGCCACAGATGTTAGAACATGAAATCTACTAACCACGCACAAAGGGTACCAAACAAAATCCAGCACCCTGAGACTGTATGCTAGCCATTAGGAAGGAGGCCAAGGACTAGTGAGTGTGAGAGCCACTATCCAGGATGAAACATCCAAGATCCATGACTACATCAAGGACAGGGCTCCATCAGATGACGTGCTCAGTGAATGTCTCAGACAATGGAGAACAGAAGATAGAGGTAGAGGTAGCTAGAGGTTCAGTCATGGGAGGATAAGCCCCTACACGGGATGTACAACTGAAACATAACCGAAGTGGCAGATATCAGGAAATCCTACCAATGGCTAGACATTACCTGACTGAAGAACAGCATAGAGGCACTCATTATGGCTGCACAGAAGCAGGCCCTGAGCATTAGAGCAATAGAGGCCCAGATCTACCACACCAGACAAGACCCCTGGTGCAGACTGTGAAAAGAGGCCCCTGAGACAATCCAGCACATAACTGCAGGGTGTAAGATACTGGCAGGGAAAGCTTCCATGGAGTGCCATAACCAAGTGGCTGCATTAGTGTACAGGAACATCTGTGCAGAGTAGCCTATGGGCTGGAAACCACAAGATCAAAGTGGGAAACACTTCCAAAAATGGTAGAGAATGATCAAGCCAAGATTCTGTGGGACTTCCAGATACAGACGGACCGAACGGTAATGGCAAACCAATCGGGCAGTGTGGTGTTTGACAAAAAGCGATTGTGGTTGATATGAGAAACGAGAGAATTACCAGGGGCTCAGAGAAGAGCTGGAGAAAACCTGGAAGGTCAAGGCATAAGTGGTGTCTGTGGTCATTGGCACTCTGGGCTTTTATACATACATATATATACAAAATATTCTCACCCCTCATGGCGTGGTATGTGTCATCCTCAAGCTCGGATCCTCTACAAGAAGCCTGGGAGTTTGGGGGTTCTGCACAGTATCTTAGCTGTTCCTAGTACTGCACTCTTCTGGACAGAGACCTATGTTGTTTTACCTGGAATCTGCTGTAGCCACTCTCCCAGTTTGGGGGGCCACTGCCCCCAGTGCTCCAATTACCACTGGCACCACTGCTGCTCTTACTTTCCACATCTTTTGTAGCTCCATCTTCTTGATGTTGCAGTCGCTTGGGATTGCCACATCTATCACTACTGCCTACTTCTGCTGTTTGTCGATCAACACGATGTTGGGTTGGTTAGCCATCACCAGTTTATCAGTCTGTATTTTGAAGTCCCATAGGATCTTAGCTCGGTCATTCTCAACTAACTTAGGAGGTGTCTTCCATTTTGACCTTGGGACTTCCACCCCATTCCTGTTCCTGTACACTATGACAGCTACCTGGTTATGGCGTTCCATGTATGCACTTCCTGCCTGCATTTTACACCCTGCTGTTATGTGCTGTATTGTTTCAGAGGCATCTTTGCACAGTGTGCATCGGGGGACCTGCCTGGTTTGGTAGACCCTCTCCTCTATTGATCTTGTACTCAGTGCCTGTTCCTGTGCTGCCATGATATATATATATATATATATATATATATATATATATATATATATATATATATATATATATATACATACATACACAACAGTAGAACTCAGGGCTATGTTTAATACTGAAAGTAAGAGCATTTCCACACGAAAAATGCAAAGGGAACTCAAAGGATTGGGACTGAACAGCTGTGTAGCCGTAAGAAAACCACTAATCAGTGAGGCTAACCTGACAAAAAGGCTCCAATTTGCTAGGGAGCATAAAGATTAGACTGTGGAGCAATGGAAGAAGGTCATGTGGTCTGATGAGTCCAGATTTACTCTGTTCCAGAGTGATGGGCGAATCAGGGTAAGAAGAGAGGCAGATGAACTGATGCACCCACCATGCCTAGTGCCTACTGTACAAGCCTGTGGGGGCGGTGTTATGATCTGGGGTTGCTGCAGGTGGTCAGGTCTAGGTTCAAAAACAGTATGTGCTCAAAGAATGAGGTCAAATGACTACCTGAATATACTGAATGACCAGGTTATTCCATCAATGGACTTTTTCTTCCCCGATGGCACAGGCATATTCCAAGATTACAATGCAAGGATTCATTGGGCTCAAATTGTGAAAGACTGGTTCAGGGAGCATGACACATTATTTTCACACATGGATTGGCCACCACAGAGTCCAGACCTCAACCCCTTTAAGAATCTTTGGGAATCGCTAGAGAGGGCTTTGCGCAGCGGTCAGACTCTACCATCATCAATGCAAGATCTTGGTGAAAAATTAATGCAACACTGGATGGAAATAAATCTTTTGACATTGCAGAAGCTTATCGAAACAATGCCAGAGCGAATGCGTGCTGTGATCAAAGCTAAAGGCGGTCCAACAAAGTATTAGAGTGAGTGACCTTTTTTTTTGGTTGCGACTTTTTTTTGGCCAGGCAGTGTATATACACTACCGTTCAAAAGTTTGGGGTCACCCAAACAATTTTGTGTTTTCCTGAAAAGTCACAGTTATTCACCACCATACGTTGTGAAATTATTAGAAAATGTAGTCAAGACATTGACAAGGTTAGAAATAATGATTTCTATTTGAAATACGATTTTTTTTTTTTTACATCAAACTTGCTTTCGTCAAAGAATCCTCCATTTGCAGCATTTACAGCATTGCAGACCTTTGGCATTCTAGTTAATTTGTTGAGGTAATCTGGAGAAATTGCACCCCACGCTTCCAGTAGCAGCTCCCACAAGTTTGATTGGTTGGATGGGCATTTCTTGCATACCATATGGTCAAGCTGCTCCCACAACAGCTCAACGGGGTTCGGATCTGGTGACTATACTCACCACTCCATTTCCAATAGAATATCAGCTGCCTGCTTCTGCTCTAAATAGTTATTGCACAATTTGGAGGTGTGTTTAGGTTCATTGTCCTTGTAGGATAAAATTGGCTTCAATCAAGTGCTGTCCATTGGGTATGGCATGGTGTTGCAAAATGGAGTGATAGCCTTCCTTATTCAGAATCCCTTTTACCCTGTACAAATCTCCCACCTTACCAGTACCAAAGCAACCCCAGACCATCACATTACCACCACCATGCTTAACATCTTTTCATTTGTTCTGCGTCTCACAAACGTTCTTCTTTGTGATCCAAACAGCTCAAACTTGGATTCCTCTGTCCACAACACTTTTTTCCAGCCTTCCTCTGTCCAATGTCTGTGTTCTTTTGCCCATCTTAATCTTTTTCCTTTATTGGCCAGTATCAGATGTCTTTTTCTTTGCCACTCTGCGCTGAAGCCCAGAATCCCGTAGCTGCCTCTTCACTGTAGATGTTGACACTGGTGTTTTGCGGGTACTATTAAATTAAGATGCCAGTTGGGGAGGCGTCTGTTTCTCAAAATGGAGACTCTAATGTACATATCTTCTTGCTCAGTTGTGCAACGCGGCCTCCCACTTCTTTTTCTACACTAATTAGAGCCTGTTTGTGCTATTCTCTGAAGGGAGTAGAACAAAATGTTGTAGGAAAACTTTAATTTCTTAGCAATTTCTCGCAAGGATAAGCCTTCATTTCTAAGAACAAGAATAGACTGTCGAGTTTCAGATGAAAGTTCTCTTTTTCTGGCCATTTTGAGCATTTAATTGACCCCACAAATGTGATGCTCCAGAAACTCAATCTGCTCAAAGGAAGGTCAGTTTTGTAGCTTCTGTAATGCGCTAAACTGTTTTCAGATGTGTGAACATGATTGCACAGGGTTTTCAAATCATCAATTAGCCTTCTGAGCCAATGAGCAAACACATTGTACCATTTGAAGACTGGAGTGATAGTTGCTGGAAATGGGCCTTTATACACCTATGTAGATATTGCACCAAAAACCACTGACAGATAATTCAAAAACAAGATAATTGTTTAAAGAATACTCTATCCAGGTACATTCATTTAATTAAATTTTTAGTGCAAGAAAAGGTTCACAAGCAGTAAGTGACTGGAGTCAGGGCTTTAAGAGGCATTATGAGCAAATCACTTCTATACAGGCAATACGACGGTTCAGCAAGAGTCATCTTCAGAGCTGTATTGTTGCTTTATAGCCCAAGTCCACTTTTCAGATAGAGGTTTGCATTTCAGTTAAAAATTGACTGAATGTCTATCTACAGATTTGCTCCCAGGCTTTGGAGGTAGAGCAGTAGTTTGAATACCAATCTGAAACTTCCTCTACTTAAATCTCAGTCTTAAACTAAATGGGTCTTTCAACTAAAAGAGGGGAGTTGGCTTCAGAATAGGAGCTGCCTAATTCTCACTCTCACTTCTCACTTTTATTCATTCAAAGCTGTGTTTGGTTAATATACAGTCTGCAACGTTTCTGTGGTGAGCAGAGAAGTGGAGGGACAGCAGGGATGAAAACACATTAGAGGACTGTTTGGAAAGGTGTGGTCAGCGCTTGCATATAAGAAGTGGGGCTGCTGTTTCAATAAATAATTAATATAATGCACTGTTTAACATACACTAAATATTAAGTCCAGCAATTACTGAAAAATAATTTCTGAGCCAAGGAGAGCTCTGTTTATTCTGCCCATTGCTCTTCAGAGAACACACACAGAGGAGCACACAGAGTAATGAGGCAGCCTAACGTATGGAAACCTAAACAGGAGTCTAATTTCAGGAACATTTGCAAAGGGATCAAAGCAAGAACCCTTTCTCATAATGATAATCGCTCCAAAGAGCAGATGCAGCTTTAAAGAAAATAGAAGCCAAACAATGACTTTGAGAGAAAATAAAAGCTGTATTCATGAGCCTGTTGACAGAAACAAGATCTATGCAATAGCTGGTTTGAAGAGGGGGACATGAAAGCACTGAGGAAGAAAACAGATTGAAGAAAACAATGAAATATTGCAATTGTTGAGAATTATTCAACTGACAGGATAAACTAAGCTAACTGGACCGTAGCATTTGGAATTCCCAGTTGCTGTAGCAATGACCAGGCAATAAAGTCTTCAAACCTGTTACCTGTTTTCTGTTTCTAGTGACAAAACATGAATATGTGCATTTTTTCAAATGTGATGAATAACTGCAAGTATCAGAACATCAAAAATAGTATTTCTCCCTGGAAAGTTAAATCAATTTAAGCTAATTTTGTCATTATTTTCTCACTAATAGCTGGCATGATTGTTATTTTTTTTTACCTGTCTAGCTCTGCCCTGTTCCTCATCAGATCCACCTGTTCTGGTTTCCTATTTTAGCTCCCGTTTCCCAGCCATCAGGGCCAGATTATTCTTGAGTCTTTGGTGTAGAGAGTTTATCTAGTGTACTTTTGTGTTCTGATTGCCTGATCCTGATCTTTGAGCTGCCTGCCCCCTGTCTGATTACTTTGCCTGTCTTTGGTCTTCCGTATTTGTGGAAGGCTGAGGGTTTTTTTTTATTTTTGTTATTCTGAAAAACAATTAAAAATGTCAATGATTTTTAATGCTGCAACAATTAATCAGATTAATCCTGATTAATAAATTATTTATATAATAATCAACTTATTTGGCAATTTATTAATCATTACCTAGACCAGGAATTATTTCAAAATTGTAAACAATTTGCATTTAGCCTCTTAACATCCACCTCATTTTGGGTAATCCCAAAGTCAGGCTGATTGAAATTGCCTCTATGTATGCTCCCAGCTGTTAGAATTATTAGTCAGTCATTTCATTTGAATGGGATTAAATATATCAAATCTTATTTTTGATATGGGTCTGCCATTTAAATCCCATATCAAATAGATTTCTAGAATTACTTTCCTTCATCTGTGGAATATTGCAAAATTATAAATATCATGTCCAGAGGTGATGCTGAGAAACTAGTATGCATTCGATTCTTCAAGGCCCCTGTTGTACCAGTTTACTAGAAGATTGTGCATATATTAAATAACTAGTACTGTAATTTATAGTTAATTACAACACTAGCCCAGTATTTCCCATCTTTCCTGGGCGCTTGGCTCGTCCTTGGCCAGTCCCCTACAATTCCTTTTTAAACATCTAAATATTCTTTCTGTCCTTATTTGTGGACATTAAAGGAATAGTACACCCAAAACATGATTAGCCTTCCTTTTCTACTCACCCCCATGCTGAACAACACTCTGGAGTACTTTTTTGATATCTCAAATGCATCTGGAGATCTGGGAGGCTTCTTGCTGTCTGCTGACATTCAAATAATGGAGGTCCATGGCGCCCGAGACAGAAAGGTCCACAAAAGTCCACAAAAACGTGTCAATATTCCTCCATACTGCTCGTCCAATGTAATCCAAGTGTCCTGAGTGGGTAGCATCCAGAATTTACTCGAAACGAAGTCATTTATAATGTTTTAGAGCCTTAACAGTAGTGTATAGGATTTCCTAATAGCGCCCCCATGCACGCTCACGATTCTACGGAAGCCGGCAGACCAAACCGGAAGAAAGTGCGCATTCAGCGTCTGCTCTGCCGATAATGCAAGCGTAGAAAAAGAAATGTGCTGTTTACCTGTGCAAAGAAAGAAACAACGAAAGAAAAATGTCTGAGGACTTCAGTGTTGAGGAAGAGCATGAGTTCTTTGCCGAGCTGAATGCGCTGGTTTGGTCTGCCGGCTTCCGTAGAATCGTGAGCGCGCATGGGGGCGCTATTAGGAAATCCTATACACTACTGTTTAGGCTCTAAAACGTTCTAAATGACTTCCTTTCGAGTAAATTCTGGATGCTACCTACTCAGGACACTTGGATTACATTGGACGAGCAGTATGGAGGAATATTGACACGTTTTTGTGGACTTTTGTGGACCTTTCTGTCTCGGGCGCCATAGACCTCCATTATTTGAATGTCAGCAGACAGCAAGAAGCCTCCCAGATCTCCAGATGCATTTGAGATATCAAAAAAGTACTCCAGAGTTTTGTTCAGCATGGGGGTGAGTAGAAAATGAAGGCTAATCATGTTTTGGGTGTACTATTCATTTAAGATCTAAAGAGAAAAATCAGCTCCTGATCAGACCCTGTAAATCAGTGAAAGGGTGAAGTCAGAGTAAATAAATATGCACGCCTACGAGAAGACTAGTGGCTGGAAGTTAGAGGGGATTCAGCTGCCATTCGGCTGTCGTTTGACTGGGAAGGTCCTTTTGAATGGCTGCTACTGTAATAGGTCATTCAAACAGAGAGTAAAAACAATTAATGATTATTAGTTAAATTATTATACCTAATTTGCTTATTCACCAGGGTACCATCCTCTGTTTATATGGTCACTCTCTGTTCAGATGTTACTGAAAGGAAGGTGGATCTGACCTCTGTGATAAATCATTCTCTGCATAAATTAACCACAAAAGAGCACGGATTAAAGAACTATTAAACCATTACTAGCTACAGTAGTAGCCATTCAAAATGTCCCCATTTTCCTTGATGGGCCTTCTGCTGGTCTCCTGAAATTCCTTTTAAACATCAATCTTTGTAGTAAAATATTCCTTCTGTCATGATTTGTGGACATTAAGATCTAAAGAGAAGCGTCATCTCCTGGTCAGACACTGTACTTCAGGGTGGAGTCAGAGTAAAAAACTATGCATGCCCAGGAAAAGGAGGGGGTCACTCCAGTGGCTTGAAACTGGCTGCCATTCGGCTGGCATTTGACTGGGAAGGGCCATTTTGTATGGCTGCTACTGTAATAATCCCTATCACAGTATTATTATATCAGTGGCGTTGGATGTAGGAGTTTGCCCTGAAATCGAAGGATTGACGGTTCAAGCCCCAGCTCCGACTTTCAGTGTCGTTGTGTCCTTGGGCAAGACACTTCACCTGCATTGTCTACTGATGGTGGTCAGAGGGCCCGGTGGCGCCAGTGTACGGCAGCCCCGCTTCTGTCAGTGAGCCCCGGGGCAGCTGTGGCTACAATGTAGCTTGCCACCATCAGTGTGTGAGTGTGTGTGTGAATGGGTGAATGAATGTAGTGTAAAGCGCTTTGGTCAAGTCTCCTAACTTGAATAAAGGCGCTATATAAGTACAAGCCATTTACCATTTTACCATTTAATAACTACGCAAACACAACACTACTGACAATACAAGTCCGTTTAAAAGTCTCTAAAGGTGGAAACCACCTGGCATTAGGGATGAGTTTATGATTTGAATGAAATTAGACTCTAAAACAGGAAAAACCACTACTCACCAAAGCATAAAACCAAAACTCACTCATGATGTCTATCATTACCAAATTTTAACAAAAAAAATTTTCTTCGTATTAGGCACAACTTTGGTAACAATTTACTTAAAATCCGTTCTTAATTTTATAAATAAGACAAAGCAGCCTCTGGTGTTTGTTCTGTTCTCACCTTCTTCATTCAATATGCTTTCTTGTTTGATTAGTTTCTTTTTTACGTGTGTGTGTGAGGGGGGGTGTAACTTCACTTAACTGGAAGGTTACTCTAAGTAAATTTAGTGCAATTAGAGGGAGAGGGGGAATGAGTAATAACTTTTACTTCTTCATACCCCTTATCAGACAATCTACATTAATTGATATCATTTCTCTGGCTGTAAATACAGATGGGTTTATTTGTTTTGTTTTTTTGTTTTTTTCTATTTATGTTTAGGTGAATTGAGTTAGTTTGGAAATTGGTGTTTCATTTGGTTATTCATTTATTTATGTTTGTCAACTTGTATGTCTGAATAATTGTCTGAAATAAATTCCCATTCATTCATTCATTCATTCATTCATTCATTCATTCATTCATTCATTCATTCATTTCACACAACCACAGGCCTATTATGCCACAATAAATCATCCAGCCGCACTTGTCACTGCATGAAAAGTGTGATTTTCGTCAATATGCGGCACTGTAGATTGTCGTGGAACTTCAGGTTAGCGGCAGTTTACGACAATTTGCAGGCTTCGCCGAAAACTCCCGTAAATTGTCAGAAATTGACGTGGACTTTGTTAGGCAGTGTTCCCCCCATTCATTAACATGTAAATGAACATGCTGTGAGCTATACAAATGCAAATCAGGGTTGCAGGGGGGGTTTTACTCCAAGTGACATTTTTCTAAAAGGTAAGAAAATCTCTGATACAAAGAGATCAGGCTCAGTATAGCCTCTTACATTTTAGCTTGAATTGATTTATTTAATTAAAGTATAGAGATGAAAACAGATCTTTAGCTGACAGAGCAATACATTTAGAGCAGTAATTATTAAAAAAAAAATTGCATTTAAGATAAAAAATAAAATGTTGTCTGTCAATATGCTCAATTCACAATAACTTAAGTGGAAAAGTTTCAAGAAATGAGTCTGAGATGATTCACTTTATAACATGGCGCATTATCCTGTTGGAAGTAGCCATCAGAAGATTGGTACACTGTGGTCATAAGGTCCGGCCAGGTCAAGATCCGCAATTGCAATCGCACCAAACAGGAAAAAGAACATCGACAAATTCCGGTTCGTCAAATTAAAATATAGCAGCAACAGATTGGTGACTAGAAATTATAGCACAATTCTTATATATAAAAAAAAAAATAAAAACTAACACCGTTTATTTAAATGATTGGATCCAAACTATTGGTTATTCACCAACGAGGAAGCAGATTTCTCATCTCCATCAAAATATTTATTTTATACCGAGGGACTTAAACTTTAATCAAATCCATTCAAAAGAAACTTCTTATTACAGGAATGAAAAGAGATGTTTGGGAGAAGAGAACAAGTTCATTCAAAAAAAGCAGTTTTGAATTATCCTTATCCCCGTTACAAAAATCTACAAAAATATAAATATATATTTGGGCAGAAACTGAACATATGCTGGATGATGGTGGGATTTTTTTAATATGTCATATTAAATTAAGCGCTCACAGGGTTCATACAGGAATGAGTGACTCTAATTTAATGCTATTTGAAATGATTTTAATGCCATCAACAAGAACCATGTACACAAGTTATTAGTGTACATGAAAATGAAGGAGCTGCAAGCACAGTTCCATGACTCCTGTATGTATGTAAACACACACACACACACATATATACGTATATATATATCCTCTAGCTTTTTCTCTGCCTGGAGCGATATAATATATCTGACGAAATTGTTTTTATAAGCATTTTTTATTAAAGAATTATAAATACTTCGATAAACATATTTAAATAATTTTAGTGCCAATTAAGGCCTTGATTTAAAAAAAATGAATGATTTTTTAATTATTTTTATTGATCCGCGGAAACCCTGGTTCATCTCGCGCATGCGCTCTACGATTTCCAAGAAACTCAGAGCGGAGGGTGTGCAGCCACAGTGGAGGATGTATGCTTTGCTTTGTGCAGGCGGTCTGGAGCGTCTGGATTTCGGGGTAAAACTCCTCTTGGACGCAATGGCGACTCTGCATCGAACAAGACGAACTCAAATAAGAGATGCTAGCGGTAAATATATGTTCGATTACTGCCTGCTAGACTAAAAGCAGCCTAGCCTAAGCTACGGCTAATAGCAGCCTAGCCTAAAGCTACCGCTAACAGTAGCCTTGCAAGAAGAGGCTTTATTAAAGTGTATTTTTTTGTGATTCACAGGAAGCAGTACGCCGTCTTCACAACTCGGAGACTAATTGCAGGCGCTATGAACCGGAGCAAGGGTAAGATTTAAAGAATATGCTTTCATTCTGCGGTAAAAGGCAATGGATACGGATAGATACCGATCATAGCTTTACATTTTGTTTTCACAGACTACTGTCGCCTCACAATGAGGCGGTGACCTCCTATTTGCTCGGAGCCATATGAGCAAGTCCAGATTTGCACGATGTTGATAAAGATGACATTGTGTGTAAGTGACTTGTTTTAATGTGTTCTCCTTCCTTGTTACTGTGACTTGCGTTAGATTTTTTATTTATACCACTCTCATTTAATTGTTTTCCAGCTGCCTGTAAGACGTATTTTCAGACGGTATGCAGGAGCTTCAGATATACGCAGCCAGCCAACACGCTGTGTGCGGAGGCAATCTGCTCGGAGTCGGGCCAGAAGAAAGAGGGTAAGACTTTATTTGGTGACTATTTTTCAGGTGCATTAATAGATGTGTTGTGTCCATACGCAGTGTGCTGATTCATTGTTTTTTTTTTTCAGCTGCTGAAAGCGAGGCAGAGTGTGCTAGCAGATGAGGAAGTGGAACTCTGAAAGTCCGCCGTCGTCGGCGGTGTCTCTGGATGGATTGTACGGTCGCCGCCATTTCGTAGGCCGGATCTCACTGAACTATGTGTTAAGCTGCAGTCCCGGTTAGAAGCGATGCCGAAGTACAGGGCCGCGCACAGTAGGCGTCTGCACATCGGACCTGCCTCGGAGGGAATGCTGCCAGTTACCTCCAACCCCGAGGAAGCAAACGGACCGTTCACGGACTTTTAATTTTTAGAAACGCATGTGTTTGGATACGCGTTGTATATAGTCGTGTGTGTGTGTGTTTCAATAAAGCTCTTTCTTTGCATAAACAGCTTCCTGGCAAATGTTCATTTCCTGTATAAATTCATTCATGTCCTTGATGGTAGCATAATAATTGTGTAGTAGTGTAGGATAACATAAATACACACCATATGAATGAATAAATATATGAATGAATAAATATATGAATGAATAAATATATATATATATATATATATGAATAAATATATATATGTAAATTTATATGTAAATATATATATATGCCAACCAATCACGAGCGACTTTACTTGTTTAAAAAGAAGTGGTTCCGTCCAATACTCAGTAAGAAAATTAAAGCCTGGCGTGGCTGATAAAACACAGCCAAAATTCTGCATATTTGCACTTCCATATCAATGCGTGTTTTGCACCATGTTTTTTCTCCCACACTTTATGGAATAGAAAATTTCATTTACTGTCTGGAAAGCTATACTAAATGAAAGTTCATTTTGTATAAACTTTGTATACAAAATGACAGTAAAAGTTATTTAATTCCAAGTCCGTCAGACAAGCTGCCGTACAACAAAAAATGCCTTTTTTTCATTTATTTTTAGTTGTTTCTACAAATGAGACCAAATTAAGGCAGCAAAATAAACTCCTGCAGATTACTATGCCTTCTAACAGTCTAAACTGTGGTTCAATCTTGTAGTCATAGTTTTGCTGATGATCTGGTGAATGACAGTTAAGAAGAACATTAATATTTACATCTGCATAAATATCTGTAAGGCAATATAATCAGAACAACATTGTGCTTTTAGTGACAAAGCTTTATGTTTTTTATTTATTTATCTGTACTTCCTGTCATATAACATGGACGCATCAAGATATAATCTTCCACCTTCTATTTGCTTCCAGAAGCTTGCACTGAAAAAAAGTGTAAATTGTATTATGAAATTGCAGCAGCTCTACTCAGCAGTGTGCTACCTCCACCCATAGCAGGGAGTACCTTTATTTATTACTTATCACAAACAAGCCTCTTTAAACTTCTGCTTCCTTATTAACCTTAATGCTCTTCCTCTGGCAAAATAGCACAGTTGTTTTGTAAATTTACACTGACAATTAATTCAAAGTTGTGTTCACTTTTTTTTTAAATCATTTTTCAAACCCACTTAACTCTGGGTTCAGGAACATTTTGGTGAGTCAGACAAAATTGCTTCTAAGCAGAGAGTCAAATTAATGGCTAATTTATGTCCAATTTAGGTTTGTTTCATGGCTAATTTTAGTCAGAATTAATGACTAGAACAGAAAAGGCTGATGCAGGCCACCAACAGCCAGCCCAATGCTTCTACTGACAAAGGCTGGTGAAGATTCTCAGTCATCCAGGTCATAGTCATTCCAAAAAAGTAAAATAAACAATCCTTTATTTCCAAGTTTGAAGACCTTTCACTTCCTATCCAAGAAGCTTTTTCAATTTAGAATGTCAGAAATACCGTTGAGTTCAAGGCTTTATACAGTAGCCCAGCAAAGCCTTGTTGTTGTTCATAAAACATGCAAATTGAAACGGAGGAATTGGTTCGCTCTTTTGGATTGAAGGTTGTTTGGCTTATTTTGTTCACCTGCAAAGCACCATACCTGTCTATGTCTCTGAAAGGGGTGTCCTATCTAAATAACCCCATTCCAAAAGGCTGGACAGGTTCATCCATTTCAATTTGCATGTAATCTGGACTTACATAGACTCTATAAATATCTTGGGAGAAATAACCCTCTTCTAATCAGGTTAGAAAACATATCTTAAGTCTAAGGGCTTTTAATCGGTCATTTATACCTTTGTAGTGCCAAATCTAAAAATTGTGGCTCTAATCTGGATTTTTCTTAGAGACCTCATGGGCCAGCCAATCTAATGATGCATTCACAGCAACCATGAGCCAGTGATATGCATGGCATCTCCATGTAGATGCTCCTTCAGGAGCAAAACGATGCAACAAAATGCAAAGGAATGCTTTTCTTTTTTTTCTTTAGAATTTTGTATTAAAATTTTCCAAAAAGAACAGAAAAAACAACACCAAAAAGAACAAAAAAGAACAGAAAAAAAAAAAAAAAATTATCTGAGATAAGTGAAAACAGAAAGAATATTGACAATAATAAAGATATTCTGTACATAACCCCCTACTGTACATAATGTGAATATTCTCCACATCTCAGCAAACATGGTACAATTTGTTCAATAATACACAACAATTATGTATAATGTATTAAATATTTAAAAATTGAAAGATTACCCATACAATTTAAAGCAGGTTTCCATATTCCATATATTTTTTCTTCCCTGTTATTTCTTCTTTATGAACCCTTTAATTTATAGATTTTAATCAGAGATGGCACCATGTGCACCATCTGCCATCTCTGATTAGAAAGACCAGTTTTCAGTTGTAATTAAGCAGTCATTTTTTCCATCACCAAAATCTGTTTCCATTCAGTTGCAGCTGGTAATTTCACCTTCTTCCAATTAACAGCAATGGTTTTAGTGGCAATTAGTAGTAATAGGCCTACTCTTAGGATATATGTTTGGTCAGCATTGAAAAAACTTAACTGATATAACACCCGCTCTTTTTACAATTTTCTCCAGCTCTTCTTTAATGTTTTTTTCCAATACGCAAGGGTTACTTCACTGTCCCAAAATATATTTGTATGGTCTCCTATTTACCAAATTGTCTCCAGCATATAGCTGCAGATGGATCTTTCAAAAAATTTGAGACAACCAATTCAATTCAATTCGGTTTATTTCTATAGCGCCAATTTACACAACATGTCATCTCAAGGCACTTTATAGTTCACCAGATCATACAGTCTGATTGATTCAAAGTTTTTTTTCTAAGGAAGAGCAGCTGATTGAATCAAATTATGGACTCTAAGGCAATTCCTCACACTAAGCATGCTTGTAGCAATTGTGGAGAGGAAAAACTCCCTTTTAACAGGAAGAAACCTCCAGCCGAAACCAGTCTCAGGGTGAGCGACCATCTGCCGAGGCTGACTGGGGTTAAAGTAGACATAAGCAGAGGTAGAAAAAGAAGCAGAGATACAAGAGGTAACTCTAAAAGGGGACCCCGTCCAGGAAACACACAGCCAGGCAGACAAGCTCTGAACCAGCTTCCATGTCAGAGGATGAAGAAAGCACATCCAGCCAGTACCAGCCAGGACTACACTAAAAAAAAGAAGGCCGATCTTCAACATCTATAAACAAAGTTTGTGATCACAGCAGCACAGCTGATATTTCTCTCCAGGATGGAGTCAGTTTTAATCCTACCCATAAAAGTAGACAGGATGTCTGCCTCATGGACTAAAACTGGTAGTTGGTTCCACAGGAGAGGAGCCTAATAACAAAAAGATCTGCATCCCATTCCACTTTTAGAAATTCTAGAAACCACTAGTAAATAATAAATCAAATTAGTGGCTCGTTACCGTGCCTCTGCTGAGCTAAAATTTTTTATTGAGCTTTTAGATTTAGGTGTGTTTGAAAAGGTAAGCATTTAAAAGTTGCAGCATGGTAGCTGATGAGGAATGGACTTGAGCACACAGGCCCTAGACACTAAAGATGGGAAATGAGTCTACAACCAGGTCTCAGTGAAACACATACTATGCATGCACATTAGTAATGGTAAATGGTAAATGGCCTGTACTTATATAGCTTATATATAGCTACATTCAATCATTCACACATTCACACACACACTCAGCAACAGCTGCTCACTGGGGCTCACTGACAGAAGCGGGGCTTCCTACACTGGCGCCCTCGGGCCCCTCTGACCACCATCAGTAGACAATGCAGGTGAAGTGTCTTGCCCAAGGACACAACGACACTGAAAGCCAGAGCTGGGGCTTGAACCGTCAATGCTTTGATTTCAGGGCAAACTCATACATCCGACGCCACTGTCGCACTGTAATCCTTTTCTGATGTTCTGACTGGGTCCTTGTTGGAGTTTGTCCAACTAGTTTCCCAATATCTCAAATTGGCCATAACAATAAATGGAGGACAATTCCCTCTCTTTCCTCTCTTTACTACTACTCTGCATCCTCAAATCCTCCTTTCAGCTCATCTAAAATGTTGCATTTAAAAGATGTAAAACCACTATGGATAGTCTCTGTAAAAACAATGTTGCTGCTTTAGTTATTTGTCTTAAAATGTGCATGAGCTCTTTTTCACAAATTTTGCTTCTCAAGTGGGGCTCTTAGACACTTTTAGACATCGACAAATTTTATAGACTTTTGGATACACAGAGTGTATACAAAACGAAATTTCATGTAGTACAGCTTATCAGACAGTAAATGAACTTTTCCATTCCATAAAGTTAAGCAGTGATCAAATGTAAACAGTGTGGTATAAAAAAAACATGGTGCAAAAAACACATTGATATGGAAGTTCAGAGCATTAATATATACGGTGCAAATATGCAGTATTTTTGGTTTGGTGTTATCAGCGAGATGCAGAGTCTGTGACCTTTTTCAACAGTTCACCTGTCTGATGGCAGTGGGGAAAAAACTGTTGCAGAATTTGCTGGTCATGCATCGAATGCTGCGAAGCCTCTTCCCAGAGGGCAGCAGGGAGAAGAGTCCATGTTACGGACTCAGGACACGCAGCGCTGGGATGAAATGTCTTTTAATAGAGGGAAGAGGAGCCCTGACTATCTTCTCTGCTGTTCTTACTACTATTTTCACCTTCTTCCAGTCTGAGGCGCTGCAGCCTCCAAAGCACACAGTGAGACTGCTGGTCAGAACGCTCTCTATGGTGCTTCTGTAGAAGGTGGTGAGGATGGGTGGGGGCAGGTGGGCTCTCTTCCTTCTACACAGGATACAATACATATGCTTTTGTGCCCTTTTGACCAGTGAGGTGGTGTTTACAGTCTAGGTGAGGTTGTCTGTTTTGTGAACCCCCAGGAAATGTGTGTTGCTAACCTCCTCTACAGCTGAGCGGTGGATGAGCAGTGGAGCGTGGTTAGGCTGGTTCTTCCTGAAGTTGATGATGACATGATGATGATATTCTCCACATTCAGGTTCAGGCTATTATCTTTGAACTAGTCCACCAGCTGTTCGACCTCATCTCTATAGTCTCTGATGAGGCCCATAACCGTGGTGTAGTCTGCAAACTTCACGATGTGATTGGTCGTGAACTTGGGGCCACAGTCGTGTGTCATCAGAGTGAACAGTAGGTGGCTCAGGAGGGCATCAGAGGTGTTCTGTCTGACCCGGTTGACTGACGTCTGTCTGTGAAGAAGTCTAGCAGCCTATTACAGAGAGTTGCATTGAATCCCAGCTGTTCCAGTTTTCCTATCAGATGCAGTAGGATGATGGTGTTGAAAGCTGAACTGAAGTCCAGGAACAGCATCCGCACGTGGGTGTTCTTCTCCTCCAAGCGTGCCAGGCTCAGGTGGAGAGTAGAGGAGATGGCGTTCTCAGTGAAGCGGTTCCGAAATGGAACAGGTCGAATGTTGGGGGGAGACTTGAGACGACATGTTCTTAAACAAGCTTCTCAAAGCACTTCATCACAATAGGAGTCAGTGCAACAAACCTTTAGTTATTGAATCAGGTGACCTGAGGCTTGATTGGGACTGGAATTTTGGTGGCAGACTTAAAACATGCTGGGACTGTGGATTGGTCCATTGAGGTGTTAAAAATGTCTTATAGAGACACATTTGCCTGATAACATTATAAACTGGGATAATTTCAAAATGCAGTTTTTCATGTTGTACACCTTTTTTTTATCTGAAGTAAAGAATAAGCCAGTCTGTAACAGTGAGTATGTTGCCTGTCACTCTAAGATGGTGCAGAAAGCCCATGTATATATTGTAAGCACTGCCCTTCAGTAGTAGAGCTGTGCCATGGTGTCAGAAGGCTCAGAACGCAGGACCCAGAATTCAGATGAGACAGACAGTGATACTTTAATTGAAATTTCATTGAAAAGATAAAATGCAGCTGCTCCTCAGCTGTGGCGGGCTCACTGGATACACGGCAGGGATGGAGACTCAGGTCAGTGACTTTTGAAACTCAAATGGGAAACGACAATGAGTTTTGAAAGTCACCACCCTGGCAAAATTCAATGTGAGCACAAAAGAAGGAGTGAAGAGGAGCTCAACTCCACAGCTTGAAACTGAGCCTGTACCAGAGATCCAGGAGAAAAGAGGAACAGTGACCAGCAGCAGTCAGAACACGCAGGGATCCTGAAGGATAATCCAAACCATGTTCAGAAGACAGGTACAAGGTTGACAACAGGTGAAATCTAGGTAACAGTAACAAAACACAAGACAGGCAAAAACAGCAGAACTGGAGCAGCCAAAACTCAGAAGTCCAGGGGCAGTAACAGGTCAATATCAGGCAGAACAAACACTTCAAGAAACGCTAGAATTAGACTCGCTTGAAGCTTGAATAATCTGGCACCATCGGCTGGGATCCGGTTGCATAATTAGCAGAAGAACAGCCGGGTTGGAGCAAAGCAGATCAGAGTAAACCCAGCGTGTGGTGCCAAGATCATGACACATACTTCCATTCTGGTACCTCATGAAGTCACAGCGTCCTCTTACTGCAACCATATCATTAAGATTCTCTGCTGAGATTCCTCCACCTCTACCTGCCAGTCTTTCTGTAAACCTAAGCCCTTTATCTTAGTGGCAGTAAAGAAAAAAAAAAAAAGGCCTTCTGGTTAAATTGTTAAACCATACTAATTAGTCTGCATATTCATCCATGAGGAACTCTTATTAACGTTTTCTCTGTGTCTATTAACACCTCTCCGATATTCAATAATCTATTTCTTTTTACAAATACCACATGTTCATGTTCATTTAGATAAAGGAAATACAAATTTATAGAAGCACATTCGTTCACGTACACAACTACACACCCAGCAGTCCAGAGCGTCCTTCCTGATTCTTTGCATCCTTTGATATTTGTTTTAAAGGCTCTGTAATTGATTGCCTCCAAGCAATGTATGCCTAAGGGAGGTATGTGTACTGCCTGCTTGTCATTCACTTCACTACCAGATGTATTCTAGGAAGCTGTTCCCTGAGGTAAATCACAACAGTTTCAAATCATAAACCTACCAAGTACATCTTTCTTGTCTATTATATCTTACAGGTGTTCTTGTTTTTTTTTTTTCTATTTTAGCTAAAAGTCTTATTAAGCTGTTGTTTTTTTATCCCTCTGCTTTAATTTGTCTGAGACTGACAACAAAATACTCCCCTACTCAAGAATTTAAATAATGTTTTCTTATTAATTTCCAGTAAGAGTATTCAAAAACCCGTTGACACATGGTACACTGTTTGCACAAATAAGAGCAGGCAAACCTTGCTGCACACACACATACAAAACAAAATAACTGATTTATTTAAAATAATTGCAATTACAATTTCATGTACATAAAACAATAATAATGCTTAAAAATGACAAATAATATAGAAATAAAATAAATAAAGCAAATAAATAAAACTCAATGGCCTTACTGTCAGGATTCCTGTCTGTGTATGTGTTTGTGTTACTGTGTTTGTCTTCCTTCCTCCACAAGGAGGCGCCTGGTTCTCGTCCGCCTCCCTACACACCTGCTGTGAGTTACCTCATTAACGGAGCGCTCTTAAGCTGCTGACTGCCACTACCTTGACGCCAGAGTGTTTGCCAGTTTTGGGAAGTCATCCTGCAAACTGGATTTTTCTGACCTTCTCTCCCTGGAAGGATCATCTGAGCTTCAAGCTGAGTTGAGGATTTAAACTGGAGGTTTGAATCAACTTCTCCTCAAGAGATCGTTTGAGCTTCACACTGAAAAAGGGATTCATCTCCACTATGACCCGTTCAAGTACCGCAGGAAATCTGAGTGGCAGTCAGCTTCTCGATTCACCTATAGACAACCGCATTCTGGGTAAACCCTGTCCACCCTCCACCGAATCAGACAAACACTGGAACTACCGCACACAGACTGGAATCAAAGAGTCAACAACTTCTCTGGAAACGTGAGTCAGCAATCCATTTCTCCTCTTCAAGTTTGAGATTTAAATTTCCCACCCAGCCTGAACTAACCGCAGTGTCTTCCCCTCACCTTTCAGTTCCGGTTGAGCAGTGTTCAGAGCAACACTGGATTCTTGACAATCTCCTAAGTAAACCTGTTAAACTGGTCTGTTCCCTGGACTGTCTGTTTGGTCTTCTGCATTTTGGGTCTGATCTTTAGTTAAATCATGACACTTACAATAACTACAAACTACTGTTGCTTAAGAAAGTGAATTAAGGGTGTCCATACTTCTTCAAATTCTTGCTCTTTACCTGTGACTTTATACGTTAACTTTTCTAAGGTGGCATTGACATTTCTCTTATCCAATATTTTATAGAGGGTATTTCATTCTCTCTCCAAGATAGTGCAATCATCCTCCTGGCCTGCAGGAGGCCAAAGTAGGTCAGAGTCTTACTCAAGAATTTATTGAAGTTCATGGTTCAGGTGGATGACGACCCCTTTAAGTGCAGCCTACTGTACTCATTAAGGCAGGGGGGCTCTTTGTACAACTTTCATACCATTTCCATTTCCATTGGTAGCTGGTAATAAGTCAGTAAACAGTGTTGGGCACATTACTTTAAAAAAGTAATTAATTATAGTTACTAGTTACTTCTCCCAAAAAGTAATTAAGATACTAACTGATTTACTCTACAATAAAGGTAACTAGTAACTAGTAAAAGCAACTATTGCGTTACTTTAGCGTTTCTCGCCCCCGTAACCCTCACCACTCGGCCCCCACCTTCTCACCATGTGTTTCAAAAGCCAGCTGAATAAAGTGGATGACAAAGACAAGTACCTGCAGAGAGTTTTGCATTTATTGCAACTCAACGTAAATTACATCAGTGTGGAACGCTATCTGACGGGGCTTCTAAACCCCAACATATAGCGTTCCCCTCTTTTTAACAGGGCGGATCTTTCTTTTCAGATCTGCCTACCTACCTACCTACCTACCTACCTACCTACCTACCTACCTACCTACCTACCTACCTACCTACCTACCTACCTACCTACCTACCTACCTACCTACCTACCTACCCATCCATCCATCCATCCATCCATCCATCCATCCATCCATCCATCCATCCATCCATCCATCCATCGTTAATGCTCTCCGTAGTTACGCACCTTTAGCGAGTATACACATTTCCTGTCACTTGCGCAGTGAATCGTGCCGCCTGCGCTGTGCTGAGATGCAGCGGAAACCGTATCTGATGAGGAAACGCAGCTTGACGTTACACTGGTTTTATCCATCTGGAAAACGCTGTTTTGCTGCTGGAGTCCTCACTCTCCATTTCTCTGCGTGTGCTGTAAGTTAACACCGGCGAGCGGAAACACCCACCTACCCAACTAACAGACGGAATTCGACTATACATCAGCCATTCTCATCCTCCCCTCTGTCATGACAAGGCGCACACGAGTCCTATCATGAAAAAAATTTTAATTGTGTCTGCAAAAGGTGTCTGCAATGGTAACTGCGTTATAGTTACAGTCAAAGTAATTAGTTAGATTACTCGTTACTAAAAAGGTAACGACGTTAGTAACTACTTTCAATGGCGTTACTCCCATCACTGTCTGTAAATTTTCTTGTGGAGGAAATTTGTTTGTTAGTTGTTTTTGCATAATTGGTTTGATTCTATTTATTTTGTCTTTGATTCTATTTTTGGGAACTATAAACCTGTTTCAAGTTATGCCACTTTCATGCAGACCTAAGCCCATTCAATTTGTATCAATAATAACTCAATTCCATTCAGTTTATTTATATAGCGCCAATTCACATCACATTTCATCTCAAGGCACTTGACAGTACACCAGATCATACAATCAGATTGATTTAAAGTTTTCTATCTAAGGAAGAGCAGTTGATTGCATCAAATAATTGACTCTAAGGCAATGGAGAGAAAAAAAAATTCCTTTTAACAAGGAGAAACCTCCAGCCTTGAAGTAACAAATACTAGTTTCTCAGCATCAACCCTGACCAAGACCAAGATTTTACATCATTGACTGATTAAACAGCTTCTCATCCATCCATCCATCCATCCATCCATCCATCCATCCATCCATCCATCCATCCATCCATCCATCCATCCATCCATCCATCCATCCATCCATGCATCTATCCATCCATCCATCCATCCATCCATCCATCCATCCATCCATCCATCCATCCATCCATCCATCCATCCATCCATCCATCCATCCATCCATCCATCCATCCATCCATTAAATGGCAACTGAATGGGCACAGCTTTTGTAAACAGGCCAAATGCTCATTTTGTTAGTCAAGAAGCTCAGGCTGCTCATAGAACAAGCTGAGTTAAAGCGCACACACCCCTGCTACTAATATATGGGCAGCGTTTTGAGCTGAAGACAGAAACTTTATAGTGTTTGGGGTCTTGCCTTTGTGTCATCAACAAAGTTTCCAAATTAGCTAGATTTGTTTCTGGTTGCCTAAAAAAACTTACTAGAAGAATTTCAAAGTTGTTGGATAATAACAACAAAGTCACTGAAATGGCTTAAGTGCCAAATTGCCACGGTGAGGAGGTTTTAGTCTTTGTTGTTTTGATGTAATTCTGCCAGTTTACTATAAGGATTTGAATTTTCACAGGTTTTCTTTTTAAACTTTACTCTTACATACTGACAGGACTTGCTTTAAATAGAATATGAAGCTAACTTTCACAATGATAAGTGGAAAAAAAAACGTGGGGTTTTAGTTGTTAAATTTTGGCAACATTTATGCTATTATATCTCTGAATTATAGCTATCCGTCCCAGAGTCAAAACGATCTGCTCCTATAATAGATACTGAGATAATGCAAACAGACAAAGATAGAGCAGTATATCCTTCTTATAAGCTGTTTACCTGTTAAAATGTTAATAAATTGTTTGCTTTGTTAACTGATTAATTAGAATTGTGTATGATGTCATATTGTTATGATTTATGACTCCTCAAAACTGTCATCATGTTTAGTGGGAAGCAGATGCTATTATATTTAATAGTGATGCAGCTTATATAAATGATCTAAGCAGAGAGGGAGGAAAGCCAAGGGTTATTTGGCATCTGCAGTGTCTCTGGTTTTTATATAAACAGATCAACGGATCATCCAGATGAAACAAATGTGGAAAAGATCCAGTGTGTTTGTGTGAGTTGTGGGGGGTGGGGGGCGGGTGGATAAGTTTGCATTTTATTTTCACTTATCTTGCATACATTCAAAGCAACTATAAGAACGTTCTGCTGAATCTCCATTTTCCTTTAATCTTCAGCTGCAGTCTTTGCTGAAATGAAGCATAATGCACATCAATCAGAAACACCCGACATACACAGGATGATGGATGTATCAAAGATTAAATTAATGATATCTAACAGGTTATAAATATGTAAATAACTTTTTACCGCTTTGCCGTGTGGATGCGACTGCATGCCATGATTGTAACAGAAAATATTTTGACCCCGTCCGAAATCCGGTCCAAAAGGGGTTGGGGATGAGGTGGGGTGCGGGTTGGAGGGGACTCCATCTATGCATATCTGGTAGGAGGTGTATGAGGCATTTGGCTCAAAATGCCTCATACACCTTCCCACTTGCTCTGTTTTCTGAAATGTTGCCTTGATGTTCTTCGGTGGTTGCCATTTTAGATTATCCCCTTTTTTACTCATTAAACGCTGATTTCTAAGTTAGAGTTTTTGCCGTTTTTCTGTCTGGCTGATGTTGGACTGATTTTTGCAAAGAAGATGGACTTCAGGCTTTCTAGTCCTGACTTATTTCCTGAAGGTATATAGATAGACAGACAGACAGACACTAAGTATGTCCAGGTGGGAGTGGTCTACTTTATTTTTGCTCACTCTTCTCAGATAATTCTGTTTTGATACTCTTAGAAGCTATCTTTGCTGAAGTGCTACAAAACTGTCTACAACAACCCACAAAGCAACAAGTTCCATCCAACCATTTTCTGTCATACTTATTCCAAGTGGAGTTGGAGAGGTGCTGGTGCCTATCTCCAGCTGTCTACATACTAGAGGCGGGGTCCACCCTGGACAGGTCGCCAGTCCGTCGCAGGGCAACACAGAGACAAACAGGAGAAGCCCATGCATGAACAGGGAGAACATGCGAAGTCCATGCCGAAAGACCCCGGGCCGGGAATTGAACCAGGAACCTTCTTATTGCAAGGCAGCAGTGCTACCCACTGCGCAACTAAGCAGTGCACAACAAGTTTCATTGTGCTTTTATTTTGATATCTGACATTCAAAATGCAGTGGTGATGTGTCAACGTATTGCAAGTTACCCAATCACGTAGTTTTCCACAAGGAGACACAACATCGAATCGGCGTGTCATTAGACATGCACCCTATTTAATCGGTACACATCTGGCAGCTTGGCTTCAGATGTCCCACCACTACCAAAGGTAAGTTCACTTCATATAAAGTGAATGTCTTTGTAGAGACCTGATCAAAAGGGACTAAATGGAAAAGTAGTAGTCATTCCAAATTTCCTCACTTTCCTTGATGGGCCCTTGGCTGGTCTCTTACAATTCCTTTTTAAACAGTTATGTTTGTACTAAAATATTTTCTCTTTCATGACCTTAAAATCTCAATAGGCTGCCATTCAGCTGACTTTTGACTGGGAAGGGCTATTTAGAATGGCTGCTACTGTAGGTGATCAGAGGGAATGGGTGTTGTGAGTAATTGCTAAGGGAACTACATGGACAGCTTAGTAAATTTTGTACAGAAATGAAAAATCGAAATTTCTCTGTTAATTCGGCTGAACCAATCAGTGACTTGAGTTGATTGGGATGTGGGGTTAAGTAGCACCGCAGAGATGAAGCTTTTTTCTGTTAAAACTCACCAGATCTGGACCCCAAACAGATAGAAGTAGATGTTGGTTGTACACGGAGGGGTGCTGACATCGATGCCATCTTTTGGTTATCTAGATCACATACAACAGCATGACTCGCCCTCAGCCATGGTGAATGATGCAACTAAACCACAATAGAAACCAACATGAATGAAGATAATAATTGTGGGAAACTTCTGATCATCAACAGAGAATCATCAGCGAGCCTGGGTGAACCAAAAACAAATGCTGCGTAGTCCATCTAAAATAGAGCTGAGCTCCATCTCATTCGGACCTATGAAGCCCCCTTGCGTAAAATTGTGTGAGGTGAGATCAACCCCATTTGTTTTTAATGAGAGCTAAATTCCATGACCTCATCTGACATAATTTTCTGTCTGATCAGATGCAAAATCAGAATTGCCGTCTTCTGGGCTTTAAAGGCCAGAAAGCACCAACTGCCGGTTGTTTGTTTGTCGTTCGTTTTCAAATGGTTTGCTGCTGTCTGTTTGGAGCTTTCTGAACATGTGCAGCAAATGGACTGATCCAACACGGTGGACACTGGAGGGGGGGCTGAGACACACTTAACATCATAATTAAATTCTGTTTATTTCTCTAGCGCTAATTCACAACACGTCATCTCAAGGCACTTTACAGTACACCAGATCATACAGTTAAACTGATTCAAAGTTTTCTATCTAAGGAAAACCAGTTGCATCGACTCATTGACGCAAAGGCAATCCCTCAGGAAAACCAGTTGCATCGACTCATTGACTCAAAGGCAATCCCTCACACTAAGCATGCTTGTAGCGACAGAGGAGAGGAAAAACTCCCTTTTAACAGGAAAAAAACTCCTGCAGGACCAGGCTCAGTGTGAGCGGCCATCTGCCGAGGCCAGCTGGGGTTCAAGGAGACAGAAGCAGAGATACAAAAGCAACTGTAAAAGGCGGCCCCATCTAGGAAACACACAGCCAGACAGACGAGCTCAGAGCCAACTCCCATGTCAGAGGATGAAGAGAGCACATCCAGCCAGTCACGGTCAGAGAAACAGGACCACACTGGAAAACAGGCCAATCTCCAACATCTATAAACAAAGGTGTTGTTGGCAGCAGCACAGCTGATATGTCTCTCCAGGATGGAGTCACAGCCAAACAGGAACAGTAGAGGCAAAGCTACTATGAGAAAAAGCAGAGAGAGTAGAATGTTAGAGACTGAACTAATAGATTCTGCAGATTGGGAGAATTTGTTCTGAATGCATTTTGATGAAAGGATTTTTATCAAGAACATAATCAATGTGCACAAATGAGGAATAGTTGTATTATTCATGCATGTAAACAGAGTTTTATGGGGCCCCTAGGAACTTGGGGATCTAGGTATTGCCTAATGGTAAATCCTCCTGTGAAAGGCAGTATTCAAATGTTTTAGCCATGACCGTGACCATGACTTAGTTTAGTCTTTAGTCTGAGTCTGCAGTTAAAATTCACTCACCTCAGTAGGCAGAGAGCTTCAAATGCTTTTTACAAATGCCCACATACAAACATATTGTTGAAGGTTTTTATCCGGTAGCAGCAGATTTAATCTACGTGACAAAGATGAGCGGAGCGGAGTTTCACAGCTTTCTTCTTTTATTCATATCACGGAGTTGAACTTAAACATGGCATCTCTCTATCATTGCCTGAGCCGAACTGCACGTCTTGCGTGCTAACATCACACGTCTTATCACATACAAGTGATTGATTGGCTGAACCTACACAACATTCCCTGTCAAAATAAGAGCGTCACATATTAACATTTAACACCCCCACTCGCTCTTATTCCATTGCATAACATAGAAAACAAAATTACATAGAAAACAACTCATTAGATCTGAAAATAGAACTCATTACATGCCATTACCAAACATGTATGTTGCAAAGTTTCTCAACTTCAGCTTAGTAGCTGGCTTGGTCATAACATCAGCAATCATTTGCTCTGTAGGACAATACTCCAAAATAAACCTTCCATTGTTTACATTTTCCCTGATGAAGTGGTACTTAATGTCAATATGCTTACTTCTCTGTCTATTCACTGGATTCTTGGCCAATGCTATGGCACCTTGGTTATCTTCGTACACCTTTGTCTGTGCATATTGATGATTGTCAACACCACTTAACAGTTGCTCTAAGTAAAGGCCTTCCTGTATGGCTGATGCTAAGGCCATATACTCTGCCACACACGACGATAAAGCCACTGTTGGTTGTTTTCTTGTTTTCCATGAAACCAGAGCGCTTCCCTCATTTAAACTAGTACAATACCCTGATGTACTTCGCCTATCAACCGAATCTGATGCCCAGTCAGCATCACTGTAGACTCTTAGGCCTAGTTTTTCTGCCTCACTTCTCCTGAAGTACAATTTCTTCTCTTTTGTACCTTTGAGGTATCTGAACACGTGTTTAGCTGTGTTCCAGTGCTCCAGAGTTGGTTCAGTAAAGTGCTGGCAGAGTTTACTAACCACAAAGCTAATGTCAGGCCTAGTGCATGTGGATAGGTAAATCAAACTTCCTACGGCCTCCCTGTACTTTCTCGGTTCTTGCATTTTCTCTGCATCCTCGGTATATTCTAATTTGGGTTCACATGGTGTTTCTCTGGGCTTGCAGTCCTGCATGCCAAATCTGTCTAAAACTTTATTCACAAACTTCTCCTGTGACATTGTTACTACGCCATCTGCCTGTTCAAAATCTATCCCCAGGAAATGTTTCAGTTCACCCATATCTTTCATTTTGAACCTTTCAGTGAGCATCCGTTTCACCTTTTTCACCACATTCTCATTGTTTGCAGCAATGATGAGATCATCAACCCAAGCTATAATGATCACCTTCTCGTTGTTTCTCTCTAATGTGTAAACACATGTATCTGCAGCATTTTGGACGAAACCATTTTCAACTAGGCATGTGTGTAGCATTGCATTCCAATTTCTTCCCGATTGTTTTAACCCGTAAATGGATTTCTGTAGCTTGCACACTAACTTCTCACCTCTGTCTGATTTCATCTCAAACCCCTCAGGTTGCTCCATGTAGATTTCGCAATCAATTGGTGCATGTAAATAAGCTGTCTTAACATCCATCTGATGTAAGACTAAATTTTCCTGCACTGCTTTTTGCATCACAACCCTTACACTAGTCATGTCAGCAGTGGGTGAGAAGGTTTCGTCGTAATCTGTACCTGGTTTCTGATTATAGCCTTTTGCTACGTACCTTGCTTTGTACTTTTCAGACCCATCAATTTCGTTTTTCAACGCATAGACCCATCTACCCCCCACTGTCTGTTTGCCCGGTGGCAGCTGGGTCAGGGTGAACGCTTTGTTCTCCTCGAGAGATTGCATCTCTTCTTTCATTGCAGCTTTCCACTGCCTTGCTTTAGATGAGGTAATGGCGTCCTGGTAAGTATGAGGTATATCACACACTGCCCTGTAACAACAGTCCATGCAAGTGTTAAGATTGTCCTCTGTGTCACCTGTTTCATAGTCCTGCAGATGAACCGGCCTCCTCTTAGCTCTTGGTGGGTTCTTTCTGTGAACAGTCTGTGTGACTTCACCTGGCTGGGTACGTTCAGTCTTTTCAGGTGAACCACGAACACCACCACTTTCAACACTCTGACCTGCATTTTTCGGTTTCTCATCAAACCTCTCATCATCAGTGTTGTCAACCATGGTATGTATGTCCCCATAACCTGTATGTGACTGCTCTGTTTGTATACCTTTTTCGTTTGTCGTCCTAGTTGTGAATTTCACCAACCTATGTTTCTGCACCCTCTCTGTGTCTGGGTAATATACTGTACTAGATATGCCGGGCTGTTTTTGTCATAGCCTAGGAAAACGCCTTCATCACAGCGCGATTCCATTTTGCCCTTCTCTTGCTTGTAAGCAAAACATGCAGATCCAAACTTTTGCAATTTGGACAGGTTAGGTACATTGCCTGTGAACAGCTCGTATGCTGTCTTCTTTGTGCGCCTATTGTAACACCTGTTCCTTACATAAGCTGAGGTCTGAACAGCATAGTTCCATAAGTTATCAGATAACCCGCTTTCGATCAGTAGGCATCTGCTCATCTCATAGAGTGTCCTCCAACCTCTTTCTGCAGTGCCGTTTTGGTGGGGCGAGTAAGGCGCAGACGTCTCGTGTCTAATCCTGTTTCTCCTTAACAGTGTCTGGAACTCATGACCTGTAAATTCAGTACCGTTATCTGAACGGATACACTTGACCTGCCCGTAGGGGGCTATGTTCGCCAAGAATTTTTCTGTGGCCGTAACTGTGTCACTCTTAGACTTGAGAAAATACACAAACAAAATGCCTGAATAATCATCTGTAAATGACTGCACGTAACGATGTTCTTCTATGCTTGGAGTACGCATGGGGCCTGCCAAATCAGTGTGTACTAGCTCTAGGGGCCTTTTTGCTTTTCTATCTGGTTCCCTGTTTCTTGTCTGTGTAAATTTTCCCTGTGTGCACACCTCACATGACACATCCACCCCAGAAGAACCTCCCTTAATCTCCATGCCTTTCACCACACCTTGTAAATTTTTCACATCTTCATAATTACAGTGACCCAGTATCTGATGCCAGGTTTTCACATCATGACACACTTTTAGCTGGTCAGCATCCTTTTCAACAGTAGGTAAGTAATACAGGTTACCGTTCTCATGTATGTCGAAACTTTTACCGTCACTGCCGATTATTCGACTGTCCCCCTTTTCAAAGACCACCGTCGCACCTCCGTTGACTGCTCTCGACACCGAAAAGATGTCTTGTGGATATGTTGGCATGTAGAGCGCATCCCGTAGCTGCGCTCTGCTTTGTTGTCCTCTGCTGTCCAGCAGATGGATCACCGCGGTTCCTCTGCGTTGCGCCATCCCGTTGCACTTGCTTCCATCCGCCAACTCCACCGAATGGGAACTAGGCTGGAATGAATGGTCGAAGCTCTCGAACTTGCTGATATCGTTGATGATGTGGGAAGTCGCCCCCGCGTCCACCATGATCCCCTTCCTGTTCACGTTACCCGGTGGTCTCTCTCGCTGAACGTTGTTGGCCATGAAGAGGGAATCGTCAGCTCCATCTTGCTTCTCCGTGAATTTTCTGGCGCCATCTCGTTCCTGCTTCTTTTTGCAGATGGACTCCGCGTGCGTGGCGTTTCTGCAATGGCCGCACCAGACTCGCTTGTAGCATTTTCGCGCTCTGTGTCCCTTTATTCCACACTTGTAGCACGTCATGTCTCCATCGTCACTTTTTCTGTTATTTTCTGTTCTGCTTTGCCCTTTGCCCGATCTCGCATGGGTCTTCATCACATTGTCTGTATTTTGTTCTGTCATTTTCATTTTCTCAGACTCTTCGTAAACGCGCAGCCTTCGCTTGAAGTCGGCGAACGTGACATTGTCCTCATTCTGTGTCACATGCACCGCTAACGGCTTGAACGTCTCTGGTAGCCCGCCTAGCACCATGGCCACGATCAGTCCATCACTCAGAGTTTCCCCTGCTTCTCTTAACGATGTGATAATGCTCTCTGCCCTTATCAGATAATCAGTAACAGTCTCTTTTTCATTCATTTGCAATCTTGTCAGCGACGTATACATGTTAATAATTCTAGGCTTGCTTTTACCGGCGTAATGTTCCCGCAGTATCTTCAGTGCCTTTCTGCCATCATCAGCTGCCTCATGCCTGATTAGCGACAGGCTCTTGTCGTCGATTAGCCTTACCAGCTCGGCGTAGCAGTCGGCATTCTTCCGACGGTCGTCGTCGCTCGGTTGTTCTGGTTCATCTCCTAAAATTGTCCCTTTTAGCTTCAGGATGTGAAGGCAGCTCAAAAACCTTGTTTCCCACAGGTCGTATTTTTCTTCTGACCCGTCAAACAGCAACTGTGGTGCTCGAGCTCCAGTGGCTTGGCTGGCCATTGTCACCACGAGTCCGCCAAAACTTTTCCTCAGCTCCAAAAACTGAACGTTACCGCGTAATACGTCGCGTTTAACTAAGACTACTCACGCCCGCTGTCTTCGGCCCTGGGCCCATAACCTGTTGAAGGTTTTTATCCGGTAGCAGCAGATTTAATCTACGTGACAAAGATGAGCGGAGCGGAGTTTCACAGCTTTCTTCTTTTATTCATATCACGGAGTTGAACTTAAACATGGCATCTCTCTATCATTGCCTGAGCCGAACTGCACGTCTTGCGTGCTTACATCACACGTCTTATCACATACAAGTGATTGATTGGCTGAACCTACACAACATTCCCTGTCAAAATAAGAGCGTCACATATTAACATTTAACACATATACAACTTATTAATAACCATAATTAAGCACACAACAAAGATATATAATGTTACAGATCACTCAGACAACCACCAGTGCAATTGAGGCCGTGTTTAGTTCAGAGATGACTCTTGCATTAAAACTGCTCTTTAGTCTCTTTGTTTTGGTCTTCTTTGTCCTGAAATATCTGCCGGAGGGCAACAGTTCAAAAAATGCATGTCCAGGTTTGGTGCTTGATTTTATTATGCTGGAAGTGTGCAGCTGGTGATCTTCTCAGTTGAGCTGATGAATCACTGAAGCCTCTTCCTGTATGCTACTGTGCTTCTATTTAAAAATTTATATAAATATATGAGCTCAACTAAGGTTGTTTTCTTTATTTTTGAAAGACTGTAATCCCTACTATAACTGATGTTTCTCTTCATCAGGGGCGTGAATACCTACAACCAAAATGAGACGATACCCCTTACACAAACATATTTCATGGCTGAAAAACCTTGTACTGTTTCTGTTTATTTTAATGCACATGGATATGTGGTCATTTCTGTACTGTAGTCTTGGGGCTAAAGAGATGTAGATCACGGCATCATCCTGACAAATCGACCAATGTTCCACCACGTCCCTCTTTATCTGGTGGTAAGTCTGGACTTAATGAGTATTTCAAATCCAGCAAAGCTTAATGTCATCTGGGGTTTTGGATTGGATGCCTAAAAAGTTTGAAAAATTTGGCCTTTTGACAGACAAAGTTTCACTGTTTTCATAAATGCATCTTGAATCTTTATTAAAAACGTATTCTTCTGAAGCATCATGTTCAATTTAAGCCTAAAATCAAACAAGCTCCTTTTTCTATTTAAGAACAGAAAGGATTGTAGCACTATCAGATTTTTGTAGAAATTATCAAACCAAGAAGATTTTCTGGATTGCTTGATGTCACTGAAGCTTTGGAACAGCAATAATATTCATATTTGAACTATTAATCTCTATAAAACACACTCTGAATCATACAACAATAGATATTAAAGCCTTGAAAATGTGAATAATATTTTAGAAATATTTGCTTTCTTTGAACTATGGAACTTGATCGAACTCAATGTTTTGCTTGAAAAAAGAGTTAAGACACAGATAAAAAATATTTTAAATTTGTTTTTTTGCTGTTGGGCTGTTTCTTGTTAGTAGTACTGGCTGAAACATGAAGGACATCCTTGGAGAATCCATGTCTGCTTATCTGACATAATAAACATTAAAGATGCTTGAAAGGAATGATAGAATTTTTAGGTTTGGAAATCGAAGATACTGAAACAAGGACAGAAATGGCAGAATTCTGAACTCAATCATAACAGATATCCTGTCAAAAAGTAGAGGCACATTTTTCAAACCAGTTATTTGAAGTTACAATGCAAATGGCTGTTAACACCATTAACAAAGAGCATAAATCATGTCAGCAAATCATTGACTTTAGATTTCTACATGAACCTATAGCAGCTAACAAGAAGAACAAAACTAAAGTAGAAAGCAGGCGTGAGATTGGAGATGAAAAGGGATCCTAATCAGTTTTCTTTGCTAAAATGGTTTATTTAACGTTGGTCTTGAGCATTCACAGTTTGAAAAAACCTAGATGTAGGTAGACATATGCTGAGCTTGAATTCATGGGATGCGTCCTCCGAAGGCCAGATTCATTACGTCATAGACTCCTCGTTATGCGCCCAACAAATGTATCCTTTTTTTTGCCTGTTCTCTAAGGACTGGTCCGGTGTATCCTTTTGTTTGTGCTGTTTTAGCTTTGAAGAAATTAATCAAAAGGCAAAAGGTCAACCTGCCCCCCCACTTTTATGAAATCAGACAAAATTGGTGTCAAACATTTGTGTTACATTTGTGCTGGGTTTTGCAGCAAAAAGTTTAATTTGTGCTCCTACCATTCTAAAGGTGTAAAGAAAAATGTTTTCCAGGTGTCATCAGAGTTCAACCACGACCGTGGCCCTGCTCACATTTGCAAAAATAAATACATTTGGTGTCAATCAACTGTGATATGCTTGTGCTGGTTTTTCCAAAAATGTTTGTTTATGCCGGTATCATGTTTTTCCTGGTTAAAATTTAATTATTCATATTCATAGGTTAGCAACTTACAATTTATATGAAATTCACAGTTTCAGCATGAACAGATGTTTACTGGCCTTTGATGAACTATTACTAATATCATTAAAATGATAGCAGTACAAACATTTTATATATTTAGATATATGGGGGTTGGTTGACCTTTTGACCTTTAATCTTTCATAGCACAAATGTTTGACACTAATTTTGTCTATTTGGAAGAAGGTGGTGGTGGTGGTGTGGGATGGGGTGGGGTGGGGGGTTGTCGCACTTAACCCAGGTCTCCGACCTCAGAGGAAAAAGGTACTTAGTGCCGAACAGAACAGTGGTTGATTCAAAGTACAGTCAAATTGATTCAAAGTTTTCTATCTAAGGAAAACCAGTTGATTGCATCGACTCATTGACTCAAATGCAATCTCTCACACTAAGCATGCTTATAGCGACAGTGGAGAGGAAAAACTCCCTTTTAACGGGAAGCAACATCCAGCAGAACTAGGCTCAGTGTGAGCGGCCATCTGCTGAGGAAAGACTGGGGTTCAAGGAGACAGAATTGGAGATACAAAAAGCAGCTATAAAAGGCAGACCCATCCAGGAAACACCCAAACGAGCTCCGAGCCAGCTGTCATGTCAGAGAATGAAGAGAGCACATCCAGCCAGTCACGGTCAGAGAAACAGGACTACACTGGAAAACAGGCCGATCTCCAGCATCTACAAAAAAGGGCGGTGATGGAAGCAGCACAGCCAATGCTCCTCTCCAGCATGGCGTCACAGCCAAACAGGAACAGACGAGGCAAAGCTACTATGAGAAAAAGCAAAGAGAGAATAACGTTAGAGATTGAACTAACAGATTCTGCAGAGTGGGAGAATAGAGACAGAATAAAGCAGAATGAAAAAAATGTCCTCCAGCAGCCTAAGCCTATAGCAGCATAACTATAGACATAGCTCAGGATAACCTGAGCCACTCTAACTATAAGCTTTATCAAAAAGGAAACTTTTAAGCCTAGCCTTATAAGTAGACAGGGTGTCTGCCTCACAGACTAAAACTGGTAGTTGGTTCCACAGGAGAGGAGCCTGATCTGCCTCCCATTCTATGTTTAGAAATTGTACAGTGGGTGCTGGTAGGAAATGGACACTTCACTCACGCTCCCCGTGTTTCACGAATTGCGTGAAAAACATGTGACTACTATAGCCACTAGGTGGCAGTCTGAGTTCATTTCGGCGTCCCATGAGTCAGGATTAGATACCTGAATGAGTAGACTGGGAGGGGTGGTATGTTTTGCAAGCTGATAGCGTAGAGGGTAGGATGAATGGTCTGCAGTTCTAAAGATTGAGGGTTCGGTCCCAGCTGTGGCCGAGTTTATTATTCTTGCCTTAAATGTTTTTCTATTTTTTTTAATCACTTTTTTATTACATTGGACCATAGGGATTATCAGTCTACAGCTTCAATATCTTACTCTGATAATAACAGGCATATTGTTATACTATTTTTGTGTGTTTTTATTATTATTATCATTATTATTATTATTATCTAGCTGGTAAAAGTTTAAGTTCAGGCTGTAAAACCTGTCTGCTAGTTTAAAGTCTATCTTATTTATTTTAATATTTAACAAAAAGTAAATTATAAGGTAAACTGCTCTATTCGCACTCCTTGTAAGATGCTGTTTTACTTTTCATATTTTATATCCATATTTTTATCTTACTGCATATATAGGTCTATTATACTGCATGCCTTATAGCCACAGTGTTTAGATGTTTTTATAATTCTATTGGTGAATGAGAGATGGTGCGGCTCGGCTCATGTTCACGTGAAGCAGCAGATATGCAGCCCAGATGTGGAATTACTCGCAGTGAGTCTAAGACTTTATTATCTGCCGCGGGAGTTTGGTCACGTGGTCGTGCTGTGCGTTTACGTCCCTCCCTCTGCTGATGCAGCTGCTGTTTGTGAGCGGATCCAAAGCGTGGTAAACAAGTTTCAGACTAGAGTCTGAGACGGGAGTGGATTTTCACTCCTGTCCCGTCCCACTCCCACAGAAAAAAATTGTGTCCCGTCCCGATCCCGGGCCAGAGTAGAGATCTAAATCCTGTCCCGTCCCACTCCTGATGAAATTACTCCCACTCCCATCCCGCTCCCATTCAGTATGACTCCTGCCAGACATGGGCAATGAGGAGTCAACAAGTCATCTCCATGTCATGTATTTAATCTACCCAGCCAATTAACCAGGTGAGTCCAATCTGCACAGGTTAATTGACGGTGAAGATTGGACTCACCTGCTTCAGTGGCTGGGTAGAACAAATACATGACATGGAGATGACTTGTTGACTCCACATTGCCCATGTCTGACTCCTGCTCCCGCACCTCTCCCATTCTTGTTTTTTTTTTCGAGCGCGGGTGAAAAACTCAGAGCGGAAGTACTGTTGGTTTTTGGGTCGTGTAGTTTTTTTGACTCACATTATAGTGTAGGCTTCAAGGAAAAAAAATACAAAATGGCGGCACCGCGCCAGTACTGGATTTTTTTTCTTTCTTTCTATTTTATTTTATTTTTTGGCATCGATCCTAGTTTTTTTTTGTTATTATTGGTTTGCTCCCGCTCCCGTCTGCGCCCGTTAATGTTTAATCCTGTACCGTCCCAATCACGTGATCGTTACTAATACTGACTCCCATCCCACGGGAATTCCCTGACCCGAAAAAAATGTCAGCCTCTACTTCAGACCGAACACCCCTGCGCTCTCCTGCTCATCACAGCAGATTTCAACCCTGCCCCTCTCCGCTCACCTTATTTTTAAAGGCTTATGTATAACGTTGAATCTAGATTGTTCACTGGTAAACCAGAAGGGAAGATGAACACAGTGTGAAGGCAAGAACCTGTGCAAAAGAAATTTAGTTTAAGAAGTCATTTATTTAATAAGTCCCCCACCACTATTATAAATGCATTTAACAACACATCAAAAGTGATATATCCTCCTACCCCAATAATGTTGTCTCCTGATATGCTATTAACATAACTTAGAAGGTCCTAAAATAGAAATTGCCCATATCCATCTAGCATAGATGATGTTTTCATCCAAAATTGTACCTTCCTCTTCAAAGACAGCATCTTGTCCGAAAGGGATGAGTGGCAGAGCAGGCATCCACGTTAGGCTTAACTGTAACGGGGTAGCATCTCTAACATTAGCCGAACTGTTGCTAATGTTAATTCACCAGGACGTTTGTAATAAGGAAATGGAAGTGTTGTTTGACTTGCTCGGTTTATATTAACGATTCTTTGCAAATCATAAAGACAAATTAGTTAAAGTAAACTTATAAATGTTATTGTCATGATGTAGCAGGTTTGCTAGCCCAAATGCAGAACTCAACAGAACACACAGGCAGGAATAAAGTCCAATATTTATTGGCAAACACAGGTTTCCCTCCTGGGAGGCAGAGAAGACAGAGCAGGTCAGGTTCAGGTTTACAGATGAAAAGGTTGACAGACTTACAGGTTCACAGGTTTCTAACAGGCAGGGTGGCTCAGGTTTGCTTCCATAGCAAGGACAACAATCCAGCTCAGAGGGGAGCTTTCACTCAGCTTAAATAGGGAGAGATCCTTAATCAGTAGATAGGGATCAGCTGTTTCTGATGAGCGCCGGCTCTCAGGAGAAGATCCACGGCGCCCTCTGGTGGGCAAACCTCTGGATCCCAACAGTACCCCCCCTCAAGGGCGAATACCAGACGCCCAAAAACAAAAACCCAAAAACAAAAAACAACCCACCCAGGGCGAGCGAAGGGGGAAACAGGCAAGGAGGGCCAGGCACAGAAAAAGAAACAGGGTCCAGAACTCAAAACAACCCACCCAGGGTGGGCGAGGACAGGGAAAGTCTCAGGTGGCCTGCCGTGGGACCGGCAGCAAGGCAAAGTTCCAGGTTGCCGGCCGCGGGACCGGAGACAAGGCAGAGTCTCAGATGACCGGCCGCGGGGCCGGCAACAGGGCAGAGTTTCAGGTGGCCGGCGATGGGTCCGGCAGCAGGGCAGAGTCTCAGATGACCGGCAGTGGGGCCGGCAGCAGGGCAGAGTTTCAGGTGGCCAGCCGTGGAAACGGAGCTGAAGCATATACTCCGGAGGCCGGCCACGGGACCGGAGTCTCAGAAGCAGCTGGGGCCTTGGAGGAGGACGCCACCTCCGTTTCAGCAGGAAGCACCGAGGAGGACGCCGTCTCTGCTTCTGCAGGAACCCCGAGGAGGACGCCGTCTCTGCTGCTGCAGGAAGCTCCGAGGAGGACGCCGCCTCTGCTGCTGCAGAAGGCACAGAGGAGGACGCTGTTTCTGCTGCTGCGGGAAGCTCCGAGGAGGACGCCGCCTCCACTTCTGCAGCTCAGCAACAGGCTCAGACAGGGTCACCCACTGTGGCTCTGAATCAGGAACTGAGGAGGCCGTCGATTGCGGCTCCGCATCAGGAGCACCGGAAGCCGCCGATTGCGGTTCCGAATCAGGAGCACCAGAAGTCAACGACTGTGGCTCCGAATCAGGAGCACCGGAAGCCACCGACTGTGGCTCCGAATCATGAACAGAGGAGGCCGCCGATTGCGGCTCCGGAACAGCCTCAGAGGCTCTGGAACAGGCTCGGAAAGGGCCGCCCACTGCGGCTCTGGAACAGGATCAGACGGGGCCGCCCACTGCGGCTCTGGAACAGGATCAGACGGGGCCGCCCGCTGCGGCTCCGCTTCAGGAACAGGGGAAACCACAGACCGTGGCCCCAATTCGGGTGTCTGTGGAAGACACGGAGCAGGCTCAGGGGTCTCCAGACGGCTCAGAGCGGGCTCAGGGGTCTCCAGACGTTCCAGAATCTTCAGCCATCGACGGAACGAAACCGTCCAGTGTGGTTCCGTGGAGTTTGTCGGTTCCTCCTCATACATCCTCAGGAATGCCTCTGTTGGGTCTGCTGGGCTAGTCTGTTGGCTGGATTGTTCTGTCATGATGTAGCAGGTTAACTAGCCCAAATGCAGAACTCAACAGAACACACAGGCAGGAATAAAGTCCAATATTTATTGGCAAACACAGGTCTCCGTCCTGGGAGGCAGAGAAGACAGAGCAGGTTTACAGATGAAAAGGTTGACAGACTTACAGGTTCACAGGTTTCTAACAGGCAGGGTGGCTCAGGTTTGCTTCCATAGCAAGGACAACAATCCAGCTCAGAGGGGAGCTTTCACTCAGCTTAAATAGGGAGAGATCCTTAATCAGTAGATAGGGATCAGCTGTTTCTGATGAGCGCCGGCTCTCAGGAGAAGAGCCACGGTGCCCTCTGGTGGGCAAACCTCTGGATCCCAAGAGTTATTTAATATGTGAGCAATATTAACCTCAGCACGAACCGCCCCTCTCTGCCTCTGATTGACTTAGTGGTCGTCATGCCTACAGTTAACCGATGTAATCAGTAAAGCCAGTGAGTACTAGCCAATTAGAAGCAAAGTGACCCCTCACACCCCCACCATGGACTTTTCTCCCTGCTGCAGGTCCTACAGATTCTGCAACAGCTTTTTCCCCACTGCCATTGCTGAACTGTCTAAGAAAAAAAACTCAGTCACAGGCTCTGCATCACACTGATAACACCAGACCAAAAAGCACTCAACTCAAAAAATGTTTTTTTTCTACTGCTTTTTAGCACCATATATATTTATTGTTCTTTACACTCCCTGCCCTGAACTATACAAAACTGAATTTTGTTTTGTATACCCTCTGTGTATACAAAATGACAATAAAAGTTGTCTAAGCAAGTGATGGTTTTACCCTTCTTGGAAAAAATTTGAAATTTTTCTGAGAGATTCTGCTTAATAGTGCGGATCATGTGGGATTTAGAATTGGGTACATGCAATGCTAGTTGAAGAAGAAGTGGATATATGCTGTATACCTGCCTATACCCTGGACTACACCACTGGTCAAGCATAAACCAAGCTTTGATTTATGCACTCTTAAAACTCCTGATGGAAAAGTAATTTTGGGATCTGGTAGGTGTTCTGCTTGCATCTACAACCTTTAATCACAGGTTTTGCGGGTGCCCTCATGTGGGTAGTAGTTTGTACCCCTTCAGGTGTTTCTGCACACATGCAGCCTCTCCACTTCATCAGCTGAGATTTAAGGAGCCGAATGCTGACACTTCATTGCTGTTAATGTCCTGAGTCCTGGTTCTTTTCCCCTTGTTGTCATCTTTCTGCAGGTTGCTACTTATTCCTGGATCCTGTATCTGACTGTTTGCTCTGACTGTCCCAGACCATGGCCACTTCTCTACCACGATACTCGCTGGTGAACCAATTCTCCGCTGTACTTAGTCAGTGCTGCATTTTGTTCACCATCTCCCAAATAAACTTTCCGAACATACTCATCCTGGATAAACAAAACGCCAGTAATTATAAATTCTGATCAATCATTTGTTTTTGTAAAACAATTGTATTTTTGTAGTTTAACAAGTCATACATTGACTGTTTCAATTTGGATCTTACAGCCTGACCAAAAACTATTTACTCCACTACATGCCAAATATTAGAATATTTATTAAAAACGATCAAAAATGTATCTGTTTACCTTAGACCAGATTATCACATTGCCTCCTCAGCAGCCACCAAGGTATTATCACCCAGTTTTTAAAGTCAGGTTTGTAGAAGCAGGGAAGCCTCTAAAGCATTGGAGGGCAATGGGTCCCAAGGAGCAGGGTTAGGATCCACGCCATAGACCAGCAATCTACTCTTTCTTCAATGCCTACTGTATATTGCCAGTTGATTACATGACAACCATACAGAAGCAAATTAAGCCATATGGGCTGTTTAGAAAGACCCTGTTACACTCATGTGTCTGGATAAAGGAAGCTGGCATAGCTACACAGAAAAGAACAGATGCAAAGGGAGAACATTTTCTGAGCTGGAAAGGATTTATACTTCAGGAACTTCTTGTGGAAAGGTAGCAGAGCTATCAACTGCACAATCATACAAGCTTGAGCAGAAACAGCCAAACACGATGCAGTTCAGCTTCAGAGCAAGTTGCAACAACAGAAGGGCTTAAAAACGCAATGAACACATAAATCAAACTGCCATCCAGCCTCTTCTAGATCATAAAACAAATTGAAGGCAATGAAAAACTCCCAAAACTAAAAGTGTTGGTCCTAAAGTGTTGAGCAAGACTGAGAGGAATTTATTCCAGAAATAATAGTAAAGATATACAGTTTAACCGAGGGTGAGAATAAGTGCTGTGCTCTGTTACTAATCTATTTGAAATATAAACTTAAGGGCTGGTTATACTCCCTGCAGCAGTGTCACAGTGAGCTTGACACAGACCTTTTTGATTTATGCACAGACTTTTTAACCCTTTTAACATCCACCAAATTTTTAAATAATCCTTTTTGCATACCCAAATGTAAAAGCACATAACTAAAGAACTATAGGCCCATATTACATGTGTGATACTTCACTTGAAAGGTTGCACATTCTAGTTTTTGAAAATATAAATGAATAAACCACAGACTAAACAGTATAAGGTAAAACATGACTCATAGTTGTTTTTTTCTTTTTTTGAATAGCAGTAACAAAGACATGCTAGCTTCCAGAGCTGTGGGACTTTTAACTTCTGGAGACATCAGCGTCTCCAAACCTCTCCAAAACTCCCAAATTATTTAAAGTTCTGCTTTAACACAACAATCTAACTTTCCATCTAATTATCTAACAGTGTGCAATGATCCAGGGTCAGATCTGCCTCTGTGCCTTTTACGCCTGGCTATATATCTGGGCTGCATTATTCGAATTAGCCATGTTTAGCCTTGTTTTACAGGTAATTTAATTGGCTAGTGAGCCAAACATTGCCTGTAGACATAATCAATAGCAGCCAGACTTGAGGGTAAACATATAGTAAAGAGAATTGGTCCTAGCACTGATCCCTGTGGTACTTCACAGGTAACCCTGGAGCATGAGGAAGATTTATCATTTACATAAACAAACTGAAATCGGTCAGATAAATAAGATTTAAACCAGTCTAGTGCTGATTGTTTAATCCAAACAAAACATTTAAGTCTTTCTTAAAGAATATCATAACTAACTGGAATGCAGCACTAAAATCTAAGAAAAAGTCCATTATCTGAGGGCATGAGAATGTCTAAAGCCTGGCTTTAGAGATCATGTCACACACTTGTTTGGCAACTACTTTCTCGATTATGTTAGATAAGAAAGGAAGATTGGATATCAGTCAATAATTGACCAAGTCATCTGGGTGAACATTTGGTTTCTTAGTGTAAAGGTTTAATGACAGCAACCTTAAAAGCCTTTGGTACATAGTCCTGTAACAGTGAGAGATTCCCTTTGAGGAGATCAAATACCTCCTTAAATAACCTGGTTGGAACTGGATCTAACATACAAGTTGAAGGCTTAGATGAAGACAATATTTTTGCTGACTCTGAAAGTTCAACTGGATCAAAGCAGTCTAAACCCAGTTCAGATGCTATGGCTACCTCAAATGATAAACCAATCATAGTTAGAGGAGTGCTAATGATCTTATTTTAAATAAAATCAATATCTATAAAGATTCGCGCAAAGTCATTACTGCTAAGAGCAGGAGGAATGGACGGTTAAACTAAGCTATGGCTCTGGGTGAGTTTGGCAACTGTATTAAAAAGATATCTAGGATTATTCTTATTCTCCTCTATTAATGAGGAGAAATATGCTGCTCCTGCTTTACAAAGGGTCCTGTTATACAGCAGTAAACTATTTTTTCAGACTAGGTAGGATTCCTGTTGGCATGTGGAGCGATATTTTCTCTCCAGTTTATCAGCATCTTGCTTCAGTGTGCAGCTCTGTATAAAAACCAAGGAGCCAGCTTTCTATTTTTAAAGTTAATCTTTTTCAAAGGGGCTGCGTTGTCTAAGGCAGTACGTAAAGAACTAGCAACCCCATCAACAAAATCATCAACTCTGAACTCTGCAGCACTGCTTAGTGACACAGAGGAGAGAGAAAGAATTAAAAATTATAACTGCAATATCTGATAATGAAAAGCTAAAATTAAACTTTAGGGGGAGGGGAGCTCTGTTAAAGTTATGCTGAAGGTTATTAAAAAGTGGTCAGAGAGGACACAGGGTTGTGAGGAACTACTATTATTTCTTCACATTCTATGACATGTGTCAGCACAAGGTCCGAAGTATTAGAATGGACTATTCACCATTAAAACCAGTAGCGTAAAAAATAGCATTGAAGGCTGCACTTAAGCTATCGCCTTCAATGTCAGCATGGATGTCAGGAAGAAATCAGATAGGAACTCTGAAAATGGTTCTAAAAATTTAAAGTAAAGTCCTAATGGACGATACAAAGTTACAAAAAGACGAGGTTTTCTTGCTTTGCAATTTGGATGAGGGAAATTAAGGGTTAAATCTTCAAAAGAGTTGTTATTAGTAACTGATTTTGGAGTAATCAGTAAGTCAGACTGAAAGATTGTTACTACTCCTCCTCCTTGTCCAGAATATCTGGGTATGTGAAAATTTGAATAACTAGAAGGAGTTGCCTCATTTATGCTCACATAATTCTCTTGGCAACATAAATCAATGCGATTATCACAAATCCAATCATTAACTAACAGATTTTTTGAAGAAAAAGATTTTATGTTAAATAAACCACATTTAATCCTTTTAACCTTTCCCCCAATTGGAGTTATTTTTATTGGGATTTTAGCCACACCTGGCTTATAGCTAGTTAGTGCACAAAATCTTTGTAAATTCTGATAACTTAGAGGTAGGACTCATGCAAAATTGTCCCATTAATTAAAGGAATAGAACACCCAAAACATAATTAGCCTTCATTTTCTACTCACCCCCATGCTAAACAACACCCTGGAGTACTTTTTTGATATCTCAAATGCATCTGGAGATCTGGGAGGCTTCTTGCTGTCTGCTGACATTCAAATAATGGAGGTCTATGGCGCCCGAGACAGAAAGGTCCATAAAAGTCCACAAAAAACGTGTCAATATTCCTCCATACTGCTCGTCCAATGTATTCCAAGTGTCCTGAGTGGGTAGCATCCAGAATTTACTCGAAACTAAGTAATTTAGAATGTTTTTAGAGCATAAACAGTAGTGTATAGGATTTCCTGAAAGCGCGCACCTGCACGCTCACGACGCCTACGGAAGCCGGCAGACCAAACCAGATGAAAGTGCGCATTCAGCGTCTGCTCTGCCAATAATGCAAGCGTAGAAGAAGAAATGTGCTGTTTACCTGTGCAAAGAAAGAAACAACGAAAGAAAAATGTCTGAGGACTTCAATGTTGAGGAAGAGCATGAGTTCTTTGCTGAGCTGAATGCGCACTTCTGTCTGGGTTGGTCTGCCGCGGTTTCCGTAGAGTTGTGAACACGCTTTCAGGAAATCATATACACTACTGTTTATGCTCTAAAAACATTCTAAATGACTTCGTTTCGAGTAAATTCTGGATGCTACCCACTCAGGACACTTGGAATACATTGGACGAGCAGTATGGAGGAATATTGAAACATTTTTTGTGGACTTTTATGGACCTTTCTGCTTCGGGCGCTGGGCACCTCCATTATTTGAATGTCAGCAGACAGCAAGAAGGCTCCCAGATCTCCAGATGCATTTGAGATATCAAAAAAGTACTCCAGAGTGTTGTTCAGCATGGGGGTGAGTAGAAAATGAAGGCTAATCATGTTTTGGGTGTACTATTCCTTTAAAGAGCAAAAGATGGAGAGGCTTTAAATCTTGTTAAATATTAGCAGTGATGAGATAAAAATAATATGTACCTCAAACCCATTATCAACCTTTCATAAGGCGATCCCAAAATAATCTGGTTATTAATATATCAATATGACCAAAAAAAAAAACCCAACTGAAAACATTAATAGAGTTTTCCAGGAAATTCATTTAACAAAAGAATTGACTCATAAAGATTGAAGTTTTGGATTGCTTTGAAATAATCTAATTGCCGCATTGATGTCAGCAATAAAACAACTTTAATTGCAGATACTCAGCTGGTAAAATTTCGTTCCATGGTGTCAGAATGGAATATTTTCCTTTTCCTTTCCCCAAGAACTACTGATTTGACAGACACCCGGGTTTTTACCGTTAATGTAGTTCTTGTGGTATACAAGTCAAACCAAAACTCAAGGACTGAAACTCTCTGACCTGATGACTAGATTACTTTGTCCTCAAAAATGTCAAGTGGCTTCTTCATGTACTGTTGATGCTTAATCTCAAGGTGAAAGAGCTATTTTACAAATTGATTAACTGATGCACATTTTTTCAGGATTCCTGTCTGTGTATGTGTGTTTTCTGTGTTTGTCTTCCTTCCTCCACCATGAGGTGCCTGGTTCTGGTCCGCCTCTCTACACACCTGCTGTGAGTTACCTCATTAACGGAGCGCTCTTAAGCTGCTGACTGCCACTACCTCAACGCCAGAGTTTTTGCCAGTTTTGGGTACTCTAGCCAAGCTGAGTTTTGCTGAATCAAACTGAGTTCTTGTCAACCTTAGTTTTAATCTTGTTTTTGTCTTTGCCTCTCGGCAGGAAGTCATCCTGCAAACTGGATGTTTTAGACCTTCTCTCCCTGGAAGGATCATTTGAGCTTCAAACTAAGCTGACGATTCAAACTGGAGGTTTGAATCCCCTTTACTCAAGAGATCATTTGAGATTCACACTGAGTGAGGGATTCATCTCCACTACGACACGTTCAAGTACCGCAGGATTTCTGAGTGGCAGTCAGCTTCTCCGTTCGCGTACTAACAACCGCATTCTGGGTAAACCCTGTCCGCCCTCCACTGAGTCAGACAAACACTGAAACTTCCACACACAGACTGGAGTCTAAGAGTCAGCAACTTCTATGGAAACGTGCGTTATCTACCAAATTCTCCTCTTCAAGTTCGAGAATCAAAATTCCTACTGAGCCTGAACTAACCACAGTGTCTTCCTCTCACCTTTCTGTTCCAGTTGAGCAGTGTTCAGAGCAACACTGGATTTATCGCAAACTCCTAAATAAACCTGTTAAACCTTTCCACTGGTCTCTGTGGATTGGTCTCTCTGTATGTGGGTCCGAGCTCTTGATAAAATCATTACACATTTGTAGAAACATCTATGATTTACATCTATTTTGTGACTATATCACAGGATGTACTTTAGGAAATGTACTAATTTCCTAATTACATGATTGAACGCCACAGACTAAAACATAATCACTCAAAACTCTGAAGTTCTTGTCTGTTCAACTACAACTCAATATTAAATGAAGCATATGATTTAATGATGACATTAAAGGTTTGTCTTTGGATGATGGGAATGCAGCCTTCAGGAAAGTAAGGAAAGGTTAACAAAGAATTTCCAAACAGCGCCACAGAAATATTGCAAAGCTTCATAATTTTCGATTATTAGTGGAGGATTCAACATTTAAAATCAGGATGAAGCACCACTTGATACAGAGAGCCCGATGTTGAAGGTTAAGTCCTAGTTTGAGACCATTACTCTGCACCAATTAGCTCTGAGAGTCACAGCTGGGAACATTATCAAAAAAGAGAAATAAAGAACCGCTTATACATTTATAACTCATTTAATAAGTGGTTATGTGGTGCAGAAAAAAGTGTACTATTATAGTACTATTATCATATTGACATGTATTTTAAACATGATCATCTTATATGGGATTTAAACCAACCAACCCCTGAATAAGGTACCTCTATTACAGTAATAGCATATGTCCTGGTTATTAAGGCATAAAAGAAGATGTTCAGAGGAAAGAAATATGAGAGTTAACCTTTGACTTTGTAGAGGAGGCAATAAAAGAGCACTTCCACTGAGGGATCATTGCTAAAGTACATTTATATCATCTGTAGATTCTAATTAGGTGCGGCAGATCATGTCTTGGCTCTACTTGATACACCTCTAATTTCTGTAAATGACACAATCTAGTTTGGCAGCCCTCCTCTTATCTCATATAATAGAAATGCCTGTTAGAGAAATTCACGTCCCCAAGCTAATAAAGACCTTCATGCAAAAATCTGCTTTAGGTCCGCCTTTATTCTTGGGATCTCAGCCGAGCCAATTTTATACACTTGAACATTTTCATCCTGAGGCTATGCACCTGGAAAGAGGGCTTTACTCTGAAGTGTCAATGAAAGATAGAACCTTCGATGGCTTCATTAAAAGAAGAACTGTGAATAGAGAGCCTGTTCACACAGGGATGCTCAATGCTTTTAGCTGTCTAATATCTCGAAGATTTATTACCCCTCCCTTCCTTCCTTCTGTTCAATCACAGTGTCAATAATTTCTGATGCCTTGACATTATCCTTTGCAGCAGGATCTCGTCTTGTCAGACTACATAACTGGCTACAAACTCCTGTGTTATTATCTGTGAGCCAATGCAGCCCTTATGACCCCTAACATGCATCTCCCAAAACCAACATATGCGGTCCAGTTTAGTTTTAGAGGCTTTTGAATTTACTGCTAATTTTACATACACTAATTACTGCTCCTCCGTTATTTAACACTGTTTTTTTTTCTCTGTGTGTTGACTGTTTGCCTCTTACTTCCTACTTCTTTCCTCTACTTTTGCCTGTGTGGCAGAACTAGTGCACCACTCGCTGCTGCACACCTCCTGTTCCAGCATTGTTGGCTTCAGGCGGTTTCATCTCTACACTTTTTTTGTGTAGATACCTTACTCAGCTCTGTGTGGATGTAGCCCTCGTCTGACCCCTCCTTTCTGGCCAGTTTAACATGTGAGACGCTGCAGAAGCTGAAGCCCAGAACTACATAGCCCTCAGGTTAATGAAAGTTCCTTAAGCCAAAATTGTCCAGGTGGCATTGTTATTCTCTTTAATTCAATTCAATTCAGTTTATTTATATAGCGCCAAATTCACAACACATGTCATCTCAAGGCACTTTACAGTTCAACCAGATCATACAGTCAAATTGATACAAAGTTTTCTATCTAAGGAAAACCAGTTGATTGCATTGACTCATTGACTCAAATACAATCCCCCACACTAAGCATGCTTGTAGCGACAGTGGAGAGGAAAAACTCCCTTTTAACAGGAAGAAACCTCCAGCAGAACCAGGCTCAGTGTGAGCGGCCATCTGCCGAGGCCGACTGGGGTTCAAGGAGACAGAAGCAGAGATACAAAAAGCAGCTGTAAAAGGCGGCCCCGTCCAGGAAACACACAGCCAGGCAGACGAGCTCCAAGGCAGCTCCCATGCCAGAGGACGAAGAGAGCACATCCACTCAGTCACGGCCAGAGAGACAGGACCACACTGGAAAACAGGCCGATCTCCAACATCTATTAACAAGGGTGTTGATAGAAGCAGCACAGCTGATGTTTTTTTCCAGGATGACGTCACAGCCAAACAGGAACAGACGAGGCAAAGCTACTCTGAGGAAAAGCAGAGAGAGCAGAAGGTTAGAGATTGAACTAACAGATTCTGCAGAATAGGAGAACAGAGAGAAAATGAAGCAGAATGATGAAATGGGGGTCCCTATGTCCTCCAAAAGTCTAAGCCTATAGCAGCATAACTATAGAGATAGCTCAGGATAACCTGAGCCACCCTAACTATAAGCTTTATCAAAAATGAAAGTTTTAAGCCTAGCCTTAAAAGTAGACAGGGTGTCTGCCTCACGGACTAAAACTGGTAGTTGGTTCCACAGGAGAGGAGCCTGATAACTAAAAGATCTGCCTCCCATTCTACTTTTAGAAATTCTAGGAACCACTAGTAAACCTGCAGATTGAGAGCGAAGTGCTCTGTTAGGAACATAAGGAACAATCAGATCTCTGATATAAGATGGAGCTTGGCCATTTAAGGCTTTATATGTGAGAAGGAGGATTTTAAATTCTATTCTTGATTTAACAGGAAGCCAATGAAGAGAAGCCAGGATAGGAGAGATATGATCTCTCTTTTTCATTTTCATTAGAACTCTGGCTGCAGCATTTTGGATCAGCTGAAGGCTTTTAACTACAGTTTGTGGACTTCCTGATAGTAAAGAATTACAATAGTCCAGCCTTGAAGTAACAAATGCATGGACTAGTTTCTCAGCATCACCCCTGGACAGGATATTTCTAATTTTTGCAATGTTCCTCAGATGAAAGAAGGAAATTCTAGAAACCTCTTTGATATGGGATTTAATCAGTTTCTTTTTCAGAGACTCTGGTCCAAAGACTATAACTTCTGTTTTGTCTGCATTCAGAAGCAGAAAGTTAAGAGTCATCCAGGTTTTTATGTCTTCAAGACATGCCTGTAATCTATGTAATGGGTTAGCTTCATCTGGATTTATAGACAGATATAGCTGGGTATCATCAGCATAACAGTGGAAATTAATCCCATGCTGTCTAATAATTCTACCAATTGGGAGCATGTATAAAGTAAAGAGAATTGTACCTAGCACTGATCCCTGTGGTACTCCACAGGTAACCTTTGAGCGTGTTGAAGATCTATCATTAACATGAACAAACTGAATTCGATCAGATAGATAAGATTTAAACCAGTCTAGTGCTGTTCCTTTAATTCCAACAAAATATTCAAGTCTTTCTAAAAGAATATTATGGTCAACTGTATCAAATGCAGCACTAAGATCCAACAGGACGAGCACAGATACAAGTCCATTATCTGAGGCCATGAGAATATCATTAGTGACTTTCACCAGAGCTGTTTCAGTGCTATGATGAGCTCTAAAGCCAGACTGAAACTCTTCAAAAAGTTCATTATGGTGGAAGTGATCGCAAACTTGTTTGGCAACTACTTTCTCAAGAATTTTGGATAAGAAAGGAAGATTGGATATAGGTCTATAATTGACCAAGTCATCTGGGTCAAGAGACGGTTTCTTAAGCAGAGGTTTAATTACAGCAATCTTAAAAGCTTTAGGTACATATCCCTGTAACAGAGATAGATTAATCACATCTAAAATGGAGGAGGAGATCAAAGGGAATACCTCCTTAAATAACCTGGTTGGAACTGGATCTAACATACAAGTTGAAGGCTTAGATGAAGACAATAATTTTGCTAATTCAGAGAGTTCAACTGGATCAAAGCAGTCTAAACCCGGTTCAGATTCCATGACTACCTCAGGTACAATCGCGGATCGAGGAGTGCTTATGATCTTATTTTTAATAAGATCAATCTTATTTATAAAGAATCCCATAAAATCATTGCTGCTAAGAGCAGGTGGAATGGACGGTTCAACAGAGCTATGGCTCTGGGTGAGTTTGGCAACTGTATTAAAAAGAAATCTAGGATTATTCTTATTCTCCTCTATTAATGAGGAGAAGTATGCTGCTCTTGCTTTACAAAGAGTCCTCTTATACAGCAGTAAACCATTTTTCCAGACTAGGAAGGACTCTCGCAGGCCTGTGGAGCGATATTTTCTCTCCAGTTTCCTAGCATTTTGCTTCAAAGTACGCAGCTCTGCATTAAACCAAGGAGCAAGCTTTCTATTTTTAACGGTTTTCATTTTCAAAGGAGCTGCGTTGTCTAAGGCAATACGCAGAGAACTAGCAACCCCATCAACAAAATCATCAACCTGTGAAGGGGAATAAGCTAAGCTTTTGCACTCTGCAGCACTGCTCAGTGACACAGAGCAGAGAGAAAGTGAAGCAGATTCTTTAAAATTTATAACTGCACTATCTGATAAAGATCTACTAAAATTGAACCTTCTTTTGGGGGAGGAGAACTCTGTTAAAGTAATCCTGAAGGTTATTAGAAAGTGGTCAGAGAGGACAGGGTTGTGAGGAAATACTGTTATTTCTTCACATTCTATGCCGTATGTCAGCACAAGATCCAAAGTATGAAGATGAGAATGCGTGGGACTATTCACATTTTGAACAAAGCCAATAGTGTCTAAGATAGCATTAAAGGCTGCTCTTAAGCTATCGCCTTCAATGTCAGCATGGATGTTAAAATCTCCCACTATGATGACCCTGTCAGTATTTAATACCAAATCAGAAAGGAACTCTGAAAACTCATCTAAAAATTCAGAGTAAGGACCTGGTGGACGATACAAAGTTACAAAAAGAAGAGGTTTTCTTGCCTTGAAATTTGGATCAGGGAAATTAAGGGTTAAATGTTCAAAAGAGTTGTAGGTATTAATTGTTTTGGGAGTAATCAGTAAGTCAGACTGGAAGATTGTTGCTACTCCTCCTCCTCGCCCAGAACTTCTGGGGATGTGAAAATTTAAATAGCTTGAAGGAGTTGCCTCATTTATGCTCACATAATCCTCTTGCCAGCTGCATAAAGGACATACATGGTCCATTTAAGGAAAATTCAAATATCAGAAATCCTGACAAGCAGGTACCATCCCAATGACCTGCATTCAGACTCTGTTGTATTGAATAACCATGATAACATGGCAGAAAGCCTCAGGGCTTCCTGAAACTAGGTGAGATATTAGAATTATGCAAAAGCAGATATTGCAAAGAGATTTGTTGCTTTTCTTTTTTTTATTACAGCCTTTGCCCAGTTGCCCTTTCCAAGATTATTGTTTTTTTTGTGTGTTTTTGTTTTACACTGACTTTCACAATCAGTTCAGAGCTTACTTCCTGTGGGAATAGTATCATTCTGCAACATCAACCTCAGCGCTGTATACAACAATGATTAAAAAAAGGCGGCTGCCGTCATGAAATCAAGTTTATTTAAATGTCAGGGATGCACAGGCTTGTTCCTTATTCAGAGCTGAGGACAGGGGTTGTTAATATAGCTGCCATGTTTCTGCCTGCCGAGTCCCAGTACACACTCAATTACCAATGCACGATAAGTGCATGTGCAACGTTCCCACTGTGCTGCCTCCATCTGCATCTCAGTGGTTGGTATGTTTCATCCAATTGTTTTTCATGTGGGTGGAATCAGAGGCATGATGGCCTGATATTACAGATTTAATACAAGGAACAAGAAAACTAAATGGATTCCTGTTTAGTTAGAATATACTTCCTGAATTAAACGTTTTATTCTAAACAAGAGCAGTTTTATCTTTCATCTCCATTCAATGGTTTACAAGTCTGTGCAGGGTAAATTAAGAAGAGATCGGTGTGACTTTGCAGCATTATGGTCCTAATTGTGAAAGAATATAATTTTTAAAACCCTCTGAAGACCAACGTGTCCTCCCTCTCCTAGTCTCCGACTGTTAATGTGCCTGGTGAGTTATTACAGTAGATAAAGAGACTGTGACTCACTAGTCACCTTCTCCCAAGACAAATGGCTGCTTAATGGTGCTCAAACAGCATTTCCAATATGGATTAGCTTCGAATAACAGCACCATGTCCTGGTCTCATATACATGAGAACAAGTGAGGGATGAGAAGTATACAGAGCTAGCAAAGGTAGGGGATCTCTTTGGCATTGTTGTTGAGATGCCCTGAATAGAATCTGCTGCAGCATTGCAGAAGCTTGCTGGGGAACTGCTGTGAGCAGCCATCTCACCTCACTCATTAAAGGGAGTAATAAATCGCTGAGTATAGATCAGTGTCAAGGAGCTACGCTACTGTGTACTGGGAATCAATGAGCTGTGGAGGTGTGTGTGTATTAGCACTGTGGGTTTATTTCTCCCACTGCAGCCTAGTCTGGTTGAAAAAAGGCTCAGAATGAACATCATTGCAGTTGAGCTGATGGACACAGATTTCAGAATGTCTAAAGAGCCTAAAGAGCCCAAGGTTCGTTCAGTTCTTGCAATGTTAGCATCTTTACCCTCCATACAGTGCATAAAAAACAGCCAGATAGATCATGGAGAAATGATGGACAGAATTAGTCCACTCTGAGTCTTATAAGCTTGTTAGCATTTGCCCTTGAATTTTCAACAAAAGTTAGGTTATAACCACAGATCTTATTCTACTGAGGATAATTCGAAAGTGAAAATTAAAATACGGAGGTGGAGGAAGATCCTCTAATTAACATCAAGTGTAATAAATCTTAGTTACTGGTTAAAAGTAACAAATAGCTATTTAATTATGTCATAAATGCAGCTGCTCTGAAAAGGTTTGCTCGGAACCTTTGATGAACAAAAACTATGGTGAAATAGGACCCAATGAAGAAAGAGACAAAGGAAAAAATGATCGGAGAACGCGTGCTAACTCTGCAGCTGAGATATCCAGAGTTCAAGTGGGAGAACTGGTCAATGTTCATGAATTTCCGGTGCAATGACCGAACGCAATGATGAGATCACTCCATGATAAGCAAAGTGTCAGGTTGGGTGGAGGTTTGAGAGGAGGATCCAAATTCAGAGACTGAAGCTGGAAGTGGCTACTTGCAGATTTAATATCCAAAAGGTCATCAGAAGCAGAAATCCACAAACATAATCCACAGAATCCACAAAAATACTGAAAACCAGAAAACTCACATGAAGGGGAAGAAATAATGATGAACCAGCAAACAGCGAATGAACAGGAGGTGTATATATGGGAGAAAGAAACAAAGGCCAGCCTAATCAGCAGAATGGGACCAGGTGTGGACAGAGGTAGTTAGATGGGAGCTAGGGGAAAGGACACTGACATAAGAATGCAACAGTGTCATGATCTGGCCTGATTCCTCCACCTTAAAGGAGTAGTACACCCAAAACATGATTAGCCTTCATTTTCTACTCACCCCCATGCTGAACAACACTCTGGAGTACTTTTTTGATATCTCAAATGCATCTGGAGATCTGGGAGGCTTCTTGCTGTCTGCTGACATTCAAATAATGGAGGTCTATGGTGACCGAGACAGAAAGGTCCATAAAAGTCCACAAAAAACGTGTCAATATTCCTCCATACTGCTCGTCCAATGTATTCCAAGTGTCCTGAGTGGGTAGCATCCAGAATTTACTCGAAACGAAGTCATTTAGAATGTTTTTAGAGCATAAACAGTAGTGTATAGGATTTCCTGAAAGCGCGCACATGCGCGCTCACGACGCTACGGAAGCCGGCAGACCAAACCAGCGCATTCAGCTCGGCAAAGAACTCATGCTCTTCCTCAACACTGAAGTCCTCAGACATTTTTCTTTCATTGTTTCTTTCTTTGCACAGGTAAACAGCACATTTCTTCTTCTACGCTTGCATTATTGGCAGAGCAGACGCTGAATGCGCACTTTCATCTGGTTTGGTCTGCCGGCTTCCGTAGCGTCGTGAGCTCGCATGTGCGCGCTTTCAGGAAATCCTATACACTACTGTCTATGCTCTAAAAACATTCTAAATGACTTCTTTTCGAGTAAATTCTGGATGCTACCCACTCAGGACACTTGGAATACATTGGACGAGCAGTAAGGAGGAATATTGACACGTTTTTTGTGGACTTTTATGGACCTTTCTGTCTCGGTCACCATAGACCTCCATTATTTGAATGTCAGCAGACAGCAAGAAGCCTCCCAGATCTCCAGATGCATTTGAGATATCAAAAAAGTACTCCAGAGTGTTGTTCAGCATGGGGGTGAGTAGAAAATGAAGGCTAATCATGTTTTGGGTGTACTATTCCTTTAACTTGTTTATTTTTTTCACCTGCCGTTTTTCCTCCCTGCTGTGATTATCATTTATTCCTTTTCTTTATATTCAGTTCAGCCTGAGCATTTGGGGCCTGAGCATTATTTGTTTTCTGTTAGTCTGTCTGTTGAGTTTGTTTAGTTTATTCCACGGTTCAGGTCCTGGATCCTGGCGGCCAGTGGAAAGAGGGTTTTGTGTCTGTCTCATCTCCTGGTTGTTCACTGTTCCTCCCCTGCTGAGTCCTCAGGATTTTTGGCTCTATATGCGGTGAGGAAAAGTTTTCATCGCCGTAAGCCTGGCTCCAAGGAGGAGTCCAGATTAAAGGTGTTGTTCAAGTTCTGGTTCCACATCCTGTCTCTGCTACCCTCCACCACTGAGCCTGCCCTTCTGCACCTACACCTAATCCCTGTCTGCTCCTATTATTGTCCGCCTGGTCATGCTTCCTTAGACTCAGTCGGACTCTTAACCTGCCTGGGATCTTTTGGATGCCTGGAAGTCTGGATCCTGGCTCATCTGTCTGTTCCTGCCTGATCTGTATCCCTGTCCAGGATTGGCTTCCTTCAAGTCCTCCGGAGCTGGAGCACCGGGGACACTCTGGGTGACGTGCGCCGTGTCAGTCTTCAGTCTCCCACAGATTGAGTGATGCCCCGCCCCCCTCCTGCAGCAGCCACCAGCCACAGATCAGTAGAGGAACTTTAGTTTTGTTTGTTTATGTTTTTATTTATAAAACGTTTTGAACTTTCCAACTGGCTGTCTCACTTTGAATACAAACAGAGGTCAAACAAGTAATACTGAAGAACTCAAATACAATAAAAAATAACTAGAAAAACACAAAATAGACATAACACCATTGAAAACTCAAGGATAAGACTAGTCATTCTAAAAAAGTTAAAAACAATCCACTTGTCTATGTTTCCAAGTTTGAAGCCATTTCACTTCCCATCCAGGAAGCTTTCTCAATACAAAATGTCAGAATTAGCATTGAGTTTGAAGCTTTATAGAGTGGCCCAAAACTAAGCCTTGTTTTGGCTTAGAAAATGCAAATTGAACTCGAAGAAGGGGTCCACCACTTCGGAATGTGGAGTTGTTTGGGTTTTTTGTTGGCCTGCAATACCTGATACTGGTCTAAGAAAGGCATTAAGGGGAACTGTTGGCCTGGCTGACTAGGTGAGATGTTTTGGTCCCCTGCAAGTGGGTGGGGGTGAGATGATAGCGGGAAGGAATCAACTCTAACGCACATCTTAGGTTTTTTAAAGCGGAAATCTGAGTCCACCCCTCTTTTTGGTTTTTCTTTCTTAGATGGCTTCCTTCATGCCCCTTTCAAACTAGGGATGCACCGATGCCGATACTGGTATCGGCATCTGGCCCGATACCACGTGCTTGTACTCGTACTTGTATCCGTAAATGTGTACCGACCCTACGGGGCCGGATACTAGCATACATTTCAAGCAGCGAAGAAGACCGCAGTGTGACGTCAAGAACCAGCCAGCCAGAGTATAGAGAAGGAGGGAGCGAACACAAAAAGAGAGTTAGCATGTCCGCTATTTGGAAATATTTATATAAGTGAACGAGGACGACAAAAGTAAGGCTGTTTGCAAAATATGCAAATCAAAGTTTTCAAGGGGAGGAACAAACCCTAATAGTTACAACACAAGTAACCTAATAAAACATCTTAAGACGCAACATGATGCCGAATACAAGGAGTTCTCTCACGGCGGTGGGAAACTACAACATTCAACTTTGCCGCAAACGCTGAAGAAGCGGGAGAAGATGTCCAGAGACAATCCACACGCAATGAAGATAACAGAAGCTTTTACCCAATACAATGCCCTGGATGACCAGCCATTATCCGTCGTTGAAAATATTGGATTCCGACGTGTTCTGAGTGTACTGGAGCCGAGGTATGAAATTCCTAGTCGCCAATACATCACTGACCGGGAGCTGCCGAAACTATATGACTTTGTGAAAAGACATATTCAAAGCCTTTTGCAAGATGTCTCAGCGATTAGCTTGACAACTGATATCTGGACGAGCAGCGTTAGCCCGGTGTCACTCATCAGCCTAACTGCGCAATGGGTTGACAAAGATTTTACCCTGCAGAGTCTTCCATGCAAAACAATTTCGGGGATCACACACTAGCCAAGCCATCGCGGATGTGTTTGATGAGATGCTCCGGAAGTGGGGCATTCCCAAAACTTTGATTCATGTTGTGCTACGTGACAACGCTAAAAACATGATAAAAGCCATAACGGATGCCGGACTTCAGAGCCTTCCATGTTTCGCACACACACTCCAGCTGGTGGTTAACGAAGGGCTTCTGGTCCAGAGGAGTGTGACTGATGCTGTCGCTATCGGCCGGAAAATCGTAAGACATTTTAAACACTCCACGTTAGCTTACTCACGGCTGGAAGATATTCAGCTGCAGCTCAACCAACCAACAAAAAGATTGCAACAGGATGTACAGACCCGCTGGAACAGCACATTTTACATGATACAGTCTCTCATTGAGCAGAAGCGTGCCCTTGGAATATATGGATCTGAAAACGAGCTTCCAGAGAATCTCGCCGCTCACCAGTGGGCACTTTTGGAAAAAACTGTCGCTGTTCTGGCTCCGTTTGGAGAGCTTACAAGAAAAGTAAGCTGCTCTGATGCATTGGCATCAGATGTGATCCCTGCTGTGACTGTGCTTCTCAGAATCCTGAACAGAGAAATTGATGATGATCAGGGTATCAAAACAATGAAGTCGACCTTAGCTGCAGCTGTGAAGAGGTGCTTCACTGACATGGAGAAGATCCCCCTCTACTGCATTGCAACTCTGCTGGATCCAAGGTAAAAGTCTGCCCATTTTTGTTTAGCATATTAGAATATGATCAAAACAGAATCAATTAAGCTAAAACGTTTTGAAAAATGTAATTAAACATTTATTTAGAATAATGCAATTGCACTTATGGCATTTAACATACTACACAATAAGCTTACTTTAAGTTACATGATATGATTTACAAATTTTTACCTAACAATTTAAACACTAGCCTATCCATAAAAAGGAAATTTATTTTATTTTTTTCTGTTGTAGGTACAAAGATTTTTCTCAAACGTCAACATTGCCATGGATGCCAAAGAAATGCTGAAGGTGGAGTTGCAGAGTGTGAATAAAGGAGAGCCAAAAGAGAATCTTGAAGAGCCACCCGCTAGAAGGCTTCGTATGATACAAGCTAGCAGCAGTCTGGACAGAGTTTTTGAGGAGATAACGGAAGAACAACAGTCATCTTCAACAAGCCATGCCACCCCAGTGGGTGCTGCCATTCAGTTAGAGACCTACCTTGGAGAGACTACAATTGCTCGAGAAGAAAACCCACTGCAGTTCTGGGGTGTTAATAAAATTTGGTTTCCTGCTTTGGCTAAAATGTCCCAGAGGTACCTCTCAGCTCCATGTACCAGTGTAGAAAGTGAGAGACTTTTTAGCTCAGTTTCACACATCATAAATGAAGAAAGAAACAGATTAAGTGCAGCAAATGCAGAGATGTTGCTTTTCATCAAGAAAAACTTGCCCCTCACTTTCTTAAAATAGGTTCCAACCTAAAAGACAAGCTTTACAAAAAGCTTTACAAAAAGTTTTAAATGAAAAAAAAAATTTAAGGTAAGTTTATTTTTAAGCGAAATGATACACAATGTCAAGAAAAACTCATTACCATATTTAAAACTTCATTATACTGTATAATAATTGATTTAGAAGCTCAAACTTAAACACATACAGGGTAGATACAGTGCTCTGTTTCATTTCTTGGATTTAATGATGTTGTCTTCCCCTCATATATGGGATATGAAAATGTGGTTAAACATTTTAAATTAAAAAAAGCAATGAAAGCTTAAAGGTCATGGTGTTTGGGGGATGAGGACGATGTATGATGGTGTGTATAATGAGCTGGGGCTTGAGATCATGCAAACTCGTTCAAAAACCAGAGAAATATCTCTTTCATCTAGGGGATCAGAGCCAGGAAATGGAAATGTCAATATGATGATTTACTCAGTGCTAGAATTCCTGTAAAAAAAAGAAAAAAACAATACAGTGGATTTTTAAAGAATTGAAAAGCTGAGATTAAGCAAGAGACAGGGCAAGCAGAGCATACATCATAGAAGCTTCGGAAAAGCCGCAGAGATCTGAAGCAAAGGAAGAAGACTCTGTTCGTGGGATGACTTCCTTTCAATAAATCTGGCTGCCATGGAATCAGAGAAAGGACTCAAAAGTAAAATCCATGAGAAGTCAAGTTTGTCAAGTTTGTTTGCAAAAAACTGACTATGGATATGACATACGTGTTAGGGTTTCTGTTTGTGAGAGATGTTTTGTGTTTTCCTTTTTTTGGCCTGGAGGGCCTCTTCTGGTTTACCACCCACACCTGCGGCTCGTTTGGTCATTACCAGAGGAGTATATGAGCAGCGGACTGTCACCACCTCCACACCAGAGTGTTTGCCAGTATTGGGTACTCTAGCCTCACTGAGATTAGCTGAGTCTAACCTTCTGAGCTTTTTGTCTCTATTTGCCCAGGGTTCTAACCCTTTGTCTCCTTTGTGGTCTCCAGCAGGATAACTTCCTGGTCTACTGGATGAGCCTGGTTCTTCAAGCCTCGGAAGGAATCAATCGTCTCCCTGAGATTCAAGGTTAGCTGTCCACTTCAGGAAAACTTGTTCATAGTCCGCTCCGCTGCTCCTCTCGATCACTACCTTTCTGCTTGTCAGCCCTCCAGCCAAATATCACACAGTCTGTAAAGTCCCCACAAACAGGAATCAAGGAGCATCCTCAAGTCTACCTCTGTGAGTTCTTCCCTGCCTTAATTTAAGCTTAGACCTGAAAAATCCCACGGACCTTGAACTCACCACTTTGATCTCCCTGTATTGTTTCCGGTTCCGGTTCACCTGACCATTGGATATTTCCCAGCTGAGAATCCTCCTTTGTTCTCTTTGAGTTATCCCCTTCCAATAAACTGTTAAACTTTTCATCCGCCTCTGAGTTGTTTCTGCATGTGGGCAAAACATCTGAAACCCATCATGACAATATGATTTACACTACTCTTTTGAAACCATGCCGAGCATGGTGACTGAGATAACTTGTTGAGTGTAAATGGCATGCAAAACTGAACAGACTGTGCCAAACACAACCGAAGTGCGGTGCACTGGCACAAGTTCATCAGCAGGCATCGGCGCAGTCCAGTTTTGATTCATCCAGGCTTGATGCTCAGATAAAAAAGAGCAGATGAGCAGACTGCCTCATCTCCTTACAGTCAGCCTCTGTAATAATGAAATTTCAGATATTCATAAAAATACTAGCTTCCCTACCATGCCACATGATTTCCAGTGATGAATCTGCTTATCAGTCTGATGAACCTTAATATCTGTCATTGTTTCCTGAGTCTCTAAGCCCTGATTAGACTTTTGCTTGTTGTATCTACTTCCGAAAAGCAGACTGTCAAGTAAATTCACCAAAGGCTGCCCTCTTTGCCTGACTCTCCTCAAACAACGACATATCACAATTATAACCAAACTTCCTGAATGTAATGGGTGCTGCCATGATTTGCTTGTTTCCCTCTAGAGAGCAGTAGTTCAATAGACTACTAGTCACTAGGAGGCGAAGAACTGTGCCTATGTGATGTGTAAACGGTTGCAAGGAACTGAACTCGGCATGGTTAACTGATCCGAGTTTGCTTCGAACTTCCCATAGATCTGTTTTCAGAGGGTAGTGTAAATGAGGCTATAAACTTAGGCAACTTTTATTGTAATTTTGTGTACAGAGAGTGTATACTTTTACGGCTGCAGGAAAGGTATCTACATTACAAAACGAAATATCATTTTTAACTGCTTTCAGAACATGTCCTTTCCCTTAAGTGCAGCAGTGATCAAATGTAAACAGTGTTGGAGAGAAGACGGTGCAAAAACGCATTAATGTGGAAGTTCAGAGCATTACTATAAATTGTGCACATTTTTGACATGATTTAGATTTTGTTCAACAGTTCAGCAGTGTAATGGCAGTGGGGAAGAAACTGTTGAAGAATCTGGTGGACCTGCATCGAATGCTGCGAAGCTTCTTCCCAGAGGGCAGCAGGAAGAACAGTCCAAGGGAGTGGTGTGAGTGGTCATTGATGATGTTACTGGCCCAGGACACGCAGCGCTGGGATGAAATGTCTTTAACGGAGTGAAGAGGAGCCTCGATGATCCTTTCTGCTGTTCTCACCACTCTTCTCCCTTTCTTCCAGTCTGCGTCACTCTAGCCTCCACACCACACAGTGAGACAGCTGGTCAGAACGCTCTCTGTGGTGCCTCTGTATAAGGTCATAAGGATGGGTGGGGGCAGGTGGGCTCTCCTCACCCACTGCATAAATTAAAATTTCTTTTGTGCCCTTTTGAAGAGTGAGGTGGTGTTTACAGTCTGGGGGAGGTTGTCTGTGATGTGCACCCCAAGGAATGTGGTGGTGCCGACCACCTCTACAGCTGAGCTGTTGATGAACAGCGGAGCATTATTAGGCCGTTTTTTCCTGAAGTTGATGATGATCTCGTCATCAACTTCGTCTCCTCCACGTTCAGGATCAGGCTCTTATCCAGTTTGCCTGTCAGATACTGTGGGATGATGGTGTTGAAAGCTGAACTGAAGACCAAGAACAGCATCCACACATGGGTGTTCTTCTCCTCCAGGTGTGCTAGGCTCAGGTGAAAAGCAGAGGAGATGGCATCTTCAGTGGAGCCATTCCATCTGTAGGAAATGGGATATGAAGTCTAGTGGAAGTTAGTTGAGGACCCAAATGCAAAGTTTATTTCTTGCAGATTTAATTTTGATGTAGATGGTTACATAGGCAAAAATCCAGAAATAATAAACAGGTAACCAAAACTAGAAGCCATCAGACAGAAACATATATGAGGAGTGGAGAGGATCCCGCTTTGATGTACTGGACAGGAGGTGTATTTATGGGAGACAGGACAATTAATGGGTTAGTCACTGATAGGGAGCAGGTGTTGATAGAAGTAACTAAAAGGGAGCTACTGTAAGAGAAAGGAGACTGCCACAAGGGTCAAAAGAGGATAACTCTAAAAAATACAACACTACTTAAGTATAACTAGAAAACAACTAGAATGACAGAAAAAGAAAAAGGAAACCAACGACCAAGACAACATAGAATGACATAAATCAAAGTGTAACTGAAAACTCAAAAAGTAACTTAAACAGAATGAAAAATTCCAAAAAGGACAGAATCATGACAATGGGCTGCAGTTAGAATGAAAGTTTTAAAGGATAGAAAATAGACACTTCGGTTGAAATATAAAGATTAATGCAAGAACAGGCTCTGAAAATAAGCAAGCAATCCGGTTAAATGATTTCAATAAAAAGAAAATATATTGCACTTGGTGCAATAAAACATCATTCAAAGTGTGCCTAAGTGTGCTTTGTCTGAAATTCAAAAGATGCTCGGACTCTTTTTATAATGATGTTTTTTTCATAAGAGAGGAAAGGATAATGCTGGTATGTCTTTGGTTCTGTGGTTCCAAGTACAGCTATAGGTGCATGGGGGCAAGAAAATCTTACTGGGACTTTAAAGATTAAAGCATAATAATATACAATAAACCAAAGCTGTTCATTTTAAAACATAATCTTAACTGAGTGATCATGGCTGTTCTGACGATCTCGGCACTGGTGCTGGCTTACTCTCCAACTCCTCACACCACCTGCTCACTCCACCCTGCCTGCAATTATCACTAATTGGTCCCACCTCTATATATAGCTCATTTGGATCTGTTCCCAGTGCCAGATCGTCTCAAACCAACTATTGAGTACCTTCCAGCTTTTCTACATTTTGCCTGCCTACCTGTTACCTGACCTGTTTTTGCCTTTTTTTCTCCGAGCCTGCCTGACCCCTTATCTGATCCTGACTGCCTGTCCAGAATCCAAACCAGACCCGCCTCTGAACCCTTGCATCAGTTCTGCCTTGGATTACCTGCCTCTGAGCCTGAACCCCACTCAGTCAGTGAGTAACCGAGTCTGCCTAACTCTTTTGCTTCTCTCAACCTGCCAGTAAACGGACCCTCAAACGGACCTGGACCTCTCTTCTGGATTGCCCCTCTGTATCTTCGCTTGGATCCCGTCTCTGAATCCATAAACGAACTGTCTCTGGAGCTCATCGGCCTCAGTCCTCAGCTAACCATCCGCCGCTCAACGGCCACCGCTTCCACAAGCCCCTTCATCATACAGACTCCTGCCCCGGACCCAAAAATGTTGCCAGCCGCCCACTCTGAGACCCAGTAACAAGGGATTTCCTGACTGAGAGCCACCTGCACACCCCCTGCGCCTCCCATTATTAATAAAATCTGTTGCATTCCACTGACCTGTCTGAGCTGTTTCCTGGGTCCAATATCCTGTACATTACAGTACGATCTGGCCAAAGACATGGACCCATCACCAGACGGTCAGTGGCAGGCCGGCGTGGAAAAATTAAATTCAGACTTAGAAACTTAGTGACCGAAATTTTACACCATCTTCATAACCAGGCTTCCCCAGCCCAGCCACTTCCGCAAACAGTTCCTGATTCTGCGTCATGTGCTGTGACGTCATTTCCTGAACCGCATCTGACCCCGCCAGAGCTCTTTAGGGGCGATCCCGAGCATTGCCGGGCTTTTCTCACCCAATGCGAGATTCATTTTGAACTGCAACCCTCCTCCTACCCCACTGAGCGTTCAAGAGTTGCTTATGTTATTTCCCTTCTCACTGGTAAAGCGAGACTGTGGGGAACCTCTGAGTGGCAGAACGACTCCCCATTATGCCACTCGTATTATGAGTTCTCCAGGGAGTTAATTAGAGTGTTCAGCCCAATGTTGCCCTGCAGGGATTCCACTAGGGGGCTTTTGTGTCTTAGACAAGGAGACAGGCCAGTTTCTGAATACATCATTAACTTTCACCTTTTAGCGGCCGAAAGCCCGTGGAACGAGCCCGCCCTCATGGATGTCTTTATCACTGGGTTGAACGACAGAATTAAAGATGAGCTCGCTACCAGAAATTACCCTAGAACCCTGAAGCAACTAGAGGACTTAGCAACCCGCATTGATCTCCGTCCAATGGAACGGCGGAGGGAACGCCGCTCTTCTCTTTCCCGTCCATCTTCGTCCTCCCCTAATCAGGCAGCGCTGCCGCCCCCTCGGGTTCTGGCAGACCCTGAGCCTATGCAGCTAGGGAGAACTAGACTCACTATTGAAGAGCGGCGCCGCAGGTTCCAACATAACCTCTGTCTCTACTGTGGAGGAGAGGGACACCGAGCCAACACCTGTCCGTTAAAAGGGCAGGCTCAGTAGGGGGGGGAGATCCCTACTGAGTCATACCGGGGTCTACGTCTCCTCTGATTTTCTGCTACCTGCTACTATTTCTGTCTCTGCAAGAACTCATAACCTGTCTTTCTTTATTGATTCTGGGGCCGATACCGGTTTATGGATGAAGGACTGGCCAAGAGACTTAACATCCAGCTTCATCCAGATCCATCTCCTCACAGCATCCTAGCACTGGACGGCCATAAATTGCATCACTCTTATCTGGTCTCCGAACCTGTCGGGCTTCTGATTGGAGGTAATCACAGGGAAGTCATCACATTTATGATCATTAACTCTCCTCAGGTCCCCATTGTCTTGGGCAGCACCTGGCTCAAGAAACACAACCCACTTATAGACTGGCGGAGGGGTTTTGTCACTGGCTGGGCTCCTTCCTGTTCTGCCTCCTGTTTGAGGTCGGCCCAACCTCTCCAGTCACCCGTGAGTAAGCCGGAGGAGACCTACCCTGACCTTTCCCGGGTTCCCTCTGAGTATCACGATCTTAAGGAGGTGTTTAATAAAGCCAAAGCCACTAGTCTGCCCCCTCACCGCCCTTATGACTGTTGCATCGACCTGCTCCCCGGAACCACTCCCCCTAGGGGCCGACTTCTTTCTCTGTCTCCCCCTGAGTCTGAGGCCATGCAGAAGTATATTGAGGATTATCTGAGGGCAGGTATTATCCGTCCCTCCTCCTCACCTGCTGGCGCAGGGTTTTTTTTGTGGGGAAGAAGGATGGTTCATTCCGTCCCTGCATTGACTACAGGGGGCTGAATGACATCTCGGTTAAGAACCGATTCCCTATTCCTCTGATGAACACGGCATTCATTCAGGTCAGGGGGGCTAAATTGTTCACAAAGTTGGATCTTAGAAACGCCTATCACCTGGTCCGAATAAGGGAGGGGGATGAGTGGAAGACAGCTTTTAACACTCCCACGGGTCATTATGAGTACCTGGTTATGCCCTTTGGTCTCACAAATGCACCCGCTGTCTTCAAGAACCTTGTGAATGAAGTCCTCAGAGATATGATTGGGAGGTTCGTCTTTGTTTACTCTGATGACATCCTGATCTACTCAACAGACCCCATTTCCCATAGACAACACGTTCGCTCTGTTCTGCTTCGACTTTTACAGAATCAGTTATATGTCAAAGCGGAGAAGTGTGAGTTTCATGTGATCACCACTGCCTTTTTGGGTTTTGTCCTGTCCCCTGGCCGGATAGCCATGGATCCCGCCAAGGTCCGGTCAGTCACAGAATGGCCCACACCAACCGACCGCAAGCAGCTTCAGCGGTTTCTTGTTTTCGCCAACTTTTACAGAAGGTTTATTCGGAATTATAGCCGAGTCACTGCCCCTCTCCATGCCCTGACCTCAGTTAAAGCGAGGTTCAACTGGAATGAAAAGGCAGACCAGGCTTTTCGAAAACTAAAGCTCCTTTTTACCTCTGCCCCGGTTTTAGTATCCCCTGACCCGGATAGGCAGTTCATTGTTGAGGTTGATGCCTCCAGTGTGGGTGTTGGGGCAGTCCTCAGCCAGAGGACAGAGGAAGGCAGAGTTCACCCATATGCCTTCTTTTCCAGGAAGCTGTCTCCAGCTGAGAAGAACTATGATGTGGGCGACCGGGAGCTCTTGGCAGTCAAGCTGGCATTGGAGGAGTGGAGGCACTGGCTGGAGGGATCTAAACTGCCTTTTCTTGTGTGGACAGACCATCCGAATCTGGAGTATCTCAGGACGGCCAAGAGGCTCAACCCCCGACAAGCCAGGTGGACCCTTTTTTTTACTCGGTTTTACTTCACTCTCTCTTACAGGCCTGGTTCCAGAAATGTCAAGGCCGATGCTCTCTCTCGAATTTTCGAATTGGAAGAGGACGATGATCCGGCACAGGAATATATCCTCCCTGACTCGGTTCGATGTGCTGTTACTCGGCTCGGTCTGGAACAAGAGGTTAGAGACTCCCTGGTTGGGGTGAATATTCCTGAGACCTGCCCCGGAAACAGACTTTTTGTTCCTGATCTCTTAAGGGGTAAGGTCCTCAAGTTCTGTCACTGCTCCCGACTGTTTTGCCACCCTGGCATTATCAAGTCCTTAAATATTGTCCGCTCCCGTTTTTGGTGGCCCACCCTGACCTGGGATGTCAAGGACTTTGTTTCGGCCTGCACCCGTTGTTGCCAAGCCAAAGTCTCACGTCTTCCCCCGTCAGGCTTTCTCTGCCTGTTCCCTGCCTGTTCCCTCCTGGCCCTGGTCTAGTTTGTCTATGGACTTTGTCACTGGCCTCCCTGTTTCTAAGGGCAACTCCGTTATCCTTACCATTGTGGACCGCTTCTCTAAGATGGTCCACTTGGTCCCCTTACCTAAACTCCCCTCTGCTAAGGAGATGGGCTTCATCCTGGCGAGGGAGGGTCCGGCTGCATGGCCTCCCCTCTGACATTGGTTCAGACAGGGGTCCTCAGTTTGTGGCCCGTTACTGGCAGAAATTCTGCTCCTTACTGGGGATCTCAGTCAACCTCTCCTCTGGTTTTCACCCCCAGACCGACGGTCAAACGGAGAGACTCAATCAGGAGGTCGAAGCTAAACTTCGCCTTCTATGTAATTCTGATCCCACTATGTGGTCCCAAAATCTGCCTTGGGTGGAGCATGCCATCAATTCCACACCCTCCAGTTCCACCGGGCTCTCCCCCTTCTTTGTTGTGTACGGCTTCCAGCGTACACAACAAAGACAGTGACAGTGTTTTCCGTCATGGAGAGGGAGGCCAGGGTCCCGTCTGCCCGCCTTTCTGCACTAAGGTGCCAGCGTGCCTGGTGAAGGGCTAGGAGGGCTATACTTACCTCCTCACAGTCTCAGGTACGGGCAGCCAATCGCCGACGGATTCCTGCCCCTCTGTATCAGCCTGGGGATAGAGTGTGGCTTTCCACCAGGGATCTTCCCCTCAAGGTAGAGAGCAGGAAGCTGGCTCCTCGGTTCATTGGCCCCTTCCCCGTCTCCAAGGTCATCAACCTGGTGGCGGTCCGTCTGCGCCTTCCCCCGTGAATGAAAGTTCACCCTACGTTCCATGTGTCCCGGGTTAAGCCTGTCAAAACCTCGTGCCTTGTGCCCACCTCCAGGCCCCCGCCTCCCGCCCGTCTGGTTGATGGTTCCCCAGCCTACACAGTGAGGCGCATTCTTAGGTCCAGGAAGTGGGGGAAGGGTGTTCAGTATCTCATTGACTGGGAGGGCTATGGTCCGGAGGAGCGACAGTGGGTACCTTCCCGGCACATCCTGGACAAATCTCTCATCAGGGATTTACACAGAACCCACCCTGACCAGCCTGGGGCGTCTGGAATCCGCCCTTGAGGGGGGGGCTCTGTGACGATCTCGGCACTGGTGCTGGCTTAATCTCCAACTCCTCACACCTGCTCACTCCACCCTGCCTGCAATTATCACTAATTGGTCCCACCTCTATATATAGCTCATTTGGATCTGTTCCCAGTGCCAGATCGTCTCAAACCAACTATTGAGTACCTTCCAGCTTTTCTACATTTTGCCTGCCTACCTGTTACCTGACCTGTTTTTGCCTTTTTTTCTCCGAGCCTGCCTGACCCCTTATCTGATCCTGACTGCCTGTCCAGAATCCAAACCAGACCCGCCTCTGAACCCTTGCATCAGTTCTGCCTTGGATTACCTGCCTCTGAGCCTGAACCCCACTCAGTCAGTGAGTATCCGAGTCTGCCTAACTCTTTTGCTTCTCTCAACCTGCCAGTAAACGGACCCTCAAACGGACCTGGACCTCTCTTCTGGATTGCCCCTCTGTATCTTCGCTTGGATCCCATCTCTGAATCCATAAACGAACTGTCACTGGAGCTCATCGGCCTCAGTCCTCAGATAACCATCCGCCGCTCAACGGCCACCGCTTCCACAAGCCCCTTCATCATACGGACTCCTGCCCCGGACCCAAAAACGGTGCCAGCCGCCCACTCTGAGACCCAGTAACAGGGGATTTCCTGACTGAGAGCCGCCTGCACGCCCCCTGCGCCTCCCATTATTAATAAAATCTGTTGCATTCCACTGACCTGTCTGAGCTGTTTCCTGGGTCCAATATCCTGTACGTTACAGCTGTTCCATTTTTCTTTAGTTGTGCTTCCTTAATATATACTTATCAAATGTACCAAGTAATTGTTTTGAAAGCCTATGAAAGGGCAAGTCACAAGTCTTTATCTTCATGCCCAGGCCGAGACTCAAGTAAGGACAGTCAAGAGATAGCTTGGTCTCAAGTAAAGACAGTTAACTTTCAAGACTAAGTCCAAAGTCTGGAACATCAGATTTTGAGTCCTTTTCAGTCTTTTTAACAAATGATATGTTCTGTTTTTTTAATTTGTTTTGTTGAAGATCAAATATCAATTACATAAACAAGAGCTTCTCCCTCCTGACGTCACATCCCTGCGAGAGAGATTATCTTACCAGTCACCTCCCATTCTACTTCTTCTTTGCCATGGGACTCATAGGTCTGACAGGGGAGACATTACACCGCAAGCTAGGTTACATAGCCATCAACACCCCTCCAGAGAGGAGTTTGTGCTTGCTGGACAGAACCAGACTAAATTCTACCTACGATTCAGAAAAAGCTGAATGTAGTGTCTTTGTTCCAGCTGTAAAACCAAGTTTAACCTAGTGTTTTCATTGCCATTCCGCCTGCTAAATGCTGATGAAAAGCCAGTTTTGTCTGGTTGACCCACGCGTGCCACCCAGGGAAAATCTAGGCCCAATTTGCTCTCATGTCGAGGAGCCACATAAGCCACGTGGCTATCGCCCATTTGTTTGTTTGCTGTTTGTATCTGTACTGAAGCCTGTCTGAGCCACTGCTAAACGCTACCCAGAGCCTTTTAAAAGGGACACACTTGCCAATGCTGCAGTAAGTGATAAAAATTAAGCCCTGCTTTGGCTTTGTTTCGTTTTGTTATTGAATCTGACCCCAAACAGGATTTCCTGAACCGAACCGAGTCGGACTCCTAGACTGAACCAAATTCCGGCCTCTCCATTCCACAGAGCCCTATCTCCATCCCTGCCACAAAGGCCATCAAATAATGTTTAAAATAAAAAATACAGTAGGTTGAAAAGGCAAAGTATCCATCCATCCATCCATCCATCCATCCATCCATCCATCCATCCATCCATCCATCCATCCATCCAGATTTCTCCATATAGGCTATCATTTGATCGTTCACGCTCTCCATAGTTCTCCTTTAGCAAGCATGTGCATATTCTGTCGCTTGCGCGATGAATCGTGCCGCCTGCGCTGTGCAGAGATGCAGGGGAAACCGTATCTGATGGGGAAACGCAGCTCGACGTAACACCGGTATTTCCATGTGGAAAATGCTGTTTTGCTGCTGGAGTCATCCTCACTCTCCATCTCTCTGTGTGTGCTGTACGTTAACATCCGCCAGCGGAAACACCCACCTACCCAACTGACAGACGGAATCTCACTATACATCAGCAAATCTCATCCTCTCCTCTCTCATGACAAGGCGCGCACGAGTCCTATCAAGGAAAAAAGGTTCATTGCATGACCTGAGTAACGTGCAGTAACGGGGTGTCTGCAATGGTAACTGCGTTATAGTTACAGTCAAAGAAATTAGGTAGATTACTCGTTACTAAAACAAGGTAATGGCGTTAGTAACGCTGTTACTTTCAACGCCATTAGTCCCATCATTGGTTATATGGCATAGAATGTGAAGAAAAAACAGTATTTCCTTACAGCCCTGTCCTCTCTGACCACTTTTTAATAACCTTCAGGATTAATTTAACAAAGTTCTTGTCCCCCAAAAGAAGGTCTCACATTAGCAGATCATTATCAGATATTGCAGTTAGAAATTTTAAAGAATCTTTTTCATTTTGTCTCTGTGTCGCTGAGCAGTGCTGCAGAGTGCAAAAGCTTGGTTTATTCCCCTTCACAGGTGGATGATTGTGTTGATGGGGTTGCTAGTTCTCCATGTACTGCCTTAGACAACGCAGCCCCTTAAAAAATGAAAGCCATTAAAAATAGAAACCTGGCTCCTTGGTTTAATGCAGACAGAGATGGAAAAAGGACTCACTTTCCGTACTTGAGAAAAAGTACAGATACTTGTGTTAAAAAATACTCTGGTAAAAGTGGAAGTACTGATTAAACTTCTTTACTCAAGTAAAAGTAACAAAGTACAGGCTTGTAAATTTACTTAAAGTATAAAAGTTAAAGTAGAAACCACTTTTTTCATGCCGTAGCCTACATTTTAAATGGACGTCTGCCAATAGGAATAGATCTCCGTTGTGTTCATTTTCAATCATCTCGTCGTCCATACTACTATGCTAACGCCACCGCCACCAAGCTGCAATGATTTGCCGCGAATGAATACCGCCGAATCTGTCGATTCATCTTGTAGTGGTGCGTCAAATGCAACGTAGATTCCCATCCAATTAGATTGAATTTGGTATTGATAACGTGAAAAATAATAACGGTAACTCCCTTGAAATGATTCAAAACTAAAGTAACGAGCCAATATTTTAAAATGTAAGGAGTAGAAAGTACAGATATAAAAAGTCGCCATAAAAATAAGTAGTAAAGTAAAGTACAAATATCAGAAAAATCTACTTGAGTACAGTAACGAAGTATTGTACATCTGCTTATCAACAAGGCCAAGAGCCTTGTTGATAAGCAGATGGGGAAAAAACTGTTGTGATTGTGTTGAAGGCCGAGCTGAAGTCCACAAACAGGATCCTGGCGTAGGTTCCTGCGGAGTCCAGGTGCTGGAGAATGTGGTGAAGGGCCAGGTTGACATCGTCATCTACAGACCTGTTGGCTCTGTAGGCAAACTGGAAGGGGTCCAGGAGGGGGTCCGTGATTTATTTCAGGTGTGAGAGCACAAGGTGCTCAAAGGACTTAATGACCACAGAGGTCAGGGCGACGGGTCTAAAGTCATTTAGTGGAGGTGGAGAATTTAAAGCAGGCTGGCCCGTGACATGTCGCCAGTGAGGTGTTAAAAATGTCTGTGAACACTGGAGACAGCTGGTCAGCACAGAGCTTCAAAGTGGATGGAGTGACAGAATGAGGTCCACCAGCTTTCCGGGGGTTCTGTTTTTTTATTAATAGAGGAGAATAAGAATAATCCTAGATATCTTTTTAATACAGTTGCCAAACTCACCCAGAGCCATAGCTTTGTTGAACCGCTCATTCCACCTGCTCTTAGCAGTAATGATTTTATGGGATTCTTTATCAGGTTGATCTTAATCAAAAAAGATCATTAGCACACCTCTAACTCCGATTGATTTATCTCTGGAAGGTGGGGCAGCATCTGAGGTAGTCATGGAATCTGAACCGGGTTTAGACTGCTTTGATCCAGTTGAACTGTCAGAGTTAGCAAAATTATTGTGTTCATCGAAGCCTTCAACTTGAATGTTAGATCCAGTTCCAACCAGGTTATTTAAGGAGGTATTCCCTTTGATCTCCTCCTCCATCTTAGATGTGATCTACAGGGGTATGTTCCAAAGGCTTTTAATGTTAAACTGTCTCTTGACCCAGATGACTTGGTCAGTAATAGACCTATATCCAATCTTCCCTTGTTATCTAAAATTCTTGAGAAAATAGTTGCCAAACACGTGTGCGATCACTTACACCATAATGAACTTTCTGAAGAGTTTCAGCCTGGCTTTAGAGCTCATTATAGCACAGAAACAGCTCTGGGGAAGGTTGATAATGATATTTTATTGGCCTCAGATAATGGACTTGTATCTGTGCTCGTCCTGTTGGATCTAAGTGCTGCATTTGATGCAGTTGACCATAATAATCTTTTAGAAAAACTTGACCATTTTGTTGGAATTAAAGAAACAGCACTAGACTGGTTTAAATCTTATCTATCTGATCAATTTCAGTTTTGTTATTGACAAATCTTCCTCATGCTCAAAGGTTACCTGTGGAGTACCACAGGGAGCAGTACTTGGACCAATTCTCTTTACTATATATATGCTCCCAATCGGTAGAGTTATTAGACAGATTAATGTCCACTGTTATGCTGATGATACCCAGCTATATCTGTCTATAAATCCAGATGAAGCTAACCCATTACATAGATTACAGGCATGTCTCAAAGACATAAAAATCTTGATGACTCTTAACTTTCTCCTTCTGAATGCAGACAAAACAGAAGCTTTAGTCTTTGGACCAGAGTCTCTGAAAAAGAAGCTGAACAGCCAGTCACCTCATTAGAATGGGATTGAACTGATTTCAGATAATTAAGTAAAAGATCTTGGTGTTATTTTTGATTAGGACCTGTCGTTTAAATCCCATATTAAAGAGGTTTCTAGAATGTCCTTCTTTCATCTGTGGAATGTTGCAAAAATTAGAAATATTCTGTCCAGTGGTGATGCTGAGAAACTAGTCCATGCATTTGTTACTTCAAGGCTGGACTATTGTAATTCTTTACTATCGGGAAGTCCACAAGCTGTAGTTAAAAGCCTTCAGCTGATCCAAAATGCTGCAGCCAGAGTTCTGATGAAAATGAAAAAGAGAGATCATATCTCTCCTATCCTGGCTTCTCTTCATTGGCTTCCTGTTAAATCCAGAATAGAATTTAAAATCCTCCTTCTCACATATAAAGCCTTAAATGGCCAAGCTCCATCCCATATCAGAGATCTGATTGTTCCTTATGTTCCTAACAGAGCACTTCGCTCTCAATCTGCAGGTTTACTAGTGGTTTCTAGAATTTCTAAAAGTAGAATGGGAGGCAGATCTTTTAGTTATCAGGCTCCTCTGTTGTGGAACCAACTACCAATTTTAGTCCATGAGGCAGACACCATGTCTACTTTTAAGGCTAAGCTTAAAACTTTCCTTTTTGATAAAGCTTATAGTTAGTGTGGCTCAGGTTATCCTGAGCTATCTCTAAAGTTATGCTGCTATAGGCTTAGACTGCTGGAGGACATAGGGACCCCTATTTCATCATTCTGCTTCATTCTATCTCTATTCTCCCCCTCGGCAGAATCTGTTATTTCAATCTCTAACATTATGCTCTGGAATAAGGCATAAGTTATTTAATGGAATCCTCATGTCTGTTTGCTGCTAGCTATTTGCTGCTAGCTATATATATACGTATATATATATATATATATAAATATATATATATATGTGTGTGTGTGTGTGTGGGTGTATAAGTGGGGAGGGGTTTGTGTGGGCGTAATATGACTTCAACATTCTAAACGTTCTAAAACACACCCTGTGATGTCATCATTTAGAATTCTTTAACAATTCTCATTGCTTGCTACACCACTGACGAGTTCAGACGTATGCAAAGCGCTTTCCTGTTCGACATTCAAACCTTTCGAGATTAACCCAACCTTGAACAACCGTTTTTTGAGTAAAAATGCCATATCAAAAGCAACGTTATTCCAACGGTGGGAGGAGACATCAGCTGTATGGACGGGAAACTGGACAAGATTTGAGACGCTACATTAACAACAAGCAGCTTGATAATCATTCCCAGGAAGAAAACCTAGATAACCAACAACTCAGCTCTCTTCACGAATTCGCGAAAGATAAATGGATTGAGGAGAACATAAAGGTAAACACCCTGAAGGAAGAGCTCAAAAAAAATAAATTTGAGTTGGAAATGCAGAAAAAACAGCAATTCGAATCTGACGATGGACAAGATTTGAAACACTGCATTAAGAAAAGGCAGCGTGATAATAATTCCCAGCATGAAATCCAAAGGCTCAGGTGTCTTTTGGAAAACGAGAAAGCTAAATGGGTTGAAGAGACCCAAAAGGTAGCCGCCCTGGAGGAAGAGCTCCAATATACAAAATTTGAGTTAGAAAGACAGAAAAATCTCAGACATGTTGATTAACAAGGGCAGAGAAACCAAGAGAAAACTGGTGAAAATTCAAGAATATAAGACTGAGTTGGAGCAAATGAAGGTCACTTACCAAGAACTAAAGTCCAGATATGAAACAGACATTTCTGCACTAAAGCAGAAAGCAGAAAAATGTCAACAGGAGAACGAGAAAAGAGCAAAGTCTGATCTGCAGCTCATTAATGAACTCAGAGCTGAGAAGAACAACCATCAGAAAAGGGCTCAAAACTTTGAATCCCTGCATCAAAAATCCACAGAGATGGTGAAAAACCTGCAAGGTGAACTGGAGAAGATTCAAGTTTCGTTCCAGGAATTGAAAAATAAGTATGATACCAACGTCTTTGCTCTAAAACGGCAAAAAGACACATTCAAGCAGCAGCTTGATAAAGGGACAGAAAGGGACAGAGGAACAGCATTAGAGCTGAGAAGGACGCTCTCCAACAGCAAGTCAATTCCCTTCAACAATTGAAGTGTGAGAGCAGTTATAAAAGACAGCTGGAGTATCTGACAACTGAGCTCGAAGACAGAGATGACCTTGGTCCTCCAAAACGAAAAATGGCCAGGCGCCAAGAAGCAAGATCCACTTCAGACTCTGTGTCCATGGATCTTGACGACCTGTCAGAAGAAATTCAACTGACTGATGTAACCCAGATGGAGCTAGATGAGTTTGTAGAGGAGATGCTGAGAGAGGCAGATATTCTGGATTCTGAATCCATGGAAGAGGGAGCCCGCTCTTAGGAGTCCCTGCCAGAGCAGAGGGACAGTCCAGAACGAACAGAAAAAGGAAGCTGGAAAAAAAAAAAAAAAAAAAAGATTAAATTATACACATAATACACATATTATACACATATACACATAAAAAAAAAAATAAAAAAAAAATAAATGAAGTGTGTGTCTGTGTGCAAATGAATGCACATAGGTGAGTGTGAAGCGTCTCCTGCAGTAGTGTCGAGGTCCTGCTTCGTGCTTGAAGCTCTCTGCATTCAGCTACTGCAGCTGGCATGTCCCTACATTTTGGCTGGAAAGAGGAGCCAGTGTGCGATTCTCCTCCTGCCGGTACATAGCCTCTCCACCACAGAACTCCAAGCAGTGCCTCCACGTGTCCACACACGTCCACTGGGTACTTTACTGTCCCAGGCCAAACTGCAGGGGATCTCGGAGCAACAGTGGGCCCCAGAGACGGAACGAGACGAATCCCACCACCATGAGTACGTGTCTTGGCATCCGTCAACCACTGTCCCAGCTATGGGTAAATAGCCTTACTACCTTGTAAGCAGTGTTAAGCACTATAGTTCAAGAAAATAACTAGTCCCCAATTCCTGTTTTGGAACACCTGACCCCGACTAAAGCTGTCCCCGAAAATGTCCCAGATTTTACCGTTTTATGAATGAGGGGAAAATGTTGTGTGTAGACTGTTATTACGGTGGAATGAGGGCATGAGCATGCTGCACGCAGTAAAATTTGTCAGCTAGCTGGTTGGCAGCTGTTAAGGTATGGATGAGGATTATACTGGTGTTACAACAAAACCTGTGACCCGTCATTTAGTGAGACCAAAGCATCTGGGGAGAGTCTCTTCACAACTCTGCTATCTACTAACCCTAACTTCCCTGCATTCATAGCTACACCTAAAGAAGTCTATAGTGATATAGATGTAGCACATCCTTGGGTCACAATGTATGAAGGGTCACAGATTGTCTTCCTACACCTGAATAACCCCAGTATCTCATCTAAAAATTATCAGCTTTCAACAGGTGTGTAAAACAACGATCTTATTTTAACTATTACATTTTTATATTGTATGTACTAATGTGTTTGGAAATGAGTTTGTTTCTGTTTTACATTAGTGTAAGATTGATAGAAGAAGAAAGGAAGAAGATCAGAAAACAGATAGAAAGAAGATGGAATGAGAGCAGAGAAGTAAGAGGAGTCTACTTAAAAGAGTTAAACAGAGAGCAGGTAAAAGTAAGAAGAGTGCTAGAATGTCATGATCTTGGCAATGATGACTGACTTAATTACTAATTTCATTCTCCTGTCTTACTCCACCTAGTTTGTCATTCATCTGATCCAACTGCTCCTGCTTCTTTTTAACCTGCCTGTTTCTAGTTATCAGCGCTGACTATTCACCAGCCAATGGTGAAACTGTTTTAACGTTATCTTGGTGTTTCTGATTACCTGATCCTGACCTGTTCTGCCTCTCAACCACTGTCCCTCCTGTTCCCGTCTAATTTCTTAGGCAGACCTGTCTCTGGACTGGATCCTGCCTGTTTGCTGAATTTGGAGCTGTTTCCTGTCAGCAACCTGGATTATCCTCCGTAACCTCTTCTGTCTTCTGATCATTTGGTTCTGAATCCTGAGCACTTCCTTGACACCGGCTCTGGCTTCGTCCTCTAGATTATCCTGCCTTCCTTCCTCTGCCCGGATCTGATCTCCTGCTTGTTTTCCGTCCTCCGGGGCTCCAGCATCTGGGATTCTATGTGCGGCACCTGCCACCTCTTGCTGTCAGCTGACCAGCTGGAATCAACCATCTTCTCTGGACACAGACTGAACTATTAAACCAGGTTAGTGACTCACATTCATAAACTTCCTCTACCAGATTTACGAGGTCACTAACCTGTGTTTCCTTTCTGCAGAGGTTCCTGTCCAAGATGCCCTAGCTCTTCACTGCAGATCAGTTTTTTAATAAATTCAATTCAATTCAGTTTATTTATATAGCGCCAAATTCACAACACATGTCATCTCAAGGCACTTTACAGTTCAACCAGATCATACAGTCAAATTGATACAAAGTTTTCTATCTAAGGAAAACCAGTTGATCGACTTATTGACTCAAATACAAACCCTCACACTAAGCATGCTTGTAGCGACAGTGGAGAGGAAAAACTCCCTTTTAACAGGAAGAAACCTCCAGAAGAACCAGGCTCAGTGTGAGCGGCCATCTGCCGAGGCCGACTGGGGTTCAAGGAGACAGAAGTAGGGGTGGGCGATAAAGAAAAAAAGCTTATCGATAAAAAAAATGCATATTGATTGATCGATATCGATAATTATTGAAAAGATTTGAAACCATATTTTATGTGCAGCTCTGCATGGACTTTTTATAATATTGCTAAATGATTTAATTTTAATAAAAAACACAAACACAGACTTCGAATTAAATTTTTATTTAACCAACTTTTTTAACCATAACAGAATTGTTTTAAAGAAAAAGTAACTTAAGAGACCTGGGTTATGTTATTAAATACTGACAAAGAATAAACTAAAGTGACCAGAAAAGTGACCAAAATAAATATAACAAATAAATAAATGCCCCTCTACCGCCGCCCCTGTTTCCTGCTTTAACCTGAGTTAGTACTTTGAAGTTTCTGGTCCCTCAGCATTTTTATCTCAATTGTTAGAACTACGTGGGAAACTGCCCAGAACCGAAAATATATATTTATTTTCCCGAAATTCCCGAAGATTCCTCGGAGGAGAGCCGCGCCGGGAATTAAACAGCTCGTACTCCTGCGGGTGTGAGCGGCTGAGATGATAAAAAAAAAAAAAAGTTGGTAGTGTTATCAGACTTGGTTTTCACTGGTTCCCTACACATTTTACAGATGACTGTGGTTTGTTTTTTGTCCGACTTGCCATGACCGAAATACTGCCAAACTGGCGAACTACAAAAACCCTTCTTTGAAACAATTTCCTCCGCATCTCCTTACTGCGACATCTTCATGTGCTCTGTGTTGTTGTTTGAGAGGGCGCCGCTTTGTGACGGCATGCCTGGGTCTGCAATTGTGATTGGTTGGGAGGAAGCAGTGACTAGCATAAACCTACATGCTAGGCTACAATGAGAAGGAAGGAAAACTGCGTTTCTTTTTTATCGAACTTTTATCGACCCTCTTTTTTTCTATTGCGCCACACGTCTATCGATCGATATATATCGTTATTGAATTATCGCCCAGCCCTAGACAGAAGCAGAGACACAAAAAGCAGCTGTAAAAGGCGGCCCCGTCCAGGAAACACACAGCCAGGCAGACGAGCTCCGAGCCAGCTCCCATGCCAAAGGATGCAGAGAACACATCCACTCAGTCACGGTCAGAGAAAAAGGACCACACTGGAAAACAGGCCGATCTCCAACATCTATAAACAAGGGTGTTGATGGAAGCAGCACAGCTGATGTTTCTTTCCAGGATGACGTCACAGCCAAACAGGAACAGACGAGGCAAAGCTACTCTGAGGAAAAGCAGAGAGAGCAGAAGGTTAGAGATTGAACTAACAGATTCTGCAGAATAGGAGAACAGAGAGAGAATGAAGCAGAATGATGAAATGGGGGTCCCTATGTCCTCCAGAAGTCTAAGCCTATAGCAGCATAACTATAGAGATAGCTCAGGATAACCTGAGCCACCCTAACTATAAGCTTTATCAAAAAGGAAAGTTTTAAGCCTAACCTTAAAAGTAGACAGGGTGTCTGCCTCACGGACTAAAACTGGTAGTTGGTTCCACAGGAGAGGAGACTGATAACTAAAAGATCTGCCTCCCATTCTACTTTTAGAAATTCTAGGAACCACTAGTAAACCTGCAGATTGAGAGCGAAGTGCTCTGTTAGGAACATAAGGAACAATCAGATCTCTGATATAAGATGGAGCTTGGCCATTTAAGGCTTTATATGTGAGAAGGAGGATTTTAAATTCTATTCTTGATTTAACAGGAAGCCAATGAAGAGAAGCCAGGAATGGGAGAGATATGATCTCTCTTCCTGATAGTAAAGAATTACAATAGTCCAGCCTTGAAGTAACAAATGCATGGACTAGTTTCTCAGCATCATCCCTGGACAGGAGATTTCTAATTTTTGCAATGTTCCTCAGATGAAAGAAGGAAATTCTAGAAACCTCTTTGATATGGGATTTAAATGACAGGTCCTGATCAAAAATAACACCAAGATTTTTTACTTTATTATCTGAAATCATTTTAATCCCATCCAAATGAAGTGACTGGCTAATCAGCTTCTTTTTCAGAGACTCTGGTCCAAAGACTATAACTTCTGTTTTGTCTGCATTCAGAAGCAGAAAGTTAAGAGTCATCCAGGTTTTTATGTCTTCAAGATATGCCTGTAATCTATGTAATGGGTTAGCTTCATCTGGATTTATAGACAGATATAGCTGGGTATCATCAGCAGAACAGTGAAAATTAATCCCATGCTGTCTAATAACTCTACCAATTGGGAGCATGTATAAAGTAAAGAGAATTGGTCCTAGCACTGAACCCTGTGGTACTCCAGAGGTAACCTTTGAGCGTGTTGAAGATCTATCATTAACATGAACAAACTGAATTCGATCAGATAGATAAGATTTAAACCAGTCTATTGCTGTTCCTTTAATTCCAACAAAATATTCAAGTCTTTCTAAAAGAATATTATGGTCAACTGTATCAAATGCAGCACTAAGATCCAACAGGACGAGCACAGATACAAGTCCATTATCTGAGGCCATGAGAATATCATTAGTGACTTTCACCAGAGCTGTTTCAGTGCTATGATGAGCTCTAAAGCCAGACTGAAACTCTTCAAAAAGTTCATTATGGTGTAAGTGATCGCAAACTTGTTTGGCAACTACTTTCTCAAGAATTTTGGATAAGAAAGCAAGATTGGATATATGTCTATAATTAAAAAGTCATCTGGGTCAAAAGACAGTTTCTTAAGCAGAGGTTTAATTACAGCAACCTTAAAAGCTTTAGGTACATATCCCTGTAACAAAGATAGATTAATCACATCTAAAATGGAGGAGGAGATCAAAGGGAATTGTCATGATGGGTTTCTATGAGAGTAAGCCCAAGATGCAGAACACACACGGAGACTCGGGTAAAAGTCCAAAGAGTTTATTAAAGGCACAAGCACATAGATAATAGAGTGGAAACAGTTCAGGCAGTGGACTGGTTCACTGGGGTATGTGCGGGGAAACGGGAGATGGCTGGTAGCAGAGTTCAGGTTAGGCTAAGCATCTAGCTTTGGCTTAGCCTGGCAGTCCTGGGTTTTAGCTTCCAGCTTACTGCAGAAAACAACAGGGGAAAACACGAGGGATCTTACAGGCTGAGCTTCCAGCTCACCTAAGGAACAACAGGGGAAATCCACATGGGAACCTCTAGGGAAACTCCACAGAGAAGTCGTCAGGTTTCATCCACCTAGAAATCTTCGGGTTGGCTCACCAGGGCAGATTAGCTGGTTAGGCTTTTCAAAAACTTCAGGCTTGAGACTGGTTTCCTGAGATGCAGCTCCACCAGAGCTGCAGACCAGAGACAGGGTTCCAGTGAGGGTGCTCCTCCTGAGCTTCACGAGGAGACAGGAGGTTAAGCTCATCCAGAGCTTCACGAGGAGACAGGATTCCTGTGAGGCATAGATAAGGAGAGATTAGAATCTGGTCTCGACCTAGGAACAACCAAGACTCAGTCTATAGCAGAAGGTTCAGGAAGCTAACCAACTAAGATCAACACTGCGGCGTGGAATCAAGGTTTGAAGGCAGCTTAAATACTGTGGTCCTCCTGATGAGTAGATCAGCCACAGGTGTGTGGGAGGCTCAGCTCAGGAGGACCCACGGCGCACTCTGCTGGAGGCAGAGGGTAATCTCCAGAACCTTAACAGTGACTCCAGCCCTAAAGAAAAGACAAAGAGAGCAGAAGAGGATCCTCGGTGCCCTCTGGTGGGCAAGCCTGAGGATCCCAACAGAGCCCCCCCCCTCAAGGGTGGATTCCAGACGCCCCCTGAAAAAAAAAGTCCAAAAAAAAAAGACAAACAAAAAACAACCCACCCAGGGCGGGCGGAGGGGGCACTAGGGCGAGGAGGGCCAGAAACAACAAAAAACAGAGTCCAGAAAACGAAAAACAACCCACCCAGGGCGGGCGGAGGGGGCACTAGGGCGAGGCGGGCCAGCACCAGCAGAAAAAAAGGTCCAACTAACAAAAAACAACCCACCCAGGGTGGGCGAAGGGGGAAACAGGCCAGGAGGGCAGAAAACTAAAACAGAGTCCAGAACAAAAAACGATCCACTTATGGTGGACGAAAACAAAAGAAAACCCAAAAAATTTTTTGGGCAAAGTCTCTGGTGGCCGGCCGAGGGACCGGCAGCGGGACACAGTCTCAGGTGGCCTGCCGTGGGGCCGGCAGCAGGACACAGTCTCAGGTGGCCTGCCATGGGGCCGGCTGCAGGACACAGTCTCAGGTGGCCTGCCGTGGGGCCGGCTGCAGGACACAGTCTCAGGTGGCCTGCCATGGGGCCGGCTGCAGGACACAGTCTCAGGTGGCCTGCCATGGGGCCTGCTGCAGGACACAGTCTCAGGTGGCCTGCCGTGGGGCCGGCAGCAGGACACAGTCTCAGGTGGCCTGCCATGGGGCCGGCTGCAGGACACAGTCTCAGGTGGCCTGCCGTGGGGCCGGCTGCAGGACACAGTCTCAGGTGGCCTGCCATGGGGCCGGCTGCAGGACACAGTCTCAGGTGGCCTGCCATGGGGCCGGCTGCAGGACACAGTCTCAGGTGGCCTGCCGTGGGGCCGGCGGCGGAGGCGTAGTAGCTGCTCAGATGGTCGACCGTTAAGACAGAAGCGAAGCAGCGTCTTAGGGGGACCCCCGCCGGGCCGGAGGCATGGCAGAGGTTCTGGGGGCCGGTCGAGGATCCGGTAACGGAGCAGAGTCTCAGGTGGCCGGCTGCGGGGTCGGAGTTGATGCTGACACTCTGGGGGTCTGCCGCGGGTCCGGAGGCGAAGCTGACGCTCCGGGGGTCTGCCGCGGGACCGAAGGCGAAGGCGACGCTCCGGGGGTCTGCCGCGGAACCGGAGATGAAGCTGACGCTCTTGGGGTCTGCCTCGGGGCCGGACGCGAAGCTGCTTCTCAGGAGGATGACGCCCAAACTTCAGCAGGTACCCCCACAGGGTACCCCGTCCCCTCCTCGGCAGCTCAGGAACAAGCTCAGCAGCAACCGCCAACTGCGGCTCTGGAGGAGGCTCTGAGGAGACCGCCGACAGCGGCTCAGGAGGAGGCTCTGAAGAAACCGCCGGTTGCGGCTCAGGAGGAGGCTCTGAGGAAAACCGCCGGCTGCGGCTCTGGAGGAGGCCCTGAGGAAACCGCCGGCTGCTGCTCTGGAGGAGGCTCTGAGGAAACCGCGGGCTGCGGCTCTGGAGCAGGGGAGCCCGCTGATTGCGGCTCTGGAGCAGGAGCAGGGGAGCCCGCCGAATGCGGCTCCCGGTCAGGAACAGGGGAGCCCGCCGATTGCGGCTCCCGATCAGGAACAGGGGAGCCCGCCGATTGCGGCTCCCGATCAGGAACAGGGGAGCCCGCCGATTGCGGCTCCCGATCAGGAACAGGGGACACCACCGGCTGTGGTTCCACCTCTGGAACTGGGAGGACCACCGACTGTGGTTCCACCTCAGGAGCTGGAGGGACCACCCATGGAGGCTCAAGTTCAGTCTCTGAGGTGGCTTGAGGTGTCTGTAGAGGACTCTTGGCGGTTTGTGGCCTTAGTAGAGAGGCTCTTGGAGGCATATTTCCATCAACTCCAAATTCTGAAGCCCTCTTAATTTTTAGCTCAGGGGTCTCTGGACGGCACAGGGCAGGCTCAGGGGTCTCTGGACAGCACAGAGCAGGCTCAGGGGTCTCTGGACAGCACAGAGCAGGCTCAGGGGTCTCTGGACAGCACAGAGCAGGCTCAGAGGTCTCTGGACGGCACAGAGCAGGCTCAGGGGTCTCTGGACGGCACAGAGCTGACCAGGGGGGTCTCTAGATGGCACAGAGCTGATTTAAGACTGCGCCTTTTCTTACGCCGAGAGGACTTGGGAGATAAACTAACAGGTTTACAGATAGGATCTGGTGACAAATTAACCGGTCGAAGAATCGAAGCTCCAGAATGGATTACCGGATCAGGGACTAGAGGATCAGGCACGGGGTCAGGTTTTAAACTTACTAGGTTATTTATTGGTTCAGGATCTGGATCTGGCTGGCGTGGAACCGAAAGTGGTGGCTCAAAAGGGTAGATATCTTCTCTATCTCCATAGAAAAAATTCCATAGATTAGATTCATGGATGTGGGGAGCTCTATGATCAGGCGAGGGAACAGGTCTAGTAACAGCGGTGACGGGTGCAGGTGTCTGATCGGGCTGGCGGGGAACTCTGACTGTTTGACGTGAAATAGATGGGCCAATTTTGAGTACTTTAACGGATGGAGCTAAGTGAAGGTCGTGAACATGAGAACAGAGGCTAAACTGGCGTGGAGAGGAACTGGAAACGGTTTTGTTGGGAGCTGGAGAAATTCCACCTTTCTCCAGCAGAGTCCGCCGTGGATCCTCTGAGGGAGCCTCCTGCACAGCTGCAGCTCGTCAAGATCATCAGAGGATCCACTACTTAAGCTGTCTTCAGACCTTGCCTCAACGCCGCAGTGTTGTTCCAGTTGGTCAGCACTTAAGCCTTGATCCTCAGAGTATTTTGATGACTTTTGAATCCAGCTTGGATTCTAATCCTTGTTTCTGTTTTCCAGGAAACCTGTGCCTCCTCTGTGTAAGCTCAGGAAGAGCTAACCTGCCGAGCTGACCCTCTGAGCCAAACCTGAAGATTCACAGAGAACCTCCAAGCAGCTCTGGACTAGAGCTTGGGAAACCCAAAACCAAGGTCTGTTCAAATTAGACGTGAGACGCTGAAGCAGCAACGGACTCTGCTGATGAACTCTTCTCCAGTACCAACAGAGACTCTCCCAAAGTTAACCTCAAGAACCCTCAAGGTACAATCAGTAAAACTTCAGGAAATCAAACCTCTGTTGGCAACGCTAACTGAACTGTCTCTCACGCAGACTCCGGTGAACCAGAATCCAGGCCCCGAACCTGAACCAGTATATTCTGTGTGCTTGTGTACAAATAAACTGTTAAACTTTCATCCTTGTGTCCGTCAGTGGTGTTCTGCATTCTTGGGTCGCCTTTAGTGAACCCATCATGACAGGTTTGTGATGCTGGGTCTAATCCAATTGCTAGTTCTATGAGGTCCTCGAGGTTTGCTGGCTCGACATAAAAAGAAAGCTTTTTTCTAACAGACTCATTTAAAGCTAAAAGATAAGCGGACTTGAGTGCAGGCTCGTTCCAACCGGAAGCGGCTGATCTACCCTGGAACTCGGAAGTAAACTCAGCAACGGACCTATTACCCTGTTTAGTTTTCAAAAGGTTACCAGACACGGAGAACTTAGTGACCTGACTAAAAGTTCTCTCAAACTCCTGGGTGAAATTCTTAAATGTACTGCTTTATCTAATATTTGGCGGAAATTCGGTCTCTGCCCATTCAAGGGCTTCACCAGAAAGAAAATAAATAACAAAAGCTATCCTATCTATATTAAAACGAAAGTTAGAAGCGTGAAAACTAAAAAATAACCGACACTGAAATTGAAATCCCTTGAGCTTACTTGGGTTGCCAGAAAATCTCTCAGGAAGAGAAGGACCGGGTGACGAAAACGACAGGATGAGTTCTGACCAGAAAGGAGGGTTATTATCTTGACTGGGAGGTGACGGACGGAACTCCGGAAGTGACGAAACCGGAACCGGAAGTTGAACTGGCGCCATCTTGTGATTCCCACGAAGCCAGTGGGATCTTGAAACGTGTCTTTTCTTAAAGTCAGACTGGGATCTTTACTCACGGAGGGTTTTGTGTGTGATTATAAATCTGAGCGTCCCGTTTCTCAGACCAACGACGGAGGTGTTCTGCTGGGCTTTGTGTTTTGGCCGCAGTGTTCTGTCATGATGGGTTTCTATGAGAGTAAGCCCAAGATGCAGAACACACACGGAGACTCTGGTAAAAGTCCAAAGAGTTTATTAAAGGCACAAGCACATAGATAATAGAGTGGAAACAGTTCAGGCATTGGACTGGTTCACTGGGGTATGTGCGGGGAAACGGGAGATGGCTGGTAGCAGAGTTCAGGTTAGGCTAAGCATCTAGCTTTGGCCTAGCCTGGCAGTCCTGGGTTTTAGCTTCCAGCTTACTGCAGAAAACAACAGGGGAAAACACGAGGGATCTTACAGGCTGAGCTTCCAGCTCACCGTAGGGAACAGCAGGGGAAATCCACATGGGAACCTCTAGGGAAACTCCACAGAGAAGTCGTCAGGTTTCATCCACGTAGAAATCTTCGGGTTGGCTCACCAGGGCAGATTAGCTGGTTAGGCTTGAGACTGGTTTCCTGAGATGCAGCTCCACCAGAGCTGCAGACCAGAGACTGGGTTCCAGTGAGGGTGCTCCTCCTGAGCTTCACGAGGAGACAGGAGGTTAAGCTCATCCAGAGCTTCACGAGGAGACAGGATTCCTGTGAGGCACAGATAAGGAGAGATTAGAATCTGGTCTCGACCTAGGAACAACCAAGACTCAGTCTATAGCAGAAGGTTCAGGAAGCTAACCAACTAAGATCAACACTGCGGCGTGGAATCAAGGTTTGAAGGCAGCTTAAATACTGTGGTCCTCCTGATGAGTAGATCAGCCACAGGTGTGTGGGAGGCTCAGCTCAGGAGGACCCACGGCGCACTCTGCTGGAGGCAGAGGGTAATCTCCAGAACCTTAACAGTGACTCCAGCCCTAAAGAAAAGACAAAGAGAGCAGAAGAGGATCCTCGGCACCCTCTGGTGGGCAAGCCTGAGGATCCCAACAGGAATACCTCCTTAAATAATCTGGTTGGAACTGGATCTAACATACAAGTTGAAGGCTTAGATGAAGACAATAATTTTGCTAATAAATGCATTTGGAGAAATTGTACTGTCTGTCTGTCTTGAATACTGGGTCAAGCTTGAATTATAAAGTAAAGAAGATGGAGAGGGAAGAAGACAGAGAAGACTGAATGACCAGATGGCACTAATAAACACGATTGATTGATTCATTTGACTAATCTTAGGAAATACTAACACAACTTACATGCAATTTTTGTTGTTTTAATAATAATAAATGTGTAAAAATGGGTTACAGCATCATTGTCCCGTTTTACCAATCTAATTTTGATGATATGTATTTCTTTTTATCTACGAGCTGTAAATATCCACAAATTTGATTTCAGAAATCTGGTCACCTTATGTTATAATGCAAGTTAACAGTCATTGCTCTTTCTATTTTTTTTTTCTAGTCGATGCAATCAACTGATTTTCCTAAGATAGAAAACTTTCAATCATTTGACTGTATTGTAAAGTACGGAAGCGTATTGCTGTCACTTGAAAAAAATAATTTTTGCTCATTATATTGTATAAACGTGATAATTATATTGTACAAACGTGATAGTATATTGTATAAACATGATAATTATATTGTACAAACGTGATAGTATATTGTATAAACATGATAATTATATTGTATAAACGTGATAATTGTACAAACGTGATAGTATATTGTATAAACGTGATAATTATATTGTATAAACGTGATAGTATATTGTATAAACGTGATAATTATATTGTATAAACGTGATAGTATATTGTATAAACGTGATAATTATATTATATAAACGTGATAGTATATTGTATAAACGTGATAATTATATTGTATAAACGTGATAGTATATTGTATAAACGTGATAATTATATTATATAAACGTGATAGTATATTGTATAAACGTGATAATTATATTGTATAAACGTGATAAATATATTGTATAAACGTGATAATTATATTGTATAAACGTGATAATTATATTGTATAAACGTGATAGTTGAGACTCATTTAGGACGAACAAGCAGAAGTTGGCGCTCCAAATCAATGTTTGATTGAACATCATCATCCTGCGCGTCTTCTCAGCAGCACAATGGCAAGTTTAATGGAGTTGATAAAGTTTTACTTTATGTTCGGTCTAAGACACGGAGAGATATTGATGCTCCTGCAAACAGTGGATGAGATCTGTATTAGTATGAGCACATTGAGAAGAATCCTCCAAAGAATGGGACTCTACAGAAGAAAGCACCGTTCAGATCCTCTAGATGTGGCGACCTTCCTAATTGACCAGCTGAACAGTTATGGGAGCCAACATGGATATAAGTTTCACCACCTTAAATGTGTTCAACACGGTTATGTTGTGACTCAGAATACAGTGAGACATCTGTTAAAATTTCTTGATCCCAGCGGTGTGGAACGAAGGCGGAGGAGGAGGCTGATGCGACGCGTGTATATTAATTCTGGACCTAATTTCTTGTGGCATGTTGACTCCTATGATAAACTGAAGCCGTTTGGTATCTGTATTAATGGAGCAATCGATGGATTTTCCAGACAAATTATATGGGTTCATGCTTTCTCCACAAGCAGTGATCCTAAAATTATCGCTGGATATTTTATAAAAGAAGTTGAGACGAGGATGCACTGTTAAAAAAGTAAATGGCAATTGTTGTTCTAACACACAATTGTATTGTAATCCGACTCAGAAATATAAATTTGACATCTAACAAATAAATACACGTTTGCCCAACTCAAATTCTCAGAAGTTGGTTTAACAAGGAGTTTTAAATCGCCTATACAAGATTTTTTGAGTTCCCTCAACTGTAAACTCATGGGCATGCGCACTGCTTATGTTCATGGACACGCCCACTACGGTACGGGGTTTCCTATCCCTTTCTTCAAGGGCACAGCCTTTTTCCCTCGTGTTTGAGAAGATTGGCGGACATTGTGATTTTATGCATCTGGAGAACCACGGAGGAACGACCCGGGGACCTTACCAGTTTTCCCGGTGAGTGCTGCAAAGTACAGACAGTTAGCGGTTAGCTCCGTGAGTTAGCATTCCCTTGTGGTGTATTGCCACCGAGTTGAAGCATGAGTTCACATGTTTTTCACGTTCTGATGAAAGGAAAAGCAGCGCACGTGCGCGTTTATAATGCGCGTGTGCGCGTGCGTGTTTATGCCGCGCATGTGCGGGTGAGTGTTTATGCATAGAGAAAAGAGTGTGCCTGTTATTTTCATTGTACAAATGAAAAGAGACATTAAGTTGAGTGTAATAACTTATTAAATTTCTAAATTGTTTTATGTAGTGCAGTGTTGTTGCACTCAGGCACAGAATATTACAAGACTACATTATTTTACTTTCTTAATCCGATGTGGGTATTTACTGTTATTTACATTATTTACATGTGGATTTTTTGCTTTCATGATTTTATTTGCTTTACAAGAAAAACATCTATCAACTACATTTTACATATCTACAAACCTTTAGTTGTTTAAAGTGCCCATTTTAACATATACTACTAGTATATGTACTAGTAAGAAATCTAATCTTCTTACTAGTACAAATGACGTCACTTTCCCTCTTTAATGTGTATTGGACCGTTACTTTAGGATATCTGAAATTACATTATTACCGTTCTTCCTACCTAATTTAGAAATGACAGCTTTTATGTAACCGGTTATTGATGCAAATCGTCATTCCTGCTTCATAACACCGTCTGAATTTTTTTCCCCAATGGAGTAAAATAGAGGCAAAAATGAACATAACTTCTGTTTTTAACAGACTTTCTGTTGAAGTTTCTCCTGCATGACGCTCTATGTCGCCACAAATCCCCTGGCTGAGGATGAGTTCATTTCATTTTCTTTCAATTCTGTCAAGTAGACTATCACCGGTGCCATTACTGTTTTCAAATCCCCAGAGAGAAAGCTAAATTTATAAAACCGAATGTCTTGAATTTAGGTTTGAAAGCCTTAAAGATATGCTACTTTTAGTCATTAATTCCTGCTGTCTGAAATAAAAAAATATGAACAGTAAAAATCAGATTATAGAGATCAGAAATTCATTTTTAGAAATCCAGAATGTTTATTTTAGATAGGAGTAATGTCATTTCGGATATGTAAAAGTAACGGCCTAGTGCACATGAATGGGGAAAAGTGACGTAATTTGTCCTAGTAAGAATTAGATTAGGAGGAATACTACTAAAGATATCTGAAATACAAAGAAATATATCTTAAAATGACCACTGATATTAAGTAAAGATTTGTAGATATCTAAAGTAATTTAAGAATTACATTTAAGGTGACTGAAATGTTTATTTTCCAATCGAAAAATTTTATTTTAGATATCTAAAATGTTCATTTTGACTAGGAGGAAATGCACTTGAGACACCTGAAATATATATTAAGTCAAGCTAATAAATGTCAAAAGGGCCAATCAATTTTTTAAAGATTTCTAGGTATTTAAAGGTTATTCTTACTAGTACCATAATATTATTTGCAGCCTTAAAATTAAAATTTTCATGGCTAACGTAATTAAGGACATCTATATGGAGAGTTCTGACCAGTAGGGATGTAGTTTTAGGTTAGGTTTTAGGAAGAATCATATTTTTTAGATCTACAAATGGAACATTAGAGAAGACAGAAATTCTAATAAATGTCAAAACGGCCTGCAACACACTCTGACTTTATTGAAGAAAACTTCATTAAAGGTTTTACACATGTTAATAATCAAAAACATCATGATTTTAAAGCATATTTTAGCAACAAGTGGCCAGGGACACCTAGCGGCAGCAAGTGGCAGTGCCACTGGCAACTTATTAGCAGATGTACTACTTTGTTTCGTCAAGTAAATTGAAGATACAACAAGTAAGGTGAAGATACAACAATTACTAAAAAAAAATGTAATTAACAATAGTTATCTGCATGCTTTATCTAAGCTAAATGGTCAGGCTAAACTAGGCAAGTACAAACAAAAGAACTACCTTGATGATTATTACACTCATTTATAACCATTAATGGCCAATAATATATCAGAAATATGAGTGGCCGGAAAATACACTTACGCGTTCTTCCTCCATGCGTGAGAGACACTCCTCTGGTACGCCGCGGTTTCGAAGAAATCGAAGTAAATCATTGTCCATATTTGCAGCCATCCTATCTCCACTTCCTTCCAAAACATGCTAGGGGGTTCAAGTCTCGCGGTCGCTAAAGACTAAAGGCGTATTAGCGGAACCATCTGGATTGAGTTATCACGTTTATACAATATAATTATTAGGTTTATACAATATACTATCACGTTTTTACAATATAATGATCACGTTTATACAATATACTATCACGTTTATACAATATACTATCACGTTTATACAATATACTATTACGTTTATACAATACACTATCACGTTTATACAATATACTATCAGGTTTATACAATATAACTATCACGTTTATACAATATACTATCACGTTTATACAATATACTATCACGTTTATACAATATAACTATCATGTTTATACAATATAACTATCACGTTTATACAATATACTATTACGTTTATACAATATAACTATCATGTTTATACAATATAACTATCACGTTTATACAATATACTATCACGTTTATACAATATACTATCACGTTTATACAATATACTATCACGTTTATACAATATACTATTACGTTTATACAATATAACTATCATGTTTATACAATATACTATCACGTTTGTACAATATAATTATCATGTTTATACAATATACTATCACGTTTGTACAATATAATTATCATGTTTATACAATATACTATCACGTTTGTACAATATAATTATCACGTTTATACAATATAATGAGCAAAAATTAATTTTTTCAAGTGACAGCAATACGCTTCCGTAGTAAAGTGCCTTGAGATGACATGTCTTTGGAATTGGCGCTATATAAATAAACTTAATTGAACTCAATTGGTAAATAAACACCTCATGTGGCGTTTATGGCAAGTCTGCACTCAGGAGGAGTGGCTCTAACACAGGAGGACGGCCCGCTATTATGTGGGCTACTACTGCTCTCTGGGAACAGGGGCAGATTTAGGAAATTTGGGGCCCTAGGCAAAGACAAGCAGGGGGCCCTCTGAATTGAGAAGACAACACATAAACAAACAGACTATTATACAGATAGAGACATTTTAATAGAATAGACATTATTTGTTCTACGTTTTGTCCCCCTTCTTCTTGTCCTTTTTCTTGTTGTTTTCTTCTCTATGTTTTGTACTCAGCTGACTTTTAATGCTGTCTCAAAGGAAATGAAAGATAATCCAAGCACTAAGCTCGCTTAGCTGATTGCTCCTTCCTGTGTTTCCAAAAAGGCGATGGCAAAAGTAAATAACCCAGTCCTTCTTCTCACTGTGGACAAGCCATGATCTGCTTATCTGTTCTCCATTTTTCATTTGGATGAAATCATAGCTGCATGAATCATGAGAGCAGACAAGATAGAGGAGTCAAGGGCGTAGGTTTGATTTCAACTTTGGTAGTTCAGTTTCATTGGTCTGATGTCATTGGTCCTGTGCAAAAATATGCATGCTTAATATGAGCATCAGGGCACTTTTTTTTTTAAAGAGAACAGCAGCATTTCTTGCTACATTAATACAAATCTTATAAGCACTACACACACTAGATGCAGTTTATCAATGTTTAAAGCATCACTAGCTCTGAGGAATGTGGAATTAGGACTTTTTTCCACTTTGAAAAGGTTTTCATTTAAACAAGAGACTAAGACAGTGTCTATTTAACCAAATATAGTCTAAATATATCTGTTGTATGTAGATTTATCCTGTGTTTTCTTTTGAAGGTATAGAATTGTGCAGAGGTAAACCCCACTCTTATTTTCATTTATAATATGCTCTCTCTGTTTCATGCAAAATAATACATTCAAGGGATGGAAAATAATGTACTGTATTTACATGAGCACTGGAACTATAAGAGGAACTGACACTGAGCATTTCAAATAATAACTTCACTATACAAGTTGTACATCTGGGCTGTAGTTACTCTGTGTCGCAAATTTCATGTATTTTATCTGGGGATGAAACAATTAATCATATTAATCGATTATTTAAATAATGGTCAACTAAATTAGTAATTGATTAATCATTAACTGGAGTATAGGGCCACTAAAATGTACCTTTAGCCGACAGAGCGACCCACTTAGAGCAGGAATTATACAAGTGCGTTTTTGATAATAAAGGATTAAATGTAACAACCTTTTATCATCATCCCATATTGCTTACTGTCTGACTGTTTGAATAGCTCCTTATGTCTATTTTCATTTTTAGAGGCATCATCTACAAAGCACAACACTAAGAATGAGCCTAAGTTTATTCCAATATAAAATCACTTTTAGCAATTACAAAAGACAATATAACACTATCTTATCTGTAATCTAATAGCACCCCAAATAAACAGCCAGTTTCAAGCATTATTTACCAGCCATTAATGTTTGTACTAATTTACTTATGGACTGTGTGGAAATCTAGAAAAATAGAATCAGTGTAAATAGAGTTCCTCTGTTTGTCTTTATCCTATTTCTAGAACTAGAAGTCAATTAAATAGAACTATTTTTATGTGGAAAACAAAAAGTAGCAGATCTTTAGCATCCTTGTCATGTTGTTAGGTTCTTCAAAAGAAATAAAACCTGTTACTTATACCTGAACAGTAATAGCAAAGAAATATTGGTGAAATGTTGATAGTTTACAGTCTTTGCTCATTTTAACAGCAGTTTTCAGAACTCCTGTCTGACTCTGAATATTTAGTTTTATAAAAGAAATCCTAACGTTGGTTACTTACATTTCTCAAGTTCCACAACAAAACTCTCTCCTGCTTCTTTTAACCTAGATAATATTTAGATTTTTAATTGGGACTAGTTTCGTAGCCTAATATTCATTTTCGTAACCGCCGTATTCTAGCATATTTTGTTTTTCGTGCTCCACGCACTGATGCACACACATGCAGACTAGAAAACAATTAATCAAAAAAGAGAGAAGGAGGAACTTAAGGCAGAAAAATCAGAGAGAGGAGTTAAACAGCGCAGCAAAGTTCCATGCGCTGCTACGTGAAAGTTACAGGAAAGACCAGGCAGAGGAGCTGCGAGAGGAAAAGAAGCGACTACTGCGCTGCAACAACGGTGGATTGTAAATTATAAACATGTTGTTCACATCCAATTATTGGTAGGGAGAATTTGGTCGGTTTAAAATTTTGGTAGAGACATGTCCCCATAGTCCCTATGCAAACCTACACCTATCTCCAGGAGAGCAGGAGGCGGGTTACCAATCTACTTGCTCTGGAGACCAGAGTTCGCTGCTTTTAGATGTTCCCTCCAAAGCCTCCAGTAGCAGAAAAAAGTCGCTAGATTTGGCACTAGGCGATTTTTTGAAAAAAAAGTTGTAGAGTGGTCTGAAAAGTCGTTAAATATAGCGACAAAAGAGCTAAGTTAGCAACACAGCTCTTTGCATCATTTGTTTTCAAATGGTTTGCTGCTGTCTGTTTGGAACTTTCTGAATATGTGCAGCAAATAGACTGATCCAATATGGTGGACACTGAAGGGGGGGCTGAGACACACTTAATATCAGCGTTCTGATGGCATTTTAGCAAAAGGATTTTTATCAAAAACATAATTAATGTGCACAAATAAGGAATAGTTGTATTAACCATACATGTAAACAGAGTTTTATGAGGCCCCCAGCAACTGCCTTGTATTGCCTAATGATAAATCTCCCCCTGCCTGGGAACATCCAGAAGCAAGTCTCATAAATGCCTCATAAAACTCTGTTTACATGTATGGTTAATACAACTATTCCTTATATATATATATATTAGTGCTGTCAAAATTATTGCGTTATTATCGCGTTAACGCGAGGCCATTTTAATGGCGATAATTTTTTTAACGTGAGATTAACGCTATGTGGTTTTATGGTACAATTTTCCAAGTACATCCCGCTGCAGCCTGCGGGAAGGCGGGGCTATTTTCCCCCAGTCTATGCATTTTCCATAGGCTTCGAGAGCAGAGCTCCTCAAGGTAAAAAGACGCTCATACACTGGGTAGCGCCAGTGCCTTTTCTTTAAGCCCCACCACCAACAAACAAGTTGAGTGTCTGGTGGCTAGTAGCAACCTGAAATACGCTGAGAAAACTGATTACTGAGGCGAAATGGAATCTGCTACGGCACTCTTGCTGTCTGTGTACGCCACAGGTCAGTATCGTGTGTGTGTGGATAGGTGTGTCTGTGTGTGGGTGGGTGGGTGTGTGTGTGTTCTCATTTTTGTTAAGAGGCTGAAAAGTAACTTTCTAGAGCATAGACTACCTCCATCTAGTGATGTCAGTCTATTGATTTTGATGTATTGATTGAAAATTGTTCATTATTACCTTGTTTAATTAACATCTAATGTTAACTGTACTACATTTTATAGCAGTAGGGTAAAATGCTTGTCTTTGTTCAAGAGACTGTATTGATTGTAAAGACTGTCTTTTACATCAGCCTGTTTTCAGGGCCTTTTTTTTTTGGCTACATATTTGTTATTTTTTGCTACATGCCCCATCTTCTTGCCATATGTTTCTAAGGCATAAATCAGTGTCTGTGACCTGTTTTCATTTAAAAAAAAGAACATTGGCACAAACCTAGCCTGTATGTATTTTTTGTATGTCATCGAGAGTATTTAAATGATTTTTAATCAGAAAAAAAATTTGCGATTAAAATGCGATTAATCGCGAGCTAACTTAGGCATTGATGCGATTAATCGCGATTAAAAAATTTTTATCGATTGACAGCACTAATATATATATATATATATATATATATAAACATGTTATTCACCAATATAACAAACTTAAGAACTAACACCACCCCTCCTCCACCACCCAATGTCTGTGGAGATTTAAAGAAAGATCAGTACTTTACTTCGACTTCACATGTATGAAAAACTTTGTTCACAGGGTTTCCATTTGAAAAAAAAATTCAGAGAGAACCTACATAATTGCCTTGTAATGCCATGGCAATTCAGATCCAAATTGAATGAATATGTAACTAAAATGTTGAAATATTCAAAGGACATAGAAAATGTTATAATGATAATACAAGGAAACATTTGTATCATATTTAAATAGATAGAAATGAGACCAATGGGAGAGAAATATGCAAAGATTTATGTACCTTTTCCTTGGGCTCTTTATCCAAGAATAAACAGAATTCAATGAAATATTTAATTTGGATATAATTTAGGGATTCCTTCGGGTAGAAATTAAAGAATGTTTAGTATCATCTCTTGAAAGCTGGAAGAAATAAAATCTTAATAGTTAGACAAAGTGAATTTTTTTGCTTTGCACATGAAGATCAGTCACATACCGTATTTTCACGACCATAAGGCGCACCATACTAAAAGGCGCACTCCCAGTTATGTGTCCCATTTCTGTGTTTAACACACACATAAGGCGCACCGGGCTATAGGGCGTGTTTTTTATATACAGGTACATGTCCTCTACTACGTTTAAATACCTCTACTGCGTATTTAAAAATACAGCGGGGGCAAAACTGAGTATGTTTGTGCTTTATTCATGTATTTATTACAAAGTATTAATCAAACCTGGGCGCTGGCCGTGAGACAGACACATCACAGATGACAGAGCGCTGTGATGACTCCTAAATTAACTTAAAATCCTGAAACCTGCCGACAGAAAATGTTCGCTTTTATTACCGGTATCCTGGTGCCTGCAGTTTAAATTATTTAGATGAAAAACACCTGCCAGCCACCACAGTGAACCCGGAGGCTGCCCAGCCTAGAGGCTGCTGATGAAGGGATTTCTACTGTCGGCGCACCGCTGGTATGTGGGGGTCTGAGCGCCTCCGACAGAAATAATATAGGCAGGATAATAATCTGGATGAACTGACTGCAATTATGAAGTTTTCAGGTGGCCTTTCTCACTTAAAAACATATTAAAACTACTTTACTCCCACTGATCACAGCAAATATAGCTGCAAGATTTAGATTATTTAGATGAAAAAACACCTGCACGCCACCGCGGCGAACCCGGAGGAGACCCGCCCAGAGGCTGCTGTTGAATTAAGTTTTCAGGTAGAAAAATAGAGTGGGAGCAAAACTGAGTATGATTGTGCTTTATTCATGTAATTATTACAAAGTATTAATCAAACCCATCAAAGTCATCATCCTCTGTTTCTGAATTAAACAGCTGCGCTAAATCAGACATGCCAATTTCCCCTTCTTCGCTGTCAGAGTCACTTTCCGTGCCGGGAGGCTCCTCAGAAATAATGCCGGCTTTTGCCGGTCATCCATCGCTCCCACGCCGCCTGCAGCCTTACTTTGAACGGCCGGTTCACACCGATGTTGAGCGGTTGAAGTTCCTTTGTCAGATCTCCCGGGATAACAGCGTTCATTTGATTCACCTTTTTTTTCACATCGGCTGTGAGATGGGCACGCAGTCACAGATTAACAGCGATGGTGATGCGTGGAAAAAACCACCTGATCTCCTCACATACACCTGCCTCAGCCACGCTTTCATCATCTCCTCATCCATCCAGCCCTTCTCATCTGCGTTAATATCATATGTCATCAGAGCGATGTGTCTGTCTCGCTGTCAGCTCCCAGATCAGCTTCTCTGATTGGTTAATGCGGCGCGTCCAGCAGCAAAACTTCAATTTTTCCATCTCGAGCAGCAGCAGCGCGTTGGCGGATGCTTAAACGCTCCCGACGCGCAGCGCCTGCTGCTCAAAACGCGCTGCGGGACCTTTTGCTGCGCCTATACGCGCGTTAACCATTGACTTTGCATGTAAACACGCTGCTTCTGCTGCACCTGCTGGGTCCGGTTCACACCGATGTCGAGCGGTTGAACAGCAAGCACTGCGTTAAATTGTTTCACCATGTTTTTCACATCAGCTGTGAGATGGGCACGCATGGAGTCACAGATTACCAGAGATGGTGATGAGTGGAAAAAAAACACCTGGTCTCCTTACATTCAGCCACTCTTTCGTCATCTCCTCAATGAGGTGGTCTCAAAAGTCGCAGTTACAACACACATAGGGCGCACCGCACCAAAGGGCGCACCGCACATTTTGAGGGAAAAAAAAGACGTTTAAGTGCGCCTTATAGTCGTGAAAATACGGTAGTTTATTAAGCAGTGGGGGCAGTCATACTGCTGAGAGCGAACCATCAGTGTGGAGTGTGAAGCGCAGACTCTGAGCTTAGCGCATGCAAAGACGGATTTCTGCACAAGCACAGCAGGAAGAGGAGTTTGTCAGAGTTCAGCGTGCAGTACCGGACCTTTCTGGATTATTTTCTTTCCTGCCGCTGCAGCCATGATCCATGTGTGGTCATGCAAAATCACCACTGCTGCACAACAGGTGGGCGCAACAGGTGGGAGCTGGAGAAGTACCACCTTCCTCCAGCAGAGTCCGCCGTGGATCCTCCTGAGCCAAGCCTTCGACGCACCTGTGGCTCGTTTCATCATCAGAGGATCCACAGTATAAAACCCAATTGCTCTCAAAGCTAACTGCTCTGTTATCTACACAGACTTCAGTGAACCAGTCCCCAGGCCTGAACCAGTTCCAGACAATCTTCCATGTGCTTGTGAACAATAAACATTGTTAAACTTTTTACTCTTGTTTCCGTCTCCGTGGTGTTCTGCATAACTGGGTCTCATCAGTGAACCCATCATGACACTGTGGTTCCTGGAGATGCTCCTACACCTGCTTCCTAGGCTAGTATGTGTGTGGATGAGAGGGGGTGGGTGTGTGTGTGTGAACTTTTTAGAAAGTTTTCTTCAATGTTACGATCTTTTGCTCTCTAGATTAGACTCTATATCTCAAAAAGCTTAATTTTAGGCCAGTTGAAACATTGGCTTCAAAGCTTACAAGATGTCGTCTCATTTCAGTTCTTTAATTTCACCCAAATCTTCAGAAATTGTGTTTAACCCCTAGAGAGACATGTGGAAGTGGAATCAAAGGCATGGATCAATTATCCATAGTGACTACAGCTTCAAAGGATCCATGTCAGATCCCAATCTCTGCGGGTTGTTCCTTCTCCTCCTCTGTCAGATATCACAAACATTTAGACACACAGAATACGCAGAGGTTAAAAAAAAAACATTTTACATCCCAACATTTTGTTATCCTTAGTGTCATCAGAGAAGAGGACATTTGTTTGTCTGATTAAAGATGAGGAAGATTATAGAATTTCTTGACTAAGGTTTAGAAATAATATGCAGAATTAGAGTTTGAGCTTGACCCACTTAGTGAAAGTCTGGCCGATGAAAATATTAAGAAAACAACTTAAAGAAGTGAAAATATACGGAGAAATACAGGGTCTGAATTTTTTAACCTTATTTCACGATAGAAAACAATTCCATGTAATTTCTTTATATTTTATGATAAAGAGCCTCCCTATGAACAGACCTGAGCAGGGAGGAGTAAAACTTCAGCTGCAATATGCCGTTATTCCATCATGAATAAAGGAGGCTGAGAAAGTGGGCCTCCAGATGTGACTCCTTGTTGTTACCCCCTCTTTGGCATCATCTTCTGACGTCTGGATGCTGTTCAAGGATATTTTGAAATTTAGGATTGTCTCACAGCTTACCACTACAGACTGAGTTTGTATTATTTAAAGCAACATGAGAGAAAAAAAAATACAACCTGAAGATGCTAAAGGCTTAAAGGGATAGTTCGGTATTTTTGACATGAATCTGTATGGCTTCCCCATCACCAGCGGCATGCAATCACACTGACTTACCCCTGGCAGCGTCCTGTGAGCAGCGGCGGAGGGAGACATGGCTGTTGTTGGGCTCGCTGTCTGAATGACGGCGCGCACTGATACGAACAGAGAGAAAATAGGACCAATTGATAACGACGTGTGACTTTTTCCACTACAATGTTTTTGGGATGCGAAAATATCACTCTTTTGAACACATAATGTTTTGGGAAGAGAAAAGTTTTCTTTCGCTGTACCTAAAAACCTGCAGGACTACTTTCGGCTTGACCAAAACTGGACGATAACTCTGCTCACAGGACGCTGCCAGGGGTAAGTCAGTATGATTGCATGCCGCTGGTGATGGGGAAGCCATACAGATTCATGTCAAAAATACCGAACTATCCCTTTAAGAAGATTAAAACACCTGAGTGAAAAGTTGCGCTTTGAGTGTTGCAGAATTACATGATGATGAGGACGAGTTACAGCAAGACGGAATTGCCAAAAGTCATAAAGGGACTTCTGAAAATACAACAGAGTATTTTCAGAAGTTCATTAAATTTAATGATAGGGAGAAGGCGTGAGCCAAATGATCTAAAATAGATCCTTTAGATCAGGGGTCTCAAACCGGTTCCAGAAAGGGCCGGGTGGCTGCAAGTTTTCTTTCCAACCATGAAATCGCACACCAGATGCCAGTCATCTCATCAACTGAGTGCAATCTGAACATGATGACTTGATGAGATGAATGGAGTCTGGTGTGCGATTTCTTGGTTTGAAAGAAAACCTGCAGCCACACGGCCCTTTCTGGAACCGGTTTGACACCCCTGCTTTAGATCTACTAAAGGATCCTTTAGCTTGAAGATGATGAGTAACAGGCTGGTTATACTCCAACAGCAGTGTGTCACAGTTAGCTTGTTGCAGTTATGGGGCATATATTTTTATTTATGACCAATTTTAAAGCATGGTCTGCACTATGTTATTCCATGCCATAAAAATCACAAACAAGCTGTGAGTCTAGATACGGCCGAGGCGGTGAGGAAGTGAAAAAATGTAATGGGTAAATTTGTTTGACAACGGAGGAACATGAGGGCAAAAAAGTACAGGGATCCAGGTAGAAAAAGGCTCTCAGCGTTCTCGCGCACCTCGCTCTTCTAGCTGGCCCATCTTCACGAGTCATTTTCAACAATGTTGGGAGCTGGAGAAGTACCACCTTCCTCCAGCAGAGTCCGCCGTGGATCCTCCTGAGCCGAGCCTTCGACGCACCTGAGGCTCATTCCATCATCAGAGGATCCACAGTATAACAGCTGTCTTCAGACCTTGCCTCGACGCCGCAGTGTTGAATCTAGTTGGTTAGCACCTGAGCCAAAGAACCTTCTGAGAATCTTTTATTGCCCTCTGAGTCCTGCTAGGATTCTAATCCTTTTGTGTCTCTGTTTCCAGGAAACCTGTTTTTCTCTGTGAGCTCTGGATGAGCTTAGACTGCCGAGTCTGCCCTCTGAGCCAAACCCGAAGACTCCTCTCTGGATTTCCCATGCAGGTAAGGATTAAGAGCTGGAAACCCAAAGCCAAGGTCTGCACCCTCTTCAGAAGTAAGACGCTGAAGCAGGTATCGGACTCTGCTGAAACAAACCTTCTCTGGACCCAACAGCTCCTCTCTCTGAGCTCAAACCGGAACCCTCAAGGTATTAACCTGAACATCACAAACCCAAACCCAATTGCTCTCAAAGCTAACTGCTCTGTATTCTACACAGACTCCAGTGAACCAGTCCCCAGGCCTGAACCAGTTCCTGACATAATTCCATGTGCTTGTGTACAATAAACATTGTTAAACTTTTACTCTTGTTTCCGTCTCCGTGGTTTTCTGCATAACTGGGTCTCATCAGTGAACCCATCATGACAGAACACTGCGGCCAAACACAAGGCCCAGCAGACCACCTCCGTCGTCTATTGGAGGAGCGGGAGGCTCAAATCCATGGATATGTTCAAGCTCTCAGTGAGTTAAACACACACATTGAGTTACGAAACCATGTAGTCCAAAACTATGCTAACCGCTTGAACAGAGCTAACACCACGCCAGCAGTACAACCATTTCCGGGTCCAGTTCTGCCTCCGAGGTCACCAGCGGTGACGTCATCACCAGAGTTCCGCCCAAGTCTCCCCGAGAAATTTTCTGGTAATATGAAGGACTGCAAGGGATTTTTGTTTCAATGCCGTTTAATTTTTCTAAACTCTCCTGGCAGTTTTTCCACAGATCATGTGAAAATAACCTTTATTTTGTCTCTATTGACTGGAAGAGCCCTGGAATGGGCTCAGGCAAGGTTCGCCTCTGACGAAAGCCTCAATTGTCAATACACCGATTTTATCTCTGAATTTTCTTAAGTATTCAACCAAGAAACTGATCAAACGATTGACTCTCGTGCTCTTTTTAACCTTAAACAGGGAGATTCTTCAGTGGCGGAGTTTTCCATTAACTTCCGGGTAAAGGCTGCAGCTTCCGGTTGGAACCAAAGTGCTTTAAAGGGGGCTTTTTTCATGGCTTTGAACGAAAACATAAAGGATAAACTCGCAACCCTCGACGAAACTGCAACGCTAGAGGAATTAATCCGCCTAACAATTAAGCTGGATAACAGGATCCGAGCTAGAAATAACTCCAAACCTTGGATTCAGGGTTCTTTTGGGGACATACTAGGCTGACTCCTGAGGAAAGACGAAAACGTTTTTTGAGCAAACTGTGTATCTACTGTGGTGAGAGTGGTCATTTCATCGCTTCATGCCCTGCTAAATCAAAACACAGGGCCCGTCAGAGGTTCCGAGGAGTCTGACGGGCCAAGTTAACTCTGATAAATCTCCTCGTCTGATGCTCCCTGCCACTTTATTCTTCTCAGATCAGAACCTCTCTTTTTCTGCCTTCATCGATTCAGGCTGTGAACGAAATTTAATTGACTCTAATCTTGTCCAGCAGCTTCAAATTGAAACCGTTCCTCTAACCCACCCTCTTTGTGTCTCTGCTATAGATGGGAAAAAACTCCACCAGGTCACCCATCAAACCCAACCTCTCGAGCTACTTATCTCAGGTAATCATCGTGAAACCAAAACATTTTTTGTTTTTCCCTCTGCATGTTCCCCTCTGGTGCTCGGTTTTGAATGGTTGGAGAAACATAATCCCCATATTAACTGGACTGATCGTCATGTGGAATCCTGGTCTACTCTTTGTCATGAAACATGCCTCCGTTCAGCAGCTCCCGCTGTGGGGTCCCCTAGAGGTGGGGGGGAGATGGACTCTCCTGACCTTACTTCTGTCCCTTCCGAGTACCATGATTTGGCTCCTGTCTTCAGTAAGGTCAGTGCTACGTCCCTTCCACCACACAGACCATATGACTGTGCGATTGATCTATTACCTGGAGCACCCCTTCCCAGCAGCAGACTTTATAATATTTCCAAGCCTGAACGAGAAACATGGAAAAATACATTAATGTGTCTTTAGCTGCCGGAATAATTTGCCCATCTTCTTCTCCGTTGGGTGCAGGGTTCTTTTTCGTTGGCAAAAAGGACGGTTCTCTAAGACCCTGTATAGATTACAGAGGCCTGAACCAAATAACCATTAAAAATAAGTACCCTCTCCCACTACTCGCTTCAGCTTTTGAACCCGTTCAAGGGGCTACTGTTTTTACCAAACTCGACTTGAGGAACGCTTATCACCTTCTCAGGATTCGAGACGGAGATGAGTGGAAAACAGCCTTTAAAACTCCTTTGGGCCAGTTTGAATATTTGGTCATGCCTTTTGGTCTAACTAACGCCCCTGCATGTTTCCAAGCCTTAGTTAACGACGTTCTCAGAGACTTCCTGAATGTATTCGTGTTCGTTTACATTGATGACATACTCATTTATTCCAAGAACCATTCTGATCACAGGAAACATGTCCGCATAGTGTTACAAAGACTACTGGAAAATAAACTTTTCGTCAAAGCCGAAAAATGCGAGTTTCATCAGTCTTCAGTCACCTTTTTGGGGTTTGTGCTCGAGGGTGGGCAGATTAAACCTTCAGAAGATAAAATAAAAGCAGTCTTGGATTGGCCAGTACCCGAAAATCGAAAGCAATTACAGAGATTCCTGGGTTTCACCAATTTTTACCGGAGATTCATCAGAAATTACAGTCAAACAGCTCGTCCTCTAACCTCCCTAACATCAGTCAAAAGAACCTTCCAATGGACCCCCGAGGCGCAAGCTGCATTTGTTAAACTTAAAACTTTGTACTAAAACTTTGGACTTTGGAAACCCGATCCAGCTAAACAATTCATCCTTGAAGTTGACGCTTCCGACTCTGGAGTGGGTGCTGTATTATCACAAAGACTTGACTCAGATCAAAAGGTTCATCCATGTGCCTATTTTTCTCGTAGACTTTCCTCCACAGAGCAAAACTACGACGTTGGAGACCGAGAACTCTTGGCCATAAAACTGGCATTGGAGGAATGGAGACACTGGTTGGAAGGAGCTGAGCACCCGATTCTTGTTTGGACTGATCACAACAATCTAGCTTACATCCAATCAGCCAAACAAGCCAACCCTCGCCAATCAAGGTGGTCCCTATTTTTCTCTCGCTTCAACCTCATTATTTCCTACAGACCCGGATCCAAGAACGTCAAACCTCACTCTCTCTCTCGTCTTTACTCCGTTGATCAACCCGAGATGCCTGAACCTGTCCTACCCGCATCCTGCACTGTTGGAGTGGTTACATGGGAGATCACCGATCTTATAAACTCAGCCCTATGTCCCCTCTTCTGTTAGGTCTCGCCTGATACAGTGGATGCATGCTGCCAAATTTTCTGCTCATCCGGGGTTGAGCAGAACAGTTGCTTTAATCTCTAGACGTTTCTGGTGGCCTTCTCTGCATAAAGATGTCAAGGAGTATGTCTTGGCTTGTGCTACCTGCGCCAGAAACAAAGCCTCTCACCAACCACCATCAGGTCTGCTGCATCCTCTTCCAGTCCCCTCGCGCCCTTGGTCCCATATCGCTATCGACTTCGTCACTGGTCTACCCATCTCCCGAGGTATGTCTACAATCTTCACCATTGTCGACCGATTTTCAAAGTCCTGTCATCTGATTCCTCTTAGAAAACTTCCCATGGCTTTCTAAACCGCCCAACTCCTGATCAAACACGTCTTCCGATTACATAGAATCCCCCAGGATATCCTTTCAGATCGCGGACCTCAATTCATCTCCCAAGTCTGGAAGGCCTTCTGCTCTGCTCTCAATTGTAAGTCCTCGCTAACCTCTGGCTATCATCCACAGTCAAACGGACAAACAGAACGAATGAATCAACAACTTGAGTCCACCCTTTGCTGTTTGACGTCAAGTAACCCCACCGACTGGAGTCAGTACATTACTTGGATCGAGTACGCCCACTATTCCCTCAAATCAGCTTCCACCGGACAATCTCCATTTCAGGTCAGCCTTGGCTACCAACCACCTCTTTTCCCCGCAGACGAAAGAGAGATTTCAGTCCAGTCCGTCAACCAACACATCCGTCGATGCCAGCGCATCTGGAGAGAACCCATCACCACTCTCAATCGCTCCTCCGAGACAACCAAACGCTTTGCCGACTCTAGGAGACGTCCTGCCCTGGAATACTCAGTTGGACAGGAGGTATGGCTATCCACGCGGGACATCCCCCTCAAGGGGATGTCTCGCAAGCTTTCACCCAGATACATTGGTCCATACAGGATTACCCAGGTCATCAACCCATCAGCCATACGTCTACAACTACCTCCGACTCTCCGCATCCACCCCACGTTCCACGTCTCTCAGGTTAAACCAGTCATCTCGAGTCCCTTGTGCCCACCATCCGACTCCCCTCCACCCGCCCTGGAAGTCGATGGTCATCCTGCCTTCACCGTCCGCCGGATCGTGGACTCCCGTCGGCGAGGTCGCGGTTGGCAGTACCTCGTCGATTGGGAGGGCTACGGTCCGGAGGATCGCCAGTGGGTTCCTGGCTCCTACATCCTCGATCCTTCATTGATCGAGGAGTATGAGCGCTCTCTGCCATCGACATCTTCCAGACCGCCAAGAGGCGATCGTTGAGGGGGGGGGTACTGTTGGGAGCTGGAGAAGTACCACCTTCCTCCAGCAGAGTCCGCCGTGCATCCTCCTGAGCCGAGCCTTCGACGCACCTGAGGCTCGTTCCATCATCAGAGGATCCACAGTATAAAAGCTGTCTTCAGACCTTGCCTCGACGCCGCAGTGTTGAATCTAGTTGGTTAGCACCTGAGCCAAAGAACCTTCTGAGAATCTTTTATTGCCCTCTAAGTCCTGCTAGGATTCTAATCCTTTTGTGTCTCTGTTTCCAGGAAACCTGTTTTTCTCTGTGAGCTCTGGATGAGCTTAGACTGCCGAGTCTGCCCTCTGAGCCAAACCCGAAGACTCCTCTCTGGATTTCCCATGCAGCTCTGGATTAAGAGCTGGAAACCCAAAGCCAAGGTCTGCACCCTCTTCAGAACTAAGACGCTGAAGCAGTTATCGGACTCTGCTGAAACAAACCTTCTCTGGACCCAACAGCTCCTCTCTCTGAGCTCAAACCGGAACCCTCAAGGTATTAACCTGAACATCACAAACCCAAACCCAATTGCTCTCAAAGCTAACTGCTCTGTATTCTACACAGACTCCAGTGAACCAGTCCCCAGGCCTGAACCAGTTCCTGACATAATTCCATGTGCTTGTGTACAATAAACATTGTTAACTTTTACTCTTGTTTCCGTCTCCGTGGTGTTCTGCATAACTGGGTCTCATCAGTGAACCCATCATGACAAACAATGGCGGTCATACAAACAAAACAAGCCGGCAAGATACCAAACAGAAATACACACAGTGTAGAGCGGATGTAGAATTGACCAATCAGAGGCCTCTTCTCTGCCGTTCATGTCTGCGGTCACCTACAATTTTGGAGAGGTGCACCAGAGTATATGTGGAAGGGGCGGGGGCACATTTGCATTCACTGCGACACACATGCAGACAACCTTTTTTTCTGAGAATAAACCAGCCTCAACTCACCTTCCAGCTTTGAAGCTGGAAGTTTCAAAGCTGGAACCTTCCATATAGATAATAATATCCATCATCAACCATCCGTCCGTCCATGCGTCAATCCATCCATCTGGTTTAAGAGCATGGAAAGATTTAAAGGAACAACACTAGGCTGATTTAGATCTGATTTCATGCTCCAGGTTTACCTGTGGAGCACCACAGGGATCAGTGCTAGGGCCAATTCTCTTTACTACAGTATATATATGCTCCCAATTGGTAGAACTATTAGACAGCATGGGATTAATTTTCCACTGTAATGCTGATGATACTTAACAAAAACTAACCCAATACATAGACTAAATGCATTTCGGAAGATATGAAAAAACTTGGATGATTCTAAAATTTCTGCTCCGGAATACAGACATAACAGAAGTTATAATCTCTGGACCATAGTCTTTCATAAAGATGCTGATTAGACAGTCACTTCATCTAGATGGGAATAAATTAATCTCATACAATAAAGTGAAACTTCTTTGTTTTTTTTATCAGGAACTGACATTGCAATCCCATATCATAGAGGTTTCTAGAACTTCCTTCTTTCATCTCTGGAATATTGCAAAAAGTATAAATATCCTGTCCAGGGCTGATGCTAAGAAACTAGTTCATGCGTTTAGGATAAGAAAGAAAACTTTGAACCAATCTGACTGTATGATCTTGTTGAATTGTCTCTGTAAAGTGCCTTGAGATGATGTTTTGGGAAATGGCACTACAAATAAACTGAAAAGAATTGTTGCTGCTGTTAAAGTGCATTTTAACAGACCCTAATTCTCTCTGATCGTCAGCTCAGCCTGTGAGTCCAACTAAACTTTAACCTGGTGGATTGAATGGCAGGAGAATCACCATGAGACAAACTTCACTAACAGTAGCTCTGTCCATCTTATATATACTAGCTGCAGAATCCTCTGTTGACTAAATCAGAGTATTTCTGGGCTTCTTTCTCCTTCAACCACTCCATGTAATTAAAAAAGCAATTAACACCTGTTTCTAAATCTTAAGCAGCAGCTAGACACAAAAGATAAGTCCACCGCTATCTTCCCTACATGATACTCACCATAAACAAGGTAATAAACACAGCAGTATGATATAGCTGTTATCAAGAGGAACCGGGAACAACATCTATTATTTTAAAGAAAAATGGGTGGATGGCGTTGTGGACGTTGTGGGGAGAGGGCATGGAGTAGGGTTGTCTGAAGAACTGATGAGATACAGTGAGACAAAAGATGAGGGAAGATGAAGCACAAGATACACAACAAAAGAGAGGAGCTGTGATGTTCAAACGGGGGCGTTCAAAGCTGCTATCACTACACAGAAGTCCTTGTTCCTTTTTGAACATTTGCATTAGGTTTCTTGCTTTGCAATCTGATTTTTTTTAAAGAGGACAAACTTAGATTTATTTTTAAATTTCAAATTAATAATTAAAACCTACTTATTTGGTTGACTAGATACACGTTTAAAATAAAAAAACAATCCCCTCTCTTTTTGCTACAGCCTCATTTTAAACGGCTGCATATCTTCCCAGCACACACTGTAGATGTGGTTGACCTCTACCAGCTAATTAGAGCATATTTCTCTATGAGCTCACAGTCAGGCGGAAGCCAAGTCTCTTTAAAATGATTATTTTATAAGTCCTCTGTTGCTTTCTCATAACTGTATTTGCACAGAATTTTGTTAACAACAAAAGGATCATGTTTAAAGCACATCAGTCACCCTCCTTCCAGAGAAAGCCTGTGGATTTGCCCAATTTCTCAGAGAAGAAAAGGTGCAGCACCAGAAGTATTAAAGTTTCTTCCATCCATCCATCCATCCATTTTCCATCACGCTTTATCGCAGCTGGGGTTTTGAGAGGTGCCGGTGCCTATCTCAAGCTGTTTACATATATCAGGTCTTATATGTGCAAAATGGTTTTCACCAATAGAACTTTTTTTATACAATTGATTTCATGATTACCACTGACTCCAGTCTGTCCTATCTGATTATTGATGGATGAAGGGAAGGATTATTCTAATCTGATATGCAAACAGAATATTGTAGTGCTTAAATCCAAAAAAAATCCCTGCCCTCCCCTCTAGGTACCCCACAAGTCATGAGACCAACATATCACAGCGCTATGTACAATGTCCAGACCTTTTACAGCCATAAAACAGACTCTCAGGACTTCGATATTAGACGTTGAGAGGCAGCTACTCTGTGCAGACTAGCAACTAAAAACAACTTTGAGCAGAAATCATGGCCCTCTGTCTCACATCATCCCTCCCTGATCAGAGAAAGTGGGCGTTTGTTAAAGTGCAGGCACAACAAAGACAAAGTAGCTGCTTCGAGGAGGGAGCGGCTCTATGTAAACTATTCCATCTGCTTGTAATCAGAGGACGAAGAGAGGCTGCTGCTCAGGTAGGGGAGCTCATGAGGATCATCAGGGAAGCAGGGATCAAGCTAAATATCAAGTGGATTGAATTAGATGAAGGAAGGCATCATAACATAAAAGTTAATTTTGTAGACATAAGCCCTTTAAGCCCCCGTCACACCTTGACGATTTAGACCAGCGTATGCCTGACCTACAAAAAATCTGGCATATTTTGGATAAGTTATGAGCATGCTGAAGCACGCTGGCACACCCCGACATATGCCAGTGTATGCCATACGTGGGGCATAAGTTAAAGGTAAGTTATCTGATCGTCGACATACTTTAAGTTTAAGCTTATGTACTCTGGCAATAAGTCATGGTGTCTAGATTATCCAAAACCTATGAATAACTTTTGCATAACTTATGCGTAAGTTGTCAAGAACTTATCACCAACGCATATCTGACGTGTTCCAGACGAGCGCTGAACGTGTTTCTAACTTCCAGCTACTGTATAATGGCATATTGGCAGTGTTTTGGTATAAAGGAACTGTCAGTTCTCCTCCAGACTTCATCCCCATCATCGGTTGAGCCAGAAGGTGAGTGTGATGGATCCTCCCTCTGTTCACGCCCACACAAATGACCAACAAACTTCCTAGCAAACATTATGCAGGATCTGCTGCAACTGCAAACCATCTATCTTTTTTTTTATTTAATCTTTTTTTGAACAGGTGGTGGGTGGTAAAAAGCAGCTATGTTACTACCGTGATCAAAGAAATCTTTTTATGCAGGACCGGCACCTCCGATCGCATCGCTTCCCCCCTCAGGACACTGGCTTCTGACATTTCACGGGCATTACACTGCAGTGCTTTATGCATAGGTTTGGGTGTCGTTGTACATACGCTCTGAACTCATTATTAATATGCTATGTATACGCCCAAAATTGAAAAAATACATAGAAAGTTCATCATATGCCAGTGTTTTAAGAGATTGTGGGATGTCGGACATACGCTGGCTAAATCGGCAAGGTGTGCCAAGGCCCTTAGCCATCCCTTAGGAGGGGTAGGGCAGCTTGCAGCCCCTGAGAACAATGTTGGGGCTGAGGGAGCAAGAGTGGAAGAAAAGAAAAAGGGTAAAAATAAGTTTTTAGTCTGCTTAGATTAAGCTTCCAAAGTCTCCACAGTTTGGTGCTGAGTAAAGGGCAGCAGCTCCGCTATGCAATTATGGCTCTCAGAATAAAACTAAAACTATTTTTTGTTGTTTTCTTTTTCTGCAGAATGAAATCTTTTGAGATTTGCATAAATCCTCTGAAGTTTCAGTCATTACACAGTTGCTGCAGACATTTCAGGCTTTTGACATTAAAATTTCACAACTGGTAATTACTTAAAAGCAATATCTGCCTCTGTGTGAGAACAATTTGCTCTACTTTGCTACTGATGTTCAGTTTTCTTGTGTTTGTGAATCAGTAAAGACCCCCAACCCTGAAACAGGAGGTCAGGAGACATTCCAGCCTCCGTCGTATTTTCCAAGCCAAAGAAATTATCATATACTATATGTGCTTGCTGTATAACAGCTAGGCATATTCCCACGGGATATGTTCTCTGATGACTCCATTAATGCACGGCTCCTGACAGTATTAAAGCTGTCAATCATATCACAGCTCAGCTTATGGTGGTGCTTCTGTGTGTTTCTGATTGCTAATCTTATTTTTTAAATTAGATTTCTTTGTAGATCAATTCCACAGATCAATTAGAAAAATGTGTGGGTCCATTAACTTTGTTATCTTCATTGCAGCTGTGAGAAAACGACAACAATTCCAATCATAAAGACGTAGTCAGTGCCTAGTTAGAAGTGTAGAGAAAGTGACATTAATTTGTTGCTCTTTAGTGGAATCAAACGGTTTAATTAGTTTTTCTAACTTTCTTCTGCATCAAACGATTTGTTCATTATTTCAGCTCCTGCTGAACTAACCATCAGAGTTCCCATCTTGGATTGGGTTTGGACCAAGAGGGAGATGCAAAGGCTCAGCACAGTCCAGTCATTAGAAACAAGATCAAATTGGACGTAGACAAAGATCAGTGCCCTCTTCAGTGCTGTTAGCATAAAAAATGCAAACATAAATAGTTTTGTAGGATAGCCTAACATGTTCATTTGTTGGTGCATCAGAAACAAATTTAAAATGAAAATACACTAGATTATTATAATATGGGTAACAGATTAAATATTCTGACTCTCCGTTTATTCTTATGGTTGGTGTCTGCACGATGATGCAGACACCAACTTTTCTCCGCCTGCTCTAACAGGTGCCAAAACAGGAGCAGGGCTCCCTCAGCAGATAAGAGCCAGGACACCCCAAGGCAAGACTAACAAGACTAGCAACTAGCAAGACTCCTCTCTAACAACTGGCTACCTAGAACGAAAACTAGAACTAAGGCATCAAAGTCAAACTCAAAAGCATCTTAAAACATAATGATCTGGCCCCGGCAGCTGGGCTGAGCCGCATATAAAGCAGAGGGAGCAAGTGGATAAGATGAATGATTATAAGTGACCAGATGAGTGAAATGAGCAATTAGGTCACTTATCAGGGCCGCGACCAAGAAAACCTCAACAGGGACTTTATTTCTAAAGTATGTTTCAGGACAAAGTGCTGTACATGAGGAAAAAAGAAAACTACATTACAGTGGCATGAAGGCAGCACAGATAGTTAAAGATAATAGAACAGAATTATTTAAAAAAAAATAAGGTTAGTTAATCATTTCATTATATCTGATGAAATAATGAAATCATTAATTAAAGAAAATCCAAACACTGACACAAGTCCAGGAAATCTGACGGCAACAAACATTTTCAGATATATTCAGACATGGTTGAATCTAGAAAATACCACTTCATTTCAACTAAGAAACAGTATTACTTCATAGTTTTTTTATCCTCAATACAGGAGTAATACCACAGTTTTGGGTTTAAGCAATACTGAACTAACAAGATGTCAGCTTTAATCATACAGTTTTATTGTTTGTTTTGCGGAATTAAATATTAGAAAAGATTTGATCATGACCTGATCATTAAAGGAAAACTCCCCGGGGGCCACACAATTATAGCCCACTGTTTCCCAAGGGGATGGGTCAAATGTAGAGAGTGGATTTTCCCGTTGTGGGACAATAAAGGGATTTACATTGTACTTGAATTTAGGGGGAATGAGGGGGAATTGTATGCCCCTTCTTAAATTACCATTTCCAGTAACATTTGATTACTGAATGTTTACATTTCTTTTATATATTAACAGTAATGGCAATAATATTGCCCTTTCAGCATTTGGTAGGCTGTGTGCTTATGAGTACTGTAACCTGACCAAATTACGGTGGCCCAGAGGGCATGTGTGCTTACTTTTCCGACCGTCACCTCCTCTGCAACCAGCGGAGGAGGTGACGACATAACGTTTTATAAGCTTATCATTGTTACACCACATAAATAGAAGTCCTAATCTCTAGACATAATAGTAGCATGCAAAACTAGGTAAACTAGTTTGAAGTGCAAACATTTTTCTGTCTTATAGTTGTCATGACACACAAGAATTAGTCTAGAGTGTACAGGCATTGCTGAACATTCAAACTCTGCATTTTGGTTTTGAATTGAACATAAAATTAATCTGCAGACCGCTGCTTTGCTAGGTGACAGCCACAATCTAGAAGATGTCGGTGAGACAAGTGGAGGTGTGCCTGAGAGCAGTGGATTTAATTAAAATGCATTTTAATAAAATTTAAGACACATGTTATGATTGTTATCTTGAAAGAACTGCCAAATGTTGTGTTGATGTCTGGCCATTGGTCATAAATGAATTTAATGTTAACATCTAACAGTAGAGTCCCTTGTTTGACTTGTAGAATGCTACAAATTCTACAAGTCAAACATAAATATAGTTGGACGGACCTGTTAGAATAGTTTTAACTCATTCATTGCCAGCATGTGGCCTAGCTTACTTAATATTAGCCAAATTGAAGCAATACTGATTTTCTGATAAATAGTCTATTTTATAAAATAGATACTCTAAATAAATATTTAACAGGTGAGAACATTTTTAGATTTTATAAAGGCTTATTTCATTTTCAGGCTAATTTAAATGTATTTGAATTTGTTTGCAGTTTTTTTTTCAGATTTTGAAAAATATTTTAGCTGTTTCATTTTAATTAACTGAATTTCAATAAAAATACTTGACTTGAAAGGATTAGGATATTCATTTGCAATGTTTGTGAGTTTTTTTCCAAATCTTAATAGATTCATTGCTAAGATTCATTCATAAAAAAATCAAGTGTCCTACAATGACTATAAAGCTTCTCCCAGTGGGAAATTTGTCCCTAACTATGTAGGGGCAATGATAGCCATGCCAGTCCAGGGACTCATTGCAGTTCTACTGTAAGGTGCCTGGGTCAAGGTCATTGACCGGCGTACCTAACATGTAACAACCATACCATGCATACTGCTTTAGGTTAATAGAGTATATTAATTAGGTTTGTATGCTTCCAAAAAAAATTCCACCATGTTCCTTCTTTTTTTTTTTACAACTCAACTACTGGATGTACATTTACATTCTGTAGAAAGCAAGCTATTCAAAGACATATGAAGCACCCTGATTGAACAAGCAGTTATTTAGATACACCCTGTGTCCTCATGCATTTGTGTAGCCAATATATAATTAAATGTGTAAACAAAAATTGCTAAAAAAAAAACTAAAAAAAAAATAAACTTCTGATTTTCAGGATGGAAACTGTATTTTTATAAACAAATATTTAACAGAATTCTACATTTTAAATTTCAAGAATAAATTCCACATTTCAACATTTGTGCGAAACTGTTCCACAATTCAATTCAATTCAATTCAGTTTATTTATATAGCGCCAAATTCACAACACATGTCATCTCAAGGCACTTTACAGTTCAACCAGATCATACAGTCAAATTGATACAAAGTTTTCTATCTAAGGAAAACCAGTTGATTGCAATGGCGCAGTAACGGTTTGCCTGGATTTTTTACAATGTAAATGACTGCAGTTGCTTGGTGGATGGCCAAACCTACTACGTACATATGTAACCAAGATGTTGTAGTTACAGTTTATTATGGTTATTTCCTTCATTTCAGTTTTCTATGTAGTAAATCACTTATATTATTTTTCTTTTGACCATTTAAATATATGTTACTCACAACTAGAATAATTTACTTTCAAAAATTCACATACACATCATTCTGCATTACCTTTATGTTGGTTGATAACAATATTAAAGGAGAAGTCAGCTCAGCAAGGAATGATCAACAGATCATTATCTATACCACGTTCGCAGTGGTTTCATGAGTTTATCAGTAAAAAAGTAAAAATTATAATTCTCGTGGCGATCACTGAGTCTGGGAGCGGCCATTTTTGCCCAAACATAGTAACACCTCACTCCTGACATCTTCCGGCAGTGACGTCACGGTGCGGTAAGCCTAGCGCCATTCTCCCCGCTTTACAAGCAAAATCTATGGGAACTACTAGACACATCTGCAATCAACAACAATTATTGAAGATTTCCAGAGGACTTCACTATTGAAATTCACCAGAGCTATAGTGAAACTGACAATGTCCGGTTTCGGTTGTCTGACTTCCTCCATGGATTTTGGAGATGCTTCCCCCACATCATCAAACTGAAGTAAACACCTCTTTGGTTTGTAACACATACAATAAACTTTGCTCATTACTTTACAAAACATTTCAGTTAAAATTGTAGCATAGCTAGTGACACATTATTCATTTTGATTTTAATTAATTATGATATGTGACGCATTTCTTCACAATGTTTCGGCCAAATGTGTTAATGAATAGAAGAGAATCGGAGCATAATTTTTTAAGTGTGTCTGATGTCATGCAGCAAAGAGATGCATGCTGAAATAATCAGTCAAAGTCTGGCACAGAGTTTTATGAGGGAAAAAGCAAAGTGAATTTTTTCTCCCTCAATACTCCTCGTCTATAAAGGCTGTGGCACAGAAAGGCCTGCTAAACACTGCATGTCCACATATTCATCTCTGAAATCAGTAACTGGAGGTGCCAGTGTTACGCAGTGGCTGCTGAAGCAGTAGCTAGTAGAGATAATTGCAATGTATACAGGACTTGAATATAATACAGATTAGCTGCCTAACGTCTTTGAAGAACAGACTGTGTCCAAATAAACACATCTTAATTATACCCGCAGAGAATAGAAGTTGGAGAACATAGCATTACAGTGGTTAATTAATTCAGTGTTTTATCATTCTACTTTCCGCCTCATGCCAGAGTCATGCAACTAAAAGATTAATAATCAGTTCATCCTTTCCTCAGTGCTGTGGCTCAGTATTTTTCTGATCTCACTGTCCTGGCACTCATTAGTCTTCATCGGCCAATGCAGAACTGGACCCACAGATAAATAATGAATGTCCGCATGAATCCAACTCAATAAGAACATAGTTTGGTCTGTCAGACTAAGCGGTAGTTTTTTAGAACTCATCCATCGAAGTTTGGCCCTAAGCTAAGGTTTTGCTGAATAGTTAGCATGTAACTGCAGGTATCAGGGCATGCTGGGACTTGTGGAAAGATACCAGAGTGCCCTTCTGGGGCATACTTAAACTGCTGCTCTTTATTCTACAATAAGTGATGGAGTGACTTACCGCTGCTATGCTTTCTGAAAAAAGACAGGATTAAACTAAATCAAACACAGATAAAAGATTAATGTTGTATAACACATATAACGATCAAATCAGGCTTTGAAGAAAACTCTGCTCAGATGGACACAGATCTGTGAATACACATTTCTTAGATCAGATATATGTATCACCATGAGCCTTGCTCAACCAGTGCAGCAGTGGAGCAGTTTCAAAGCCACAGTAAACAGCGAGCTTCTTCTCTGCTTCACTTGAGCTTTTGGAGAAAAGAGAATCACATTGCAATTCATTGACTGAAGATACTGCTAACCTGTTTTTTTCTTTGCACAGAAAAGTCTTCTGATAGATGTTTTGTAACTATAGCCCTTGCAAATTTCAATGGTGAAGTCCTCTGGAAAACTTAAATAATTGTTTTTGATTGCAGATGTGTCTACTAGTACCCAGTGACTTTGCTTTTGAAGCGGGGAGAACGGCGCTAGGCTTACCGCATGGTGACATCACTACCGGAAGACGTCATGAGTGAACAGATCTTGTCATATTATGCTTACAGAAGACCACATTTTTCCAGCAGAGCAACCATATTGGCCTAAAGACTGGACTCAGTATACAGCAGCTTAATTGAAACAAAAAAACTTTATTTGAAACAAAAAGCTGCTGTACATGACAAACTAAAGAGGATGGTTTAAATGTTCTGTGTTCTATTCAGTTAATAGTCTTTAATTAGACAAATGTTTTAGAGCATTATAATAATGACATACTCTGAGAATGGGCTGAAATTGGTTCAGTCTACGATGTTTCAGGCACAAAAAGCAGACATGACGTGTTCTCCAGCAGAATGCTCTGCCGGTAAACTGCTTGGATTTGACAGCCAGTGGGCTCACACTGTTCAGGGGGGGGTCTAGAAATGCAGAAACACTTGAACCGTTTCCCAGTATGTGCACTTGTGTGTTCTCCTTTGCTTATGAAACGTCATCAACCTCAGGCTTAACACTGTTCCAATTCACAAGGACACAAGACTGAGAACAAATTAAGTCCCCGGATGTTGTAGTCTCCCCTCCCTCTTTACCCAGCATGCATTCAACTCCCTTGAGGTTAATTTAGTGGTCAGTCAATGTAACTGCAAGTAAATTTCTTCTGAATCCAAGATGGCCGGTATAAATCATTTTGTATACACAAAGTGTTTACAAAATAAAAATAAAAGTTGCCTAAGTCTATGTCTAAGTGAATGAGCAGCTTACAACAGTGAAATGAACATTACCATTTATAAAGTGCAGCAGTGATCAGAATGCAAACAATGTAAACAAAGGATAAAATGAAACACCATTTTTAAGTCATCAGCAAAAGACATTGATTTGCAAAGGTTCAATTCACTGGAATTAAATAAATATAGTGTAAAGTCTAGTAGAACATTGATTTGTGTTCGATTTAGAGGGATTATGAAAAAAAATCTGCCATTTTGGTACTGCAAATATGACAAGTGTGATTCAGAGTATTGATTAGAACTTCAACAGTTCAACATTCTGATGGCAGTGGGTAAGAAGCTGTTTTGCAATCTGCTGGACTTGCATCAAATGCTGTGAAGGTGGAGGTGTGAGAGGTCTCTGATGATGAGCTCTGGACTCGAAGCGCTGGGATGAAATGTCCATAATGGAGGGAAAAGGAGCCCCCGATGATCCTCTCTGCTGTTCTCACCACTGTTCTCACCTTCTTCCAGTCTGAGGCTCTGTAGCCTCCACACAATTCAGTGAGACAGCTGGTCAGGATGCTCTCTATGGTGCTTTTGTAGAAGGTCTGAAGGAAGTACAAGCACTTTTGTGCCCCTTTGACCAGTGAGGTGCAGCGATGTAGTCCAGGGTATATGCAGGTATTGTTGGGATCCAGAGGTTTGCCCTCAAGAGGGCAACGTGGATCCCTTTCTGTGGGCTTCTGTTTATCTGTTGGGATCCAGAGGCTTGCCCACCAGAGGGCGCCGTGGATCCTTTCCTGGGAGCTGGTGCTCAGCACTCACAGCTGATCCCCATCAGCTCATGATTAAGCTCTCCTTACTTAAGCTGAAGGAGAGCTTCCCTCTGAGCCGGATTGTTGTCCTTGCCATGGTTAGCAAGCCTGAGCCACCCTGCCTGCCTGATCCCTGGTAACCTGTATCTGAATGTGTAAACCTGTAATTTGAACCTAACCTGCTCTGTCCTCTCTGCCTCTAGGGCAGAACCCTGAACGAACCCAATAAAATATTGGACTTTTAACCTGCCTGTGTGTCTTTGAGTTCTGCATCTGGGCTAGTAAACCTGCTGATCATGACAGGTATATATGCACTCATTTTCAATCAACATTGCATATACCCACTTTTAATTCCCCCATGATCCGCACTGTTAAGCAGAATCTTTGAGCCAAATATACAATTTTTTTCCTGGGATGGTAAAGCCATCACATGGTCTACTCTGCTTTTAATTGGCTGGTACTCACTGGCTTTACTGGTTACACTGGTTAACTGTAGGCTTGACAACCAGTGAGCGGTTCATGCTAAGGTTAATATTGCTCCCATATCGAATAACATTTATAAGGTTACTTTAAATGATTTGCCTTAAGGATTTCCATAGAATTGGTAATATGGGTCGAGCTTGTCAAACAACACCTTCCTTATTAAAAATGTCCTTGTTACTTAACATTAGCCAACAGTTCGGCTATTTTAGTGATGCTACCCCGTTACAGTTAAGCCTAACATCGATGCTTTCCCTGCCACCTATCCCTTTCAGAAAAGATGCTTTCTGTTAAGAGGAAGGTGCCGGATGTAAGACGCTACACAATGGTGTATTTAGTAGGTTGAAGTAAGTTGACACGAAGCTCAGGTAAAAAAGAAAACAAAGAAAATGTTGAGCTAGTAAGATTTTGCCACCATCCAAACACATAACTTAGTTTATTTTACTAAGCCAATCCTGGTGGTGTTACAATTTAACGTCCTAGACATAAGCAAGTAAACCGATCATTGTGACACTATTTACACTTATACTTGTCATACTTCATTCCAAACACCTCTTCTACCTCGAGACCGCAAAGTTTCACTGAACAGTGGAGAAAGAGAAGCCCCATTTAGACTACCCCTCTGAAACCAATCCGTGCAGGGTTCGGACCGAGCTTGGATCAGTTAACCGTGCGGAGCTTGGTTCCTTACTACATTTTACGGAATAAAACAACGTTATAGCCCTATAAGCTTTTAACTATTTTATACTGATAGCAAATTATGATTAAACTCAACATTATTTAAATGTAAAGCAATTTCCCTCATCCATCCATTCATCCATTCATCATTCATCCACCCATCCATCATCAGTCCATCCATCCATCCATTCATCCATCCATCCATGCATCCATCCATCCATCCATCATCAATCCGCTCATCCATCCATCCATCCATCCATCCATCCATCCATCCATCCATCCATCCATCCATCCATCCTCCAAAAGGATCTTAACGGATAGAAAGGTACTTCCTCAATGCCAGGTACTGTCATTTATTTTACATTAATAATGTTCTTATTTGTTTTTATTGTAGACAATGCAGTGGAAATGTAGGGAGTGGATATTGCTGGTTATTCCTGCCAAGGGTTCTGATCATGGGATCAAGCCTTTAGGAACCACCATAAAACCTTGCATCTCTCACTAAAGAGAGAGAATAACCCCATTCACTGCCCTGATCTCTGGAGAAGGTTTCTTAAGTTTAAGCCACCTAATGGCTCCACTGGGTGTTGGGTCAGTTCTACCAGTCTACTTACATTTGACCTTGACTCATAAACTGCAAGCAGAAGGAAAGCTGAAAAAATGAGGCCACAAACACCCTTGGTTCCTTCAAGGTGTTTCTGCAGTGGGAAACAGTTTCAATGAGCCTGAAGACAAATGTCATGATCAGCTGTTTTCTATCACAAATCTTCTGTTACTCATTTATCAAGTGGGAATATTAGAATCTGATACGATGCAGGATCAATTTCCCCCTTTGCTCTGAACTGCTGGTCTTCCTGTGGTGCTGTGGCCTCTTTGTGTAATTTGCTGCAGATTCAGAAGCAACTGAGCAGCCCATCAGCTTGGCAAAACAGTCCCGGAGTCTTTATTGATATGCTAATGTTGTTATTCATTAGTTGTCTTTAATTAGCAAGTCTGCTGGCTGAAGGCTTGAGCCTGACTGTGCTTACCGGCACCACAGGCCACTCATCAATTCACAAAACACAAAATTCATAAACAGCCATTAACAAAGAAAGGGTACAAACTATATATAAGTGTCATTTTTTTTTTTTTACTGCGAAAAAGGAAGGTAAACATTTTTCAAAAGAGGACAGTAGGGGGTTTAGACTAAACTGAATCACTTTGTGTTACTAATCTGTTTAAAATCTCCAAACATGACTAACTTAGCTGTTTCCAATTCCAGCTTTGTCCCAGAAATCTCCCTATTCAGCAGCACCCTGACTGTATGCAAACAAACATGCAGGACAAATTTTCTGGGTCCACTTATCATGAGAGAGGCATGTTAGTAGGCTGACTGATATGAAAGCCTGCATCCTGTTGGAAATTAGATAGATTCAGCCATTATTTCTGTGTATCATTTGGCATCAGAACATCCAAGTTCAGAATTAAAAACTCTGCTTGAATATCCTCTAAACCAACAATGATGACCTTGGAAAACAGTAACAGCCGAATACTATTCAGAAAGTCTAGACTTGGAAAAAGGCATTCTCTATATAACTCTTTCTATCTAACAGAAAACACTGTTTTCAAAGTCTTTTTGCCTGTTTGTCGTTTTTGCTCAATTTCCTTCGATTTTAGCATAACCTGTATTTTCTTTTGTTTGTTTTTATCCTGCTTCAGAGTAGTTCTGTGATTTCTAAATTCTGTAGGCCTTGTAAAAGACAGGCTGATGTATATCACTATCCTAACTGAAATAAACTTTTCACAAAAAGTGATTATTGAAAATAAATTTAGGTTTTTAACAAACCATATATTTCCACATCAAGCTAGGATGATTTTTATAGCGTTTTCGTTCACTCTCTGAGTTTATCCCAGTGTGTTATTAAGATGTGTAATAATATAAAGTAGCAAAAAATTTAAATCAAAAAAAGTCTGTAAAGAGACAATAATAAAAAAATAAAAATGTGATTAAAACTGTTCTCAAACTAAATTAAAATTGAATTGAACTAATTGAAACATGACAAAAAAGAAGGGATTCAAACAGCTCTGATCCTGTATGCTCCAGCTGGACTGCCATCCTTTGGACCAATAGTTCAAAAGGTGATGCTGAATAAGTCTGGAGCATTTCCTGACCACAGCAGCCATCCCTTTCTCTTACTTGTTGAATGTTTGCTTTGTTGTTGTTTCAGCACAGTTTCTGTTTCTTGCTTCAGACTTCGGTCTTCTCCCTTCTCTCTACTGGGTGCTGTGAGAGGACTCAGATTGTCATTTAGTGAGACAGCCTGTCAGTCTTCTGTCTAATCTTCACTTATTTAGCGGGTCTCCCATCCCCACTCCTCTGCAAGGCCACTGCATGTGGAAAAATGGCATTTGTGATGCTTTTTGCTCTGAGCTTTAGTTGTCTGTGATTTCTGATTTGGCTTTCAGACCAAGGCAGCATGGTTTTCCCTGATGTCTGACAGCCATGTAAGAATATGATGGGAGACACAAAAGGGAGAGAAGGGTGACATTTTATTTTTATTTCTTTCTTCTTCTTTTTTTTTTTTTTGCCAGTGTCTCAGACACCCCAAATTCACACATTTCTTTCATCTCTTGGGACCTTGTGTTGTCTCTCTCATCTGTAATTCTTATCTTTCTGTGTTACCCTAAGCCATCCTTCTATGTTTAATAATATATGCATTTAAACATGAAATGTTTCTGATTCAAAGTGAAGCCTCACAGCAGGCCAGCTATCGGTGTGGCAATCAAAACATGTCACTCTGCAGCCTTGTTGCTTCATGATAGGAATTAATCTCAGCCTGGTGCAACAACTGCTCTTTACTCACATTTCTTTCCATGTTTTTCATCATACTCATGGTGTGTGAAAACATACAGGTCCTTGGAAAGATATCCATACCCCTTTAAAAGAAAAGTTGTCAGAAAGGAATAATCAATGGATCATTATTTATACCTAAAACTAATACGTTCACTGTTTGTCGAGATCACTGAGTCCGGGAATGCCCATTTTTGGCCAAATTAGCAACACCTCACTCCTGAAATCAGTGACGTCACGGTGCGGTAAGCCTAGCGCCATTATCCCCGCTTTACAAGCAAAATCAATAGGAACTACTAGACACATCTGCAATAACAACAATTATTTAACATTTCCAGGGGACTTCACCATTGGAAAACCATCTTTTCGGTTCCAGTTTAAAATCCTGGTGCTTACCTTCAGAGCCTTTACCGGTCAGGCTCCCCTTCTAGATTAGAGACTTGTTGTGTCCTTATACCTTACCTCAGATGCAGAGGTCTAAGGACCAGAACCTGCTCATGGTCCTTCGTACTCATTACAGGACAAGAGGAGATCGCTCCTTTTAGGCGGTCGGGCCACGGCCCTGGAACGATCTCCTGCTTTCCTTGCACTTCCTTGATTCTGATGACGTTTTTAAGAACGAATTGAAAACCTATTTGTTTAAGAAAGCATTTCATTCTAGTAGATGAAGAGTTGTTTTATTTCTTTTGTGACTGTAAATGTATTTTTATTTGTATTGTCATTTTGTGAAGCACTTTGTGACCTCTTCGTCTATAAAAGGTGCTGTATAAATAAACATTACCTACTTACTTACGTACTTACATTGAAATTCACCAGAGCTATAGCTAAACCAACAATGCCCACCTACATGGCAGTTGGATGTTGTACACTGAAATTAATAATGTAACTGCTTTTGGTATTTACTTAATCATATTTAGTTACTTTAATACAATTGTTTTATGTCCTACCCTGCTTACATGAAACAATTGTGTTAAAGAAACTAAATATGATTACGTAAATACCAAGTGTAATACATCGGGTAAAAGTGAAAAAAAAAAGGGTTTTCACCTTTCCGATCCATTATCCTCTACGGACGAGTTCGTCGTTAGATTGCAACATGAAGAGGGAGGTTTTGCCTGATGTTTAACTAAGCAGAGTTAACTGCAGCAAATCGCACTGCAGTGAAATAAATGACAATCTCCTTTAAATATCAAAAGTACCACTTTAAAATTGTAATTTTAAAATTTTCTTTTACTTGAAATGTTTTTTCACCATGTAAAAGAATTTAAGATTGCTATCAATATATATATATGTTTTAGGGATATCCTAATCAAAGGAGAAATGCTCAAAAAAGAGAAGCTTAGTCTAGTCTTTATAACTATGATGGTATGATGAAGACATGTAAACTACTGCTCATCTAGATCAGCCAAATGAAGTAAGTTGTAGGGGGCTCTATGTCATACAAAGAGATTGCTGTTTAGCAAGAAATAACAGCTGCATTTCTTTTTTGTTTGCAAAGTAACCATTTTTTATATCTCCTCTACAATAACTACTAGCTGCACATTTGAGTACAAAAAGTATTCAGACCCTTTTTCATTTGTTACTCTTATAGCAATTTGCTAAAATCAATAAAGGATTATTTTTTTATTTTTCATTAATGTACATTCAGTACCCCAACAAGATATTGAACAGCTTTTTTTACTGATCAGAATATTTTTATATTAAGTAAGAGCTTGATAAGTTGAACATCGATGCTTGTTGAACATGAAGAGTCAAGTGCAGCAAACAACATTCATTTATTTAAGTTTTCTGGTACTTAATTAAATGGTAAAATTTCTCAAAATTCACTTAAAACCAAAAGTCAAACCAGCCCACAGACATGGCATTGACTGCTCTCTTGACCAGAGTCCATTGTGCTTAATGCCTTACTGCTGCATAAGGAATTGTTTTCTTCTAGATGCAGTGATATGGAAGCTTCGACTCCCTAACCCATTCTGTGAGGTTTTGCAACCTCACAGAATATTACAGAATTAACAGTAATATTGCCACCTAAAGGAGTGGGGTAAAAAAGCAATTTCACATATTTTGTTCATATTTTGTTGCAAATGCAATTGATGGTCAAGTCCTAGTTCCGATAAATACAACACACAGTTGATGGAATTTGAGAAATGCACTGCAAATCATTCCTTCTGCTTTCTTTAGATCTTAGATTCTCCTTAGATCTTCAAAACAGTGACACTCTCTGTTAAATATAGTTGGCCAAATTAAACTAAAACACAATAAATACAAAGATGCAGAACTCTGCAGATAGGATTCTGTGTCATCAGAACCAAGCTTATAGGATCAGATCATGACTAAGTTAGACAGTCATCATGTGGATATTACTATGTAGCAACAACAGTCCCCACGGGTAGGATGAGTAGCAACTGATCCTACCCCGGTGCGTGTAATTTCCAAAAGCCACAAACCTTCACAGTACAGTTCATTAAAACGGACAATTCTTTATCCTTGGATTCAGCTGCAGTCTCTTTGCATGGTTGGATTATTTCTTTGATGTACTGGAAGCAAAACTGCCTCACTGTTATCATCCTTAAAACACAGAGATAAATAGAAAGAAATGACTTTTTTCTAACACTGCATGTAATGAGGAAGGAAGGTTCTGGATGAAGGAAAGATCAGGGTTAATATTAACTTCATGCAAAATAAACATATATTTATCGTTTCTTTTGACTCCTGGGTTTCTTTATGATATTGTTGTATTGAAATCTCCCAAAATGCTCAAACAATCTGTATGATTCCAAAAAAGTTAGAAAAACAAACCACCTGACTTTGTTTTCAAAGTTTGAAGACATTTTGCTTCCAATTCAAAATGTCAGAAATAGCAAGGAATTAAAATTTTTATAGAGTGGCCAAACAAAGCCTTTTTTTTTTTCTTTTTTTTTTTGCTTGGAAAACATGCAAGTGAACCACAAGAACAGGTCCACCCCTTAGTAGCGGAGAGTCGTTGAGGTCTTTGTTAGCCTACAATACCCAGTGCTGGTCTATGCATCTGAAAGGGGAGTCACTGGAGCATTGTTGGCCCTGCTGACCAGGCGAGATGTCTTGGTCCCCTGCATGGCGATCAGGATTATGATAGCAGGAAGGAATCAACTCTATTGCTGTGTTGTAGATTTTTTAGAGCTGAAATCTGAGTCCCCCCCCCCACTGTTTAAGGTTGTTTTTTCTTTCTTAACTTAAATGGCTTCCTTCTCACCCCTTTCAAACCATGTCAAAAAAACAATGTCCACTGTCCATAAGGTATAGATGTACCGCTGAATCTTGTCCGGCGGTGGTAGCTCTCCTGTGTTGAGTTATGTGTCTGTGGAGAGGTTGTTTGGTTTCTCCGATATAAAGATGGTGTACTATGTATTATTAATGATCTATAAATAATAAAAAAAAAGGGCAACAGAATCAAATAAAATTTCAATCTAAGCCCACTGGTGAGTTTTGCGTTTTTAGAAGATGCCGTGGGCTCCCCTTGAGGGCCCCATGTTTGTGACCCCTGCTGTAGAGTGTCACACCTTAAAAATAAAAAATACTTCTTAAAAGTACTACTTAAAAATACTTCATTCTTAGAGCCTTTTTCTTCTATCCCTTCACTCGTACACTATCTGGAAAAACATCTGAAAGCAAGAGACTCCTTCCATAATCAGCCAACAGATATAAGACCCCTCATGTTAGACACCACAATATAAACCTCTGCCCTGAGAAATGTTCAATAACTCAAGGAGCCCTTCCTTAAAGGAAAATTCTGGTTTTTAACACTTTTAGCCCCTTTTCTGTAGTGTCCAGGATGAAATCGAATGATCGACACCAAAATTTTGACGATTGGTCCTGTCTCGGCTATTTGGCTCATGTAGAATCCCCCCTGGCTGCTTCAGAATGGCTTGCATAGTGCATGTCAGATAATGTCCTTAAAACAACCTTAAACGTTCTTTTTTTTAAATATGCTACTCACCGGGTCGTCAGTGCTGTTCAATGACGTTCCAAAAAAAGTTTCGTGAAGAAAAACCGTTCCTGTCTTGTTTTATTTAGCATTTTGTAAATCCCAGAACTATTTTTTCCGATACATCACAACCGCTTATAAACTTCCGCTTCCCGTTCGAATCTGAAGCGTTGCACACTCCAGACCACCGTCAAACTCAAAGTCCAATATGTCCTCCTCAAGAATCCACCTTTCGTATTCCATTTTCAGAGTTTTTTAAAGTGTTTAACAGAGACGTTAGCACCTAGACGTCGGAGTACACAGAGTGAAGCAGAAACACTTGGGCCTTGCGAAAAAACTACAACTAAGGGTAAACAGGCCCCCTTTCCGTTTCCGATGGCGGAGGAATATTGACTATTCCAACAGAACTCAATGGGATTTACAAAATGCTAAATAAAACACTACAGGAACGTTTTTTCTTTACGAAACTTTTTTTGGAACGTCATTGAACAGCGTTGACGACTCGGTGAGTAGCATATTTTAAAAAAAGAACGTTTAAGGTTGTTTTAAGGACATTATCTGACATGCACTATGCAAGCCATTCTGAAGCAGCCAGGGGGGGATTCTGCATGAGCCAAATAGCCGAGACAGGACCAATCGTCAAAATTTTGGTGTCGATCATTCGATTTCATCCTGGACACTACAGAAAAGGGGCTAAAAGTGTTAAAAACCAGAATTTTCCTTTAACTATGCATATTTACCCTATTGGTGGAATAGATTGCCCACTATGAACCAGTGACAATAACTCAAACAATACAAATGGATGATTTATTTAGACATTTGAAATGGGAGGCATTTTAACATTTTAAGTGATTTAACACCATTACTACCACAGTGCACAACCTTGATATAACACAACCATTATAATGGTTGCAGTTATGGCTCATGGGACAATGTAGGCCCTAAAGGCCAAAGGTCACTCACAACTTAATCTAGTGAAATAGAACCATAGGGCGTTTCTCAATTCACGAGAACGCGAGTACGTACTCGCGTTCTCGTCAAGTCCGTTCTTAGAGAGAACGCAGGAAGATCGGACTTGACGAGAACGCGAGCACGCAAGCACGTATGTGTATTGGAGCAGAAGCGTACTCGTGACGTCATCACAGGCAACGTTGTTTAGTATTTCTTTAACAGTCAAAACTATTTATTCCCTACACAAAACATTTTGAAAACAATATTTTTAATTTCTAAAGCTTAAAAAACATTTTAAAAAATTACTGAACTGCAAAAAACCACCATCAGAACGAGCGGTAGTTCACACATAACTAGACCGAGAGAAGTGCACTACAGACGGGGTAAATTTAGCCCTGGCTGCGGTTACCCTCGGAGGTCTGCTGGTCACTCTGGTCCGCTCAACGTCTGACTTTTTTTTTTATTTCGCACTAACTCTGTAAACAGACCACACAGGGAGGCTTAAATGTATAATGTTATCGCCTGAAACGATTTCAAAACGTACTTTTGAAGAACAACAGCAGCAGAAAAGGGAATGTTTTACTTAACACTGTGAGCGCTGTCTCGCATCAAGCTGTGGCCGCGGGGCATTCTGGGGAAGCGGTCAGTCTGAAGAACGCACAAGTCTGCTCTGATGTATGCTCGATAAAGAGGGCTCTCATCATTGCTGGTTGCCTATTCTTTCACTTACAGTTGTGTAGAATATGGGCTAAGATCTGTCTGTAAAAGCAACATTTTAGTTATTCTGAGTGCTTGAAATGAGAAGTATAGCCTAACCATGTTAGATCTGAGAACATAATGGCAGAGATAACTCGAATTCCCTTTCTTCAGTCATCTAAACAGGGCAATCAAATTCCAGGACCAGCATAGATGACTTTTTTAATTCTTGGACAATCTTCTTTGTTGCCAATTAAGCATTTCTCAATTTTGGATTAAGAAGCAAAGCCACTTCAGTTACTGAGAATTGTACAATATTAATGAAATTATACAATTATATTACATTACTGCATTACTGCAAAAAGCAATGGATTACTGTGGTCTAATTAAATTATTTTCTTAATGCATTACTCCCAACACTGATATTGTTTAGGCTACGTAAAGTCAACACTAGAACATTAATCAGGAACTTTCTAAGAAAAAGTAAATTGAAATGGCCCACACTAGTATGAGCCAAAACTATCCTACTATAAGTGGCAGAGAAGGTCATCTGTGGCAACCACATAATGACAATGAGATACATAAGTTCTATTTAGGCTATAGGCTAATTACATGAAACTAAAGGAAACCGTGTAATATAACAATAAATTCAAAAACATGATTATTTGAATGTTTACTGGTGAAATCAAGGACAGTGAAACTAACACAGACAGTTAGTTAGCAGCTAACACTTAAAAGTTAAATAGCCTAGCCTTATGAACACTGAACGTTAAACTGAACAGGGACATGCGATAAAAAGAGTTATTCATGATTCATAGTTGAGAATAAATTAGTTACTGACATAAACTAGCTAAATTTAGTTGCTCGCCTTGCTTTGAAACAACTCCCTTGACTGGTCCGGAAAAAGCACCAAGTAGAAGACACCTGACTCAATCTAATATGCACTACATTGTGGTTTGTGTTGATCCTGCAATGTGCCCATAACAAGTGTGAAACAGTGCCAAAATTCCCTTGTGGCCGAGAGTGGTATCACGGACTTGACGGCGAAGGTGCCACTGACACTATTTCATGCTTTTTACATATTTCATGTCATCCCAGACTGTGTCTTACATAGCATGTTTTACAGTATTTAAGAAATACAAAAATATTCAACACTGAAGTATTTTGCTACAAAATACAAAGTCATTTTCATCATCTCAATTTTCATCATCTCAAAATTACAAAATTGTTTTTTAATATTTAAAATACGTATTTCAAATACTTGTATTAAAAATATTGCCCATCCCTGCAGATGGGTCCAACTAAAACAAAGAACAGATTAGCTCACGACGCCCCCTCTACTACATGTTTGGTATGAGGTATGATGTTAGCCAGTCCACTGCAGCATTTTCATCGGACCAACATGGCTCGTTCAGTTGTTCAGTGAGCATTAACATTCAGTTAACACTCTTAAAACCATCAGGAGTTAAATCAGAAACCTCATTTTAAAAAAAAAACCTCTACATATTCTACAATGTAAACAATATATAGACTATACATTCTACCTAGTTCACCCAAGAAGAGCTCTTTTTAAGCATAATGGTGGAAAGGATCGATGTTACTGTTTTGGCTAGGTGGAGTTAAGGCCTTCACCTCTGATCTGTTCTTCACCTGGTCCGGTCGAGGTCCAGTCCGTTCTTCCAATTTCAGCTCATCAAGAAATTTGAGAGGGGGGGTTACTTTTATAACTCACGGTAGCCTGGAACGTCTCCCTTTAGCTACAGCGAATAGCTAGTAGCAGCGGCCCTCATGTAGCTGCTCCGCAGGGCTGCTCTCAGTCTCCGTCTCAGGGAGGACTGGCAGCTTCTAGTGGCTTCTTATAGTGGCTTGGGGAACAGAATTTTTTTGACACCTCTGTTGTTCTTTTCGGCAGTTAGATTTAAGTTACCAGAACTGGATTAGCTCTTCTCTGCCAAGCTGTAGATGGTTTCAGGAAACACTGAGTACGACTTGGTTTGAATCGCTGGAAAAAGGACAGCCACTACGTTCAGCTCCTTTCTGAATCATTGGAAAAAGGTAGTCTGACCTGGTCCAGCGAGCACTGACCGCTTAGGAGGCATTTGGTTGCTATTTTGCATAGCATTCAGTGAGAAAGCGCTCAGAGTCTAGCCATTAGCAGCTGTTGCTATATAATCAACCTTTGATTTCCTAGAATCTAGGAAAGACGGATGAAGCTACATACAAGTAATGGCTAACGAAACCACACCTCTGTGGGCTCAACAACTTTTAACAGAAGTGTCTGAACTGAAAAATTTGCTTGAGTTGCGACTGGATTGGGAAATTAGAAGATGAAAATGCATCATCTGCAAAGACTTTTCGACCGCTTATGGAACAAGTCAAGTTTCCTGTAATATTACAGGTGTATCAAGAAAACTAAAAGATATAAAATTATTAAACATTAGAAAATGCTTACATGTGATATAGCTTTACTCCATGAAGCCCATTTAGATGAGAAAGAGTTAGTAAAACTAAAACAAAGATTAGTGGGTCAAGTTTTCTCTACCCCTGGAAATGGGGCGTCAAGAGGGGTTAGTATATCAATCAATACAAGTTTGAAGTTGTGGTGCCATATGCCATGATCATGGTGATCGGGATCATAGTGTTGACATTGTGAACCATATTTGATCTTGATATGACGAGAGGAGAACACGCAGCTGTGGTGAATAACAGCTGAGGGAACCTTGCGGCCCCCTCCCTTTTCATCCAAGCCTCGACAGGACCTCCCATAAAGGTGTGACTTGCCAGCCCCCGTCTCGGTGAGGACAGAACAAAAACTAAAACCACAGAGAAAACCAGATTCTCTCTCTTTGCGTCCTCTCCCTTGCCAATGAAGCTGGGGTCCATCTCCGGCGAGATGGTGATCCTGCCGGAGCAGAAACACCCAGATGTCCAGAATTCTCGAGGAAAAGTCTGAACCTTTCAGAACCAAACTGCTGCAAAACAGACCTTTTGCAACACATTTCTCTTGAGTTTCAGAACTTATAGAGCCAGAACGGATGAGAAGCCTACCATGCTTGGATCCTGAGACAAAGAGGACCCCTGCTGTGAGCCACTGAGACAGAGAGAGAGACTACCTTGCTGTGGCCTGCCTCCTAAACTACAGCTGGATGGAAACTCAACCTTTCCAAATGGACATAGACAAAAAGGTTTGCAGGTCTGGCATGATTAGGGACAGAACAAACAAGATGGGTTTACTGATGAGTAAAGACAACGCTAACAGAATAGACTGCATACTATGCCACAGGAACATGTGTTGAGCTGTTGCTAAAGCTTGGACAAGCTTTATTTCAAAAAGGGTCTAAACACTGATATAAAATTAGTGTTAATATATTCCTCATATGCTCATTGCATTTCAATTAAGTATGACCAAGAGTCATCTAATGGAATCCGGATGTCTATTCGCTGCTAGCTATTTCAAAGAGGGTAAAGGATCATTTGACTAAAGGTTATTGGTTTTTAATTAAGCAAATCATTTAATAAAACATTATTTGGCTAAATAATGTTTTATTCACCTCATGGATTTGCATTCTGAATTGATATGAAAATATTCCAATTTCTCTAAATTAGTGAAAAGCTAATTTGATCATATCCCAAATTCTTCTAGATAAACTTTGGTTTTACAAACACAAAATCCATCTTAAACTGTAATATGGTTTTCAACCATGTTCCCTTTCCTCTTTGTACATAGTTTAGTTTAGTTGAGTTTTACTAGTCTTAGTTAAGAGTGGTGAACTGAAATATGTTTGACTTTGAGCTGAATGATTTTTGTTAATAAACTCTTGTATCTTGAACAGAAGTTGTGGTGAATTCATTCCATGTATGTGCAGAATTAACTGTTTGACCATGATTAGTGCTCGAATCACTCTTTCATCTATTGTTCTAACACACAGCTATTAGGTTGTGTGTTCATAAACAATATATGACAGCCGAAACAATATTTGATTAAATAAGATATTTTACCATCCCTACTTAGGGTGACCACCCGTCCCGCATAGCGCGTGCACGCACAGCGTTTGAAGCCCAATTCATTTGTTCTGCAAATTGAGACCGTGTCACGCATAATCAATGCAAGAAATATGAAAAAGTTTAAGGTCGTCAAGTTGTGCTTACTCTCATATGACAGCAGATGGCAGTGAAAGCCCAAATTCATGAGACTAAATGTTTGAAGTCAATTTTTAAACGTCTTTCTACCACTTTTTTGTGATTTGAATCATCAGTGGCCGGTCTAAACATTTTCCAAGAATGCAGCCAGAGCGCGCGGTGACGTAAAAAAGCGTGCTCGCGTAAAATACCAGTTGGAACTGCGCATTATTGTACTTTTACACTTATGTAGTGAAAGAGAAGGTTCTCCTCAATGCTGCACGCTCCAACAAGAAATACAACTTCAAGAAGAAACCTGAAGGTAAGAAACCTAGATATGCAAGACCCCATTTGTCTAAGATGAAGTTTGATTGATTTTGAACATTGGTGGGCTGTCTACAGGGGTGCAAATGTGTCACTTTTAGGAAACAGTAGCCTTTTAGGTCAAAATATGTCATTGTTTTGCATAGGATTGTATTTTGGCACCTTTTTGTATTGTTTTGTATTGTGATGGTGATGGGTTTGCACTCCTCTGTCTATACTGGAAAACCATTTGGAAGCTTATCATAAATTAATTCTGTCTCTTATCTTTCTTTCTTATTTTATTCAGATGCTGGTGAAAAGGTTTGAGTCCTAAAGGTGACCCCAAAGTCCTAAAGGTGTCCCCAGAACACTGAAAATTTTTTTTTTTTCTGTTCCTGCTTTTACCAACATCCAAGTTCACCATCCTTCCTCCCCCTTCTCGTTCTGTGAACCTCTGGAGTCGTGAGTTAGCCTTCTTTTTTTTTTTTTTTTACAGTTCCTGTGGTGTAGAGCAACTACAATTCCTGTTAATCCTTTAATTTCAAATTATGATTTATTTAAAGTGAATAAATTGTAATAAAAAATAAATAAAATTGAATAGTTAAAGTAAATCGGAATTGGAAGTGCATCTGTTCATTGAATGTTCAAAATATTATGAATCTTACTTAGAAAGAAATAAACATTGGTTGGCCTATTCATGAGCATACATCAGCAATTACACATGTTTATGGGAATAGGGCATTATTAATATACCATGTAAGGTGGTATATGCTAGAAATGTGTAAACCTCTATCAGTGAGTCTGCCCGTGAGGTGGGGGCACCGCTGCACCAAGCAGTGTCCCACTTTGTCCCTCAGAAACATACCCCTTGTCCCCCCTTGGTCTTATTAGCAGGTGGTCACCCTATCCCTACCGGGGAGGTCAATAACCATCTTAAAGTATCAGAAATATAAATTCCCAGGTGACTGGGAATAGAATAGAATATAAAATCCCAACATTAATGTGACATCCTAAATGGATGGGCATTGAACTTAAAACCACAACAAACTTCCCCGTAACATAGCAGATAATCGACAAAGAACGTAAATATTTAATACTATCAGAAGTTTTACAAAATGATAGGTGTAAAATTGTCTATGTTTATGCACCAAATATGGGACAGAATACTTTTCTGTCTAAATTAAATGTATTACTTGCAGAGTTTGCAGATGATCCTATTCTGGTGGCTGGTGACCTAAACGTTTTCAGCAATGCAACATTAGACAGGTCAAATGATCCCCTCTCATCTGATAGAGCACTGTCAAATGCACTAAGACAGCTACAAGACTCTCTAGGTTTATCTCATATATGGCTATGGTTAATTCCAACAGCTGCCAATATACATATTATTCATATGTCCATAACTCTTATTGCAGATTATTTCCCTTTGCCACATGGGATAATTTGTAATGTACTTGAATGCAAAATCCATAATCTTATTATTTCTTATGATGTTTTCTTATCTGTTCTAATATCTTAAACTAGGTTGCAATATATTGGAGATTCAATAATTTACTTTTGAAAGACCATTCTTTTGTATCAACGATACAAAATAACACACAAGAATATTTTGTAATCAATCTCAGTTCTGTAGACTCTGTCCAGACAATACAGGAAGCATACAAAGCTTCTTGTAGAGAATGGATTATAAGCTGTTGAACTGCTATGAAAAAAAGTAAAACAAAAGACTGATCTAACAGAAGCATTCACATTACTAGAAATTGAACACATGGCTGATCCTAAAAATGAAAGTGTACAAAAGGACAGCTAGCATGTAAAACAGAAGTACAAACAATTCTCAATAAGGAAAATTAATTTGCCCTCTTTTTGTTATGGAAAAAATTTTATGAATCAGGAGACAAGGCAGGAAAATTGTTTATCATTAAACGCAAAACCGTCAATCAATGTCATCAATTTATGATGAAAGGGGGGGTGTTAATAAATGATCCTAATGAAATTAATGAGAGTTTTATATATTACTATAGCAACCTTTATAAATATGATAGCTCTTTTTAAGAAGAATGATATGGAAAAGTCCTTTGAAAATGTTACATTACTGTTTTTGGGAAAAAAAAGTATATAGATAGTGACTCGTTAGAAGGCGAGTACTTCTGAATGAAATTGAAATGCTATAAAAATCCCTCTCAAATGGAAAAACACCAGGAAATGCTTGATAAATAATAGAATTCTTTAAATGTTTTCAAGACGATCTTGCTCCGTTTCTGACCATGTCTTTTAATGATATCATAGAAAAGCCATCTATGCCTCTAATTATGCGGCAGGCCTCATTATGTCTTAACCCTAAACCTGGCAAGGACCATCAGATAATAAGTAATTATAGACCACTGAGCATTCTCAACAGTGATAACAAGTTGCTTACAAAAATAATTGCTAAATAAATGAAATAGATTATCCCAAAATTAACACACATGCTGTAGACCAAGCTGGGTTTTCTAAAGGCTGTTTAGCCTCAAACAACATGAGGAAGCTACTGCATGTAATGAAGAGAGCAGAGGAATATCTGCATCCTGCGATCGCAGTGTGGCTGGATACTGAGAAAGCATCTGACAGAATAGAATGGGAATATTTGTTTTTTCTTCTGTCTAAATATGGTTTTGGCCAAAATTTTGTCAAAGGCTTAAAGCAATATACCATCAGCCAGTAATAAGATAAAAGGAATGGAATGCTATCTGAACCCATATACCTATATCTGTCCACACGCCAAGGGTGTTTGGCGTCGCATATGGAACAGGCCGCCATAATCCTAGATAAGCAACCAGATTCCAGATTCTTGGCCCACACTGAAAACTTATTCACAGAAATGTACACAATAATTTCCTATCATTGTCTTGATAAGTGAAAATAGCATCAGAGAGTGTGTCAGGCTTCAGTACAGTAAAACAACCTCTGCCTGATGCCAGTTAGCCTCTGCTTAGACATGCTAGGTGACTAAAATCTACACTTAAAACATAGTTTTCTGTAGTTTGACTGATGCATGTTTTATCTGTATCTATTATGAGACCAATCAAGGGATGTCAGATTAAATTTGATTGATGTAGTTGTGAAATTGGATGAGCATTTGTTTTGGTCTGAAATACGACTTAGCTGCTTTCTGGATCATATCCAACAAAGTCCTAATCTAATTCTCAGGGTCTTGGAGCTAATGGTTGACTCTCATTTGCTTTTGCTCACCTGTCCCAACAAACTCAAAGTTGATTTAAAGTCCAAACTGAAGTAAACAAAATTAATTTCTTAAAAATATGTGAGATGGAAGAAGGGCGGTCAGCATCACTGGCGCTCGTAGTCACTGTGTATGGGTGGATCCATGTTGCTTCGATGGTTGTTTGGGCTCTGAGAAAATAATAGGATGAATAAAGATGCATGTTGTCATGTGTGTTTATAAGGACATGAAATAAATTATTTTCTCATTTAATGGACTTTTGGAGCAGTAGGAGTATTTAGTTAAAGAGGAACCATTGATACTGTGGATGTTAAGGACTATAGAAGGTGAAGGGGTTTGATTAAATGCTTCTTCATATCCCTTAACACACACCCTAAACTACAAATGCACATAGTCAGATGTGTCAATAGTTGTACAGATTAGTTCCATGAGCTATTTCGTATTTGATATTGTCTGAAATAGAGTGATTAATTAATTCAAGCTTCTTTTTTCTTTTTCTAGGCCGTTTCACGAGTGTGAAGCTGTATGTATGAGACATCTAGCTTCAGCTTCTGTTTTGTACCTTTCTGAATCACATAAAAGCCCAAAAAAATTAATTAAAATAAGATTCAGAGAGAGGTGGAGAGTTAGGAGAGTAAAAAAAATATAAAGAAACTGATATACCTGGCATTAGATTCTTATCTTTACTTATTGAATATCCTACTATTGTGCAAGAGGAGAAATCAATCGTCTAATTCAATTAAATTCTGTGTATTTCTGTAGCGCCAATTTATAACACGTCATCTCAAGGCACTTTACAGTTCACCAGATTTCTATGTAAGGATGGATGGATGGATGGATGGATGGATGGATGGATGGATGGATGGATGGATGGATGGATGGATGGATGGATGGATGGATGGATGGATGGATGGATGAGGGGGAATCAAATATTTTAGCCATCTGATGTAATCTGTTACCCCATAACATGGGAAAATATAAACAAATTACGTGAATTTTAAAACTGTCATTATTTTTCTATATTATGTTTGAAACATTTATTATTTTATATTTTGAAATCTAAAAAAACTGTTTGCAAATTCTCAAAAATCATTATGTGTGATATTTTTGATGTATACAGGAATGTCCTTAATCCACTAATTTTAGACGTTGACACATTTATTTCTCATTTTGTTTACAGTGTAAAACAAAAAGAACTTTCCTTTAGAACAGCTGTCTGGACAATTTCATTTTTTAAAAAGTGTTTAAAGTGAATAGTAAAACATATATAAAACAGTAGTATAAACATATGACTGTAAATTTAGAGTTCTAACAAGTAATCTGTAATATTTTACATTAGAGCAGGATTTATTTGAAAGTCTACACTCATCTTTTCAGTAAGTCTTAGTTTTTTTGTCCTGCTATCAGTCAGTTTCCATCCTCTCATAACACCAAAGAAGTGTGAAGTTTTACTTTGCTCCAGGTTTCCCAATGTTATTGGCTTAATTCATATTTTGTTGTGTTTTCTGGATATATTTAATTTCTTATGTTTTTATTTGTTGCCCTCTGTTGCCCTCTTGTGTTGATCTCCTTTTTTTCCCTAGCTCCTTTCTAGACTCCTCTCTTCACACCTTCTCCCAATATGCTCGTTAGTCCTCTCTTTTTTCAGTCTACCATAAATACACTCCTTGTGCACTTCCTCAGTGCTGGTTCCTGCCTCTTACTTCGTCTTACTCCGTCTTACCTCATCTTTCCTCGTCTTACCCTGGCTCCTTGTGATTGTTTTCCCCTGATGTCTCCACGGGTTCTGGTTTGTTTTACATTTTTCATGTTGGATTTTTGGGTTCCTGCTTCAGTTGCTTATGAATATTCCATTAAATCTACAAAAACTCACCCCTGCCTCCCTGACTCTGGATTTGGGTTATCTAACCACAACCAAACCCTGACACAGTTGTTGGGATTTATTGCCACAATGGAGCCCAAATCAATTGGATGAACCATCTAAACCACCCCCCTTTCCTTTTTCACAAAGAGAACAAAAGATTCTCTGGAAAGTTCTGGAACTGCCCACCATAGGGACGGTCAGCTCACGCATGGACCAATCAGCTGATTGAGGAGGCTGATACTTCAACAGGAATTGCCTCTACATCACTCATTGTTTAAACCTGAGAGCGCGAGTTAAATCTTTTTCTTTCCCTGGGTTCACCGACTGCGAGGAGAGGCCATGTTTCACGTGAAATGCCAGAAGAAAGCTAAACTGGAAGTAGCTTTCGTTTTTCCTGCGTCAAAAGTCACGGATCGCAGTGTCCTATCGTGCATAGCGGCCGCACTAACTGGGGAGACAGAAACCTCCAGTGCTTACTGCTGAGTGGAGTCCCCCCCCTTTTTAGGCATCAGACTGATAGAAACTTTTCCGAGAGCGGATCCCGTGGTGGAGAAGACCCGCGTTGCTGGAGCCGGACTGCGTGCCCCCTCTTAACCCCCCCACGTTGCTTCAACTCTGCCACTGTCGTTCCGGTCCTAAAGACAACCACCATCACGTGCCACCATCACCATCACATGCCAGTCTCTACTGCTATCCACCTGAGCCTGGAGCACGTGCGGATGCTGTTCCTGGACTTTAGCTGGTAGGCAAACTGGGCCCCCTTGGAATAAACACCCCCCTCTGCAACTGGCTGCTGGACTTTCTCACTGACAGAACCCAGGCTGTCAGAGTGGGGAACAGCACCTCCGACGTCATCCCTCTGAACACCAGCACCCCCCAGGGCTGTGTCCTGAGCCCCCTGCTGTTCACCCTGATGACCCACGACTGCCGTCCGTGCCTCAGGTCCAACCACATCCTGAAGTACTCGGATGACACCACAGTAGTGGGCCTCATCCGGACCAATAATGAGGTGGCCTACAGGGAGGAGGTGCAGCATCTGGTGGACTGCAGAGGGAACAACCTGATCCTGAAATCAAAAAGACCAAAGAGATTATCATGACTTCAGCAAATCCAGGGGCGCCACTCCCCTGCATCAAGAACATCGCCGACAGGCACTGCCTATCCAAGTCGATTACTTGGTAGCCAAGTAATTGACATTTCGTTGTCAAGATTCACCTTGTGTTTTTTGTACAATGACAATAAAGGAAGCCTAATGCTGCGTTCACACCGGGGGCAGCAAAAGCAGCAAAATCGCGTCTGCTGCTTAATTTTTGCTGCTTGTACCAGTGAATTCTGACGCGCGTCTGAAGCAGCTTTGCTGCTCTCGCTGCGCGGTCCAAAAGTGTGTCTGACGCGCGTTGGGCAGAGCTTCACTATCCTTTCTCTGCCTTGCAGCTATATTTGCTGTGATCAGTGGGAATAAAGTAGTTTTAATATGTTTTTAAGTGAGAAAATACACCTGAAAACTTCATCAGTGGAGTCAGTTCATCCAGATTACAATCCTGCCTCCCAATGTTATTTCTGTCGGAGCCGCTCAGACCCCCACATACCGGCGGTGCGCCGACAGAAGGAATCCATTCATCAGCAGCCTCTGGCCGGGTTGCCTCCTCGCGGTTTACCGCGGTGGCTGGTAGGTGTTTTTCATCTAAATAATCCGATCTGCAGGCACCAGAATAATAAAAGCGAACATATTCTGCCGGCAGATGTATATATTTTAAGTTAATTATGCTTTAATAAACTGTTTATGAGAAGTGATGAGAGCAGTCTGTGTCATCAGCGCTGTGTCTCTCTCCCAGCCAGCTCCCAGATCAGCTTCTCTGATTGGTTGATGCGGCGCGTCGAGCAGCAAAAATTCAATTTTTCCATCTCGAGCAGCAGCGCGTTTGCGGCGCGTCACGCGCGTCGGATGCCAAAACGCGCCCGACGCGCTGCTTCAGCTGCTCAGACGCGCTGCGCTTGCTGCTCGAAACGCGCCGCAGGACCTTTTGCTGCGCCTAGACGCGCGTCAACCATTGACTTTGCATGTAAACTCGCTGCTTCTGTCGCGCCAGCTGCCCCCGGTGTGAACGCAGCATAAGTCTAAGTCTTACCAATTTAAGCTAGATGTATTATGTTTATGTTGTTTTAATTTAACTGTTATACCTGCTGCTATTCCAACGGACATTAGTGAATGTATTAACATCTGACATGTCTTGGACAATCTCAGAAGCCAGTTAAATGGACTCTCAGGGTTTTATTCTTTTTTTGTTTTCTTTCAACTAGTCATTTAATCTACCTTGTGTTTATTTTCTAATAGCGTCAGGACACCTTCAGTCGATCATCTGATTCAGGACGGGAGAAGAAGCATTTATTTTATAGATCAAATTGACATGCTGTCCTCAGTACACGTAACACAGCGCTGAACATTCGAACAGAAGATATCTGTCTTTTCTCTATTGCAAGTTCTCGACTCACATACCAATCCTCAGAGCATTTATAGTCTCATCTTTGCACTATGTGTATGCACATGCACAACGGAATATTGCCCACATCTTACTGGAATGCATGTGCGCAGATTTGCGTCAAAGTCACTGCGACCCTCAAGGAATGTTTATACATGATGTTCTCTCTTTTTGCCAAACCCCCTCATGCAGCCTAGGAGACCATGGTGTTACTGAGACCCAAAACTGACCTTTAAGTTCCGTTGTTGAGACAGTGTACAGCCATGCAACAAGTCTATATAAGGCAAATAGCCTGCTTCAACACTAATAACCTAGCCTGGGTCACTAGATTGGTGTGGATACCTGGATTTTAAGAGCCGGTCCAGGAACCCTCCAGTGGTGAAAACCACAAACCTTGGTAAGTGAGCAAATTAAAGCTACAATTATTCAACTAAGAACACTAAATTGATTTCACCTCCGATTTTGAATAGGTTAAATAATTAACTATAACTCCAATTGTAGTAAATCATTTATTCGTTATCTGCAGGATATCATTTTGCACAACACAATAAATCACACTAGGCATGCTTGTAGCGACAGCAGAGAGGAAAAACTCCCTTTTAACAGGAAGAAACTTCCAGCAGAACCAGACTCAGTGTGAGCGGCTATCTGCTAAGGCCGACTGGGGTTCAAGGAGAAAAGGAAAGTTTTAGCCTACTCTTAAAACTATACTAGGTGTCTGCCTCACACTGCATGAAAAGTGGGATTTTCGTCAATATGCAGCACTGTAGATTGTCGTGGAACTTCAGGTTAGCGGAAGTTTACGACTATTTGCAGGCTTCGCCGAAAACTCCCGTAAATTGTCAGAAATTGACGTGGACTCTCTTAGGCAGTGTTCCCCCCATGCCTCCCCCCCATGGAATTCTAGGGGAGGCTTTAACATGTAAATGAACATGCTGTGAGCTATACAAATGCAAATCAGGGTTGCAGGGGGGGTTTTACTAGGTAAGAATACAAAGAGATCAGGCTCAGTATAGCCTCTTACATTTTAGCTTGAATTGATTTATTTAATTAAAGTATAGAGACCAAAACAGATCTTTAGTTGACAGAGCAATACATTTAGAGCAGTAATTATAAAAAAAAAAAAATTGCATTTAAGATAAAAAATAAAATGTTGTCTGTCAATATGCTCAATTCACAATTACTTAAGTGGAAAAGTTTCAAGAAATGAGTCTGAGATGATTCACTTTATAACATGGCGCATTATCCTGTTGGAAGTAGCCATGAGAAGACTGGTACACTGTGGTCATAAGGTCCGGCCAGGTCAAGATCCGCAATTGCAATCGCACCAAACAGGAAAAAGAACATCGACAAATTCTGGTTCGTCAAATTAAAATATAGCAGCAACAGATCGGTGACTAGAAATTATAGCACAATTCTTATATATATATATAAATAAAAAAAACTAACACCGTTTATTTAAATGATTGGATCCAAACTATTGGTTATTCACCAACGAGGAAGCAGATTTCTCATCTCCATCAAAATATTTATTTTATACCCAGGGACTTAAACTTTAATCAAATCCATTCAAAAGAAACTTCTTATTACAGGAATGGAAAGAGATGCTGAGTTTGGAAGTAGTGAACAAGTTCATAAAAAAAAAAAGCAGTTTTGAATTATCCTTATCCCCGTTACAAAAATCTACAAAAATATAAATATATATTTGGGCAGAAACTGAACATATGCTGGATGATGGTGGGATTTTTTTAATATGTCATATTAAATTAAGCGCTCACAGGGTTCATACAGGAATGAGTGACTCTAATTTAATGCTATTTAAATGCTATTTGAAATTATTTGAATGCCATCAACAAGAACCATGTACACAAGTTATTAGTGTACATGAAATATGAAGGAGCTGTAAGCAGAGTTCCATGACTCCTGTATGTATGTAAACACACACACACACATATATACGTATATATATATCCTCTAGCTTTTTCTCCGCCTGGAGCGATATAATATATCTGACGAAATTGTTTTTATAAGCATTTTTTATTAAAGAATTATAAATACTTCGATAAACATATTTAAATAATTTTAGTGCCAATTAAGGCCTTGATTTAAAAAAAAAAAAAGAATGATTTTTTTAATTATTTTTATTGATCCGCGGACACCCTGGTTCATCTCGCGCATGCTCTGTACGATCTCCAAGAAACTTAGAGCAGCGCGGCTGGATCCACAGTGGAGGATGGATGCTTTGCTTTGTGCAGGCGGTCAGGAGCGGAGAATGGGGGATTTCGGGGTCAAACTCCTCCTGGACGCGATGGCGACTCTGCATCGAACAAGACGAACTCAAAGAAGAGATGCTAGCGGTAAATATATGTTCGATTACTGCCTGCTAGGCTAAAAGCAGCCTAGCCTAAGCTACGGCTAATAGTAGCCTTGCAAGAACAAGCTTTATTAAAGTGCATTTTTTGTGATTCATAGGAAGCAGTACGCCGTCTTCACAACTCGGAGACTAATTGCAGGCGCTATGAACCGGAGCAAGGGTAAGATTTAAAGAATATGCTTTCATTCTGCGGTAAAAGGAAATGGATACCGATCATAGCTTTTACATTTTGTTTTCACAGACCTCCTATTTGCTCGGAGCCATAATCAGCAAGTCCAGATTTGCACGATGTTGATAAAGACGACATTGTGTGTAAGTGACTTGTTTTAATGTTTTCTCCTTCCTTGTTACTGTGATTTGCGTTTGATTTTTTATTCATACCACTCTCATTTAATTGTTTTCCAGCTGCCTGTAAGACGTATTTTGAGACGGTACGCAGGAGCTTCAGATATACGCTGCCAGCCAACACGTTGCGTGCGGAGGCTATCTGCTCGGAGTCGGTGACTATTTTTCAGGTGCATTAATAGATGTGTTGTGTCCATACGCAGTGCGCTGATTCATTGTTTTTTTTTTCAGCTGCTGAAAGCGAGGCAGAGTGTGCTAGCAGATGAGGAAGTGGAACTCTGGAAGTCCGCCTTCGTCGGCGGTGTCTCTGGATGGATTGTACGGTCGCCGCCATTTCGTAGGCCGGATCTCACTGAACTCTGTGTTAAGCTGCAGTCCCAGTTAGAAGCGATGCCGAAGTACAGGGCCGCGCACAGTAGGCGTCTGCACATCGGACCTGCCTCGGAGGGAATGCTGCCAGTTACCTCCAACCCCGAGGAAGCAAACGGACCGTTCACGGACTTGTAATTTTTAGAAAAGCATGTGTTTGGATACGTGTTGTATATAGTTGTGTGTGTTTTAATAAAGCTCTTTCTTTGCATAAACAGCTTCCTGGCAAATGTTCATTTCCTGTATAAATTCATTCATGTCCTTGATGGTAGCATAATAATTGTGTAGTAGTGTAGGATAATATAAATACACACCATATGAATGAATAAATATATGAATGAATAAATATATATATATATATATATATATATATATATGAATAAATATATATATGTAAATTTATATGTAAATATATATATATGCCAACCAATCACAAGCGACTTTACTTGTTTAAAAAGAAGTGGTTCCGTCCAATACTCAGTAAGAAAATTAAAGCCTGGCGTGGCCACGTGTGGTTTTGCTGCCAATCACGAGCGATTTCATTTGTTTGAGAATAGTGGTTTCAGCCAATACTGAGAAGGTTATTCAAGCCAGACCTGGCCAGCCGTGCGGGTTTGCTGCATTCATATGCTAATTAGGGCCATTAGTACAGCTGATCGCTCTCCACATACGTCATGGTCCGTTTCCGACAATTTGTGGCACGACAAACGCGGACAAGCATGGGTTGCAAATTGTCGGAAACTGACGAAAATCGGGCAGATCTGCGGGAGTTTACGGGGATGAAAATCTCACTTTTCATGCAGTGAAGAGGTTAAAAGATAAAAATGGTTTTCCCTTAGATAAAAGATGGAGATGATAAAAACACGATTTTAAAATGCTATTTATTTGTTCGTTAAGTTTAAAATCACTGTCTGTGGTGACACCAAGGCTGGTTACTTTGGAACGCACAAAATGCTTGAAAAGTCCTAAGTCAGTGGTTCCCAAACTTTTTTGGCTCAAGGTACCCCTACACATTTTTCCACCCAGCGGTGGTACCCCTAAACTGATAATGATTATTTGACATTATTTGATAATAATTATTTTTCTGTCAGTTTTTCAAAGTACCGTAGTAAAGAAAACATAAAATGAAGCCCCTCGTCTTATAATATATTTGCTTACATCAAAATAAATTTACAAAATTGTTAAAATGTAAAAATGTACATTAATTAAAAAACTCTCATCAATCTATGAAAAAATCCTGCGGCACCCCTGTAGTGACCTCGCGGTACCCCTAGGTGCCGCGGCACCCACTTTGAAAACCCCTGTCCTAAGTCAGAGATGGCACTTCCATACACCATCACCTCCGTCTTGCTCTCATGAAGCTTCAGAAAGTTTTTTGTCAGCCAAGCCTTGACATCACCCACACAGTCAAGAAGGGGTGTCAGGGGGCAATGGCTGTTTTTAGCAATTGGCAAGTATAGTTGACAGTCATCGGCATTGAAATGCTATACCATGTTTGACAAAAATCTCTTTGAGAGGAAGGAGGTAAAGTGCAAACAATAAAGGTCCAAGGATAGAACCCAGAGGGACTCCACAATAAAGGGGGGCAGACGATGACGTGCCGTACCCCAGCCTGACAGAGAAAGACCAATCAGATCTCTGTAAGGCGGAGCTTGGCCATTTAAGGCTCTATATGTGAGAAGAGGATTTTAAATTATATTGTGGATTTAACAGGAAGCAAATGAAGAGAAGCCAGGATAGGAGAGATATGATCTCTCTTTTTAATTTTATCAGAACTCTGGCTGCAGCATTTTGGATCAGCTGAAGGCTTTTAACTACAGTTTGTGGACTTCCTGATAGTAAAGAATTACAATATTCCAGCCCTGAAGCAATAAATATATGGACTAGTTTCTTAGCATCACCCCTGGACATGATATTTCTAATTTTTGCAATATTCCACGGATGAAAGAAAGAAATAACCCTGTAACCCTGGACTGTCTGGTCTGTAACCCTCGACTGAACAGCCATTTAGAACTCTTCCTGAAGAGCAAAATCACTGCTTGGGAGAGAAGTTATTTCTTGTTTATCTCATGACCAGGTTATGTGGAACCAGTAGTGATTATTTGGAAAACCTCTTGTTTAGATAAGAATGTAAAAGCTAATTTAACTTTGGGGCTTAATACATTCTTTAATAGACATCTTCTGAATGTCTTCTTTGATGAATTCTAGACCTATTCAGAAATCATTTCAGCCCCAGAGGCCCATAGTGACAGGTTCAACTGAGTACCACTGTATTTAGAACTAACCTAGAGCTAGCTTAGCCCTTTATAGAGCACTCGGTAAAATACTTTGAAAATCAAAATTTCAAGCCAACAGTGTTATTGTAATCTAGGACAAGACCTTATTACCTTTGTAACATTCAAAAATATGGTGACACCAAGGTGCTTCTATAAGAAATTCATGAAAAAACACTCTGAGCAAGGGGTATGCAAGTGTTCAAAAACAGTAACTTGCCGTGTAAAGGGCCAGACACCAGCTTCGGGGAGGGATCCTAGGTTTTTGCAGGAAGGAGAACATGACCATAATAATGTTTTGGTGGCCAATAAATGAAAGCAATCCAGCAAGTTATTCATGCAAGATATTTTTGTAAAACCAGAATACAGTGGAATCCGCCTATAGCGATCACATTGGTCCAGAACCAATGTGAACACTATAAGCCGTGATTAGTATATCCAAATTTACCATTGTTTCACTTATTTTCATGCAGAATATCATCTAAATGCCATTTGTATGTTTTTTCAATGAGAAAAGTTAAATGGATAGCTTCTGCATTTTCTGAATCCTAATACAGTAACTTAAAATGTGAGTGATGCTGAGAAAACTAGTCCATGCATTTGTTACTTCAAGGCTGGACTATTGTAATTCTTTACTATCAGGAAGTCCACAAACTGTAGTTAAAAGCCTTCAGCTGATCCAAAATGCTGCAGCCAGAGTTCTAATGAAAATTAAAAAGAGAGATCATATCTCGCCTATCCTGGCTTCTCTTCATTGGCTTCCTGTTAAATCGAGAATAGAATTTAAAATCCTCCTTCTCACATATAAAGCCTTAAATGGCCAAGCTCCATCTTATATCAGAGATCTGATTGTTCCTTATGTTCCTAACAGAGCACTTCGCTCTCAATCTGCAGGTTTACTAGTGGTTCCTAGATTTTCTAAAAGTAGAATGGGAGGCAGATCTTTTAGTTATCAGGCTCCTCTCCTGTGGAACCAACTACCAGTTTTAGTCCGTGAGGCAGACACCCTGTCTACTTTTAAGGCTAGGCTTAAAACTTTCCTTTTTGATAAAGCTTATAGTTAGGGTGGCTCAGGTTATCCTGAGCTATCTCTATAGTTATGCTGCTATAGGCTTAGACTTTTGGAGGACATAGGGACCCCCATTTCATCATTCTGCTTCATTCTCTTTCTGTTCTCCTATTCTGCAGAATCTGTTAGTTCAATCTCTAACCTTCTGCTCTCTCTGCTTTTCCTCAGAGTAGCTTTGCCTCGTCTGTTCCTGTTTGGCTGTGACGTCATCCTGGAAAGAAACATCAGATGTGCTGCTTCTATCAACACCCTTGTTTATAGATGTTGGAGATCGGCCTGTTTTCCAGTGTGGTCCTGTTTCTCTGACCGTGACTGAGTGGATGTGCTCTCTTCATCCTCTGCCATGGGAGCTGCCTTGGAGCTCGTCTGCCTGGCTGTGTGTTTCCTGGACGGGGCCGCCTTTTACAGCTGCTTTTTGTATCTCTGCTTCTGTCTCCTTGAACCCCAGTCGGCCTCGGCAGATGGCCGCTCACACTGAGCCTGGTTCTGCTGGAGGTTTCTTCCTGTTAAAAGGGAGTTTTTCCTCTCCACTGTCGCTACAAGCATGCTTAGTGTGCGGGATTGTATTTGAGTCAATGAGTCAATGCAATCAACTGGTTTTCCTTAGATAGAAAACTTTGTATCAATTTGACTGTATGATCTGGTTGAACTGTAAAGTGCCTTGAGATGACATGTGTTGTGAATTTGGCGCTATATAAATAAACTGAATTGAAATTGAATTGAAAATAACAGTATACTGCCCTGTACACAGGATACTGTAATTAAAATGCAAACTGCTGTAAAAACTACTGTAATTTAAAATTCAAACTGCATTCCTCATCTCAGTTCTGGAAGGGACAACAGTCTTCACATCTTCATCCACCCCCCCACAGCACTGGTACCCTCACCAAAGCGCTGCTTTGACACCAGAGTGCGGTCATCACTTCCACTTATTAATAATTTTTGTACAAGTTTACATTCATTAAATGGCCCAAAATGAACACAATATGTATTACTATAAACAAATTATTTTATTTAAATTTATTTAAACAGCATTTGTATAGAAATGATTCTGTCCCAAGCCTTTTGAACACTATAAGCGGGGTCCACTGTAATGTCACATCATTGGAGTGTGGTATTGATTGCATCTCATTTTTGGGGGGGTACAACCCCCCCTGCAAATTCTGCTCTTGTCTGCAGCTGATTGTAAAACACAGAAAGATTCACAGTTTTACCTACAGTAAAGAAAAATATTTATTAACGTTAGCTTTGCTTTGATGATTTGCCCTGTAAGGAGATATCAATTTTAAATGTATATTTATCTGTTAATTTCATCATGTAAAACCCATTTACTTCACAGTGCTGAGTCATGCAGCTTAGCACATATATTTAGCATTCAAGAGAACAAAAGAAGAATGTTATACACGTCAGCCTGCATGCAAAACATGCACTCCCTCTAAAGGCAGGCAGGATGTCGGACACTTTATACTGAAACGGCTGTGAGTCCGAATGAAGTCGTCCTTCTGTTTGACGGACTGTGGCTCACATTCTTTTAATTAAGTGTCTTTGTGTGGTAGGATGTGGGAGTAGGTGTTAGGCACAAGAAGTGTGTCCTCGTTCCGCCTTTGATGTAATCAAAAAGAGCTGACAAGATTTGGTTGAGCAAACCCAGAGACTATTCAGTGTTTCTCAACAGATGATGGCTGGTAGTATCTTTTGTGGTGGAAGCTGAACAGTAACCTGCAGAAACTCTAATAAAGGATAATGAACAGCCCTTTGTGTGAATAACGCTCCAATCACTTGTTCTGAATGAAGGATTTATTTTAATTACCTATTATTCATATAAACAATCACGTCATTTTCTTACAAAAATGAAACTGAAGGAATCCCTGTGTTTTCGACGATGTGAGGCCTGATTGTCTGAATAACTTGTGAGCTTGTGAGACTTGCTTTGACTTGGGTGTGTTTTAGGAAAAGACTTGGGCGCCCCCTTTTGGCAGACCATGTAGTTCTCCCCTTTAATCTCTGCTGCCATGTGTATACAGCTCATTCACTGTGTAATGTACAGCTCATTTACTGTTTCTTTCTATCTTTCTGAATCAATGGTATGCTCTTTAATTTTATTGCTATGTAAAGGGATGTAAACAGTGTAATAAATCCTAACTTTTAAAAGTTATCTTAAATCAAAAACGTGTAGCAACTGAACAAAGAGGCATGATTTACACTGAAGGTTTAAACATGTCTTAACCCACCATGTAATTCTTTCTTAAATCTGTAACACAAACAATAATTTAGCTTTCAGTAGAATTTGCTTTTCAGCTCAGGCTACAACATAAATAAGTAGCCTTTTTTAGGAGATGGTTGGTTCCTTAGATCATACTTATCATTATCCATCGAACTGAATCAATGTTTTTTCTTTTGCCAGCTAATTAGTGGTATTTTGGCACTATTGCTAAGAAGTGCATTTCAATTGAGCTTTCTGACCATTTCGGCTTGGCTTGTAAACAAAATGATTCAGAAAAAGCATAAAATCTAATTTATCATCACCAGTAGCCTCATTGGGGGCATCTACATTTGCACAAATGTCATTATGAAAATATTGAATTATCAGAGATACACTGAGATGAATTGAAAGCTAAGCTCTGCTCTTCATAATCACGCCCCCTTGCCTTGCATTTCATTTCTAAATTAACCTTAATCTAAAGAAAATGCCTCCCTGTGATTTAAAGTGGCTGTATTAATAATTCAGAGGTGTCTATGGTGTGTGTGTGTGTGTGTGTGGGGGGGGGGGGGGGGGGGGGATGTCTATGTGTATTTTATCATATATGCACTAAAAATGCATGGTACAGTATATCAAAAAAAGATTTGTTCTGAACTGTGCAGCACTTTGAGTTTAAAGTCACAGTTTTTGATTTTGGTTTTCTTCAGTAAAGATAATTAAAAACACCTTTGACCCAATATTCAGCAGACAAACAAGACTGTTAGAAACATGTTTATTCCTCTTAAACAAACACAGAGCGAGGAGAAACCCTGGGGGTGGGGGGTGGGATGTCTTTTCCAACAACTAGCAGAATCTAGGAAGTCTGTCCAAAAGTCTAAATGAAAAGAGCAGACAAGGAAAAGGCAAAAACACAAAAATCCAGAGGCAGAAAACAGGTCAGAATCCAAAAAGTCAAAACACTTACTTGATCAAAGAGCTTCTCACACCTAAACAGCTAGAATAATCTGGCACTGGTGGATGGAAAACAAGCAGCATAAATAGGAGCTGGAAACAGTAGGCTCAGATAAACAGTAATGGATGGATGGTTGATGGGTGGATGTAGGTTTTCTTTCTTTGCAATTGTGATTTAGGAAGCTTTACATTAAATGTTCAAAACTGTTGTAATTATTAATTGATTTTGGAGGAATCAGTAAGTCAGACCGAAAGGCTGTTGCTCCTTCTCATCACCAAGAATTCCTGGGTATATGAAAATTTAAATTAAAGAGGGAGTTGCCTCATTTATGCTCACATAATTCTCTTGCTGCAGCCAAGGCAGCATAAATCAATTTGAGTATCACAAATTACCAATTCACAAACAGACTTTTAGAAGAAAGAGATCTTATGCTGTCAAGACTGTCTGGATAGAGTACTGAGTGGATAACAGTGGAGAAGGTTTGTTAAACTATGACTATGCTTCCTGGTCTGCACCCTGGGTTGTCCAGGATTTGGAAGACTATTAAATTTGTCCAGATTCCCAGATAGAAGAGCTGAACTATCCAAAATGGGAGGGATGATGTCTCTCCAAATCAGACCAGGTCTTCCCCAAAAAGATTGCCAATTATTAATGTCGCCAATGTCGTTTTCAGAACACCACCTCGGGCAATCAGTAGTTGAATGACGACATGTGGCTAAACATGTCCTCACTGGTCAATGGTTACCTCCGATCAGCGTAACTGGGTGTCATTACTGACAGCATAAAAAGCAGGCTAACTGTATTTAACCTCATCCTTAACCATCAGTTTCAAGCAGATGTTGGGACATAAACCATGATACAGTTTTGGACATTGAGGACCAATGTCCATGTTTCATCTTAACATTTTCACTTGAGTAGAGGATGTAGTTCAGTTCCACACTGCTGCTGCCCTCTCAAAGCTTCTGCAAACTTTCCCCCAACTTGCTTCACAGGACGACTCCCACAGAGGTGTGCCCCCCCCCCCCCCCCCCCCTTTTATATCTTGAACATAAGTTGTGGTGAACTTATTCAATATATGTGCAAATCTTAGTCAAACCATGATTCTAAAACATAGCCAGTAGGGCGTGTGTTTATAAACAATATATAACACTCTGAATAATATCTGATTAAATAAGATATATGGTTGAGGCAGGTCGGGCCCGGAAGTCTGACCCTGAAACACAAATATACGCATTTCAAATTTCCTAACACCTTCATAATACAGTTGTTCAACCTTCATCAATTCTTAAGTTGTAAAACAAAAGCAAGAAAGGATAAAGCAGATTAAAGTATGTTAGAAATTATCGGCAACTATCATACTCTTGGATATGATGAATTTTATCATCAGCTTGGAATTGTACTACTTTTTGATTGTTCAGAGAAGCCATTAACTCAGTGAGAACTGTTTTGCAAATCTTTTCTAAGTTTCCTTTGGAGTTTATTCCGCTGGCATGTTTACCAGTGTCAACTTTTGATTTTGCATTGTGTTAAGGTTTGTGACGTTAATCTGGGGGTTCTGTTTTCATTCTGTCAAGTCATTAAATCCTTCATCTTGGGTAACCACTGAATCTATGAATCTATGAATGAATCTATGTCTCTTTCTGTTCCTGTTCTTTGTTAGAAGGTCTGAGACTCTAATTGTTCTTTTAAATTTGTTTGATCTGAGACATATTTCCTAAACAAGCTGAGCATACTTGCAAATCTCCTGCAGACAGGTTCTCTGTCCTGCAATGCATTGGCACATCATATAGTACACTTTCATGTAGATGTAGAATAACATTGACTTAAATGGGAAATCTTCTTTGTCAAGATCTGGAGAACTGCAGCCTTCAAAATAAACCTGTCTCAAGTGAAAGTAATATTCTCTTGGTGATTCATGTTCTTCTTGGAGAACTAAAGATGCCTCAAGCATGGCTCAAGCCAGATCTCTGTAAACAGATAATATGTTTAAGTGTTGACTTTCTGGTTCAAAAATCTCAATGTTTTTGGCCAAGGATTCAATTTGTTAATATTATCCTTGCTTGGTGAACCTGGCCCATCAGGTAGCTGGTTTTGCTCATAAAATGGTGGGGAAATTTGTGCTAGCCTTTGATGACACAAGGGAGACTGATTCTTCTTAGTTTTTCAATTTGTGAACTCTGGCATTTGGTGTTCGGTCAAATTGGTTTGAGCCACTTGAGTGACTCTTATTTATGACTGAGAGAAAGAGTAGGGTTTGGATGGTTGTACATTTTATTGAATGGTTGTACATGAACAACATTTTAAACCCTCTGGCTCTACCAAGTGAAATTCAATTAGGATCTCTCTGTTTCTGTCTGTGGCATTAGTTTGACTTTTAACACCTTTGTTTTCAGAGGTATTTTGTGTCAACTCAGAATTTGGAGGCTTTGGGTCTGTTTTAGGAACTGTATTCTTTTCAACTGGTTTGACCTCCTGCTAATTCAAAGTCTGTTGGCTTTGTTTGTGGCATAGATCCTCAGAGAGGGGGTCAACACCTTTTTTTGGAAAGCATTGACACTCTGGCCGTGGTGACCTTTAAACTTTTCATCTTTGCTGCCACTATCTCAGCTTCTTACAAAAAAAGTTTTGCTGAACTGACTCTTTCCAAAGTTGATATTTGGCTTCCAACTCAGAGTACTTCTTAGCTTTTTTTGGGAACTAAGCCGATGCAGCATCGTGAGCTGACAGAGAACATCTGCAGACAGAATAGTTTCATTTGGATTTTGAATTAAGTTAAATTCTTTAATATTTTCTTCACATACGTAGAGTGAGGTCAAAGCTGTTTAGGTTATCCAACTCATCTAGAGATATATGGATAAGATTTGCAACTATGGCCTTTGGTTTCTCTATTTCTGTGGAGTCAATGACGCCTGCAGCATTGAGGATATTTGAATCCATTTTCAGATGATGATACAAAAACATAACTAATGAAGAAGTTTCAAAAGAACACGATCCAGTCAGTATCCACTATATTTGTATATTTCAATATACGTATTCTAAAGGCTTATTTTGATGTGTGTAGAAGCAGGTCACAGGTTATCGTTAAACCTGTGATATCAAAGAAACACTATTCTTTCAGTGTTATAGATGCTACACCTTGTTTTAGGATTTAGACTTAGACTTAGACTTCTTTATTTGTCATTTTGTATGCACAGGGTGCATACAGAACGAAATTGCGTTACATACAGCTTATGAACGTTGCATTGATATTTCACAATGGCACGAGTTATAGAAAAATACAAAAAGTGCAGCAGTGGTCAAAGTGTGAACAGTGCAGAGGATAAGAGACAGTGTGCAAGTTGCAGTGGTTCAGTGCAAAATGGCATTTGTGCAAAAAATGCGTTATTGAAAAATACAATGAGATGAACAATTTAAAGGGCTAAAAGTTAAAAGTTCAGCAGCATTTGATGCCCGATAATGTGCAATAGGTGCAGAGTTCGGATTGTGGATCAAAGGTTCAACAGTCTGATGGCAGTGGGGAAGAAGCTGTTGCACAACCTGGTGGATCTGCAGCGGATGCTGCGGAACCTCTTTCCAGAGGGCAGCAGGGAGAACAGTCCATGGTGGGGGTGTGAGGGGTCTTTGATGATATTACGGGCTCGGGACACACAGCGCTGTGATGAAATGTCCTTAATGGAGGGAAGAGGAGCCCCAATGATTCCTTCCGCTGTCCTCACCACCCTCCTCACATTCTTCCAGTCAGAAGCTCTGCAGCCTCCACACCACAGAGAGAGACAGCTGGTCAGAACGCTCTCTATGGTGCTTCTGTAGAAGGTTGTGAGGATGGGCGGGGGCAGGCGGGCTCTCCTCATCCTCCGCAGAAAGTACAAGCGCTTCTGTGCCCTCTTCACTAGAGATGAAGTGTTTACAGTCCAGGTGAGGTTGTCCGTGATGTGCACCCCCAGGAACTTTGTGCTGCTGACCACCTCCACAGCTGAGCTGTTGATGAGCAGTGGAGCATGGTGGGGGCGGTTTTTCCTGAAGTCGACGATGATCTCCTTCGTCTTCTCCACGTTCAGGATCAGACTGTTTTCACTGCACCAGTCCACCAGCTGCTCCACCTCATCTCTGTAGTCCCGGTCGTTGTCGTCCCTGATGAGGCCCACCACCGTGGTGTCGTCCGCAAACTTCACGATGTGATTGGTGGTGAACCTGGGGACGCAGTCATATGTCATCAGGGTGAACAGCAGGGGGCTCAGGACGCAGCCCTGAGGGGAGCCCGTGCTGAGGGTGATGACATCAGAGGTGTTCTGACCGACCCGGACTGACTGAGGTCTGTTGGTGAGGAAGTCCAGCAGCCAGTTTCGAAGGGGTGTGTTGAAGCCCAGATGTTCCAGCTTTCCCACCAGGTGCTGTGGGATGATGGTGTTAAACGCTGAACTGAAGTCCAGGAACAGCATCCGCACGTGGGTGTTCTTCTCCTCCAGGTGGGCCAGGCTCAGGTGAAGAGCAGAGGAGATGGCGTCCTCAGTGGAGCGGTTTCGCCGGTAGGCAAACTGGAACGGGTCGAGTGTTGGGGGGAGACTGGAGACGATGTGTTCCTTTACCAGCCTTTCAAAGCACTTCATCATGATGGGAGTCAGTGCGACGGGCCGGTAGTCGTTGTAGCAGGTGACTTGAGGTTTCTTTGGCACTGGGATGATGGAGGCAGACTTGAAGCATGCTGGCACTGTGGCTTGCTCCAGCGAGGTGTTAAAAATGTCCGTGAGGACACCAGCTAGCTGACCTGCACACTCCTTGAGCACCCGCCCAGGTATGTTGTCGGGACCTGGGGCCTTCCGCGGGTTGACCCTCCTCAGAGTCTTCCACACGTCGGCTGTGTCAAGGCAGAGAACCTCCTCTTCCTGATGTGGGACAGCCTTCACTGCTGGAGTGCGATTTAGTGCCTCAAACCTCCCAAAGAAGTTATTTAGTCCGTTTAGGAAGTCAGCATCAACTTCATCCACCGGGGCAGGGGGCGTGTTGTAGTCTGTGATCGCCCGTATGCCTTGCCACATGCTCCTGGTGTTGTTGGCGTCGTGGAACAGATGCTGGATTTTCTGGTTATGGTTCCGCTTTGCTAACCTGATGGCACGGTTCAGGGTGGCTCTAGCTGTCCTCAGTGCCTCCTTGTCACCAGACTTGAAGGCTGAGTTCCGTGCTTTTAGCGCGTGGCGGACCTCCTCAGTCATCCAGGGCCGTTGGTTGGCTCGGGTGGTGATGGTCTTTGTTGTGCTGACGTCCTCGATGCAGTGGTTGATGTAGGCTGAAACAGTCATGGCGTACTCATCAACATTGATCTTGTTGTCATATGTTGCTGCTGATTTGAACATGTCCCATTCAGAGCATTCAAAGCAGTCCTGGAGTGCATCCATGGCCCCCTCCGTCCAGACCCTCACCTGCTTCACTGTAGGTTTTGCTCTGATCAGCAGGGGTCTGTATGCAGGAATTAGCATCACAGAAAGGTGGTCTGAGGAGCCGATGTGGGGGCGGGGGGCTGCTCTGAATGCGTCTTTTATGTTTGTATAAACTAAGTCCAGAGTGTTCTCTCCACGAGTAGCAAAATCCACGTGTTGATAAAAATGAGGGAGAACAGTTTTCATATTCGCCTGATTAAAATCTCCAGCAATGATGAAAACGCCCTCTGTGTGTGTAGATTGCAGCTCAGAGACAGTCCGATAGAGAACACTCATGGCCTCCTTTGTATCAGCGCTGGGGGGGACATACACCGCTGTGATGGTAACAACAGTGAACTCTCTGGGCAGGTAAAAGGGTCTGCAGCTAACAGTCAGAAGCTCTATGTCCGGAGAGCAAAAACTTGAGACTATTCTAGCATTTTTACACCAGTTGTTATTGATGTAAACACAGAGTCCGCCTCCTCGGCTCTTACCGCTGAGTTCTTTGTTTCTGTCGGCGCGGAAAGTAGCTAGCCCCTCCAGGCTAATGGCGTTGTCCGGGGTTGATGATGTGAGCCACGTCTCTGTCAGAATGAGAGCGCAACAGTCCCTAAACTCCCTCTTTGCTGAGAGCTCGAGTTGAAGATGGTCAGTTTTGTTATCCAGTGAACGTACGTTGGAGAGCAGGATGGATGGAAGCGATGGTCTGTGGGGGTTAGCCTTTAGCTTGGCTGCTAAACCTCCGCGACAGCCGCGTTTCCTCGGCCGGCTGCACCGCTTTCGCTTGGCTCTCCTCCAGCGTGAGCCGCTCGACGGGTCCGCTGCATCGCAGGCCTCCGGGGCTTGATCCCGGAGCACTCCGGAGTCACGTAAACAGTCGAGCGTAGTGGTGGTTACAAGTCCAAATACACTGCATGATCGTAACTCCAGCAGGCGCTGGCGGTCCAGTGATGATCTGCTAGGTAGATAAGCAGTTTGCAGCGGGTTTGGCGGTATATTTTTATGAAAATCTCCGCAAGTTGGTCGGAGCTGTATGCCAGCCGCTGCCGCCAGGGGCGCCGCCATTTTTTAGCACATGCTTAATCTGTCACTGAAGATTTATTAGCAATTTGGCGCAGAGCTTAACCTTTGAGGATTTACAATCAATTTAGCATATGCTTCACCTTTTATTTAAGGGATTTTAAGAAATTTAGTTTGAAACAACAACAAAATTTGTTTTTGTTGTATTCCTAGCATGCATACACTGTCTTTGCTAATGTTGAAACTAATACGGTTTAATTTTTACACAACTGCTTGACGGAGCTTAGCTGTGGATCATTGAAATTTAAGACCAGTTGTAGACAGGAGCACACAGTTTAAGTACAACTTTTATTAATACTGGAATCATCACAGTGTGTTTTGTTACATTAGCAGTGACTGAACTCAATTTTACAAAAAAGGAAGACAGAAAATGTATTTTTATCAGCTACAGAAAGAGAAAAAAATAACATTAGAAACAAATAAATAATAAATAAAAGCAAAGGGACAACAGAGGTTCAAGGAAGAAAAAACAAAACAGAAGAAACCCACGGTGACTGCAGGGCTATAGGGGTAAGGGAGGGTTACAACACCAGATTATATAGAATGAGAAGGCCCGCACTCTGTCACATGGTTCTGTATGAACAAAATAGTCCTGTAGAAAGTGTCACAATGGAAATTTCAGCAGAGACTTCTCTTAAGAGTGGATATCTTATCTATTAAGAAGAAAGATTGCACTACTGAGGTGTTGAGTAAAGACAGTAAGACATTCACTTTATTTACAGCGATGGTGGCACCTTGAGGCCGATTTGACTACTTGGTTCTGAATGGCTATTTGATGGGAACTTGCAGTCTATTACATCATGATCTCCCTATAGAGGACATCATGAACCCTTATGTGGCCCCTGAAGATCTGCTGCTGTCATGTTCACTTCAAATTTGTAGAGCCTGTCTGTGAATGTAAGTTGAATTTCTTTAGTTTAAGACTTCAAGGACTGACAGATTGTGTGGGGGAAGAACAGTAGGGGTTTTTAACACGTGTCCTAGTGGAACACGAAAACTCATTCTCTCTCACACACATACAATAATTATTATACTGTAACTTGGGGTCGATGGCTTAAGGAATAGGAGGCCTCCAACAGTTCCACCATATAACTTTTAGTCTACACAAATCAACCTGCAAGATTATGGACAACAGCTTTGATGTTTTAAATTGGATTAATGACATAATGAGCAGTATCATTACAAGTTTGAAGATGACTTTTGTCTCTTTACAGAAGTACAGGTGCTGGTCATAAAATTAGAATATCATGAAAAAGTAGATTGATTTCAGTAATTCCATTTAAAAAGTGAAACTTGTATATTATATTCATACATTACATACAAACTCATATATTTCAGATGTTTATTTTGTTTAATTTTGATGATTACAAATGACAACAAATGAAAATCTCAAATTCATCATATCAGAAAATTAGAATATTGTGAAAAGGTTCAAAATTGATGGCCCCTGGTACCACACTCTAATCAGCTAATTAACTCAAACCACCTGCAAAAGCCTTTAAATGGTCTTTCAGTCTAGTTCTATAGGCTACACAATCATGGGGAAGACTGCTGACTTGACAGTTGTCCAAAAGACGACCATCGACACCTTGCACAAGGAGGGCAAGACACAAAAGGTCATCGCTAAAGAGGCTGGCTGTTCACAGAGCTCAGTGTCCAAGCACATTAATAGAGAGGCGAAGGGAAGGAAAAGATGTGGTCGAAAAAAGTGTACAAGCAAGAGAGATAACCGCACCCTGGAGAGGATTGTGAAACAAAACCCATTCAAAAATGTGGGGGAGATTCACAAAGAGTGAACTGCAGCTGGAGTGAGTGCTTCAAGAACCACCACACACAGACGTATGAAAGACATGGGTTTCTGCTGTCGCATTCCTTGTGTCAAGCCACTCTTGAACCACAGACAGCGTCAGAAGCGTCTTGCCTGGGCTAAAGAGAAACAGGACTGGACTGCTGGTGAGTGGTCCAAAGTCATGTTCTCTGATGAAAGTAAATTTTGCATTTCCTTTGGAAATCAAGGTCCCAGAGTCTGGAGGAAAAGAAGAGAGGCACTTCATCCACGTTGCTTGAAGTCCAGTGTAAAGTTTCCACAGTCAGTGATGGTTTGGGGTGCCATGTCATCTGCTGGTGTTGGTCCATTGTGTTTTCTGAGGTCCAGGGTCAACGCAGCCACATACCAGGAAGTTTTAGAGCACTTCATGCTTCCTGCAGCTGACCAACTTTTTGGAGATGCAGATTTCATTTTCCAACAGGACTTGGCACCTGCACACAGTGCCAAAGCTACCAGTACCTGGTTGAAGGACCATGGTATCCCTGTTCTTAATTGGCCAGCAAACTCTCCTGACCTTAACCCCATAGAAAATCTATGGGGTATTGTGAAGAAGAAGATGCAATACACCAGACCCAACAATTCAGAAGAGCTAAAAGCCACTATTAGAGCAACCTGGGCTATCATAACACCTGAGCAGTGCCACAGACTGATCGACTCCATGCCACGCCGCATTGCTGCAGTAATACAGGCCAAAGGAGGCCCAACTAAATACTGAGTGCTGTACATGCTCATACTTTTCATGTTCATACTTTTCAGTTGGCCAACATTTCTATAAATCCTTTGTTTTTATTGGTCTTCAGTAATATTCTAATTTTCTGATATGATGAATTTGAGATTTTCATTTGTTGTCATTTGTAATCATCAAAATTAAACAAAATAAACATCTGAAATATATGAGTTTGTATGTAATGTATGAATATAATATACAAGTTTCACTTTTTAAATGGAATTACTGAAATCAATCTACTTTTTCATGATATTCTAATTTTATGACCAGCACCTGTATAATAAAAACAAATAAAGACAGAGGTTGTTTTGGCACATAATTTGCATGTTTATGCTGTGAGGAAACATGGAAACAACATGGAAACAAGTCCAGTAGTTCCAAAGAAACTGACATAGAGCCGGTCAGGGAGCAGTGGCGCCAACAGAAATGTTTCATAGGGGTGGCCAGATGAGGCCACTAAAAATCTTGGGGTGGCACACTGAAATTAAAAGCCATAATTTCAGGGTTTGAATCTAATGTTGTGGTAAACCTGCCTTTAGAAATCATAAAGACTTATTGTGTGATTTTAGATGTTACGTCACAGGCTCTGCATAATGCGATGAAATGCGTAACTGATGCTTCTACAATTCACCCTTGGCGAGTGAAGTGGCAAGTTGATTGGCCAGGGCATTGCACAGGTCACAATCTATTGACGAGTCTCAGATACTGTAGTCTCTCCATCGAGAAATTTTCTACTAAAAACATGCTTTAACTCTGGAGTTTCTGTTGGGAGATCAACTTTGAATCAAAAGTATTGAATGATATCTGAATGCTTTTGAGTATTAAAGTAAACAAAACAACATTGTTAGAAAATTGTCACTGCTGCAGATATATCAGATTTGTTATTAAAGACAAAACAGTTACAGCTATCCCAAAACTAGCAGAACTTGAGGGCCTTGTCAGCATTTGAAACAGAACTTTACAGAATTTCTTCCCTCAAACTCTGCTGTGAGTTAATACTAAGATAGTCCAGGGGATGTCACAGAGTTGATTCCTGGCTGAAAATGAACGGCAATCTAATCCTATCTTAGTTAACCAGGAGCCAATTTTTGTGCATACCTAAGCCCAATAAGATGTTAATAGCACAGCTGACGACATGCCTGACTAAAACCAAAGTTAACATCAAAACATGTCAGGTTTATCTTAGATAAGTAAACAAAAGCAATAAAATCTAAATAAAAAAAAGAATATTCAAATTTAGACACAATGAACTTTGTGAAAATCTAGCCCAAACATATCAGATTTACCAAAGCACCAAATTTTGGTTGGTGGGCTTCTTCTGAACAACCCATAAACCTAACTCATAAAACTATAATATTATGAATTTTCCGTGGCCTACTATTAAATACGTTTGTTTTCAATTCTATTGTGCTATGAAATGATAAACACTTGTAAAATTTCCATACAAAAATGAAGCAAACTGAAAGCTGTGTTTTAGTGGTGCTATATATATCTGATGATCTGGTAGTTTGATCAACACAATGAATTACATTATTCTAGTGATGAGGAGGCTTAGCCAATATTTAGAAAATATTTTTTTCAAAACAGAAACTCACTGGAAAACAATAAGATTCACATTAAGCTGCTTTTGAGATGCTGCCAAGACACGTCTTAAAGGTCCTGATTAGAATTAAAAAAAATATAATCTAGCTTTGAGATTTACAGTTAAAAATCCATCTGCTTGTTTTGACTAACCCCCCTCCACCCAGAGCGTGTTAGCCTCCACTTTTACCTGTATATGCAACACCATGAGAACAGATATAGAGGGATGGTGGGTGGTAGGGGAGGGAGGGGTGTCAGTCATAAAAGAATAAACTGAACTGACAGTGTGTTCATTGTGGACTCAAGTGAAATTAGGAATTTATCTGAACTATTTTCATATAGCATTGATTGACTGAGAGGCAGAGAGAGACAGACTACAGTATAGACATCTGCGGCTCCCATCATTCATCATGACAACATCTGTTTTTCCTTTGTCTCCTTTACGGTGAAGGTACCAGATCTGATAAGGGCCATGCCCCTTCTTAGGACGTCAACATATGGCAAATCCACTTGGACAAACTGTATTGCACCTGTTTCTTCAGCATCAAATCTCTTTTGGAGTTTCAACATATTATTCCCCATATTACAGCCAATCATGTAGCCTAACGCCACTGGCATGCAGGGCTCGAAGAGAACTGACCACCCGAGCAGATCTCTGGTACTTACAACAGCTTCTCTGAAGATACTGATGCATGAAAGAAGATGAGGGCTCACAGCATAATGAGCTGCTAAACAGAAATAATGGATGAAAGGCCTCATCTGGTGTAAAAGACCTATTTTTCTGCAGAGGATTTCAAAACCTGTTTCAGTCTGTGAAAGAGTGCTTAGAAGCAATAAGAGGATGTCAGTGTGTGTGAAACGTGTGAACTTTGTTCTCTGTAGCATTTGTTCTCTGACATTTTCCTCTTCCTCGTTTTCTACAGCAGTTCACAGATCATATTTGTTGCTATATTGTGGGGTTTTTGGAAAAAACATTTAAGTTATCAATGAAGGGTCATAAAATGCTAATTTATTTTACCAGTTACAGTAATAGCCATTCAAAATTTCCCCACTGTCCTTGATGGGCCCTCGGCTGGTCCTCGGTTGGTCCCCTAAGATTCCTTTTTTAAACATCAATATTTTTACTAATATATTGTTTCTGTCATGATTTATGAACATTAAAATCTGAAAAGAAGCATCATCTCTTGGTGAGACCCTGTAATTCAGTGAAAGGGTGGAGTCAGAGAAAAAAAATGTGCAAGAGGGGGTCACTCCAATGGCTGGAAGCTGGCTGCCATTTAGCTGGCATGTGACTGGGAAGTGCAATTTTGAATGGCTGCTACTGTACATTGTCACTTACTTCTTTAAGACAAGATACAAATGTGCTATTAGCTCTGTGGGAATCCGCTGAGTGGGCAACCATTAGCAGCTAGCTAAGCTAAGCTACCATGTTTTTTGTATGTCTGGACTTGATGCTATCAGCTGTAGCCTAAACTTTTTTAAGCTTTGTCTGGTCCATGTTGAAACGCATTCAGCTTAGATTGGGGGTGACCTTGGCGTTGGATGCAGGAGTTTGCCTTGCAACCAAAGCATTGTTGGTTCAAGCTCAAATGTTGTTTTGTCCTTCAAGTCTTTTGACTTGGAAAGGCCCTATATAAGTACAGGGCTTTTAGCATTTACCATTCAGTACACAAAAACGAAGAATCAAGTATTTATGTTGATTAAAAATGCTAACTATTGGTTATGGGGAGATTCCTTTAAGCATGTAATTCTTAAAATCTTGGATGATTCTTAAAAATATATAGTTTATCTTATATATTCATGGGGATTCAGATGGTGAAACTGTTCCTCCTTTTAAACAGATCTCCACCCAGTTTTCATGAAAAAGAGAAAATGAGGTGAATAGAAAGGTGCTGAGTAAAGCGACACTACACCTGAAACCCCACATCCTTCATCACCACCGCCCCACTCAGACCAGTTCCGCATTTAATTTAATAAAAAACTTCCCATTATCATCCAGTATATGTGCAGTTTCTGCCCAAATATTTTCTTTTTGTTGTGGATTTTTGTAATAGCGATAACTAGGATTAAATAAAATTAGTTTGTATGATGTTGTTTGTTTTCTACTTCAGGATTTAAAATCAGCATCTCTTCATCGATGCCTGTGATAAGAAGTTTGTTTTGAAGTTGTCAGACGTGTTTTCGGAAGTTGTTGTGACAGGATTTGATTAAACTTTGAAGCCGCTCAGTATAAAATATATATTTTGATTGAGATGAGAAATCTGCTCCCTGGTATGTTGAAGTACCAATAGTTTGCATCCAATCATTTAATTAAACAGTCTTAGTTTTTGGGAATATATGAGAATTATGCTATAATTTGTAGTTGCCAATCTGTTGCTACTGTATTTTAATTTGACAAACTGGATCTTCTCGCCGTTATATTCGTGATTGCAATTGTGGATCCTGACCTGGTCAGACTAGAGCAAAAAATAGCTCGGCTCCATATTTTGACGTAACAGACAAAGAAGACGTATGTGGATGGTGACTGACGCACGCCGTACTTGAGCGGAGAGCTGATGGAGTATGTGGAATGTGGGGGTTACTCCTCACGAATGTAACCCTATCAACACTAATCAACACTTTGTGCAAAAAATTAGCAGGTTCTGCATTAGCCTATAGAAATTTAGAGTTTAAAACCATTCACTCAGGTAAGGACATAAAGTCAAGGAAAAAATTATTAGACCAGACTTGTTTTTTTTTGTTTTTGTTTTTTTTCCTGTTCATTTTAATGTCTGGTTTAACTAAAGGTACATTTGTTTGGACAAAAACAGCAATAACTGCAGAAATAGTTTGAATTAAAAGCTGCTTTTCTCATTAATAAAAAGGATAACTAGGGTTGTTTTCTCTTCTGCCAAAAACAGAGCCTTTGGGAATGTCATGTTTTTTCTTCTGTCACAAAAAGAAAATTGGACTTTATTGCTTAACCATTGTTTTCTGCAAGTTTCTGAGGAAAATATTTTCTTTTCTTAGATATTTTCTTTTAATAAACTTAAAAAAGAGAATGCATCTCAAACTCAATGAACTGCTTCAACTGGAAACAAGTCTTTGGATTAAGTTCGCCAAACATGATTTATTTAAGTTTTCTTCAACCTATAGACTTTGTTTAAAATTAAGTTGGATCAACTTGTTACCAAGTGAAGCAACTTATTTAAGTTTAAGCAGTATTTTTTTTTTAGATCATAAATCCAGAGTGTGAATTTAAATGCAGTTATCCTCCTCCTAATTTCCGGACCTCTGATTTTTATTGGATTTCTATTTAAGTGGTTCAAGTCTGAAGCTGTGGAATTAAGGGGGCCTTCACCTCAGTAGTACATTCCTTGAATGCATGTAGATGTACAGTGGGATGTTTAAAGGCATAAAAAAAATATAAAATAGGTTCAATGTAATTAATCAAACCGTTCTGCTCTTCCTTTTATTCCATTACCAAGTTATGAGACAGCTTGGTAGTTTGCGTTACATTTTTTTTATTAAATAAAAGCAAGAAGTAGTATCTGAACAGTACAGTTGAAGGCAAATGTATGAACAGAATGTTGTACCATAAATTATTTCAAACCTTTACACTTTTCTGTGCTTTTGATTCTCTCTCACAGTCGATACATTACATATAGTATGAGTAGGCAGTGAAATGCTAAATACAAACTTCCTTCCTGCTCTGGTCAGCCTTAAAAATCAGCTTCCTCTCTTAGCAAACATGTTAAAGAGGCTTCAACTTTTCTCACATCTACAGATCATACTTTCATAATTGTTTGTCCTGAGCTTAACTTAACCTCTGAAAATAAAATAAATATATATCACTAAGCTCAACAGTGCTGGGGTTCCATTGGGTTTTTTCCCAATGACTATTGACTCCTCTTTTTAATGCTTTCATGCCATGGAAAATGATTACAGCACCTCTCTCATAAAAGTGCTGATCTGCAGCCTACATCCATAAATGCTGCATTTAGATTGATTTGTTTGTTTTTAAGTTAATGAATAGGTTTTGTTGGACAGGAAAGGTATTTTACAAAACTAAATAATCTATATATGAGGTCTAAAATAGATAAAACTAATACCTGTTTTAGTAACATTTATAAAAACAGCATGTCAAAAGATTTTCATACCCTTCTGCTCATTTTTTATATTTCTGCTTCTGTCTCCTTGAAGCCGAGTCAGCCACGGCAGATGGCCGCTCACACTGAGCCTGGTTCTGCGGGAGGTTACTTCCTGTTTAAAGGGAGTTTTTCCTCTCCACTGTCGCTACAAGCATGCTTGGTGTGAGGGATTACCTTCAAGTCAATGAGTTGATACAATTTGCTGGTGTTAGATAGAACATTTTGAATCAATTTGACTGGATGATTTGGTTGAATTGTCTCTGTAAAGTGCCTTGAGATGATGTTTTGTGAATAGGCGCTATATATATGGCCCCTGCAGGCAACACACAGCACTGCTCTGTCTGTAATGAACCACTCTGTGTTGTGGTTTTGGTATTAGACGAGGAAACTTTCACCCTCTGGATGAAAAACTAAAAAAACACATTTATTAAGGGAAAAGTCCAGTCATATTCAGATTTCAAATATCTAAAAGTACTTTAACTATGAAATTAATACACACTGTTCAATAAATTATGTGTTTCAATTAGGAGTAATTTTCATTTGAATGTGCTTTACTGGAGGCATCCATGTTTGTCAAAGAACTCTACTGCCACCTACAGGTTTGTGACGTCACGGTGCGGTATCGGCTGTTGATCAAGTCCCAGTGCTGTATCTGGTGTTTGTCACAGCACGCTATTATCCAAGTCATCTTGAAAACGTTCTTTTTTCTAAATGTTGGCTACATATTACGTATTTTTTCTCAGGTCAGAAGTTCGATGGCAAATCCTCCCTCTTTAAGTTGGCAATCCAACGACGAACCCGTCCGTGGAGGAACATGAATCAGAAAAGTGAAATAACTCATTTTTTTCACTTTCATCTGATGTATTCCAACATCCAACTGCCATGCAAGTGGGCATTGTCAGTTTAACTATAGCTCTGGTGAATTCCGATGGTGAAGACCTCTGGAAATATTCAAAAATTGTTGTTGATTGCAGATGTGTCCAGTAGTTCCCAATGATTTTGCTTGTAAAGCGTGAAGAATGGCGGTAGGCTTACCACACTGTGACGTCACTGCCGAAAGATGTATATATTTGGGCAAAAGTGGCTGTTCCTAGACTCAAGGATTGAGATCGGGTGGACCATCTAAATAAGTGGTCCTCCTAATTGTCAATCATTCTGGTGATATGTTTACGTGAGGCCTTTCTACGTGCTCGTCCCCATTTTCACTTACCGACTGACATAGTGGAAAAATTCAAAATCTTCTTTTGGAAAAGTAGGCTTGTATGAGCAATGCAAGCAGCAACATTTAAACAGAGCATGCATGAGGAGAAATGGGCTTGTTCATCCTCTCACATATGTTTAACAGGCGTTCACTCTCAGGAGTGGGTACAAGGTTTTGCATAGTAAATAGGGTGGGTATTTTCAAGAATTCGCAAAAATCCTCCACTACACCTTTAAAACTGTGGAAACCTCATTGTTTTCCAGTGATTAAGAAAGGGCTTTTTTATGCTGTTTTGAATAAAATGTTACTAAAAACTGAATCTCACTCAATTAATTTTGGGGGTTTTATGCTGTCTGTTATATCTTATAAGGAAAAAAATTCTTCATGGATGAATAATATATTATTTTGAATCTAAATCTGCCAGATCTGAATATAATTAGCGTTAGGGGGAAAAAATGGGCAGTGTAACAGATTATTAATATGCAAAGTAAAGCTTTGTGGGGGAAAAAAAAATAGTTCTGTCCTGCTATGAGATAGCCCTAATCAGCTGTAATAGAAAAAAAACAAAACAACAAATTAGCTTGTATTGTTTTACTGAATTTTGCGTCATATCACTTTCATATGCGACGCATTCATTGGTTTGGATTTTGTGATTTATTTTCACCTAATTGTAATTTTTTTAAATTTACTCTCTTAGCAAAATCGAAGATATGATGTGCCTTTCCTGAGCTGGTGCTTTAAATACTCTGATCGACTTAGTGTGCTTCATAGTATTGGGAGGAATTTTTTACATGGTCAAATTTCCTCTTATTCTACTATTAAAGGCTACAGGAATTTTAGGAGGATCAATAAATGAGAAAAAAATATCTAAACCTATTAAAAATTCTCATTTGGTTGCCTGAGGCCTAAAAATATGTTCCTAAAAATCATCTCTCACAGCAGAACGTTGCATTTTTTCCGGCATGTCTCCAGTCCTTTAATTACCCCAAACTCAACAAGCAACAAAGGGTTAAACAGCCTCACACTGGATCCTTCTTCAGATTCAAGAAAAGATCCGACACTTTCTAAACCTTTTCCACAATCGCACAAGTTTTTCTAGTCTTCACATCCCAACTGATGCTCTCTGTCAAATACTCATCTTTTTTTGTCCCTCCCCCCCACACACACACACCCACACACACACTCAGAGCAGGGCTACAGCAACATCTTCTTGCTATTGTACAGACGCAACTCTCATCAAAGTGCTTAAAGTATTTTTTTTTCTTTTTTTTTTGTTATCCACTTCAGTTACTAGACTGGGGTGAAAACAGCAAGAGGGAGGCGAAGGAAAACCATGAATTCACAGTCGATGTTTAATTTAGCATTCCTGATGATTGCCTGAATGAAACATCGGAGAACCTGCTGTCCTCCAAATCGAACCACTTCTTCCAAACAAGTAAATAAAACATGTTTATTGCTCAGGTTTTTGTTCTTGTTTTTTCTCTGCTTCTAGAAAATATATACGAATATATCTATACTCCTGGATTACATCTCTGAACTTCTCTTACAGTGCTAACAAGGAAAACATCACACTATAAACAGGAAAATACGCACACGACACACAAGAGAAAAAAAGCCCTGCCTTCGTTGGGTAACTGGCTGTCCCGCAGCAGAGCTCTACCCACCCCCGCTCGCACACAGACACACACACCCGCCCACATAAGTTCAATCACATCTGCCATGCGCTCCACTTTACATTTGCCCACATGCATAAATAATTGCATGTGGGCACAAAGCCCAAAGAGAGTGGGGGAGGGGCAACAAGTATGGTTCAATGCCAACTACATCTTTCCATCAGGGTTAACAAGAGCGACCCTCTGGTTGGTTAGCTCCCCGTACTGGTGCCAAGCAGTTTAATATCCTTGTCGGCACAGTGTACCGAAACAGAGACAACCTTTCTTTAACTTTTTAGTCCAAGTCCCCCAACTCTCTTCCTCTGGTCGTCTTCAGCCATGTCCTTCAGGCATCTTTCATCTGGGATCAGTCACCTAAATTAGTTGAGAGCCAGGACTGGGAGAGGGAAAATGTCTGCAAACAGAACGGATCCCAGTGGTCTTTCTTCTTTGCCTCGGTTTATTTAAAAATCTGTTTTCTTATGGATATCTCTATCCCCGGTGTAGGAAGTATAGAAGACAAACATGCGTCCAACACACACTAGTTATAGCGGCCAGCTAGTTGGCAGTCAACATGAAGTACTTCACTTGCAATTGTCAGCATCAGCTTAGATTATGTATGTTATCATTATATTAGAATGTTTAGTCTAAAGGCTTTGAACATTTTCTGCAGGGTTTTTTGTTTGCTTTATTCATCCTGTTACTTTATAGCTTGTCCAACATGGTTATGTTTTTATGTATACACTAGGTTGTTGGGCACTACTACACAACATTTGACCTTCTTTTAGCTGACAATTATCCTCATGCATTCAGGTTTTTCCACTGATCACAATATACGGGGAGCCGAACGGTCATTAGAGACCGTTTTGCGAAGGCGTACTCCTCTCCTGATTGTGGTCAACATGTCGCCAGACCCCTCGGCCCCAGCTGTCCCAGTCTTACTTTCACTCAGGCCACCTTGTGTAGTAGTTGGGTCATCTGGGAGAGCTGGGAAAGGAAACTGACCCTCACCAAGGGCATTTGCACTTGCTACCAATTCGCCAATCTTCTCAACTAGACTGTGCCGGTTTGCTGCGATCATCTGATCCTCTTCTGATCCAACTCCTGAGCCTGACGCCATGCCAAGGCTTCCGTGTTGCCGCGCATAGACCTCAAGCGCCGCCCCTGATCCCCAGGCAGTGTTGGGAAGGCTAAGGCGCTTTGGTGATGCCTTCACATAATCAAGCCCTCCTTGCCCATCTTCAGCTCCAGTGAAGAACACGCACTCTTCACTTCCAACTCGAACAGGCACAGCTCCTTGTGGCCCTCCTACCGCATAGCTGACTGTGCCAGGTGAATGTGAGTCTGTGGGCACGGTGGGTGTTTTAACAGGCACTATTGGTGGTCGGATAGGAATGGGCCCTGCACTAGACAATGTGCGCCTCACTCCTGGTTTGGTTGATGGGGTTCGACGGATAGTTGCAGTGCCCGGAGTCCCTGATCCTCCTCCACCACCAGCTCCACCCTGTTGTCCTGCTATCCCATGAGCTCCTGGACCAAGGACCCCAATGGGTAAGCCAGCTGTACTGGCTGGCCTTTTGGTCTGGATCATGCGCCTGTAGTTCTGAGCGATGTTTGAATGCCGAGGTATAGTGGAGGACTTGTCAAACTCTGCATGTCCATCTGGGCCTTCGTTGTCACCGTTGACAGAGTAGGAGTCGTAATCTGAACCTGTTGTATGTACAGGTGAAACAAAAACAGCGAAAATTAGTGAATTTATTAGCCACAATGTCTTAGAACATAATTCCCTCTAAATCTTGACTTCTATGTTATCACTTTTTTATGTGATAGAACACAAACTAATGCATTATTTTTAATAGGAAGTAGAATGATACCGAGTTTTTATGCTTTTACAAATACCAATTGGAGAAATTTGTCCATGTGTCCTAAGCCCCTTCGGGTCAGTACTAGAATCAGCTCATACTGTATTTACAGCGATAAGTCTTTGTGTCGCTCACACAGAGCACAAATTTCTAGATGGGTCACCTGGCATTGGTCATTTAACATTTCTGCTCCCTTTTGCAAACATAGTGGTGCCATACATCCAATGTTCTTCGATGTAATGGACCTCAGAATCTCGCCACTGTATCTCTGTGCTTTCAAATTTCCATCAATAAAATGCACCCATTTTCTTCATCCATTGTATATGCCAGCCCATACCATAACCCCACCAACACCACAGGCAACTTGATCCACAACATTGACATAAGAAAACTGCTAACCCATAATACACCACACAATGTCATCTGCCCTGAATAGTGTAAACCGGGATTCATCCTTAAAGAGAACACCTCTCCTATGCATGCCAGCAAATAACAGCATTTACCAACTCAAGTCGGTTATGGCTACGAGGATAAACTGAAGTGAGATCAAGACCCCGGTGAGGGCGACAAGCATGCAGATGAGTTTCCCTGAGACAGTTTCTGACAATTTTTGGCAGAAATTCTTTGATAATGTAAACCAATTGTTTCAGCAGCTGTCCAAGTGGCTGTTCTAAGATGATCTTGAAGGTGAACATGCTGGATGTGAAAGTCCTGGACTGGTGTGATCACACTTGGTCTGCGAATATGATGCGATGTGTTTTATTTTATAACCAGGTCCGTCTTCCTGTCAGACCCATAAAATTGCTGCTAAATAGTCAGAGTAAAAAAGGCCTAGGGTCTTTCTCAGTCGGACCCTCGCAAGCCCCTTGCATAATATTATGTCAGGTGTGATCATGCCAATTGACTTTCAATGAGTGCTAAATGCCACAACCTCATCCGACACGATTTTTTGTCAAATTGGACGCAAAATCAAATTTAGTGTGTTCTCTGTCTCCCCTTGTTAGGGACACTGTGGGTACAGATGCTGACAGCTTTTCACTTTAGTATTTCACCAAACAACCAAGCGACTCTTTCAATGAGGGAACAAAATAAAAAAAAACACAACCTTCTTCTAAAGATTCCAAGCATAGCAGAGAGACCATGAAGTGCTCCAACTTCTCCCGATCTCATCTGACCTGTTTTAGCTGCTTTGAAAGCCGCTCAGGAAACTTAAATAATCCAACGCCATCCTTATGGGGGTTGAAGTAAAATACTGCGACACAACGCAGAGGCATATCTGTATCTCAGTCCATGAAAACCTCAGTAACTCTCCATAACCTATCCATTGTTCCAGCTCTCAGTCATTCTCCTGCATTCGTCACTCCCAGTTTCTCCCTCTGTCATTAAGTGGCACCAGAGTCCTCTGAATGGCAGAGGTTTTTTTAATTAAAACAATTTTATGCGGGTGCCTTTAAAATTATTAATTTTATCATCTTTTATTATCTTTTACATTTTACAAAAAAATACTACAAAATGTTAATATTGTGTCATTTACACAGGAAGGTGGACTAAAACCCTAATCTCTAGTTCTTACTGGCCTTGAACAGGTTTTCTTCCAGTGTTGGTTTGTATCCAACATAGAGAAGCATTCATAGAGCATTACACCTCCCCCACCACAAGGCATAGCTTTAAGCTTGATGTATTTATACTGGGATTGACTTAAACACAGGTGGAATCCTCCCTTCAGGTGGCAGTTAATTTTACAATATTGTATTGAGGGGTATCAGTGTAAAATCAGCATATTACTATACATGCAAGTCACAATTTTCAAAGTTTTATTCAGGTAAGCTAAGAAGTTTTCTTTTGAAACATAAGAAAATGTAAAATACTCTCCAGGGAATTAATGCCTTTAAGATGTATGGTATTCAAACTTCATAACTAAACTAAAATATGTTAGGGGAGGGTTGGTCTAGTGGTTAGAGTGGTGTACTTGTGCTCTGAGAAGGTTCCAAGTACTCCATTCGATCCCCACAGCCTGCACTATGAGTTCCTGAGCAAAACCCTTAATCCCCACACACCTCACCAGCGCCACACAATGGCAGCCCACTGCTCCACACGGGGATGGGTTAAATCAGTGGTTCCCAAAGTGTGGGGCGCGCCCCCTATAGGGGGCGCAATGCCATTGCAGGGGGGGGCGCGGGAAGCGGTATGGATGAATGAAGAAAGAAAAAAAAAAAAAACAGCGCTTGCTTGACTGAGCATAATGGACAGTTGTGACACTGCAACCCAGATTTGAGAAGATCTACAGCAAAAAGCAGCCTCACTACAGTCACTGAAAAGATGGGAGGATTAAAGTACAAAGAAAAAACTCTCAGGGAGCTGTTAAATGTTTTCACTCCATTTTGCACAGAGGCTTTTTTAATGTATTGATGATAGCAAAGTTAAATATTGTTACAAATAAAAAAAAAGAAATATGTTTAAAATAACACAGACAACAAAGAATCCTCTTCTAATCTACATTATAGAACAATGAAAAAATACAGTTACACAAAAGTGTTCCACTGTAAAGATGGTGTAGTTTGTTTTGTTGCAACCAGAAGTGTGAGATAAACTTCAGTGGAGTTTGAAAACAAAATATGTGTATAGATTTATTATATCTGGTTGAACGATGTGTGTGCCCAGTTGATTCTTTTTCTTTTTTTTTTTTGGGGGGGGGGGGGGGGGGGGGGGGGGGTTATTGTAATCCAAAGGGGGGCCCAGGAGAAAATCTTTGGGAACCACTGGGTTAAATGCAGAGAGTGAATTGGCAAAAATACTTGATTCACAAAGAAGGTCATTAAAACAAAGAAGAACAAATGTCTTATATTTTCCCTGTCTATTCCCCAGTATTACTGTTGTTAGTTGCTGTTTAACCATCCTTTAAAACCATGGCTGCCGTCTGGATTATTTAATGACTAATTCAACCTATCTGGTGTTTGTAACAGAGGCAAGTAAAACATACAGCAATAAATCTATTATTTTTCAAAGCCACAGCATTTCTTTAGAAAATTCAGAAAACAGTTTAGCCTCTTCACCTGTTGCTTTTCCAAAGATGCGACCAGAAAAAAGATAAATGTAGTCAGGTGAAAGGTAATTAATGAAGTTTCCCCAGGCAGAAGGAGATTAAATGCTGCAGTAGAGACTGAAAGATTAGAGGCTCACCTTGTGAAGGGATTGTGTCCTCAGAGCAGGATGGGGTTGTCGTCTCTGTGCTGTATCCACTGGAGTACTGCAGGGAGTCTCGGCTGCTTTTCTGCTGCTCCACACTTAGTCCCCTGGTCAGTACCATGGCAAGGTCACTTGCTGCTGGAGAAACCTCCTCACCATGCTGAGGACACAGGAAATCTCGAATGCAGTGTGTGTTTGTTTTTGGTTTTCTAGCCTCTTTTCAAAGATATTTTGGTCCATTTGTTGCCTTTTAACAGCTTGGTCAATGCAAAAATGTCAGAAAAATTGGAATTAAAATCCCAAAACATCTTCAGTAAGCTATGGCATTAATCTTTATCAATGAGGTTCAAAGACACAATTTAAATTATACCTATGCTTTGTTTTAGTATCATCTTTCTAACATGTTTAATTGAATATTTCCACTATTTGGTTCATTGGTGTATGGGGAGTGTTGGCCTAATGGTTAGAGCAGTGTGCTTGTGCTCTAAGCAGGTTGCTAGTACCCGGTTTGATCCTCACAGCATCCACTCTGGGTTCCTGAGAAAGACCTTTAATCACCACACTGCTCCCCAGACGCCGGACCATGGTAGATGCCTGCTCCCCAAGGGGATGGGTTAAATGCTGAGTGAATTTCCCCATTGTGGGACAATAAAGGGATTTAAATTACATAATTCCTTAGCATGCAACTTCTGGTTTTAAAATATATGAATTAGGGATGGAAATTAATAGGATTAATCGTGATTTACCGATTAATTCAGTAATCGGTGAATTGTTAAGTGGAGTATAGCCTGCTTGTAGTGGACAGAACAACCCACTAAAAGCAGTAATTATATAAAAATTATTTTCAAAAATATATACAAACATTTTGCAAAAACATTTTTGTGTGTCAATATGCTCTATCAAGATCTCCTCCGGTGAAAAAAACCTTTTAGTTTTTCCTAGTTTTATTTAATAAAAACCTTCTTGAACCTTTTCCTATTTGATTATTAATTGAAAAAATAATCAACATATTATCTTTTTTCAAAATAGTTGTTATTTGCAGCCCTAATGTGAATTCTTCCAGACTGACCTAAACATAACTTGGAGACGAATGACAAGACATTCTTATCAATAGGACCGATGGTCTGAACCTGTGAGGTAAACTAACCCTCTGTTAGCTTTTTTTATTCATATACTATGTTTGGTTTGACACGGCACATCTGATCCCGTTATTCAACAGAAGGAAGACTGACTGAAGCTACTCTGCAACAGAACCTGAAAGAAAAGACATAATTTGAAGCCAATTTTCCGGTATCAGCACCATGGAGAGAGACCTAGATGGCCCAGTCAGCACTGTTTGAATGTGTTAGTGCTGCGCTGGAGCACACAACCTCTATAGTAGATTTAATTCAATTCAATTTAGTTTATTTATAAAGCGCATATTCATAAAACATGTCATCTCAAGGCAATTTACAATTCAACCAGATCATACAGTCAAATTGATTCAAAGTTTTCTATCTAAGGAAAACCAGTTGATTGCATCGACTCCTTGACTCGAATGCAATCCCTCACGCTAAGCATGCTTGTAGCGACAGTGGAGAGGAAATACTCCCTTTTAACAGGAAGAAACCTCCAGCAGAACCAGGCTCAGTGTGAGCAGCCATCTGCAGAGGCAGAATCGAGTTGAAGTAGATAGAAGCAGTGATACAAAAAGCAGCTATAAAAGTCCAGGAAACACACAGCCAGGACCTGTAATTTACATCCTATATCAAAGAGGTTTCTAGAATTTCTTTTATCTGTGGAATATTGCAAAAATTAGAAATATCCTGTCCAGGGGTTATGCTGAGAATCTAGTCCATGCATTTGTTACTTCAAGGCTGGACTATTGTAATTATTTACTATCAGGAGGTCCATAAACTGTAGTTAAAAGCTTTCAGCTGATCCAAAATGCTGCAGCCAGAGTTCTGATGAAAATTAAAAAGAGAGATCATATCTCCCCTATCCTGGCTTCTCTCCTTTGGCTTCCTGTTAAATCCAGAATAGAATTTTTTAATCCTCCTTCTCACATATAAAGCCTTAAATGGCCAAGCTCCATCTGATATCAGAGATCTGATTGTTCCTTATGTTCCTAACAGAGCACTTCGCTCTCAATCTGCAGGTTTACTAGTGGTTGTTAGAAGTTCTAAAAATAGAATGGGAGGCAGATCTTTTAGTTATCAGGCTCCTCTCCTGTGGAACCAACTACCAGTTTTAGTCTGTGAGACAGACACCCTGTCTACTTTTAAGACTAGGCTTAAAACTTTCCTTTTTGATAAAGCTTATAGTTAGAGTGGCTCAGGTTATCCTGAGCTATCTCTGTAGTTATGCTGCTATATGCTTAGACTTCTGGAGAACATAGGTACCCCCATTTCATTATTCGGGGAGCTCGTGTACCTGGCTGTGTGTTTCCTGGACGGGGCCACCTTTTACAGCTGCTTTTTGTATCTCTGTATGCTTCTGTCTCCTTGAACCCCAGTGGACCTCGGCAAGTGGCCGCTCACACTGAGCCTGGTTCTTCAAGTCAATGAGTTGATGCAATCAACTGGTATTCCTTAGATAGAAAACTTTGAATCAATTTGACTGGATATATACTCTATATAAATAGACTGAATTGAATTGAATGGGTACTGGGGCCCTGTATATAAGGCAGTGGGGGGCATAGTGAGTCCCAAGCCATAAACAGGGCACTAGGGTGGGTAGCTACATTGTAGGGCACAAGCTGCAAGAGATAATCTGGCTGATCTGAATCTATAAAATGACCTGAGATTACTGGTTGATGAATTGAATTGAATTATACTTTAAAAAGAGAAATTTGAAACTAATATTAGACGTGAGTTAATCAGGTTTAAGCATAGTTGGAGATTTATATTTTAGAAGAACCCAAAAGCCCTGCCCTCATCTCTATGGTTACTGAGGGGAGCGCTACATTAATCTATTGTGACCTGAGATGCTCTGGTTGATCAGGATCTATAAAGGGACCTGAGATGATATGGTTGATCTTAATCTACAGTGACCTGATTATTAACTGATTGATCTGGATCTATAAAGTGACAACAGACGATCTGGTTGATCTTAATCTATAGTGACCTGAGATTAACTGATTGATCTGGATCTATAAAGTGAACTGAGGTGATCTGATTGATCTAAATCTATAGTGACCTCAGACAATCTTGTTGATCTGAATCTATAAAGTGACCTGAGATAATCTGGTTGATCTGGCTTTATAAAGTGACCAGATATTATCTGATTGATCTGGATCTATAAAGTGACTTGAGGTTATCTGGTTAATCGTAATCTATAAAGTGCCCTGAGATCAAAGGTGTTGGGTATTGAAGCATGAAAATAAACTGAACAGAATTTTTATTTTCCTAGACTTTATCTTCCAAAAATCAGAAATTAGCTGAAAATTGAATTGAATTCAGGAAGGCCGGATTCCTGAATTCTGGTCGAGGTTTGAGTATCTATTCACACCAAGGCTAATATAATTTAATCCAGATAACATTTCATGTTTAGGTTATAGTTCATGTCATTTTGTCTTGGGACATTTCTAGACTGCATGGGGGAAAAAAGGGATGAAATTATTTTACAATAATTCAGACAGAATTGTGTTAATGTGAAATGACCAAAAACTCTGTTCTGGACTCAATCAAACGTGTCAAGAGGGCTTTGAAAAATGTCTGCATGCAAGAACATGTCATGCATAGGTGATTTAGGCAGTGCAGCCATCTGCCTCACCAAACCTAGCAGCTATTGGAACACATTCAACTTGTGCTGGACAGAAGCCTCCTTCACAAGGATCTGCTTATTCTGTTTAAGTGGTTAGCAGCTGTCAGATTTTTTTGGATGGTCAGCATTATAGCCCACGGACTGTGGCAGGACAGCATAAAATAAAAACATTACTTTATGCCTGAAGCATTTTACCAAGTGTCCATTACTTAAAGGCTCTTGACACAGCAAATCAACTTAGACTAAAGTTTCTGCAAATGTATAAAATTAAAGTAAAAAGATGTAGTTTTAAAAATTCAGTCACACTTTTAACTCTAGATAGCATCACCTGGAACACATAATATGCTCTCATTTTCCTTATTTCGATTAAAAACACTAAACACTGAGTGCATTTTATTTTCCCATTCTGCACAAACATTGACAATGACTCTAATCCTCAGCAGGATTAAGCTGAGTTCATGTGCCGAACAGAACAGGGATTTGCAATATTTTTGATTTTAATAAACTGTCCTGGAAGTTCAAAAATGTTCTTTGTATTTAAACATTGATTGAATTACTTACTTTATGCATCAAAGTAATTTTATTAACGGATGGCAACATTTTTAGGTCTCAGCCAAAATGTTGTTCGGTCTCAAAAAAGATCTCTGGTGTCCAAAAAAGTTTTTCTATATTCACAATAAAATTCTAACGGAAGAAGATGTTTGAAAACAGCATAGTGAACAGATATAAATATGATTAGAGATATTAGGCAAGCAGCAACTGCCTGTGATGGAACATGTTGTATGTTTTGAATCTGAATTAACGGACAAACCTTAGCTGCTTGTCTGTGTGACTGTTTGAGGGAAAAGTTTTTTTCAATAAGGCTTATAGGAAAATTCCAGTTATATTCAGAACTCAAACTTCTGAAAGCACTTTCATTAGAGTAATTTCATTTGAGTGTGCTTTACAAGAGACAACCTTGTTTATTAAAGAACACTACAGCCAACCACCGGTTTGTGACGTCACAGTGCGGTATCGGCTTTTGATCAAGTCCCAGTGCTGTATCTGGTGTTTGTCACAACACGCTATTATCCAAGTCATCTTGAAAACATTCTTCTTCCAAATGTTGGCTACATGTTACATGTTTTTTCTCTTGCCAGAGGTTCAATGGCAAATCATCCCTCTTCAAGCGTTAAGCTTACTGCACCGTTGACGTCACTGCCGGAAGATGTCAGGAGTGACGTGTTACTTTATTTGGGCAAGAATTGCCGCTCAGGGGTCGCAACGAAAATTATTGTTTATATATTTTTACTGATTAACGCAAAATTCGTGAAATCACTATAAAACATACTAGTTTTAGGTGTAAATAATGATCCATTGATAATTTCTTGCTGAACAGACATCTCCTTTAAGGCTAAAAGCTTGGTTGCGATTTTTCAACCTATTAAAAGAAAATCTTTGTATTTAGTGGCTATCTGCATATCCTTCAGAATTACCTTTGCAGCGATCGTAGCTGGAGTCATCCGGGGCCTCTGCCCGTCCTCTGGGTGCGACGCTGCAGCGGGTCCCTGGGGGCCTGGCGAACCCTCGCTCTCCCGCGGCCTGTCGACAGGCTCCTTCCTCCTCTGAACCGGTGCAGCAGCCACGGGCTGCTCATACTGAACTGCTTTAGACCAGTCCTGAAGAATTGAGGGGATTCATCAACAGCCTTATTGTAGCATTAGAAAAAGAGATGTCTTCCATCCAGCAGTTTAAACCCCTTTGCCTCAGTTCAGAGAACAAGACTGAGTCTTAGGGAGACTTTGGAAAGGTGTTGGAAATGTTCAGGTCTTACAGACAATATATGATGATTAAACCCTGCATGTTCTTGTTTTTTGGAGTCATCAGTAGGTTGGCTAAATAACAGGGAGGCAGGTGATGCATGCACACACAGCAGCCCATGATGGAAGCTTTAGACAAGCAAAGCAACGTGCTTTTGAATGAAAATCAGATGGAGAGAATGTAAACTGTGGAGAACATATCCAACAAGACCAGAAACAAAAGGTTGGGCTGAAAAAAAAGGGAAGCGCATGGGCAACAAACCTTCCACAGGGGGACCTTTGATGTGGGAGAGGAGGAGCTGGATCCAGGGGGGCGAATATAGGGAGGGGACGCAGGAAGAGGAAGAATGACAGAGAGAGGCCTGGTGGAGCCAGAGTGAGAGTGAGCGGGGCGAAAGGTAGCGAAGGACGAGCCAAACTGCAGGGTGAGAGATACGGTCATGTCATCAGAGCAATGGAAAAGCAGCAGGCATAAGAGAAGATCTGATCCTATACACAGCAAAAAAGGGAGGTCAAATGGACGGGAAAGGCTGAAGGTAGCTGCTGCTCTACACAGCTATTAGAGCAGTGGTTCCCAAAGTGTGGGCGCAATGCCATTGCAGGGGGGGCGCGGTAAGCGGCATGGATGAATGAAGAAAAAAAAAAAAAAAAAAAAAAAAAAGGGCTTGCTTTGACTGAGCATAATGGACAGTTGTGACACTGCAACCCATATTTGAGAAGATCTACAGCAACAAGCAGGCTCACTACAGCCACTGAAAAGATGGGAGGATTAAAGTACAAAGAAAAAAATGTATTGATGATAGCAAAGAAATATGTTTAAAATAACACAGACAACAAAGAATCCTCTTCTAATCTACAGTATAGAACTATGAAAAAAATACAGTTACATAAAAGTGTTCCACTATAAAAGATGGTGTATAGTTTGTTTTGTTGCAACCTGAAGTGTGAAATAAACTTCAGTGGAGTTTGAAAACAAAATATGTGTATAGGTTTATTATATCAGGTTGAACGCTGTGTGTGCCCAGTTGATTTTTTATTTTTTGGGAGGGGGGGGGCGTGGAAATTTTATTGTAATCCAAAGGGGGGCCCAGAAGAAATTCTTTGGGAACCACTGTATTAGAGGAAGCAGCCCAACATGCTCTGGCTCAAAGGATTTAATTTCAGTTTCTGTTTCCAGCTTGCTTTCTGTTCCAGCAGATTTGGAAAATATATTTATTTGTATTTAGACCTCTGAGTCAGTATGCTGTAGTTTTCTTGCTAACAGTTAGTAAAGCCCCTGTTGCACCTTGACTATTTAGACCAGCGTATGCCTGACGTAAGAAAAATCTGGCAAAAACGTTGGCATACGTTGGATAAGTTATGGGTACGTTTTGTAAAAGTTATGAGCATGCTGAAGTACGTTGAAACACGCTGGCACACGTCGACTTACAACAAGTACTGTATATTGAGAAATTCTGAGCATGCTCAAACATTACCAACGTATACCAGCGTATGCCATATGTGGGGCATAAGTTACAGGTAAGTTATCTGATCCTTGACATATGTTAAGTTTAAGTTACTCATAAGTCATGGTGTCTAGCTTATCCAAAACCCATGAGTAACTTATCCTCCAGACTTCATCCCCTTCATAGTTAGAAGGTGAGTGCTATTGATCCCCCCTGCGTTCACACCCACGACCAACAAACCAGCAGACATGATGCTGAATTTGCTGTGACTGCAAACCTTCTTCCTTTCATTTTATTTTTATTTATTCTGTTCTTTCAGGGTGGGTGCATCGCTGCTCCGCTGCTCTCCTCAGGAGCAGCAATGCACCAAAGTGGAGCAGCTTTAACTGATGCAGCATTACGCTGCCGTGCGTAATGCATAAGTTGGCTCTGGACTAGTTATCAATACACTATGCATCCCCCCAAAGTTGAAAAAAACAATACAAAGACTTCAGCGTATGCCAGTGTTTTAGGAGATTCTGGAACGTTGGGCATAAATTGGCAAGGTGAGTCTGAGACTTTACATTGAAGGATTTTAAAATGTAAAGTTCTGCATAAACTGATTTAGGTATGGACTTTGACTAGGCCATAGGGCTTTTAGTTGGTTGTCCTGCTAAAAGTTGAACATTCGTCACAGGCTGTGCGAATGTTCTGTGCTATTTACCTGAGACCGTGCTCCTATTTTATAAAAGGGATGAATATCTGCCTCCACCATGATATTATATCCCATGCAATATGAGTTTTTTGCCAGACAGGGCCTGAGCTACGAACAGAGATAAACTTATTCTGCAAACAAAGAATTGCATTTACTAAGCATTTTGCAGGGGATCTGGAAAAATGGTGCTGATCAGCCTTTATCCACATGCTACTGGCTGTCACCATAGAGATGGCCCCTGTGAAGACAGCCGAACCTCAGAATATGTGTCACCATTCATTCACCTGTCGTCAGTTCACACACAAAAAGCTGTGTATCTAGTTAGTTGATCGGCTTACTGTTCTTCATCTTTGAGTAAAGGCTGAATAGAAATGCACATTTAAGCACTAAAGAGTTTCTTTAATCAAAGACAGACTTTCCAGTTTTTGGATTCTAGTTCCCATTTTCTGTTCACTTCACATTCTGGAAAACTTTGTTGGTCTAACAAGTCACTGTATGAAAACTTAATCTATGGGTCCAGAATGTGAGACAATCCATGTTTAAACCTTTAGATCTGTACATTTCAGACCCTGATGAGTTGAAACACATCTGAGATCACATCTGAGATCTATTCCAGGAATAGGGAGACGAATATCTGTTTTATTATTCTATCAGGCACCACATGCATCCAGAAGAAGACCATCCTCTCTGAAGGTGTCATCATTTAGGAGAACCCAGCCCTATGATGTAAAAAGAGATCCTGAGTTTCAATGATTGTTCTGCCTGTTTGTGCAGGTTTATGTCACTATAACCAGAAGGCAGAGCAAACAATCCTGTTTGTCAGCCAACTTTGAGATCGACGTTAGATGAAAGCTGTCATGGAAACAAACTGCTGTTGTGAAGACGGCTGCCGCTTCAACTCTTGGCAGTTTCCTTCTTTGAACCAGTGAATCATCCCTGTAATTGTGTTTTTCTGCACATATAAGCAGCTGAGAAGAATGGCTTCTAAAAGGAAAGCAGCTGAGCTCCAAACCAGGAAAGAATACTGATTTTAGAGAGATTTCTATGCAGATTTTACCACCAGCTGAAGCAACAGAATTCAACCAATTCATTTGTAGCTGTTAGCACAGAAGGAGGCTTAGTTCCACGTGACTGCAAAACAAGAAGAGCTTTCTTTTTTAAATAAAAGAAAAGAAATTTTACATTAATTTCAACTTGAACTCACATCTGAGCTGCTACTCTACACAAATCTCTGCAGGGGACGCCATTAAGTTGTGGGGAAGTCTGAGTGTCAGGTTGGTAATACCTTTCAGAGCTCAGCCTCCAGCCGATTTCCTATAACAATACAATCCTGGCACCACTGTGAATGAAATGTGCCATTTTAACAGCATGTGCTGCTTAGCTCCAACAGCAGCTTTAATAACAGCCACAATTATCCCAGTTGTTTTAGAGCTGGCAGCCTGCTATTGTTCTTCAGGGAACAGAGATGTGGATGAATGGAGGAGATTTCAGCTGGAGAAAAGGAAAGTAACCAGTTCAAAAGTTTGAAAATGCTTTCTGAACAAAATATTTTCATAGAGAAGAAATTTTATTACAAAAGGAGTGCCCTTTTGTAATAGAATGCTAATTTTCTCAATTTACCAAAACCCTTAGCTTCTTTAAAACCACTCTTATTCATAAAGGCCACTGATGCAAACTTTGGAGGAGCTGCAGAAACCTCAGGTGGGAGAATCTGCCCAAAAGGGAACTTTTAATCCCTTTTACATATTTGACTTCAGATTTAATGGTTTCTGGAAGAATAAAAGGAGAAGTCAGGTCATATTCAGAATTCAAACTTCTAAAAGTACTTTAAATATGAAATTATCATATACTGTTCAATAAATGTTCAGCGTTTTTAATTAAGAGTAAGTTTCATTTGAATGTGCTTTACTGGAGGCATCCATATTTGTCAAAGAACACTACTGCCACCTACACGGTATGGTATCGGCTGTTGATCAAGTCCCAGTGCTGTATCTGGTGTTTGTCACAGAGGACTATTATAAGAGGACTATTATTCAAGTCCTCTTAAAAAACAGCCCTGCGATGGACTGGCAACCTGTCCAGGGTATTTCCCGCCTCTCGCCTGTAGACAGCTGGAGATAGGGCGTTGTCAGTTTAACTATAGCTCTGGTGAATTTCAATGGTGAAGTCCTCTGGAAATCTTCAATTGTTGTTGATTGCAGATGTGTCTAGTAGTTCCAATTGATTTTGCTTGTAGAGCAGGGAGAATTGCGCTAGGCTTACCGCCCCGTGACGTCACCGCGGGAAGATGTCAGGAGGGAGGTGTATATTTGGGCAACAATGGCCGCTCCCAGACTCAGTGATCGCGACGAAGATTATTGTTTTAATTTTTTTATTGATTAACTCTAAATGTATGTTATCACCACAAACATATTAGTTTTAGGTGTAAATATAACCCATTCATTATTCCTTGCTGACCGGACTTTTCCTTTAAAGAATGAGTTTGATTATAGTCTTTGCTTCACTCTCCTCTAATGTGTCGGGTAAAGGAGAAGGCCCAAGTAGGACTGGAATACTTACAGTGGTTGGGGAGCTGCATTCACTGACTGACTGGCATGTTTCTGACGCCTCTGATGATGCAGAGCTGGAGGACATCTAAAGAAGCAAGAAAAACCACTTATAATAAAAAAGCCATTGATTGTCTCCTCCTATAGAGGAGATTTTTATACGCTTGTCATGGAGGTCCCACTGATGTTCCCATCATATTTAAACATTTCATTTGTTATTTTTATTACAAACTAAAATAAAATAAAAAACATGAATAGTTAAATTCCAAATAAGTTTAAAAATAATCCACTGGACATATTTCCAAGTTTGAAGACATTTTGCTTCCCATCCAGGAAGCTTTTTCAATTCAAAATGTTAAAAATTAGCGTAGAGTCCGAGGCTTTATACAGTAGCCCAACAAAGCCCTTTTTTTTGCTTAAAAAAACTTGCAAATTGAAACGGGCTAAAGGGTCCGCCCCTTTAGAATGGGGGTTGTTTGGCTTCCTTTGTTAAGGCTGACTTATACTCAGAACCCAGGTAATCTGCGTGTGTGTCGCAGTGAAGGTAAATGTGCCCCCACCCTTGCCGCAGACACTCTGCTGCACCTCTCCATAATTGCAGGTGGCCGCAAACAGTGCAGGAGGTCTCTGATTGGTCAAATCTACATCCGCTCAACCCATGCGTATCTCCTGTTTGGTTCCTTACCGGTTTGTTTTGTTTGTGTGACCGCTATTGTTGAAAACGACTCGTGAAGTTTGACAATAAGAAGAGCGAGGTGCACGAGAACTCTGGGACCCTTTTTCCATCTGGATAACCCGCTCTTTTTCGCCCTCATGTGCCTCCGTTGTCACACAAATTTGCCCCTACTTTCTCTTCGCCTCTACTGTATCTAGACCCACAGCTAGTTCCTGATTGTCCCCCTTTAGACTGCTGAAGGACCCCTTTTTCATCATTCTGCTTTATTCTATCTCTATTCTCCAACTCGGCAGAATTTTTTTGTTCAATCACTAATGTTCTGCTCTCTCTGCTTTTTTCATTGTAGCTTGATCTGGTCTGTTCCTGTTTGGCTGTGACTCCATCCTGGAGAGAAAGTTTATCCCTTAGTTTCGTACGAAAAATATGGATTTGTATCCCTTTAGTGCATGTATAAGAACGAATTGAATCACTTACTTTCTGATGGTTTTTTTAAGCGTATCTCCCCTTAAATATTTTTTTTTTGTACGTGACTAAAGGGCTACATGCCAGTTGAGGTATTTTATAGTCTATTTTTTATTTAAAACTAAAGGGATAAACGCAAATCTGACATCTTTCGCATGCGTATTGACTATGGGTATGCTGGTCTGATGAGGTATGCTCATCTGAGAGAACACCGGTCTGCAGGTGCACCAGATGAGATGAGAAATGAGGCCAAACTTAAAACGGTTTCAGACTGACAATCAGTTTCATTGGTGAAACCGACTCGCCTACCTGACTGGTGATGTCTGAGGGCATCGGCGACGGAGGCTTGGAATAGATGTTTGCATCCTGGGACACAAAACCTGAATCGTGGGAGGAGACGCTGCTGAGACGGTGCGCCGCAATGCCACCTGGTGGTGGAGGCTGCTGTGGCACACTGCTGCGATAGCGATAGGATGAGGAAGAAGAGGACGGTGAGTGTGGCTGCGAGCCTCCTCCACCGCTACCCACTCCTACGCCTCCACCTGATGAACGGGAAGCACTGCTGTGGGCGCTGTTGACGCTGCTGCATGGTGAAGAACAATTTTAGAAGGTCAGGTGAAGAAGTGATTAAAGTCATTATAATTAGAGGAACATGTTGCAGGATAGAAGGAGGTTGTAGGAAATTTTTAAACAAAAGAGTTGGTCAAAGTTTGAGAGGATAAAGAATAAGAGGAGGTGTGGAGAGAGACGGTGATCAGGTGAAGGATAGGACATTCAAGAGTAAGAGTGGGTTGGATTAGTTACACAGACAATTAGAAGCAGAAGTTCCCCCAGAAGGGAAGGGGAAGCAGATAAGGATCATCCAGCAGGAGTGAAAGATGGCAAATAACGGAAGAAGAGGAGGATGAGGAGGAGGAGGAGGTGAACAGAGAGTGTGTGAACTCAGGAGGTTTAACAAATTAAGAGACACTGCGAGTGTGAGGGTGGGTGTGGCTGAACACATACATGATAATAACCCTGACAACAACCCTTTACCCTGATAATTAATCTAACTTAAAGTCGTAGGGAAGCCGCTGTTCCAACCGTTGCATTCTGAATTCTCCCGAGTGTTGCCCGGCTTTACATGGTGAATAAAGTGAATATGATCGGTCGTTTATCAAGGGGGCGGGATTGTTGTGGCAGAAGGTTCGCAAGCAAGTTTGGTTGTGGCCAGTGTCTCTGAAGCATATTGCTATCTAGTTAGCAACTTAGTACTATTAGGGAATTTACATTGGGACCAAGTAGCAATTAGCAACGACACTGTCAAGGAACGCTATGGACAGCGGAAACATGCAAGGAGGAGAGTTTTGTGTCCAAGGTCATGGATGAGTCTCCTCCGTAATGCATTTTTTATTTAGAGGAGGAAAGCCGGGACAAAGTTGTTAAGAAAGACGACTCCAGAACGGCAGAAGCTTGGTTTGGTGTGGAAGGCTTACAGCTGTATATGTTTGAGCCCTTGCCTCGCAACGCTGCCAGTTCTGTTAGCTCTACGCATGCTGAAGACACAGATGTCCATCCCCGTGAGCACTGGGACAGAACTCAATGGGAAAGGAAATTATTCTTATTTCTTATTTTAACCGTTGCTTATATTAGCTGCGACAAACAAATAAAGATGATATGACAAAATAAATTAGATTGACAGACGACCGTTGATATATGATTGCCCGAATTTAGGTGTACAAACTCATGTATAACTAACTGGCCTTCATAAGATAATGAAAAAGAAAAAAAAAAGACAGGATTTTTTTTAAATAGAAATGTTCTAACTTGTGGGACAATATGGTCTGATAAAGAATACATTTTTATACGTACAGGTTTAAGCCAGAGTGGTTTGAAATTTAAATATGACCTCCCTACAACTTTAACTCCAACCTGAACCTAAACTACATTATGTTCACATTTCTAACTAAAGCCCCATTTGAACTATATAGAAATGTAATATTTTATAATTAATTTGTAATTTGTAATTGTTAATATAAGTGTTATAGCTTCAGAAAGATTAAGCGTTGTCCTGTTTGTCCCTACATGACGCCTGTCCCACAGTGACTTGCACCGCTCAGTCAGTAGTAGCAGAGGGCTTACTGTATACTCCTAGCTTAACCTGGCAGTCATTGCGTGGGGCTTGGACACCAGTGTACAAACCGTACACCGTTGGAGTAGCTGGGCGAAAACAATGCCTGGATGTATGGAGCCATTTCGTTTGCAATGCGAAGGACAACACCGGAGGAAGGACGCCACCAAAGAGTCTGCGGCTTCAAAATGGCAGGGGAGAACACAGCAAATCTCAAGGGACATCTGAGGTGCCAACATGCAGCCAAGTGGAAGAAGGTAAGGAACTGGTGGGCCTGTAGTAGCAGGAACTTGTGTGTGTGTGTGTGCACCTTCCTCTGCCTGTATCTGTCTGTCTCTCTGTCATAGGAGAAAGGTGTTCTAAAGATACACTGGATATTATTCTTTTAAATTTCTTCCTCCCAACTAGATACGTGACACAGTGACACCACAGCCAGATCAGAGGTTGGGGAAGGATGTGAAGTCTGAGGATGAAGACTTTGTGGATATGATGAAAAAAGCCACAAAAGGTTTAATATATCTGTGATATATGTTAAAAACAGAATCAGTGTGTGAAGCTCTATTCTGCACAGTGTTATATAAATAAAATAGTGAAAAAGAGAAGCAGTGTGTGGAGAAGTTTTATTCTGTACAGCATATATATATATATATATGTCTATGTTTAAAAGAGAAGCTGTGTGTGAAGCCCTATTATTTACAGCATTGACTAAAATAACAAAAATGACTAACGTGACTAAGACTAAAACTGATTTTCGTCATTTAGACTTAGACTAAGACTAAATTGGGAAGGCAATGACTAAATATGACTAAGACTAAATTGGATTTTTGTTATTGTGACTAAGACTAAATTAAAAACAGCTGATGAAATTAACACTGGTAGGGTAGCCTGAAATTTCATGGTTACAGAGGACGACTGTAAGGAGTCTGCTCATGCGCTCTTTGTTATCTGAGAACCGAGCCAGAACTGAACCATGCCAAGCCCTACTTATGAACTAGTACCAGTTTAGCACGGTTCGGTTGTGTCTGGCATGGTCCGGTTCAGTTATGTGTGCCATTTACACTCGGCACAGTTTCAAAAGGGTAGTATAAATAGGGCTTATGTTACAAACTTTAGGCTAACTGCCTCCAGCTCCCAGTTAGCTGTCAAAAACAAACCAAACAAAGTCCACAGAAATCGGTTGAGGGGTGACACACTGACTTTTTCAAGACACTGCATATTTTTACACTTCAGTTAAGTTCAGGGTCCTTGCTGGAGCAATCCAGATATGAAGCAATGCTAACAAACTGGGGATGATTTGAGGAACATTGGAGAAGGACAGACATCCACATCTGTACTCTCCGCTTTACAAGAACTACACAACCTTGGTTTATAGACAACAAAATGCTGGAGTATGTTTGTGTGTGTCTGTACCTGCACATGCTGCTCTTGCGTGAACCAGAGCTGCTTGGAGACGATGGAGGGGTCTGATAGGACCAGGTGTAATCCGACCCCTTCAGATCCACAATCACCTGCAGGAAAACCCGGACCAGGGAAGGTTAGAACCGATATTTTCACTCGTTGAACGCAGCTACAACTCAAACTGTACAATGAAACCGCTAGGTTTAAAAGTTCACAGCTGCATGTTCTCCTGGAAGAAGGAGAAGACGAAGAAGAAGGAGAAGAAGAACTCTGTTGTTGTGCATGCGCAGTGCTTGAGGTTCTGTTAAATCGGCTCGTAGCTCTGCTTCAGCAGCAGGATTTGTCCATGACCACATCACAACAGCTGACTGAATTTCAAACATGTTTGATTTTCTCCTGACCCTATGATTCCTGATTGGTAGGTGGTCGTGAGAGGCTCTCGTCCCTTGTTACCCCCTGTATGCTACATGACGCAGGATGCACAATGAGGCTGAAACTTGGCCCGAACGAATAAATTCTCTCACGACTGGAGTGTCAGCCCGAAAAGGGGGAAAAATCGTACAGAGTATGCCCGGCATAACAGATATTCTACATTTTCAATGTGTTCACCTGTTCACTGGCAGGGGGCAGTTTGTGGGGATCCGTCGTCAACACAGTGAGGTCATCAATGATGGCCTGGAGGTGGGTGATCTCCCCCAGCATGGCAATTTCTCCGTTCTGATCAAGTAAAATAAAAACAAACAAAGATGAGCAGTCTGTTTTTCACCCTAACAAACCAAATCGATACATCGATCCATCTCTCCTTCTAAGCGCTTCTCTTAGCGTCTGTCAGTGGGAGCTTTACAGGATCGCCCCAAATGAGTCACTGTGAGATCAACATCATAAGCCATTAAAGGAGAAGTCTGGTCATATTCAGAATTCAAACTTCTGAAAGTACTTTAAATATGAAATTATCACATACTGTTCAATAAATGATAAGTGTTTTAAATAAGAGTAATTTTCATTTGAATGTGCTTTGCTGGAGACATCCATGTTTGTCAAAGAACACTACTGCCACTACTGTGACGTCCCAGTGCTGTATCTGGTCTGTGTCCCAACGGGCTAAAATCCAAGTCACCTTGAAAACATTCTTCTTCCAAATGTTGGCTACATATTACATGTTTTTTCTCTGGCCAGAAGTTCGATGGCCAGTCCTCCCTCTTCAAGTTGGCAATCCAACGATCAACCTGTCTGTGGAAGATCATGAATCGGAAAGGTGGAATAACTTTTTTTTTTCACTTCTACCCAACGTACGCAAGTGGGCATTCTCAGTTTAACTATAGCTTTGGTGAATTTCAGTGGTGAAGTCCTCTGGAAATCTTCAATAATTTTTGTTGATTGCAGATGTGTCTAGTAGTTACCATTGATTTTGCTTGTAAAGCGGGGAGAATGGCGCTAGGCTTACCGCACCGTGACGTCACTGCCGGAAGATGTCAGGAGTGAGGTGTTACTATATATGGCCAAAAATGACAGCTCCCAGACTCAGTGTTCGTAATGAAAATTTTACTGATTAATGCTAAATTTATTAAATTCTTAATTCATGAAATCACTGCAAACATATTAGTTTAAGGTATAAATAAGGATCCATTGATCTTTCCTTGCTGACTGGACTTTTCCTTTAAACACCAAACTAAAGGCTTCAGGTATTCCACACAGAGATAAATTAATCTGTTTAGCTGGACTTTCCAAGAGCTTCATTTTTTTTATTTGGTGAGATTATAACCCGAAACAGACAAAGTCAGGATAAAATTACAACATCACAGAATTTAGGGAACAGTGGATTTCCTCTCTGCTTTTCACAGATTATGTGGTCTTGCTGGTTCCCTCTTTCAGAGACCTGCAGGATGGACTGGGACGAATCACAGCTGAGGGTGAAGCAACTACTCATAGGCCATGGTTCTGGTTCTTGAGCGGAAAAAGGAGGCATTTTTCCCTTCAGGTTGGAGTAGAGTTTCTGCCTCCAGTGAAGAAGTTCCAGTATCCTGGACTTCTGTTCATCATTGAAGGGAAAATAGAGGTGGATCCACAGCCGGAACGGTGCGGCTGCTGCTATAATGCAGATTTTGCAGCGTCTGCCGTGGTTCAGAGAGAGCTGGGCGAAAAAGCAAAGCTCTGATTTAACGGTCGGGTTCGTTCCTACCCTATGATCATTAATCTGGATCATGACCCAAATAACCGGATCCTTGATCCAAGCAGCTGAAATGAGCTTCCTCTGCAGGGTGGCTGGGCTCTCCCTTAGAGAGAGGGTGGGGGAAACATTTTAAATGTATTAAACACAACTAAATCAGCTAAAATCAGTCTGAGCCAAGCTGTCTACCCACTACTAATACACCCTGATGACCTAGGGACTGTTAGCTGGTTAGTTCACCAGATATCATATTCAGTTCAATCTTAGCTTTATGAGATTGATCCCCAGCCCTGGTTAATAGATGGCAATGTGTAGATGGCTTTTAAAATTTTGAACATCAGTGTAAAAATCCATCTTATTTTCACCAAATGAAGTCAAATGTACAAAAAGAGGAAAGTTTCTCTAACCGCAGCAATCCATTTTGTGTCTACAAGATTTTCTGATTCTTTGTACAAATATTTTTTTCTGTTTGTTTTTTAATTCATTTATAATAATTTATGTTTTAATAAAGAAAAACATAATCCTTAAAATGAAGCCAAATCATACTAACCAGATGGTTCATGCTGATCTTATTGGCATCTTTGCAGAGAAATAAATGTGTCTGTTGTTAAAGGCAGCAGCAGAGACATTGAGGGAAAACTGGTTCTTGTCTTAAACCCTTTGAACAGAAAGAGGGCAGTATACACTAGATAGAGAGGGCTGGACATGTGCTAGGCGTCCTAGAGGTATGCAGGAAGATGCAGTTTCTACATCTTATTACAGGTTCGCTGGTCAGACATCTGACAACATAAGCATGCAACTTCAGCTCACATTTCCTCACTGCATTTGCTATGATTTTTGTTAATAGGCTGGAGAGTTTCTTCTCCATTTTCCTTCTCACATTATTACATATGCAGTCATCCAGGTAAAGCAATTCCAAAAAGGTAAAAAATTAAATAAACAATCTACTGGATTGTTTTCTTCAAACTTGGAAACAAAGTCCAGTGGATTGTTAACTTTTTTGGAATTAGTATGTATGCTGCTTTTATTTTGTCTTTACTCTAATCGTGGTCTAAGAAGAAAATCAGGCCTGAAATGAAGGAATGGATAATTATCTCCTCACCACAACAGGCTGAAGGAAGCCAATGAAGGTGCAGAAGCGTCCCCTCTCCTCCACCAGAGCACGGCGCACGGCCTGCTTCTCCGTCTCCTCCATCAGCAGACACATGTCAGTCACATCCTGCATGGCGCTGTCCAGCTGGGGCTGCAGATCTCCTCGCCCTGCATAAGAAACAGAAGAGGGGTCAGTTAGGTTTATGATAATCCTAACTCTGTAGCTCTGACTCTTCTTCACAGTACGCTTTATTGTGAATGGAAAGCATCTCTCAACAGCAACTTTAAAGAGTTAACCAAAAGTTCAGTCAGATGCAGGTTTTTACTTTGACTAGGCCATTTCAAACATTTCCATTATGTCTCTGGCTGTATGATTGGAGCTATTGTAATTGTGAAGATAATTTCCTGTATCTAGCTTCCTCTCCCTCCTGTGAAGCCCCTGTAACACCTTGAGGATTTAGAGCAGCGTATGCCTGATGTATGAAAAATCTAGCAAAAATGCTGGCATACATTGGATAAGTTATCGGTATGTTTTGAATAAGGTATGAGCATGCTGAAGTACGCTGAAACAAGCTGGCACACGTCGACATACGGCAAGTACGTCGAGAAGTTTTTAGCTTGCTGAAAATTTCCCCACATATGCCAGCGTATGCCAAACGTGGGCCATAACTATAGGTCAGTTATCTGATCGTTGACATATTTTAAGTGTAAGTTACTCATAAGTCGTGGCGTCCAGCTTATCCAAAACCTCTGAGTAACTTGTGCGTAACTTATCAAGAACTTATCTCCAACACATATCAACATATCTGACGTGTTCCAGACGAGCGCTGAACGTGTTCCTAACTTACAGCTACACTATAATGGCGTATTGGCAGCGTTTTGGTATAAAAAGGGGGTTCACAGGAGGAAACCATCAGTTCTCCGCCCGACTTCATCCCAATCATAGGGTGAGAGAGAAGGTAAGTGTGATGGAGCCTCCCTTCGTTCATTCCCACAACCAACAAACTTCCTAGCAGACATGATGCTGAATATGCTGTGAATGCATACCTTCTTTCTTTATTTCTTTTTACTTATACTTTTTTTGCAGGGCAACTTTTTGAAACGGCAATTAGTGTAGCCAACAGTGTGCTTTCTGCACTGCATCCCACGCGAGGAGCTTCTGGAGCTGATGAATGATCTACAAAAATTTGTGGCTTTTCATTCAAACATCCTCTGTCAACATTCATTTTCCTATCTGTCACTTTGATTTAAGCAGCTTCATATCCAGAAACTGATAAAAGGAACGGCTAAAAGAAAGTTATGTGAAAGGTCGGAAGCTTGGGATACTGTTTTATAGCCCAACCATGCTGAAATTTACCTTGCAAGGCACTGTGTCTACTTCCTTTACAGTAGCAGCCATTCAAATTTCCCCACTTTCATTGATGGGCCCTTGGCTGGTCACCTACAATTCCTTTTTAAAAATAAATATTAAATATTATTTCTGTCATGATTTGTGGAACCATCATCTCCTGGTCAGCAGAGGCGTGCACAGACATTTTGGGGGGCAGGTGCTCAGGAGGGGGGGGGAGGGCACTTTTTAGCGCACGTGTAACACTTAATTATAAAAAATAAATAAACGCATGTTGAATGAAATTTGACTTTTATTTGTAACATTCTCTAAACGTGAGTTTTCAATGGAAAAAAGTCACATCACCAACAGAACAGACTAAAGCATACTTCTTTCATCTGGCTCATCTCCCTGTTTTCCCTCACCCATCTGTTCTCCCTCATCCTGGTCTTTTTCTGTCTCTGTGTCTTCCCTGAACTCTTCCTCATCTCCTGTCCTGGTAGATGTTGATGGTATAGAGCTTCCCTGCTGTGACTGGCTACAATATATTAATAATAACCATCATGACAATAATAATGATAATAATAATAATAATAATAATAATAATAATAATAATAATAATAATAATAATAATAATAATAATAATAATAATAATAATAATAATAATAATAATAGCTTTAACAAATATGCCACATTAGTTTAAATAATGGGCTATTAGGGCAACATGACTGGAAGTCTTGTCACGTGGATATGACTTATGGTAGCCTACAAAATAATAGCTATTTTAATACCTGCTGCACAAACCACTTAAAAATAAAATGTGAACAGCTTTTAAGATTTTTCAATATGATTAACCCTCCTTTCTTGGTATTGTGCTGCAATTACTAAATCAATATACAATTAAGACAATAAAGAGACCAAAATGTGTTAATTTATGTTGCCTAACAAAACCTATACAACAGAAAACGTTTGTCTTAACACATAGATTTGTACAGAAGAGGATTAGGGCCACTGAAAAAAAAAAAGTTAACTGATTTTTAAATTTTATTTCAGTTTAACATGGGAAAAAAGTCAGAATTCTGACTTTTTTATTGTCAGAATTCTGAGATTATAGTCAGAATACTGAGCAAAAAGTCAGAATTCTCAGCAAAAAGTCAGAATTATGAGAAAAAAAGTTAGAATTATGAGATTAAAGTCAGCATTCTGACTTTTTTCCCATACTAAACTGAAATAAAATTAAAAAATCTGTTAACTTATTTTTTTTTTCAGTGGCCCTAATCCTCTTCCGTATTTGCAATTGCAAACTCTACCAAAATTATTTGTAGCCTATGTGGTCGTCCTCACGTTATCTGTCATTGATTTGGGCCACAGTGTAAAACTTTCAGAATCAGAATCAGGTTTATTGCCATTGTTAGTGAAGGAGTTCACAAACTAGGAATTTTTTATGGTACAATCGTGCAACATGAAACATATAATATGGAATAGGTAAATAAAATGATAAAAATATCTAAAAACTGTGGGTATACATCATGCAATAAAATAGACTAATGTATACACTTAAGATAAAAAATATGGATACAAAATATAAAAAGTAAAATAGCATCTTACAAGGAGACAACTAGTTTATCTGGTGACCAGTCGGCAAAATGCATGTTTGGTGCTGCTGAATGAGACATTTTAATAAACAACAAAATGATTCTGCTTGATCTGTATATTACCTGGCTAATGGGGCACGGAAGAAGCAGCCTGTCAGCGACCGTTCCTGCTATCTGAAAACTGCTATGATGCTGCGCATCTGGCATGCCCTGCGGGCGACCGAGCGAGTTCACGTGACAAAGGAAGAGAGAGAGGCTGGTCGTTTGTGCGCAAGTAGGTCTGTCATTTCGGGGCATTGTTTCAGTCGTTTTTAATGGCTCAGGTTTTCAAAAGATCATTTCAAAACCGACCTCAGTAAAATCTTAATAATATTAATAATAATAAAAAAAAAAACGAGTTTCAAAAGGGCATTTTCTTTAATAGAGGGCAAACTTCCTAGTGCTTTAGCACCACCTAGTGTCTATGTGTGCACGCCCCTGCTGGTCAGACCCTGTAATTCAGGGAAAGGGTGGAGTCAGAGTAAAAAACAAATGCAAGAGAGGGTCACTCCAGTGGCTGGAAGTTGGTGAGGATTTCTGTGGGATGTTGGAAGGAAGTGAGCTGCCATTCAGCTGGCGTTTGACTGGAAAGGGTTGTTTTGAGTGGCTGCTACTGTACGTCTCACCCCAGAAATAGAATATATGCAGAAAGCCAGACTCCAGACTCTTACCCCAACAGCCCTCATCTATTTTGAATACCTAAATGGAAAAGCAAATAACTTGAGAACTATAAGCCCAAATTACATGCGTGATACATTATTTGAAAGCCTACACCTTCTTGTTTCTGAATATATACATGGAAATTGGGTGGGTAAAACACTGAAGCTGCATCAGTTCAGACATGATTCAATTTATTTTTTGTTATTCTCAAAAATAATAGGTCTTTTTTTTAACAGCAGAAATAAAAACATGCTTGCTTGTTGTGGCTGCTTTGTCATGTTTACATTTTGACATGCTGCTATATCTGTGTTCATTGTGCTTTGGTGCTCACTGTGTCCATAAAATGAATTGGTGGTTGAATTGTGGAGAATCTAAGCTTTCCAACGATGTCTAACATGTCTATATTGGTAAACATTTTACCATTGTAATTTTCATGCATTCTGAGTTATTAGTTGTAAACGCTTTAAAACCCTGGTGGGTTTTGAGAGGCTAGAGCCAAAACACTGTGATGCACAGCGCTTGGGATTGAACAGAACATCTGAATGCTTGCTGCTAGCTGGAAAGAGAAAACTCGAGAAGTTCAATGCGAGAGTCAATGAGTCGATGCAATTAGCTGGTTGTCTTTAGATAGGTAGACATACAGACAAGTCGATAACACAGAGCAGTGCAGAGAGACAGGCTGATACTTACCCTGCATCTCTGTTACAGGGAGACAAATGCCGCAGGGACAGAGAGGTGGTGGGAGCAGGAGGGGGGCAGCAAAAATAGAAGCAAAAAAAAGGAAGAAAATGGAGTCAGCATAAACAGTAGAACTTATTGGTCAGGTTAGTACAAAGAAGCCATAACAAGGCAGGGTAGAGCAAAAATAATAGAGCCACAATCAAAGCTGGTCCAGAGCCGAACACACCACCATGCTTCTGGATACGGTTAAATGCAAAGAACTGATTCAGGATCAGGAACACTGAATCTTGGGATGCGTCCTTCAAAGGCTAGAGTCGTAGACCCGATTACGTCATAGAGCATCGCTGAGGTCTGGTCGGATTCCAAGATTCCTCGTTATGTGGCCTACAAATGCATCCTTCTTTTTTCCCAATTTGAGGCACAGGTAAATATCTTGGGGTGTTGTTCGCAAATGAGGAGTAGATGGAGTAGGAGATCGATAGGCGGATTGGTGTGGCGTCTGCTGTGAAGCGGGCATCTGTTGTGGCGAAGAGAAAGCTGAGCCAAAAAGCAAAGCTCTTGATTTATTGGTCGATCTACGTTCCTACTCTCATCTATGGTCATGAGCTTTGGGTAATGATCGAAACAACGAGATCCGGGATACAAGTGGCTGAAATGAATTTTTTACAGCAGTGTGTCTGGGCTCTCCCTTAGAGATAGGGTGAGGAGCTCCGTCATCTCGGGAAGACTCAGAGTAGAGCCGCTGCTCCTCCACCTCGAGAGGAGCAAGTTGAGGTGGCTTGGGCATTTGGTTAGGATGCCTCCTGGATGACTCCCTGGTGAGGTGTTCCAGGCACGTCCCACCGGGAGGAGGTCCAGCAGGCGATTTCTGCCTCCTTTTTTTTTACTTTGTTTTTATTTCATATTCATTTTTGTTCTTTGGTTCTACTTTTTTAGTTTATCTAAGTGGTTCCGGTTCTCGTAATTAAATCCATCTCTGATGTAATACTGAGTGAGAAAAACCATCACTTTCTAGAGGTTTGCTGTATTTTTATATTAACCAGTTTATACATAAAGAGCAAAAGTCATTTGCTATATGTTGTATTCACAGACCGCTTTTCAGTAACCATGGTAACAGAGAAAAGGTCTGTTACCATGTTACGGCTGAGGAAACATTATGAACTAAATGTTGAGTTTGGCCAGTAGATGGCTCTAAATACTAACATATTACTTCCATTAAACTGATGTGGTTCCAAAACCCAAGCTCCATTCAATGATGATGATGATTGAGTTTTATTTGAGAGAAGCTCTGCTATCAGTGGTAGGACAAGTGATAGTGGTGAATAAATGTAGACAGGTTTCTGCTATGCAGAATGAGCGCTGCACAGAAACATGAGCTGCAGGGTCGGTGTGGAGGCGTCACCTTTACGGGCCTTCTTCTGCAGCTTTATGGTGTCTGATGACTTCTTCTTAATCTCATGTCGCGACCTCTTGTACTCTGAAAGAGGAGGAACAGAAATGCTTCAGAGGAACGTGAAGCCTGCGGCTTAAAGTCTTCTTTTATTTCACATGTGAACAAGTGACAGCTGTTTTTGACTTTTCACTGGAACAAAAAAATCGAAATAACTGCAGAAACACTTCATGCAATCTGCTGGGATCCTCCCATAGAAAAACTAAATGTACCCTCATTGTTTAATAGCCAGGATATTTTAAAATGAATGGCATTACCCTTGAGCCAGAGCTCAGTGATGCTGCAGACTTAAGAATGATCTGCTTCACCTGGGAACTATCACTTACCTTTGGCATGATCCTTATCCAGCTGGTTGGCCGTCTTCTTCCAGTCTTCAATCTTATCTTGCAGAGGAGTGATCAGACTCTCCATCAGAGCACTGGAGCAGACAAGAACAAATTTCAAAACTCCACCTTCCATGTGTTTGGTGAGAGGGAAACGTCTCCACATCTTCATGCCTGTTACGTCGCTTGCTGATACCAGGTTCTATTGGACCAACGCTGAATTTATCAGGGAAGTTCATGTATTTGACTTGGTGGACTGAATAGTTTCTAATTCTAGTTTCTAATGGATATCTATGAATAAAAGTCACAAATTATTTTACTTGGATAGCTTTTGCTGAACGATGGATTATCCTCATCATCAAGGTTGCATTTTTTTATGTCTGCTTCTGTCTCCTTGAACCCCAGTCGGCCTCAGCAGATGGCCTGGTCTGGTTCTGCTGGAGGTTCCTTCCTGTTAATAGCAAGTTTTTCCTCTCCACTATTTCTTCAAGGATGCTTAGTCTGAGGGATTGCCTTCGAGTCAATGAGTCGAGGCAATCAACTGGTTTTTCTTAGATAGAAAACTTTGAATCAATTTGACTGGATGATCTGGTGAACTGTAAAGTGCCTTGAGATGACTTGTGTTGTGAATTGGCGCTATAGAAATAAACTGAACTGAATTGAATCATTTGTGTTAAAAACCATAAGAAAAATGCAGAATAATTAGGAAGGAAAATCCTGGTTAGGATCAGAGTCTTGGTGAAACCATCCTTTAGATTAGGTGTGATTGAGAGATTTCATCCAGCAGAGCAGGGCCAGGGTGCAATGAGGCCCAGAGGAAAGCAGATATCCCAGCAGCTCAGATGAAGTGTGTTTGAGCAGTCAGGGGTAGATTTAGGAAATTCGGGGCCCTAGTTAAAAACAGGCATGGGGCCCTCTAAATTGAGAAGACAATACATAAACAGACCCATTATACAGAAAAAAAAACTTTTAATAGAACAGACATAGTTGTTCTAGGTTTGGTTTTGTCCCTCTCTTCTTGTCCCTTTTCTTGTTGTTTTCCTCTCTATGTTTTGTACTCAGCTGACTTTTCATGGTGTCTCAAAAGGAATGAAAGATTTTTTCCAAGCACTAAGCTCACTTAGCTGATTGCTCCTTCCTGTGTTTCCAAAAAGGCAAAAGTAGATAACCCAGTCCTTCTTTTCACTTTAGACAAGCCATGATCTGCTAATCTGTTATCCATTTTCCATTTGGATGAAATAATAGCTGCATGAATCATGACAGCAGACAATTTTTGGAAAACTGGTTGCTAAACAAATCATTAATCATTTAAATTGCAGTTCTTTTCCTTTACACTCAATGCAGTTTGGAATTAGGGTTAATCATTCTACAGAGACGGCAACAAGTTATTTTCTGGGAAAAGTTAAAATCCATTATGGACAAAGGAAGGATAGTGGGAGCAATCTTTTTAGACCTTCGTAAAGCTTTTGATACAGTTAATCATTCAGTTTTACTGTACAAACTCAGTACACCTAATTTTTCCTCCAAATTCATTAGCCTCATTAGTTCATACCTTTCATCTCGTTCACAAAGTGTAAGAATTGACCAATACAATTCTACCCCTTTACTATTATCAACTGGTGTTCCACAGGGATCAATTGTAGGTCCAATTATTTTCAGTCAATATATTAATGATTTAGCATCTGTGTGTAAGAACTGTGACACTTTGGTGTATGCAGACGACACAGCTATCTTGGCTTATGGAAAATCCATAGGAAGTTGCCGCAAAACTAACTGAGGCCATGTCACTGATCTCAACCTGGCTTGAGCAATCCTGTCTGCAACTGAACATAAAACAGTTACCATGTTTTTTTCAAAAAACAACCTCATAAATATAGAACCGGAAATTTTAATATCTGGAGAAAGATTACAGGTCATCACTGAATATAAATATTTAGGTTTACATATAGATTCGCATCTCAATTTCAAAACTCATATCCAAAAAGGTCGTAATAGGATTAAGTTTAGTTTAGCAAACTTCAGATTCATTAGAGTTTTTCTTTCAACTGAAGCTGCTAAATCATATTTTTTTCCATGATTTTATCCCATATAACATATTGTCTAATAAGTTGGTCCAATACTCACTCTACTACAATAAAACCATTAGAAACATTATATAAACAAGCATTTAAAATACTGGATAAAAAACCATACCATTACCACCACTGTAGTATTCTAAGGAAATATCAGTTACTTACCTGGAACAATCTTATCAAGTTCAAAAACATCTGTTTAATTTATAAAATCAGACATGGTTTAGCACCACCTCCACTATGTGACTTTGTACAGTTCAGATCCAGTGAGGTCAGGGCAACCAGAGGGGCAGTGAGGGAAGACTGCATCATCCACCGGAGAAAAACAGCCTTTGGTCAGGCTGTCTTCTCCGTAAGAGCATCTCAGCAATGAAACACAGTGCCAGAAACTATCAGAGACTCTTTGTCATTCCCTTCATTCAAAAAGAATGCAACAAAAATGGCTTGTAGAGAGCCAAATTTGTGGGCACTAAGGTTTTCTGTGTATACTTAAATAATTTTACAATTATTTTTTCATTATTTTACATGAATTGTATTTCTTAACCATAATGTTTTTTATGTAATTGGTATTGTAATTTTATCTTGTGATTTTATACTTTAAGGTTGCCTTTTTTATATCTGGCTGGGGGACTACCGATGAAAATTAGCACTCCTTAGCTAACTCGGGTATATTTACATTGTTTTAATTGAATGTTTGGATGTGCTCTCTTCGTCCTCTGGCATGGGAGCTGCCTTGGAGCTTGTCTGCTTGGCTGTGTGTTTCCTGGATGGGGCCGCCTTTTATAGCTGCTTTTTGTATCCCTGCTTCTGTCTCCTTGAACCCCAGTCGGCCTCGGCAGATGGCCGCTCACACTGAGCCTGGTTCTGCTGGAGGTTTCTTCCTGTTAAAAGGGAGTTTTTCCTCTCCACTGTCGCTACAAGCATGCTTAGTGTGAGGGATTGTATTTGAGTCAATGCAATCAACTGGTTTTCCTTAGATAGAAAGCTTTGTATCAATTTGACTGTATGATCTGGTTGAACTGTAAAGTGCCTTGAGATGACATGTGTTGTGAATTTGGCGCTATATAAATAAACTGAATTGAATTGAATTTAATGTCGATTAATGTACACTGTCCCCTTTCAAATAAACAATAAATGAAAATGAAATTAAGATAGAGGAGAGCGGGAGGCGGGGTTACCAATCTACTTGCTCTGGAGAGCAGAGGTCACTGCTTTTATATGTTGTCGCCAAAGTCTCCAGTAGCAGAAAAAAGTCGCTGGATTTGGCGCTAGGCAATCTTTTGAAATAAAAGTACTAAAGGGTTCTGAAAAGTCGCTATATATAGTGAGAAAATGGCTAAGTTGGCAACATTGCTCTTCACATCCTTTGTTTTCAAATAGTTTCCTGCTGTCTGTTTGGACCTTTTTGAACATTTGCAGCAAATGGACTGATCCAATATGGTGGACACTGAAGGGGGGTCTGAGACACCCTTAATACCATAAGGATTTTAATCAAAAAAATTATTGTGCACAAATAAATAATATATTGTATTAACAATACCTGTAGACAAAGTTTTATGGGGCCTCTAGGAACTTGGGGCCCTAGGAAACTGCCTAGTTTTGCCTAATGGTAAATTCCCCCCCCTGTGGGCAACAACAAACCAGAAATGTGTTCTTACTTGGTGAACTGGCGAAGTTTGGCCTCGATGCTGCGATGCCTCATGCACATCCTGGTTAGAGCTGACCCGATGTCTCTGGTGGCTCCTAAATGGAAGACAGAGAGGATCAGCGTGGGACAGAGAGGAAAATCGACAAATCTATTGTACAAAACACCTGTTTTAATTCCAAAAGTCAGAGGTCAAAGCTTGGATTTAAACTGTTAGCACACTGTGTGAAGAAAAGACTCATTAAACAGGCTGAAAATATTCTTTCCACTCAGCATTTAGTCAGACCAAGCTTCTCCTTGGAGACGTTAAACACCAAACACAGCAGCGTTCCTTGAGGGCCCGGCGGCACCTACAAACCCAGTTTGATGTGAAGCTAACCAGTTACTGTAAACATTGGTCTATTATAGGAAACTAGGTCTATACGAAAGAAGCTGCTTCAGTTAACGGCTGATTTCCAAACAAGGAGCTGAGAGCAGCAGCTGGAGCTGCTCAGGAGGATGGGTCCAGTTCTGTTCTTTTCAAGGCAACAGAATCAAGCTGTAAAGTTCTGATGCAGCAGCTGATGGACTCCTCAGGACTGCCTTTGATAAAACTAGAAGTCGTTTTTATTACAAAACTAATATGAATAAGCATCTATGAATTAAACAGTCTAACAGGAGGCCTACTTTCATCTCGGCTCAGGCCTGCAGGCTGTCTTGAGAGGCTCCGATCCAACACTGAACAGGTCATGATACCCAGAGGGTCGTATCATCCTGGTCTGAGCTCCTGTGGGTCAATCGGTACCATGACAGCAGCAGTAAGGATCCTCCTGGATAGCAGTGCTACATCCAGACGGGTCGCCTCTCTTCCTGTAACACTACTGGATTTTTCATTTATAGTTCAGACCAGCTGATCTAAAATCAGTAACCTCAGAAAAAACGAACCTCAGCGCAACACACACCCAAAGCCCTGTATTTCTCCCTTCTACTTTCAGAATTAACACATTCTTCCTTCTTTGTTCCTTTTCTACCCAGCAACCAGTCCTTCAACTAAACCAGCATCTTCTACATGCCAACGTCTGCCAGGAAGCCTGGTCAGTGGGGGTCAACACCCTGACACCAGGATGGCCAAGAAGAAGGATGAGGTGAAAAGAAAAGGAACAGGAAGAGTCTGAGAAGCTTTAAAGAGTATGAGGACAGAGGAAACGTCTTGCACATTTTAATGAGCTCACTGCTAGGGTGAGAGCCATGGGAGCCCAGTTCCAGCCAACTGTGTGTGTTTGATCTCTGCATTGATGATGCTTCTCTTCCTGTTTGCCTGTTATTACCAGACTGTGCGGAAGATAAACAACCAGATGAGGCACACAATTTCATCTGCTACAGCTGTGTGTGTGTGTGTGTGTGTGTGTGTGTGTGTGTGCAAGGCAGTGCTGTAGGACCAAAGCTAACCCATACCTATTTGATTCACTTGCTTTCATGATAAGTTAGAATTAGTATGAAGGTTATTGCAGCACAGCAGCTCCCTCATGCTCTCCTAATGCTCCTAGGGAAAATAAAGTTTAAAGGGTCCAACAGTGGTTTCTGGCTGGCCTATAGAGGGCGCTTGGCCGCCGCCCCACCCACCAAAAAAACCATGATTAGACATTAAAAAGCTTTATTTATATATATATATATATATATATATATATATATATATATATATATATATATATATATATATATATATATATATATATATATATATATATATAATTTATATATATATATAATATATATTTTAAATATTTTGAAATATATATTTTTTAGATGTGCAAGATAAATATTTTGGGATACGGTAACTTAGTTAGATGTAAATACAATTGAATTCCTTACTGACTTAGACTTAGACTTGACTTTATTAATCCCTTGGGATTACTCCCTTCGGGAAATTGTATTTCCAGTAGCAGGAAAAATTGCACATACAAGAAAATTGAGGATGTTTAGACACAGTATATACAATAGAAAATAGAATCAATTAAATAAGGTGTAGGAAGATGTATTGGGGGATGAGGATAGACAAATAAATACAGAGGGCTATAGCAAAAACAATGACTTAAATTAACAGTTATGTAGTGTATTGCACTTGAATGGTTGAGAAAAAAGTGTGTCCAGATTATAAAAACCACAGCGAGTAACTACAACTCCTTCACTTCTGTTCTCTTAACTCTATTTCCTACTCCCCCCCCAGAGAGGGAGTGATGTCATGTTTTAACACTGTTGTGTTAAAACATGACTATTGCAAAAATCAATATTTTTTGTAATGTTTTTTTTTTTTTTTTTTTTTTACGTAAAGTAGGACAATGACCACAGTGAAATTGGTTAGAAGTTGGATATTGGATATCAAAGCTACACATAGTATGCGGGTTGTAGCTTGTGGTTTATCCAAACAAGTCCCTCATTCGGAGAGCATTTGAGGGCGAATAAAGTTGTGAGGGCTTTAAGATTTGAGATTAATTTGGTATTTAGGGTAAACGAAGGATACGTTTCTGGTATATCTTAACTAATGAGTCAGTTCGTTTATTGTTGATATGATTCGCAGATTGTATGCATTTCTTTATTTTAGTATCTAACGCAAATAAAGGGGGTTTAGTTTTATTGAAGATACTTCTATGAATGTGAAATTTTACAAATAATATAAATAGATTAACCAGTATTTAATCTTTAATTTTTCATCGGATGGGTGACGTATTTCTGTCCTGAGGGAAAACATTTTTACCCATTGACTCTCGTTAAAAGTTGTACATGCGCAGTAGCTCCGCTGCAATACAAACATATAGGACAGATCAGGGTGCACCTAAGTCTTGCAATTTTTTAGTTGCTCTCTGTTGCCCCCATGAGCCGGTCTCATTTCTCTTAGCTCTTATCAGATAATTAGTTCTCCCATTTTTTCTGTCTCCCATACCTGTATGTAAACCAGTTACTCTTTGCTGGTGTCTTGTGCTTACTTTATGTCCAATGTGTGTTCTCCCTTGATGTCTCCTGGTTTTTGGTATTTTGCTCTTGGATTTTGTTTGTTTCCTGTTTTCTAGTGATGGTGAGATGAAGCCACATGAGGCATTGAACCGTTTAGGGTATTTGCTTCAATGACCTCCACAGTTCATGAAGCTTCAGGTGAACATGTCACCATATAATTTTGATTTTTTTTTTTGCAATTGTTTATTTTACCATTTATGTTCCTTTGAATTGTTCATGACTGGTGTGTATAATACAATATCTTCTAGGGTTTTTATGTGTTTGTAAAATGTCTTGAAAAAAATCATTTAAGGTACACGGTTTTCTGCCATTTTAGTGAAATAAGCTCAAGCAGACAGGGAAAGTGGGCAATGATGAGCAAAATGAGTTAGTCATTTTATTCAAACATAATAGTTTTTCCACAGTTTTGGTTTTAATCTGGTTGGAAGTTATGTGTTAAACCAATCTCTTGGCTAAATCAACCAATCTAATTTGGCAGTGTTTTTACCAAATCTATATTTATACTAGAGCAAACCAATACAAATTAGTCACATTAGCCAAAATACTTGTTAGGTATTATCACAACTTCCAAAAATCTAGGGTGGGTCTTGCTCAGTTTTAATCATTACATTTTTTAATCTAACCAAAACAGTTTTAACCAACTAGAGCTTTTTTTTAACCAATATATTCTTAGAATATATCCAAACTCTATCCAACTGACCGCACCTCTCGTACAAACTCCCACATCTTGACTGAAGTGTTTAAATGCCTGTGGAAGTGCGGAGCGAGGTAAACCCCTTTCTGAAGCGGTCACGTGGTAACGCGGGTAGTGAGGCTTCCGACATCATCTATTTTTGCTCCTCCGTCAAATAAAGCAAGCCTCGATACACACGTCACTGAAATCCCCCCCACCTAGTACTCAACAAGCGTCGGCTCATCTCTTAACATCACTACTTTTTTAATTAAATCAGCCAAACTCATCTTAATAAGGTGGGAGTCAGGATGTTTGTTGCTAAGACTGAATTGCTGGGCCTCATAGAAAACTGTCTGTGCTACAGCAGCAGTGAGAGACAGAGAGAGAAAAGTTAAAATAAAACATGTTAACATTTAACCATTAGTTTCCCTCATCCAAATTTTAAAGCAACCAAATCTCTTCTTTTTGTAACTTTGTATCATACACCAGGTCCTTACTCTGAATGAATTTTCAGAGTTCCTATCTGTTTCGGTGTTTTGAATACTGACAGGGAAACGTACTGGGAAATTTTACACACATTCTCATCTCCATACTTTGGATCCTGTGATGACATATGGCACTGAATGTGAAGAAAAAACAGTATTTCATAACAACCCTCCCATAAAAGAAGGTTTCACTTTAGCAGATCATTATCAGATAATGCTGATAACGATCAGCATTATCATTGGAGCAGATTTTAAAGAATCTGTTCCACTTTTCATCTCCTCTGTATCACTGGACAATGCTGCAGTGGGTAACCATTCAATTTATTCCCTTTCACAAATTGACAATTTAGCTTATTGGGTTGTTTTTAATTATTTTATTCAACCAGGAAAAAAATCCTATTTAGATTAAAACCTCTTTTTCCACATTGATATCTTGAGGTAGAGTACATGTCAGACTAAATAATACTACTTCAGGAATAGTATCAAGGCGTATGTCTCGTAGCATGCCTTTCGGTTGTGCTGTTCTTTTTGCATCTCGTTGCAGGTGATTATGAAGCAGACTGAAAATGTTTTGTCATTGTCTCCTTTCGATCTCCTCTTTCTTTCATCTTTGCTCTTTTTTTTCTTTTTCTTCTTCTGTTTTTTCCTGTTCTGTTCTATTTACATTGCAGTGTCCATATAAACTGTAAAACTCCCTGCATAATTATAATAAAGCAATGTATATGCATGAAACAAGTGGAGCAATAGGGCAATTGCCATACTACCGCACTTGTTATAGTAAAATCTGTTGGGCTATTTTTGGCATCTAGACAATTATTCTTATTGCCACATTGCCAGACAGGACACAGTAAAAAAAAAAAAAATAAATAAATAAATAAAAAACTCTTTTTCAAGGGAGTCCTGGCCAAGAGGCAGCAAAGTTACATAATTAACAGAGATACATTAAATTGAAGGACAGGTACATAAAAAAGCATAGCAAGTAAAACAACTACGGATCATTGAGGCTGTTTCAAATTCCTTCACTTTCAACTTAAAAGCATTTAAAGATAAAAACTAAGACAACTTCTAGTTTCTTTGTAAAAAAAATTCCACGCACAAGGAGCTGCGTAGCTAAAGGGCCTTCTTCCCTATTTCAGTGCGTGCAAAAGGAACAGTGAGTAACAGCTGATCGTTGGATCTCAGGATATAAAAAGCCATGCTTTTCTGTGTAAGTAAGGTAATGTAAGAGGGCAGTAATCAAAGAACGGCCTTGTAAATAAAAGTGTACCAATGACACTGCTTTAGAGAGTGAAGACCATCCCACAGGTCACAGTGATGTGTCATGGCTCTACAGTTCATGGTGAACCTTAATAAAGCATTGTAAACAGAATCCAAAATTTGAAGACATAAGGAAGTGGCTTTCTTATAAAAAAGTTCACCATAATCTAAGACGGATAAGACGTGGCAGAGATAAGACGTTTTTTACTCCAAAAGAAAAACATGTCTTATTATGAAAGAAGAGGCCCAGTTTAACTTTTAATTTCTTCACAAGTTTATTAATAAAAGGTCTGAAGGTGAGGGAGTCATCAATTACAATTACAATTACAAAGATACTTATATTCATGTACCACCTAAATGACAACCCCTCCAGAGTGGACACTACTGGCAGGGTTTGAGACACCTTCTTATGATGTGAAAACAACATTAAATTTGTTTTGTCAGCAATAAGAAATAAATAAAGAGTTAATGAAGAGTTAATAAATGAACACTGTACAGCAAAAAAAGGCTTTCTGAGATGTCCCAAAGCAATAAATAATGGTATCATCAGCATAAAAATGCGTATTAGCATCATAGAAATTTTGTTCAACATTGTTGCGGTCACTTCAGTGCCTTAGAAAACAGACCCTTTGAAAAAGAAAAACTTTAAAAATAAAAAGCTGGCTCCTTGGTTTAATGCAGAGCTTCACACTTTGAAGCAAAATGCAACGGAACTGGAGAGAAAATGGCGCTCTACATGCCTACTGAAATCCTACTTAGTCTGGAAAAATTGTTGCCTTGTATATAGAATGACCCTTTGTAAAGTAAGTGTAGAATATTTCTCCTCATCAATTAGAATAAAATTAATCCTTGTACATTTTCTACTCTCCTTTTTCAATAAAGTTGCCAAACTCACCCAAACCCCTAGCTCTGTTGAACCGCCCCTACCACCTGCACCTAGGAGTAAGGATTTTATGGGACTGGAACTCAGAACCTCAGGATTACAAGCTCTATGCCCTAACCACCGCCAATCCCCCTATTTAAGAATGTATTCACTCTGATGTCCTCCATTTGAGATGTGATTAATCTATTCCTGTTACAAGGATATTTACCTCAGGCTTTTAAGGTAGCTGTAATTAAAACTTTACTTAAAGGTATAGTGGAGGATTTTCACAAATTCTTTTGAAAAGTGCTTGTGCCTTTTCACTGGGTTTTTATGTCCCATCAGCAAAACTAAATATGTCACTAACAAATATTAAACATAAATTGTTAAAGACCCTGGCCAGACTGTGGAACATCAGTGAATATAAACGTATATGGAATCAATACATTGGCGACATGCAGTGATTAAGCAAAAGGCACACACCAATTGCATGTATCAACCCAGTTTGTGATGCATTGCGCAATCCGAGGTGAGGCCTGGCTCGTTACTGCCACACCTCGCATTTCACCCTTGTATTTGAACATTAAATACGCAATTTAATTGATTTTGAATATAAACTTTTTCACATTTCGTTACAAATAAAATCAGTGGACAAATATTAAATTAATTTTATGTAATCATTTTTTTCATTGTCATGCCTCCCCTGACCGCATGTGCCTGGGTTTCAGGGTATTTGTTTCCTTTGTCTAGCCAAACCTTGACAGGCCTTCTAATCAGATAAATCAATTGGAACTCCATAATCCTTGTGGTGCTATTTGAATGCAACCATTCAGAACCCCTCAAAGTGAACTGAAAGCCACTATTTTTAGAGAGGAGGCTGGGAGCCACACTGATCTCACCAGTTTGATGCAACACAGCTGTGATTTGCATAAAGTTGAGGTTTCCAGACTAATAGCAGCTGTAACGTGTTACTGGGCTTAAAATAACTGAGCTCAAGCCTTCTCTTTGGGTCAAACCATCAGGGACATCATAATCTGTTGGCAGAGGACAGAAGAGCATGGAAGAACTGAAACAAGAACTGTTGGCTTCAATGTGGGACCCCTCCTAGTGAAGTCAGTAACCTCATGTAACAGCTCTGGCTGTGTTTTTTGTCCACTCTATAAAGCCTCAAACTCAAAAATTATTTTTGACATTTGAATTGAAAAAGATTCCTGGATGAGAAGTGAAATGTCTTCAAACTTGGAAACAAAGTCCAGTGTTTTTCGTTTTGTTTTTTACTTTTTTGGAATATCTGTTCTGAAGAGAGACCAATACTTCAGCTGGATGGATGATATGTCGAGCCAATATTAGCATTTTATTCTTATCTTGCATTGGCTGTATGATATAAGCGTGTTCACAGATCCATTAGTGCATTCATCAGCCTTGCCTTGAGTTCACAAAAGGTAATTGCTTTACCAGACCATCCATGCACCATCACTTCCTTTTTTTTAGTTTTTACAGCACTAGTTGCTAGTTTTTTTCGACAATAGGCTTACAGGAAAGGTGGTATGAGAGAGAGGGATAGACATGCTGGAAAAGATCACAGGCCGGATTCAAACCCGGGTCGCCTGCGTTGAGGACTAAGGCCTCCATATATGGGTCGTGCGCGTTAACCACTGCCCACCTCCTTTTTTTGACAACCGAGACATTTGTAACATTTTATCACTGTCATTTTCTTTATGTAAATGAAGAAAAATCTGAATCAGACATGCTTTAGTAATCCCAGATGGAAATTACTTTTGTTACATTGTCCAGTCAAGACAAACATTTATATATATATATATATATATATATATATATATATATATATATATATATATATATATATATATATATATTAGGGGTGGAACGGTTCACAAAATCCACGGTTCGGTTCGATTCACGGTTTAGTGGTCACGGTTTTCGGTTCGGTTTGATTCGGTATATGTTGATTGTTACACCGAAATCCCATAAAGATTTATGAAATGAATGAAAAAATCCCCCAAAAAATAATGGAATTTTAATTATTTTCAATGATCCGCGGAAACCCTGGATCATTTCCGTATGTTTTGCTGCTTTGAATTTACCATCTCCAAGGGACTCAGAGCGGAGCGGACGGGAGCCACAGTGGAGCACTCTAAATGCAAAGCAGTCCCATACAGCAGACCTATAAAGTGCTGCTGGCGCGTCTTCCAACTCCTGTTCTTTCCCACTCGCCATACCCACACAATTCTCCACAACAACAGATTTTACAGGCCAATACAAAACACCTGTTTTTTTTTCTTTTTTTACTGCAGTGAAGTAGAAATTCAGCCACATACCACCTTAGGGAATAAAGGTTGCCGAACTTTGTTTCTTCTATATATATATGTAAGTGTAAACACTTCGCCTATGTGAAAAAGGAGCAGCGCATGAACCGAACGAAACACGCGTGAATCGAACCGAGACAGTCGAATCGAACGGTTCTGACGGTTTTCATAAATCGTCCCATCTCTAATATATATATATATATATATATATATATATATATATATATATATATATATAAATCCAATAACGTGATAGTGACGTTGTGCAGAAACAGTGCAAGGAATGGATAAATGTCCATTATAGATGGGTTGGGGGTGTCTGAATCACTTGATTGAGGCATTGTACAGATTGATGACCACAGGCAGGAATGGTTTCCTTTGGTGCTCTGTGGAGCATCTGGGTAAAAGGACTCTTCTGTTGAAGTAGCTCATCTGCTGGACCAGTATTGTCTAAGATGGACTGAAACCTGGACAGCATCCTCCTCTCTGCCATGGTCGTCAGAGTGTCCAGCTCCTCCCCTACAACATTACCGGCCCTCCTGATCAGTTTGTTCAGTCTGTTGTCAGCGAACCTCAGCCCACTGCCCCAGCATGTGACAGCAAAGAAGAGTGTGCTAGCAACAACAGACTAATAAAACATCCTCAGCCATCACCCCCCAGATGTTAAAGGACCTAAGCCTCCTCAGGAAAAAGTCGGCTTTGGCCCTTTTTGTAGACTGCCTCTGTGTTTCTAGTCCAGTCCAACTTATTGTTAAAGTACACTCCTAGTATTTTCCGAGTACTTATACTCCTCCACAGTGTCAACAGGAACCCCCTGGATGGAAACAGGGGTCACAGGTGTTTTTGTCCTCCTCAGATCCACTATTAGCTCATTAGTCTTTGTCACATTGAGCTGCAGGTGGTTCAGCTCACTCCAAGTGACAAAGCTGCCCTCCACAGTCCTGTATTCACTCTCCTCACCCTTTACAATGCAGCCAACAATCGCTGAGTCATCAGAAAACTTCTGGAGGTAGCAGGACTTAGTGCAATAGTTGAAGTCCGAGGGGAAAAGGGTGAAGAGGAAGGGGGAGAGGACAGTCCCCTGAGGGGCCCCAGTGTTTCTAACCACCCTGTCAGACAAACAGTTGTGTAGGCATACATACTGTGGTCCGCCCGTCAGGTAATCAACAATCCAGGACACGATGGGGGCCTCCACCTGCATCGCAGTCATCTTCTCACCCAGCAGAGCTGGGTGGATGGTGTTAAAGGCAATGGAGAAATCAAAGAACATGATTCTTATAGTGCTCGCCGGCTTGTCCAGATAATTGTAGACTCTGTTCAGCAGGAAGATGATGCTCTCCTCAACTCCCAGGCGGGGCTGGTAGGCAAACTGTAGTGGATCAGTGAAGGGTCTGACAATCAGCCTTAGCTTTTCCAGGACTAGCATCTCAAAGGTCTTCATGATATGGGACATCAGTGCCACTGGTCTGTAGTCCTGAGGGTCGCTAGGGCACGGCGTCTCTGCCACAGGAATGAGGCAGAATGTCTTCCACAGCACGGGGACTCTCTGGAGGAGCATGCTCACCCTGAAGACTAGGCTAAGTACTCCACACAGCTGATAGGAACAAGCTTTGAGCACCCTGGGGAGTACACCATCGGGGTCCGCAGCTTTGCCGGAGTAGAGTCTGGTTAGCTGTCTTCTCACCAGGTCAGGAGTGAAGGACACTGTGGGGTAACAGTAGTGGGAGGGGTGAGGTCCTCATGTTGTGGAGGACATGATGTGAAGCAAGGGGGAGGGGTGGAGTCGGTGGATGTGGATTGAGGTGGTGAGGAGCAGACAGGGGCTCTGTAAGGTGGATTGGGGGAAGGTGGAGAGGTTGTTGTAGGGATGCCAGCAGTAGAGGGTTGTGGGGGATGAGCCACAGTATTAAACCTATTGAAAAATAGGTTTGGTTCATTGGCCGGGTCCACGCAACCCTCCAACCCCACACCAGTGGATTTCTGGAAACCTGTGATGTCTCTCATCCCACTCCACACATCCCTCATGTTGTTGGTCTTGAGTTTTTTCTCCAGCTTTCTCCTGTATTTGTCCTTAGCCTCCCTGATTTTACATTTGATAACCCCCTGCACTCTCCTCACCTCCTCACGGTTGCCATCCCTGAACGCCCTCTTCTTCTCATTAAGGATGGCCTTTATGTCCTTGGTGATCAGTCCGAGCTTGGAACATTGCAGTCCACACAGAAGTTGATATAGTCCGTGATGCACTATGTGAGTCCATCAATGTCCTCCCTGTGGGGCTCACAGAGTGCAGGTCAGTCAGTCACCTCAAAGCAGGCCTGCAATGCCTCATAAGCCTCCTCTGACCACCTCCTCACAGTTCTTGTGGTCTTAGGCTTCCTCTTCACCAGGGACATAACAGGGTTTGAGGTGAACCAGGTTATGATCTGACCTGCCCAGAAGGGGGAAAGAAGAGGAGATGTATGCATCTTTAATGTTAGCATACATCAGGTCCAGGGTCCTCTCCTCTCTGGTAGGGGAGCTCACATATCGTTTGAATGTCGGCAGAACTTTGTTCATGGTGACATGGTTAAAGTCTCCCGACCGATAATGGGGGCATTAGGCTGTTGAATCTGTAGTTCGGAAGTGGTAGAGTGTATGATGCCTTACGCAGATGTTGGACAACAGCGATAACGTGTGGGATCTCTCTGGGCAGCTGATATGGATGGGAGTCCAACGGCCAGCAGTTCAACATCCAGACTACAGAGCTGTTTTTGAATGGTTATGTGATCAGGGTAACACCTTTTGCTGTTTACTAGAATGGCAAGCCCCCCTCCTTGTCGCTTACCACTCTTAGGGCCGGATTTATCAAGATCCAATTTTGCGTGCAGTAATTTGCGCTCGCAAACTGGAATTTTGCGCGAGGGGCTGAACCATGGTTTGCGGGTGATTTAACAGATTGCAGAGTGATTGCATAACTGGTGGCAGGTGCAAAACTGTTGGAGACACCCTATTTGAATGATGGTTTTGCACGTTTTGTGGTTTGCAGCAAAGTAGTTTGTAGTTTGTACAAGCTAGTGCATTGAGAAATTTAAATCTTACAGTGACACCCCCACCCCCTCCAAAATGTATATATATATATATATATATATATATATATATATATATATATATATATATATATATATATATATATATATATATATATATATATATATATAAATATATATATAAAAGAAACAAAGTTTGGCAACCTTTATTCCCTAAGGTGGTATGTGGCTGAATTTCTACTTCACTGCAGTAAAAAAAGAAAAAAAAAAACAGGTGTTTTGTATTGGCCTGTAAAAAAATGCACATACCAAATGGCTCACAAGAAGTGACTGTGGATGAGATTACTGCGCGTACGCATCCCCGCAGCATTGGCATGTTGCTCCACAGGCGCAGGGGGGAGGTCGGGGTTCTCCGGTAGGGCGTCAGGACGACATGGCATTTAGAACGTCGGACAGCACTTCTGAAAAACGAGATTGGGAGATCCCAGCTCTCGCTTCAACTGTACGCTGGAATGACCCAGATGCAAAAAAGTGCAATGTTGCAAGGAGTTTTGTGATATCTGGTATTGCGTGGGTCCTCCTTGTGGCTGGCTCCAAATCCATTCGGAGTTCCCCCAACAGCTCCAAAATGGCAATGCTGGATAAACGATATGTTTTGATGATCGTTTACTCATTCATTCCAAAAATATTCACACGGAGTGAAAAAATGCGTTCTTGCGTCTCCTTGCTTCATTTGATGTCTCCTTCTTGCGACAATAACCGCTGCCATGTGTGCGCAATTATGCTTACAGACCATTTGCACCTTCTTTTGAAACATGTTAGATATAGAGTCAGATACCGTTAGGAAAATTGCTTTCAGGTTTGATAAATCACATGCTAAATTAATATATTTACATGTTCTCCTCCCACAAGACGCACTTTTGCGTGTAAACACCCCATATTGCATATTCATTGCAGAAAAAGTACTAAATGGATAAGAGACGCTATTTAGCACGTTTTAAAGACCAAATCCTTTTAGCACGCTGTTGATAGATCAGTTTGCAAATTTTTTAGCGTGCGCAGTGAAATAGCTCACGTTTTTATACACGCAAACCTTAGATAGATCCGTCCCTTAGTGTCCTGGTCGGCCCGGATGGTTTGAAAGCCATCCACTGTGACAATCTGGTCCCGTAATGTCCTTGTGCAGTCATGTCTCTGTCAAAAGCATCAGACTGCACTCCTGGTACTCCGGTTGGGTCCGCTTTAGGCCCTTAGCTCGTCGATCTTGTTGCTAAGAGACCGCCCGTTTCCCATAACGACAGAGGGGAGACACCACTGAAATCTTCTCCTTTCAATAAGCCTGTCCCGTCTCGACCCTTCTTTTATCCCCCGATGTTGCTTTCCTCCTCTGTGATCTCGGCGTGTTTTCCTCCAAAGTTCGGGTGGTATTAGAGCTGGTCTGGCTAACACGCCGGCCGCCATTAAAGCGATCAGCTGTTCTCTGGAGTAAACAAAGGCAGTGTCCCTCTGGGAGCTTCATGATAAAAACAACATGAAAAAAGCACAAAAACTCTCTGAAAAACAACCTCGTTATAGCGGACAATACTTCACAGAGTTTCTGTGAAAAGACAAGAACAATCAAAAATAGATAAATAGATAAAAGTAAGAAAGTTAAAAAGTAAACTGAAGAGGTGTAACTCCAGTATGCTGCTTTCACGCATGTGCACGCAACTTACTGGCTTGAAGAAGCAATACTGGCTTAAAGAATCGCTATACCTAGTTACTTTTAAAGTAGCATTCCCAACAGTGTTTACATTAATTTTATCGATCGAACAAAACCACTTTTAGGATCAGATGTTCTCCTGCATACTAAATCTTCCCATTTCAGTGATCCAGTCATAATTTACCAGTCAGTGGTCATTATGGGATGTATTAATTACATCTTACCTGTATTTTAGACACTTATGTTACCAAAGCTGTGATCCTTTCACAGTTTTTCCTCCAAATGAATCTGGTTTAGGTTAGGGTTAATAATAAACAGTAACGGTTTGTGTAAGTCTGTAGAAATGAGTTAGAAATAAATGGAAGTGAATGGAAAGTCACAGCAAAGATAGTGAGATCAGTTTGTATGGGTGTGTTATTGTTATGGGGGTCTGAGTTTGGAATCTTCCTGTCCTCACTATACAAGTTTGAAACTGTTTCCTTTTATAGACAGAGATGCTCCGTGTGGGAACATCCATCTCAACAAGCTGACACGTTAATAGTCCGACCAACAGAAACAGAGAGCTCCCTTGATGCACATAAATAAACTTCCTGGCAGTGTTAACACTGTCAGAGAATCAGCCTCTCAGCACCCCCCCCCCCCCCACTCCCCCCGCACCAAATTCCTGGGGTTGCAAATCACAACCTGAACTGGATGGTAAACACCACCTCACTGGCCAAAAGGGCACAAAAGCACATGTAATTCCTGCAGAGGACGAGGAGAGCCCACCTGTCCCCACCCATCTTCACCAACCTTCTACAGAAGCACCATAGGAGCGTTCTGACCAGCTGTCTCACTGTGTGGTGTGGAGGCTGCAGCGCCTCAGACTGGAAGACGGTGAGGAGAGTGGTGAGAACAGCAGAGAGGATCATCGGGGCTCCTCTCCCCCCATTAAAGACATTTCATCCCAGCACTGCGTGTCTCGAGCCAGTAACATCATCAATGACCTCCCGACCCCCCACCATGGGCCGTTCTCGTTGCTGCCTTCTGGGAAGAGGCTTCACAGAATTCAATGCAGGACCAGCAGATTCTGCAACAGCTTCTTCCCTACTTCCATCAGACTGTTGAACTTTTGAGAAAACTCTAAATTATGTCACAGACTCTGCATCACGCTTATAACACCAAACCAAAAATACTGAAAATTTGCTACATATATATTAATACTCTGAACTTCCATATGTGTTTTTCTTTGTTTCTTTCTTTGTTTCTTTGTTTCTTTCTTTCCGCATTGCATGCTGGGAGTGTGTTGGTGACGGTGAGGCTGCATGTGGTGAGTCTGATTGAGAGTGAAAGTATTGTCTATTACAGTTTTTCTGATCTTTTTCTTTTTATGTGCTTTTTTTCCAATATTCTTTCTTTGCACTGATTCTACACTTTGGAGTGGTTTTTGTCCCATTAGCGCTTGCAGCGCTCTTTGTTTGCGGGGATGGCGTCTTCAGAGGCGCCACCCCTGTCCCTGAGGAATGGGATTCGGATTCAGCCTGATCCGTCAATCCCAGTTGAAACGGTTCTCCTGGCTATTGGTGACATTGTGGGTCACATCAATTTAGGTTACACTTCGAGAATGAATAAAGGTGTTGTGGTGTTTTTGAAGGAGGAGCGTTTTGTTACCCAGTTGATAGTCAGTGGAGTGACACTAGGTGGAGAGTATCTGCAGGTGTCCCCGCTTGCAGTGCCCTCCACCCGGGTTATTGTTTCAGGTGTGCCGCCGTTCATTCCGAATGACTTGTTGGAGAAAGAATTCCAGCGTTTTGGGAAATTCGCCAGCGGTTTCAAAACAGTGGGGCTGGGATGTAAAAGCGATAAACTTAAACATGTTCAGTCCTTTAGGAGACAGGTGTTTATGTTTTTAAACTCTGCGACACAGACGCTGGAGGTGTCTTTCAGAGTCAAATATCAAGAAGGATCTTACATGGTTTATGCAAGCCCTGGAAACATGAAATGTTTTGAATGCGGGGATGTTGGGCATAAAAGGGCCGCTTGTCCGCATAAAAACCCGACAGAGCAGGCTAAAACAGATCCAACCGGTGGAGCGTCGCTGAATGCTGGTTCTCCTCCCGCTGCGGAGGAGGGGGCGTCTCCCCCGGTAACTGTCTCTGATGCTGAAGAGGGAAGCAGCGCTATGGATAGACAGCCTATGAGGGATGAAATGGAAAAACCTGGAAATAATGTTCTGAAAGAGTCTTCTAACTGTGGTCATCTTGAGAAAGAAACAGATCAGACAGCTAATTCTGTCTGTTTTGCTGCTGATTCAGTGTTGCTGCCTCCAGGTGAGGGGGCGTCCCTGCCTGCACCTGACGCCCCACAGGTGGATGATATGGAGTATGACAGTGAATCAGACACCGTTTCAATCGCAGATTCCCAAACATACAGTGGTGACCTGTATACTTTAGAAGAAATCAATGTTTTCCTTGATGAAACTTTTGGAAAACACGTAAAAGTTACAGATTATTTTCCTGACGTTGAAAAATGGTTTTGAAATGCTTGATGAAAAGAAAAGATTCCGATTAAAAAAGCATATGACAAACCTCCGGAGACAGTTATTAGTAAATAAAGGACAAGGGTTAAAACGTTTAAAAATCCAGAAGTAAAGCTATGATTATAGCACACTGGGTGGTCTTTTCTTTACTGTCTTTGTGTGTCCCTCCTTTCTTTTTCACCTCTATGCATAATATCAGGGTGGGATCTTTAAACATCAATGGTGGGAGGGATCCATTTAAAAGAACAGTTAGTTTGGAGATGATCATTCAAAAGAAGCTAGATGTTTTGTTTTTACAGGAGACACATACCGATCATGAAAACGAGAATGAATGGGGTATCAGTTGGAAAGGGAATTATTTTTTGTCTCATGGGACCAGGTCATCTGCTGGTGTAGCTATTTTATTTTCTCCAGGATTGATTGCTAACATCAAATCACAAACTGAGTTAGTGCCGGGCAGGGTCCTGGTGATTAGAGCAGAAATAGAAGGCTTTTATTTTTGCTTTATTAATGTTTATGCACCAAACCAAGGAGGGGACAGGATTGAGGCCTTTGAGAAAATACACAGTTATTTGCAGCAGTCTAATCAAAATGAGTGTGTTGTGTTGGGTGGGGATTGGAACTGCACGACTAACTTCACTGCAGATAGAACAGGTGAAGAACCTCATCTTCCATCTTCCTTTAAGTTGGTTCAGCTGATTTCAGAGCTGAATTTAGTTGATGCTTGGAGGAATAAACACCCTCAAGATAAACAGTACACATGGGTAAAAATGAAGGATGGAACTGTTAGTGGGGCTAGATTGGATAGATTTTATATCTCTGATTTTCATAGAAATAGACTGTCCAACTGCCTAATTTGTCCAGTTGGTTTTTCTGATCATCATCTAGTCTATATGGATTTGTCTCTTTCACCCACTATTAGAAATAAATATTATTGGCATTTCAATATCAAACTGCTTCAAGACATGTCTTTCTGTCAAAGTTTTAGTAATTTTTGGCAGTTATGGAAAGAAAGGAAGTCAGACTTTAAATCTTTAACTGAGTGGTGGGAAGTCGGTAAGGCTCAGATTAGAGTCTTCTGTCAACAATACACAAGTCATTCTACAACTAAAAATGTGATTCAGAATTTAGAAAATGAAATTACATTGTTGGAAAATGACGTACCCACAGATGTTATAAATAATGATCAGCTTAAACAAAAGAAAGATCAGTTAAGTCGTTTTTTATATGAACGGGCTAAAGGGGCTTTAGTCAGGTCTAGGTTCATTAATATTAAAGACATGGATGCTCCTACATCCTTCTTTTTCAACTTGGAGAGGAATATCAGCCAAACGAAACAGCTGATTGGCCTTCGGCTTCCAGATGGAACTCTGACCACTGATCCCAACACCATGAAGGAGCAGGCTGTGGCCTTTTATAGTGATCTTTTCAAGCGGCAGGACTGTAACAGAAGATGCATGGAGGCTCTGGTGGATGGTCTCCCTCAACTTTCTGCTTCAGATCAGGCGTTTTTGGATATTGCAGTATCATTGGAAGAGCTGACTGCTGCTGTTGGACAAATGGCTTCTGGAAAGACTCCAGGTCTAGATGGTTTACCTGCAGATTTTTATAAACATTTTTGGAGACTTTTGGGAGAGGACTTGTGGGAGGTTCTTCAGGAATGCTCCTCGTCAGGCATCTTGCCATCATCCTGCCGTCAAGCTGTTCTCTCCTTGCTTCCAAAAAAAGGAGACCTGACTTTGTTAAAAAACTGGAGACCAGTTGCCCTCCTCTGTGTGGATTACAAATTATTTTCTAAAGTACTTTCAAATAGGCTCAAGAGCATCCTTGAATCCATTATACACAAAGATCAATCATACTGTGTACCCGAAAGATCTATCATGGATAATCTTTTTCTTTTAAGAGACCTGATTGATATCTGTAAACGATATGAAATTGATGTTGGCATTATCTCCTTGGACCAGGAAAAAGCTTTTGACAGGGTTGATCACTGTTTTCTGTTTTCTACTCTGAGGGCTTTTGGTTTTGGTGATGGATTTATTTCTTTATTGGGTTTATTGTATAATGAAGTGTTTTGTGTTGTTAAAATTGGGGGAGGATTAAGTTGTCCTGTTCAAGTTCAGAGAGGTATTAGACAAGGGTGTCCTATTTCCGGACAACTGTACTCTATTGTAATTGAACCCCTTTTACACAAACTGCGCTCTGCTTTAACAGGTGTTATTCTTCCAGGTATCCCAAATCATTCAGGTTTAGTCGTCTCTGCTTATGCTGATGATATAAATATTTTTATTAGAAATCAGAATGATGTAAGGGGTCTTCAGCACTGTTTGGAGCTTTATGAAAAGGCCTCTTCAGCTAAAGTTAACTGGGATAAAAGCTCTGCATTAAAAGTTGGCCCATGGACTAATAACCTGCCTGCTTTACCAGGTAATATTCATTGGGAAAACCAAGGTTTAAAATTTTTGGGTGTTTTTTTAGGGACAGATACTTTTATGGAAAAAAATTGGGAGGGTGTCATGGAGAGAGTGTGTGTCAGACTATCCAAATAGAAATGGCTGCTGCCTCAGCTGTCTTACAGGGGAAGAGTTCTGGTTGTTAATAACTTGGTTGCTTCGGCTCTCTGGCATAAACTGACTGTGTTAACACCACCGGCATCTCTCATTCAACGTCTTCAAAGGACTCTAGTGGATTTCTTCTGGTCTGGACGTCACTGGGTGAGAGCTGCTGTCCTGTACTTACCAGTGGAGGAGGGAGGACAAGGACTCATAGACATCACCTCACGGATTGCAACTTTCAGACTTCAAACAGCGCAGAAACTGTTATATGGTAGTGGATTACCATGGTTGGACACTGCACGTCTTCTTTTAAGGAAGGCAGGATCTTTTGGATATGATAAACATCTCTTTCTGTTACGACAAGGATCCTTGGACTTATCTGGTCTTACTCCATTTTACCATTCGGTGTTAAATGCCTGTCAGATTTTCAGTTTTGAGAGGACGGCTGATACATCACCAGGGATGTGGATCTTTGAAGAACCTCTGTTTGGAAACGATTTCATCTCATCACAGCTATTGTCATCTGGTACTTTAAGGTCTAAGTTGAGAGAAGCCGGGTCTGTGAAGCTGGGTCATCTGATGAAGCTATCTGTGTCCAACCTAACTGAGCGTCTTGATATGCGTTCCAACAGGCTTATGTTGAGGATGAAAGTGGAAGCCTGTGCTTCTCTACCAGACCATGTCAGAGCATTTGCTGCTGATAATACTCATTTTAACCAATGGGATGATGAGTATTAATATGTATTTCCCTCAATTAGTGTCTCTCCTGCAGTGGATCAATGGCGTAACAACCCAGAAAAACTGTCGTCCTTCCAAGTTTCACCACTAGGACATTTTAAAGGCTTGGGGAAGAAGGCCTTGTACACTAGCTGTGTGAAGGTTCTGAACATACGTTCTCTGGCAGATGTGAGGGTGTCGAGGTGGACTGAGTTTTTTGGCACCAGCTCTACCCCAAGAGGCTGTTGGCGGTCCCTGTACAAACCCCCGATTGAAAAACGGGTGGGTGACCTCCAGTGGAGGATTGTACATGGGGCAATAGCTACAAACAGGTATCTGGCACACCTTAACCCTGGCGCTAGTGTTAACTGTCCTTTTTGTTTACAGGAGGATACATTGTATCATCTTTTTGTTGAATGCTTAAGATTGAATCCTCTTTTTGTTCTTTTGGATCGTTTGTTTAGTGGTTTTGGTGTTCAGTCCTCCAGCTGTATTTTTATTTATGGTCCTCGGTATTGTGCAAACAAGAGATCTTGTCATGTGCTTTTAAATTTCATTTCTGGAATGGCAAAACTAGCAATATGGATATCAAGAAAGAACAAAATTAATGGTCGTCAAACGGAAGATGCCTGTGTGTTATTTAAGAGACTGGTCATTGCTCGTGTTCGGGTAGAATTTGAGTTTTTTAAGTTGACAAAGAGTATAAATGTTTTTGTAAATAAGTGGGGCATTAATGGTGCTCTATGTTCAGTAGATGAAGAATCTTTAGTTTTTGCATTTTGATGTTTTTATTTTATTAACTTTGTTTTGTTTTATTGATTGCTGGATTGTGTAATAAAGGCAATTTTAAACTCAAACTCTTTCTTTCTTTCTTTCTTTCTTTCTTTCTTTCTTTCTTTCTTTCTTTCTTTCTTTCTTTTTTTCTTCCACACTGTTTACATCTGATCACTGCTGCACTTTATGGAATGGAAATGTTCATTTACTGTCTGAAAAGCTGTACTGAAAAAAAATGTTTTGCATACACTGTGCATATGAAATGACAATAAAATTATATAGGATGAGCTGATCACAGGTAACAGAATCCAAACTTTTAATTGGATGAGAACAGGAGGTTCTTGTGTTTCTGATGCATGACAGCAGAGACCAGCTGACCTCAACACCAACCTCAACACTGAAGGCAAATACCACTGGGGGACAAATTCCTGCCCCATCAAACATACGTGTGTCCCATACACCAAGACTTAGGGACCTCAGGTCCTCAGATGGTGTGGAGCAGTAGGATTAGCGTGCATTCAGCTGAGCCTGGGAAAGCATGCACATTCTCTGGCTTCCATTACAGAGGCATTAAATCTCAGGCCACCATCCAAAAACACACGTAAAGGCAGATAATAAAAAAGAAAAAACTCCACCTGTAATACAGACTCAGTATTATTCCCTGGGGACCACAGCCATGATGAACTACAGGTACCAAGATGGAACATATTTACAGCCAAGTGGTGGGTTGCTGCCAAAGGACATTATGATGCTAAAAATATCAGCAAACTGTTTCTGACAGGAAACTGGAACATTAAATGTATATTTAATGTTCCAGTGTCCTGTTCCAGAAGAGTGACCTGGCTCCATCTCTGATATGATATGGTACGGACACCTTCAACATAACTGTCATCATTAACTCATGATTTCAGTACAACCATAGAAAAAGTAAAACAGAAAGAGTCAGCACTTTAACTTTCAGACAGTCAGAGTGTTATTTTTGCGGCCCTAATAGCCGCCCTAATTGTCTATTTCACTCACTTGCTGAACCCTCCCCGGTTACTTACCATCATTTATCTTATTCATATACAGTTCATCCCAGCTATTGGCAAGTCTTTCCGTAGTTCATATTTTCGTTCACTGAGGCCAGTGGTTAGAAAGGTTGTTAGTCATGTCTTGGTGTTAACAGATTATTGCTTCTGTCCGCTGAGCCCTGTTCTTGTTTTTGGCTCGGCAAAGGGAGCTAGTTTAAAGTTCTGCAGTTTTCTGGTATCGTGTCATGTTTCTCCCTCTTAACTGCTGAACCTGCCTGTTTCCGTCTGAGGGTGTCTACCTGTCTCAGACTCCTCCCTGCCAATGCAGGGGCTGCTGCATTGGGACACTCTGGGCGGCTCCACACCACATCTCGTTGGCAGTGTATCGGCTGGATCCTGCCTCACCCACAGTGGCCACGGCCACCCAGTGCAATGCCCTGGCCACCCCACTGGCCAGGGTAAACTGTAGTAGCATTAGTTCAGCATTTCATCCCATTATGCACAGTAAGCGACATAAAATCACCCAATAAACCAAGATATGAGCAGGTTTTTACTTAAGTCTTTATAATGTATATAGGCACTTTTACCAAAATAGTTGATTTAAACTGTGAAATTATAGCTTTAAGTTTCAGTGTGCCACCCCGAGATCTTTAGAGGCCCCATCTGGCCACCCCTATGAAACATGTAGGCGTCACTGCTCAACCAAGGGGATGGACTGAACTGATAAACCAGATAAGTGACTCACAAGGATAATCATTTTCTGTCAGGTTATCGTGGTCACTTACCTGTGTTTCTCCCTCAAACAGAGTGTCAGAGATGAGTGGTGCCCCGCTTCTCTCCGTAGCCGCTGCAGATCCACAGATCCATAGCTCTGTGTATCAGTTGTTTGTTTTGAATAAACGCTTTGAACTTTCCCACTGTCTGTCTCACCTGAATACTGGTTCCTACATTCTGAGCCCCTGACACAGAGAGGATGGAGCTGGCTACAGAGATGAACTAATCCTATCAGAGGTAACGCCTAAGATCCGACTCATGCATTATCATTAAACCAACCCTTAAATCATGTAATATCAACATTGTTTAACGGCTTGATGAAGCTCTATACAAGTACAGCAGTGGCTGGTTCCCTCTGTAACATTGGAGGCTCAGTGTTGTTAATTCAATCCTAATGTCAAACATTGCACTAACAAATGTTGAAACACATCAAACTCATCACTACAACAGGTGAAAATAGCTGCTGTGAAATAAGAAACTCCAGAAACCAAACCACTGAATAATCCTTTTTTCCTCTGAGTCTCATCAGGACAACTTTCCCTCTGTCTGGCTAGTGTAAGTCAAATCTGTAAGTGTGTTTGGCTAATCAGCAGCCAGCTTCCCGGCCTACCCCCGGCTCGCACCTGCTCCATAGATCCCATAAAAGGCTAAGCCTCACAAGAAATTATGGATTTTTGTGTTAACCAATCAGAGCCTTACTTTTTCTTTGGGTGCTTCAATACATCAAGGCTCAAACCTCATCAGGGCTCATCAAATCAAGTGTATTTTAGCTCACCCTTATTGCAGTTTACATTTATTGTTCTGCTGTTCTTTTTACATCTTTCTTTGCAGGTGATGCAACAGACTGATTATTTTTTGTCAACATCTCTCTTTTGTCTTCTTTCTTTCACCTTTTCTCTCCCTTTTTTTATTGGCCACATAATATGAATTTTTCCTTCCATAAACCATATTAAAACAATTTACATATATAAATCAAGCAGAGAACTATGGCGAAAGCAACAATGCTCCACTTGTAAAAGCGAAAACTGTTGGACTCTTTCTGGCATTAAGACAACAATTCCTATTGCCACATTGCCAGATAGGACACAGAGGAAGAAAAAAAACAAAACAAAAAAATCAGCCACATGGGGAGAGAAGTGGTCATAGGGAGGACAAGTGACCCTCTTCCAGCCTAGAACAGAAAACAACTAATCTTTCAGTATAAATAAAAAAAAAACTGTAGTGGAAAAAGAAAAATTTAATTTCATGGTGGTAGCGGGGCAGTTACCATTGGACAAAACTAGGTCGTTGCCTAGGGCCCAAAGTTACGGAGAGCACCATAAAACTCCTCATATATGTATACTTATTAAAGATTATTGATCAAAATCCTCTTGCTAACATGGCATAAGAGAGCGTTTCTTCTGTCTCCACTACAGTCGTTCCGCACATGTTCAGGAAGCTTTCAGGAAGGCGGCATAAAAACATATGAAAACAAACAGTGCAAAGATGCAAGATAAGAGAAAACAACAGATGCTGCACAGCAAAAGGTCTCCATGGCACTATCTACCAGAGCGGTGGTGCAGAGGTAGCCCATTTTTCCTCATTGTTGCAATGATCTTGGCTCTGATGACTGGATTATTAGTTCAGTCATTCCACCGGCTTAGCTCTGCCCAGTTTTAATTTGCGGTCATCTTATCCACCTGTTCCAGTTCCTATTTATTTTGTATTCAAGCCGAGTGTTAGAGTTCTCTATCGTACCTAGTTGTTTTTCTTTTGATTTACCTGATCCTGACTTGTTTCTGCTTCTGTACTCCTCAGTTTTTCTTGCCCCTGTTCTGGTCTGTTTCTGCCTCCTGTCTTCGGACAGCTGTTGGGATTCTGCCTGTTAACAACTTTTAATGTGTTCCCCAACCCAGGTTTGGATTCCCCTTTGGTATCTGGCCTGGAAATCTGCTTCTGCATCGTCACCTGCTCTGGGTTCTTCCTCTGGATTCTCTTGCTCTTCTGTGTCTGCTGGCTTCCTGTCATCAGTCAGCTCTGCCTCAATCCTGTAACTCTCGGCCGCATGCTGTAGAAATCATCTGACTGGTTTCCACTCCTTTCTCTGGGCATCGACAGAACCAAAGAACCAGGTTGGTGAATCACATATTTGCAATCATTCCCCGTCACTAACCTGAGTATCTATCTCTACAGAGATTCCAGTAAGCCGGTCCCAGCTGAAGAGCCGCAGTGTACTTTCTGAGCCTTGACAGTTGTTTTAGGTTTTTTTTTTTTTTTTTTTTTTTTTTTTTTTTTTCTCAATATTAGGAACTGAATGATATTATATATTATATAACAATATATGACCAAATCGATTTTTTCCCACACCCCTCCATTTGATATAGTTGATCATAATATTTTTCCAGAAAGACTTGAATATTTTGTAGGAATTAAGGAAACAACACTAGACTGGCTTAAATCTTATTTGACAGATTTCAGTTTGTTCATGTTAATGACAAATCCCCTTCATGCTCCAGGGTTACCTGTGGAGTGCCACAGGGATCACTGCTAGGGCCAATTATACTATACATGTATGCTCCCAAATGGTAGAATTATTAGACAGCATGGGATTAATTTCCATGGTTATAATGACTACAGGTGCTGGTCATAAAATTAGAATATCATGAAAAAGTAGATTGATTTCAGTAATTCCATTTAAAAAGTGAAACTTGTATATTATATTCATACATTACATACAAACTCATATATTTCAGATGTTTATTTTGTTTAATTTTGATGATTACAAATGACAACAAATGAAAATCTCAAATTCATCATATCAGAAAATTAGAATATTGTGAAAAGGTTCAAAATTGATGGCCCCTGGTGCCACACTCTAATCAGCTAATTAACTCAAACCACCTGCAAAAGCCTTTAAATGGTCTTTCAGTCTAGTTCTATAGGCTACACAATCATGGGGAAGACTGCTGACTTGACAGTTGTCCAAAAGACGACCATCGACACCTTGCACAAGGAGGGCAAGACACAAAAGGTCATCGCTAAAGAGGCTGGCTGTTCACAGAGCTCAGTGTCCAAGCACATTAATAGAGAGGCGAAGGGAAGGAAAAGATGTGGTCGAAAAAAGTGTACAAGCAAGAGAGATAACCGCACCCTGGAGAGGATTGTGAAACAAAACCCCTTCAAAAATGTGGGGGAGATTCACAAAGAGTGGACTGCAGCTGGAGTGAGTGCTTCAAGAACCACCACACACAGACGTATGAAAGACATGGGTTTCTGCTGTCGCATTCCTTGTGTCAAGCCACTCTTGAACCACAGACAGCGTCAGAAGCGTCTAAAGAGAAACAGGACTGGACTGCTGGTGAGTGGTCCAAAGTCATGTTCTCTGATGAAAGTAAATTTTGCATTTCCTTTGGAAATCAAGGTCCCAGAGTCTGGAGGAAAAGAAGAGAGGCACTTCATCCACGTTGCTTGAAGTCCAGTGTAAAGTTTCCACAGTCAGTGATGGTTTGGGGTGCCATGTCATCTGCTGGTGTTGGTCCATTGTGTTTTCTGAGGTCCAGGGTCAACGCAGCCACATACCAGGAAGTTTTAGAGCACTTCATGCTTCCTGCAGCTGACCAACTTTTTGGAGATGCAGATTTCATTTTCCAACAGGACTTGGCACCTGCACACAGTGCCAAAGCTACCAGTACCTGGTTGAAGGACCATGGTATCCCTGTTCTTAATTGGCCAGCAAACTCTCCTGACCTTAACCCCATAGAAAATCTATGGGGTATTGTGAAGAAGAAGATGCAATACACCAGACCCAACAATTCAGAAGAGCTAAAAGCCACTATTAGAGCAACCTGGGCTATCATAACACCTGAGCAGTGCCACAGACTGATCGACTCCATGCCACGCCGCATTGCTGCAGTAATACAGGCCAAAGGAGGCCCAACTAAATACTGAGTGCTGTACATGCTCATACTTTTCATGTTCATACTTTTCAGTTGGCCAACATTTCTATAAATCCTTTGTTTTTATTGGTCTTCAGTAATATTCTAATTTTCTGATATGATGAATTTGAGATTTTCATTTGTTGTCATTTGTAATCATCAAAATTAAACAAAATAAACATCTGAAATATATGAGTTTGTATGTAATGTATGAATATAATATACAAGTTTCACTTTTTAAATGGAATTACTGAAATCAATCTACTTTTTCATGATATTCTAATTTTATGACCAGCACCTGTACAGGTGCTGGTCATAAAATCTGCCTACTAACCGCTTTATATGCAGGCAATTCGACAATTACACAATGTAACTAAACTGCTGCCAAATGTTTCAGGCAAAGCTCAAAGTTGAACGTGTTGACCTACGATAACGAGTTTGTTGGGAGGTCAAGCTTTGAAAAGTTTATAGCAATACATTTCAGCCATACACAACCCTGGAGGTCAGGTGACCTTGCAAGTCCGTCATTCAGGGAACAATTTGTTTTTTATAGAAATGATTTATGCCAAACCTGTTCAATAAATTTGTACATACACAAACAGAAACACACACATAGCTGCTGCTTAAATCCAGCAGCGGCATTAAAGTATGCTAATATGCATGACTCTGTAAAAGAGCATCCCTCATTCTGCTGCATGTCTGAAATTCACCTTCACATACACATTAGTATATGCATCATATTTACAAGTGAAGGTGCATAATTAAACTGTGTATTCTGCAGATGGATTTTACTACAGTATGCAGGATGGCACATGCGTGGATTCATCCAATAAAGGAGCTGTATTGTGGTGTGGATACCATTTTGGTGATTCAGTTTAGACTATAAACTATTATGTAAATTACAGTATATCAGGAATAACAATGTCTGTTAGGCAAAACAACACTTCAAACTGTTATGTTTCTGGCCTGTCAACTAGTATTTTCATTCCCCTCCCCCTTCTGCTCTGTGCTGCCTCTGCTCAGCCTAATTGCCACTGATTCCTCTCACCTGTTTGCCAGCCTTCTTAAGCAGGCCTCTCTCTAGTTGACAGTGCCAGATTGCCTGAAAGCCTTGGCTAGTACAGTGGGGACTGGTTGGAAATGGACGGTTTCCTGCGTGATTCCTGTGTGATTCCCACGTGAATCACGTTGTATTTCCTGAGGCCAGTTTTTTTATTTCAAAAAGAACTGCAATGTACCCGGACAACCACCAGGTGGCGCTTGGGACCTCTGCCGTGCTGAGGGTGACGTTTGTGGGCCTGCAGTCAACTGAAAAGCAGGTTTATTGGGGATCTTGGTGTGATACTGTGCTATTTTATTTTGTTTTTGATTAAAATAAAGTTAATGAATTAATTTAACATAAGATTATGCAGTCAAGTGACCGCATAATCTTATTTTATGAAAATGGTTGCGTAGTTATAGATACACCTCCGATCTTATCTGAGAACTGTTATTTCTATTTATCTGCATCGCTATTATTTAATGAAAAATAAAATTAATTAAGTTGGAGCCGGGGATACGGACTGTAGCGCAACCAGAGAAAGGCGACAGAGACAGTGCTGCGGCTGGTGATGTTGAAATTAAAATCATATCCAAAGTTGATTCCTCATTAAGATAAGCCAAAGTTATTCAAAAGGGTATGTAAGAAAATATATTTTCTTTAGTTTTGTAAAATATAAGTGCCGTTGAAAGCTTTGTTTTTGTGTGTTACTTTCTTGCCGTAGAATACGTGACACCCCTCCCAGTCTGGTCAAGTAGCAGACTGGGAGGGATGTCGCGTGTTGCGAACTTATAGCGCAGTGGTTAAGCTGAGTGGTGAGTAGACTAACAGCTTGTGGGTTCAATCCCAACTGTAGCCGAATTGCCTTAAATGTTTTTTTTTGTTTTTTTTTTATAAAGCATCTTAATGCACCTTTTTCCTCCCTGTTTGCACCTCCAGTAACTTCTATGCCAATATGTGATGAGTGAATTTCTCCGCTGTGAGATCAATAAAGCTCATCTAATCACATCTACTCCAATCTAAATAAATAAATAAATATACACATGTTCAATAAATAAATAAGCATTCAATTAATTACCCCCAATAAATGGTGAAATGATATGTTCTCATAATAAATCATTTATTTAAAAAATGCTGTTATGTTCCTTTTTTTTTTAATTCCTTTTAAAATGCTTAACTATTTTTATTCTTTTATTTTCTTTCAAAAAATCACTAGATTTTAAAAACACTCATAGGTTTTGAAAGGTATTATATATATATAGAAACTAAAACGCTCGGATCTTTCTGTCATTTTGTGTGCGTGTGAAGCATCTGCAATGTTTTCGTTAAATATTCAAATAAATAAGATGGACTTTAAACTAGCAGACACGTTTGGATTTTTGCCATTTAATTTTTTTATTTAATTTTAAAAACGAAAGAAATGGAAATGGGGTTTGACGAAAACCAGAAATATGGTCTGCCTGCATTCATGAACAACTTATGTTTGTGAGACCCCCTACCCCTCAGGACCCCCGCCTAATCAGTGCAAAAAATAACGACAAATGGCTTTAGCAGGTTATTCAGAGTTGACGCGGTACTTTGCAGACAACTTACTCTCTTGTTCTCTGACAATAGAATTCAACCACCACCATTTACAGAGACCCCCTCCCCCTCACAGCTCAACTTTGTGGTTTCAACACTGCAGCGAAAGTTTCCTGATATGGGGAAGAGTGACTTGAAGGACTGCATTGATAAGATCAACGAATTTCTCCGTACAACACGCAAATCATCCCAACGACTCTCAATGTAAACCTGTTCAGTATTCATCACAATAAACACATTTTCTCTCATGCTCTTTTCCCACTTTGTGTTATTTTAAAATCTAATCTGAAATATAGAAATAGAAATTATAGAAACAAAATGTTTCACAGCAGTTTTTTCAGGAACAGAATCAGGTTTATTGACATTGTCAGAGAAGGAGTTCACAAACTAGGGATTTTTTTATGGTACAATCGTGCAAGATGACACATATAAGGGTAAATAGAATTATAAAAATATCTAAACACTGTGGCAATATATAAGCAATATCTATACCGTATATCCAGGTCTGGGACGCCACCTAGTGGCTATAGTAGTCACATGTTTTTCACACAATACGTGAAACACGCGGAGCGTGAGTGAAGTGTCCATTTCCAATCAGCGCCCACTGTAAGCATCCAGCATTTTTCTGTCTGTCTACCTGATCCTGACCTTTTTCTGCCTCCTGATTTTTTGAGCCTGCCTAGCCCTTGTTGGATCTGTTTTTTTGTGCTGCCTGGATCCCTGACCTGTTTCTGTGCCCTGATCTTGTCCCTGGATTCTGTTTTGGTTTCTCTGAAAATCTGATCACCTGGCTCTGACCCTGGACCTCCTTTGACCAAGATACTCTGCCAAGCCTCAGTGAGAATTCTGTCAAGCAACCAAAGTTTTCTGGAACCAAGACACCCCACCTGGATATTAAGAAAGGTTAGTGGCTTATCAGTCTGAACCTAAATCATCAATTTCAGCCACTAACCTGTTCTCTCCCCTCCAGAGGCTCCGGTGCCCTGATCCTCAAAGGCAGTTCATTGTTGAAGTTGATGCTTCAAGCACTGGGGTAGGTGCAATTCTCAGCCAACGTGCTTCCGACAATCGGCTTCACCCCTGTGCTTATTTCTCCAGATCTTTGTCCTGCGCTGAACGAAACTATGATGTTGTGGATCGAGAACTGCTAGCCATAAAACTGGCCCTTGAGGAGTGGCGACACTGGTTGGAGGGGGCCAAGGACCCGTTCATTGTCTGGACTGATCATAAAAACCTGGAGTACCTGAAATCTGCTAAACGGCTAAATCCTAGACAAGCTAGGTGGGCTCTGTTTTTTGGCCATTTCAATTTTTCCTTATCTTACAGGCCTGGGACAAAGAACGTAAAACCAGATGCCCTTTCCAGGATTGAGGAGAGTTCAAAATCTGAGGTCAGTGGTCCCACAGATTTTATTCTTCCTGAGTCAGTTCGACTAGCAGCCACCAGATTGGAGTTGGAGAGAGAAGTTAGAGAAGCCAACCGAAGTCTTCCTACCCCTGAGTCATGTCCCAGGGATCGACTCTTTGTTCCCGAGAACCTGGTGGACAAGGTGATCAAGTTCTGTCACAACTCCCGCCTATATTGTCATCCTGGTATCGTCAAGACTCTGAAATTGGTTCAAACGCAGTTCTGGTGGCCATCTCTGATCAAAGATGTCAAGGACTTTGTCTCATCCTGCTCTCTGTGTTGCCAGGTCAAGCCGTCTCGGCGTCCCCCTTCTGGACTGTTGCGCCCACTCCCTATCCCACCACGTCCTTGGTTCCATCTCTCAATGGACTTTGTTACTGGGTTGCCTCCCTCTAATGGGTTTACTGTCATTCTTACTGTTTTTGACAGGTTTTCTAAGATGGTCCATCTCATCCCCCTGAAGAAACTCCCCTCAGCCAAGGAGATGGGAGAGATCTTGGCCAGGGAGGTGTTCCGCTTACATGGGCTCCCCTCCAATATTGTGTCGGATCGAGGTCCCCAATTTGTCTCTCGTTTCTGGAGAGAGTTCTGCTCTCTGTTGGGCATCTCCATCAGCCTGTCCTCCGGCTTCCACCCACAAACAGATGGTCAAACTGAGAGGGCAAACCAAGAGATGGAAACCAAGCTCCGTGTCCTGTGTGGGTTGGATCCGTCAAAGTGGTCCCAGAGTCTGTCATGGGTTGAACACTCTATGAATTCTCTTCCCTCAAGTACCACTGGCCTCTCACCATTCTATGTTGTCTAAGGTTTCCAGCCACCAGTTTTCTCGATCCAGGAGAGGGAGGCGATGGTCCCTTCTGCCCACACTGCTGCCTTGAGGTGCCAACGGATCTGGAGGAGAGCTAGACGGACCTTAATCAGGATGTCAGAGATCCAGTCCAGAACAGCCAACCGTCGTCATGTCCCAGCCCCTGTCTATCAAGTTGGTCAAAGGGTCTGGCTGTCCACCAAGGACCTCCCACTCCGAATGGAATGTCGTAAGTTGGCACCCCGCTTTGTCGGCCCCTTTCCCATTTCTAAGGTGGTGAACCCAGTGGCCCTCCGGTTACAGTTGCCTCACTCCATGAAGATCCATCCCACCCTCCATGTGTCCCAGGTCAAGCCTTATGTTGGGTCTCGTTTTGAGCCCTCCTCCAGGCCCCCTCCACCCACCCGGTTCCTTGATGGGGATCCCATCTACACCGTACGACGTATCCTCCGTTCCAGGAGGAGGGGTCGTGGGGTCCATTACCTGGTGGATTGGGAGGGATACGGACCAGAAGAACGATCATGGATTCCAGCAAGGTTCATCATTGACAAGTCCCTCATCCGGGAGTTCCATCGTCTGCACCCGGATCAACCTCGAGGTCCGTCGGGAGCCGGACCTTGAGGGGGGGGTACTGTTATGTTTCTGGCCTGTCAACTAGTATTTTCATTCCCCTCCCCCTTCTGCTCTGTGCTGCCTCTGCTCAGCCTAATTGCCACTGATTCCTCTCACCTGTTTGCCAGCCTTCTTAAGCAGGCCTCTCTCTAGTTGACAGTGCCAGATTGCCTGAAAGCCTTGGCTAGTAAGCATCCAGCATTTTTCTGTCTGTCTACCTGATCCTGACCTTTTTCTGCCTCCTGATTTTTTGAGCCTGCCTAGCCCTTGTTGGATCTGTTTTTTTGTGCCGCCTGGATCCCTGACCTGTTTCTGTGCCCTGACCTTGTCCCTGGATTCTGTTTTGGTTTCTCTGAAAATCTGATCACCTGGCTCTGACCCTGGACCTCCTTTGACCAAGATACTCTGCCAAGCCTCAGTGAGAATTCTGTCAAGCAACCAAAGTTTTCTGGAACCAAGACACCCCACCTGGATATTAAGAAAGGTTAGTGGCTTATCAGTCTGAACCTAAAATCATCAATTTCAGCCACTAACCTGTTCTCTCCCCTCCAGAGGCTTTGGCTCCCCTGATCCTGAAAAACCTGCATTATTCCCTCAATAAATCTTTTAAAGTTATTTCCTGTTGTGTTCTGGTTGTTTCTGGGTCCTCAGTCTGAATCTTAACACAAACAACATCAGAGTAAGGGATACATCGATGCAATCAGCAGTGTCACTGCTATTATGCATGTATTTGCATTCCAGCAGTGATTGTGTGATGATTTGAAAACTATAAAGTCATGTGTCCTGACTGATGGTGCATATCACACTGCTTAAGATCATGTGGAACTATCATTTGGAGCTGGTTCATAAAACTAGTGGCCTTGCTGTGGTGTCTCACACTTTGCAGTGGGCCAAAATTAGTAATATAATTATTGTAGATGTGGCATTACAGAGGCACATCATGCTTCAGGAAATAAGAGTGACAGTAATGATACAGAGAACTGAATCTAACTTTAAAACGCAGGACAGCAAAGCAACATACACACACACACACATATATATATATATATATATATATAAAACTGTTTTCTCACCCCTCGTGGGTTGGTATGTGTCATCCTCAAGCTCGGGTCCTCTACCAGAGGCCTGGGAGTTTGAGGGTTCTGTGCAGTATCTTAGCTGTTCCTAGGACTGCGCTCTTCTGGACAGAGACCTCTGATGTTTTACCTGGAATCTGCTGTAGCCACTCTCCCAGTTTGGGGGTCACAGCCCCCAGTGCTCCAATTACCACTGGCACCACTGCTGCTCTCACTTTCCACATCTTTTCTAGCTCCTCCTGCAGTCCTTGGTATTTCTCAAGCTTCTTGTGTTCTTTCTTCTTGATGTTGCTGTCGCTTAGGATTGCCACATCTATCACTACTGCCTTCTTCTGCTGTTTGTCGATCAACACAATGTCTGGTTGGTTAGCCATCACCTGTTTGTCAGTCTGAATCTTGAAGTCCCATAGGATCTTAGCTTGGTCATTCTCAACTACCTTAGGAGGTGTCTTCCATTTTGACCTTGGGACTTCCAGCCCATACTCATGGCAGATGTTCCTGTACACTATGACAGCTACCTGGTTGTGGCGTTCCATGTATGCACTTCCTGCCTGCATTTTACACCCTGCTGTTATGTGCTGTATTGTTTCAGAGGCATCTTTGCACAGTCTGCATCGGGGGTCCTGCCTGGTGTGGTAGACCCTGGCCTCTATTGATCTTGTACTGCGTGCCTGTTCTTGTGCTGCCATGATTAGTGCCTCTGTGCTGTCCTTCAGTCCAGCCTTTTCCAGCCACTGGTAGGATTTTTTGATATCAGCCACTTCTTCTATTTGTCTGTGGTATACGCCGTGCAGCGGCTTGTCCCTCCAAGATGGTTCTCCTTCCTCTTTCTTGTCCTCACTTTCAGTTTTCTCCTGCCTGAGGTACTCACCGAGCCATTTGTCTTTGGGGGCCATCTTTCTGATGTACTCCTGGATCTTAGTTGTTTCATCCTGGACACTGGTCCTGACACTCACTAGCTATATATATATATATATATATATATATATATATATATATATATATATATATATATATATATATATATATATATATATATATAGCACTCTCCCAGAAAGAGCGGCAGGTATAAAGAGCTAGACAGCACCAGGCCCTGACATGATCCACACTTACTGGCTGAAAAAACTAACTGCACTTCATGCACACCTGGCAGCAAAAATGAGCCAACTGCTGATGGATGGGACCCACCCAGAATGGTTAACCCAAGGACGGACAATTCTGATCATGAAGGATCCCCAGAAGGAAACAATCCCATCCAACAACTTTCCTCTGTACCACATGGAAGCTTCTGTCATGCATCATAGCGGCTAAGATCAGTAGGCACATGGCTCAATACATGCACACTTCCCAGAAGAGAATAGGCAGTAACACCAGAGGAGCCAAGCACCAGCTACTGGTGGATAGAGCAATCACTCGAGACTGTAAGACCAGGCAGACAAATCTGTGCACTGCCTGGATTGACTATAAGAAAGCCTACGACTCAAAGCCACATACATGGATACTGGAATGCTTGGAAATGTACAAGATCAACAAGACACTAATAGCCTTCATCAAGAACTCAATGAAGCTGTGGAAAACAAGTCTGGAAGCCAATGCAAAGACAATTGCACAAGTCACCATCAAGTGCAGCATATACCAAGGCGATGCACTATCCCCACTGCTGTTCTGCATAGGCCTGAACCCCCTCAGCCAGATCATCACAAAGACTGGCTATGGATTCCAATTCCAAAGCGGAACAATCATCAGTTACCTCCTCTACATAGATGACATGAAGCTATATACCAGGAGTAAGCGAGATGTCGACTCACTGATCCACACTACCAGGATCTACAGCAACGACATTGGAATGTCATTCGGACTGGACAAGGGAGGTTGTATGGTCTCAAAGAGAGGGAAGATGATCAGAACCGAGGGGATTGAACTACCAGAAGGCCACATTACAGATGTCCAGGACAGCTACAAACACATTGGGGTGCCACAGGCTAACGGAAACCATGGGGAGACAGCAAGAAAGACCACAACAGCCAAATATCTAAAAAGAGTAAGTCAGCTGAATGGGAAAAAACAAGATCGAAGCCATCAACACATATGCCCTTCCAGTCATCAGATACCCAGCTTGTATAATAAACTGGCCAACGGAGGAAATAGAGGCTACTAGGGATGGGACGATTTATGAAAACCGTCATAACCGTTCGGTTCGACTGTCTCGGTTCGGTTCGTGTGTGTTTCGTTCGGTTCATTCGCTGCTCCTTTTTCACATAGGCGAAGCGTGTACACTCCAGAGCAGAAGGTGGTGGTACTGCGACCAAAGCCAACTACCAGTAGTAAACAAGAAGAAGAAGAAGCGAAGCAGCTTAGCAGGGTGTAGCAGGGAAAAAAATCACTTGTTACCCCGAAACCCCACATACTCCGTCAGCGCTCCGCTCCGCTCCGACCCGCTGCGCTCCAGACCGCCTGCAAAGCATACATCCTCAGCTGTGGCTCCAGTCCGCTCCGCTCTGAGTTCCTTGGAGATCATAGAGGGCATGCGCGAGATGAACCAGGGTTTCCGCGGATCATTAAAAATAATTACAATTCATTCTTTTTTTTTTTTTATCAAGGTCTTAAAGCTACAGTGTGTAATAATTACAGGGATATACAGTCAGAAATGTAATATATTATACATAACTATGTTATTTTATCATCATCTACGAGCTCAGCCTCTTAACCTTAATATTTGCGTTGCCTTAGAATTCGTTATTTATAATTACATAGGAGCGGGTCTCGCAGCCATGGAGGCAGACATCTTTGCGCTACGGCAGCGCAGAGCCAACAAACTAGCGATTGCGAGATCGCCAAAATGTCACAACGATGTAGAAAAAATAACGGGTATATTTATTATCTTAAGTCTACATGAAATCTATACCCTACACAGACTAATGAAATACTATCTGTAAAATTATCTATGTAAACAAACCTCATCACTTGAGAAGGTAGGTGATGCTGACGTCGTGGAAGACATTTTGTCCCGTAACGCTTGCCGTACTGTTGGGGGGGAGAAGCGGTGGGGGGGAGATGTTCATGTTGCTGCAGTCTGCAGTCTGACCGCTAGTTGTCGCTAAAAGTTACACACTGTAGCTTTAATTGGCACTAAAATTATTTAAATATGTTTATCGAAGTATTTATAATTATTTAATAAAAAATGCTTATAAAAACTATTTCGTCAGATATATTATATTGCTATTAATTTGTGTGAAACTGATCATGAAGCCGTATGTTCGGAAAGGAAGCTCGAGGTGGAGAAAAAGCTACAGAATATATATATATATATATATATATATATACACTATATTGCCAAAAGTATTTGCTCACCTGCCTTGACTCACATATGAGCTTAAGTGACATCCCGTTCCTAATCCATAGGGTTCAATATGACGTCGGTCCACCCTTTGCAGCTAGAACAGCTTCAACTCTTCTGGGAAGGCTGTCCACAAGGTTTAGGAGTGTGTTTATGGGAATTTTTGACCATTCTTCCAGAAGCGCATTTGTGAGGTCGCACACTGATGTTGGACGAGAAGGCCTGGCTCTCAGTCTCCGCTCTAATTCATCCCAAAGGTGTTCTATCGGGTTGAGGTCAGGACTCTGTGCAGGCCAGTCAAGTTCATCCACACCAGACTCTGTCATCCATGTCTTTATGGACCTTGCTTTGTGCACTGGTGCACAGTCATGTTGGAAGAGGAAGGGGCCAGCTCCAAACTGTTCCCACAAAGTTGGGAGCATGGAATTGTCCAAAATGTCTTGGTATGCTGAAGCATTCAGAGTTCCTTTCACTGGAACTAAGGGGCCAAGCCCAGCTCCTGAAAAACAACCCCACACCATAATCCCCCCTCCACCAAACTTTACACTTGGCACAATGCAGTCAGACAAGTACCGTTCTCCTGGCAACCGCCAAACCCAGACCCGTCCATCAGATTGCCAGATGGAGAAGCGCGATTCGTCACTCCAGAGAACGCGTCTCCACTGCTCTAGAGTCCAGTGGCGGCGTGCTTTACACCACCGCATCCGACGCGTTGCATTGCACTTGGTGATGTATGGCTTGGATGCAGCTGCTCGACCATGGAAACCCATTCCATGAAGCTCTCTGCGCACTGTTCTATAGCTAATCTGAAGGCCACATGAAGTTTGGAGGTCTGTAGTGATTGACTCTGCAGAAAGTTGGCGACCTCTTCGCACTATGCGCGTCAGCATCCGCTGACCCCGCTCCGTCAGTTTACGTGGCCTACCACTTCGTGGCTGAGTTGCTGTCGTTCCCAAACACTTCCATTTTCTTATAATACAGCTGACAGTTGACTGTGGAATATTTAGGAGCGAGGAAATTTCACGACTGGATTTGTTGCACAGGTGGCATCCTATCACAGTTCCACGCTGGAATTCACTGAGCTCCTGAGAGCGACCCATTCTTTCACAAATGTTTGTAAAAACAGTCTGCATGCCTAGGTGCTTGAATTTATACACCTGTGGCCATGGAAGTGATTGGAACACCTGATTCCAATAATTTGGATGGGTGAGCAAATACTTTTGGCAATATAGTGTATATATATATATATATTTGTGTAGATTTTTGTAACGGGGATAAGGATAATTCAAAACTGCTTTTTTTTTATGAACTTTGTTTGTTCTCTACTCACAAACTCAGCATCTCTTTTCATTCCTGTAATAAGAAGTTTCTTTTGAATGGATTTGATTAAACTTTAAGTCCCTCGGTATAAAATAAATATTTTGATGGAGATGAGAAATCTGCTTCCTCGTTCGTGAATAACCAATAGTTTGGATCCAATCATTTTAATAAACGGTGTTATTTATTTATTTATATATATATATATATATATATATATATATATATATATATATATTAGTGCTGTCAAAATTATCGCGTTATTAACGCGTTAACGCGAGGCCATTTTAACGGCGATAATTTTTTTAACGTGAGATTAACGCTATGTGGTTTTATGGTACAATTTTTCCAAGTACATCCCGCTGCAGCCTGCGGGAAGGCGGGGCTATTTTCCCCCAGTCTATGCATTTCTCATAGGCTTCTAGAGCGGAGCTCCTCAAGGGAAAAAGACGCTCATACACTGGGTGACGCTAGTGCCTTTTCTTTAAGCCCCACCACCAACAAACAAGTTGAGTGTAGTAGCAACCTGAAATACGCTGAGAAAACTGATTACTGAGGTGAAATGGAATCTCGTAGCAGCACTCTTGCCGTCTGTGTACGCAACAGGTCGGTATCGCGTGTGTGTGTGTGTTGGTGGGTGTGTCTGTGTGTGGGTGAGTGGGTGTGTGTGTGTGTTCTCATTTTTGTTAAGAGGCTGAAAAGTAACTTTCTAGAGAGCATAGACTACCTTCATCTAGTGATGTCGGTCTATTGATTTTGATGTATTGATTGAAAATTGTTCATTATTACCTTGGTTAATTAACATCTAATGTTAACTCTACTAAATTTTATAGCAGTAGGGTAAAATGCTTGTCTTTGTTCAAAAGACTGTATTAACTGTAAAGACTGTCTTTTACATCAGCCTGTTTTCAGGGCCTTTTTTTTGCCTACATATTTGTTATTTTTTGCTACATGCCTCCCCATCTTCTTGCCATATGTTTCTATGGCATAAATCAGTATCTGTGACCTGTTTTCATTTTAAAAAAAGAACATTGGCACAAACCTAGCCTGTATGTATTTTTTTGTATGTCATCGAGAGTATTTAAATGATTTTCAATCAGGAAAAAAATGTGCGATTAAAATGCGATTAATCGCGAGTTAACTCAGGCATTGATGCGATTAATCGCGATTAAAAAATTTAATCGATTGACAGCACTAATATATATATATATATATATATATATATATATTTATATATTGTGCTATAATTGTGCTATAATTTCTAGTCACCGATCTGTTGCTACTATATTTTAATTTGACGAACCGGAATTTGTCGATGTTCTTTTTCTTTACTGCTACCAAGCTCCTCGTAAATGTAATTAGCACCAGAACAATAGCGAGAAGTTCAGTAATCATTCTTTGGCTGCTTTGTGCGTTAACTGTTATGGTTTCTAGAGGACAGAGGTACGGGCGTTGAAAGCTGGAGAAGGATGGACATGTTCTGGTCTGCAATTGCGGATCTTGACTTGGCCGGACCGGAGCGGAGCAAAAAATAGCTCGGCTCCGTAATTTGTTGGTGACGGACGGAGAAGACGTACGTGGACGGAGACGTGCGGAGGAGTAGCGGTGGATGTGGAACAGCTCTCATTGATTTCCATGAAAGACAAGTGCTCCGCACAACGTACGTCAGAGGGGCGGAGCGGAGACGGAGTATGTGGAATCTGGGGGTTATGGAGAATTGTGTCGAAATGGCGAGTGGGAAGGAACAGGAGTTGGAAGACACGCCAGCAACACTTTATAGGTATGCTGTATGAGACCATTTTGCATTTAGAGTGACCTAGGATGATGGCGGAAAGAAAGTTGTGGATAAAAGTGCAACAGTGTGCAAGCATTGTGCAACGCGTTTTGTTTACGCTAACAGCAACATGACCAACATGTCATGCTAACCCCGAAATACCACATACTCCGTCAGCAACCCCCGCTCTGCCCCGCTGCGCTCCAGACTGGCTGCTCAAAGCAAAGCATACAGCCCCCACTGTGGCTTCGTCCGCTCCCCTCTGAGTTCCTTGGAGATGGTAGAGAGCATGCACAAGATGATTAAATTCAAAGCAGCAAAACATACGGAAATGATCCAGGGTTTCCACGGATCATTTAAAATAATTACAATCCGTTATTTTTGGGGGGATTTTTTCATTAATTCCATAAATTTTTATGGGATTTCGGTGTAACAATCAATATGTATCGAACCAAACCGAAAACCGTGACCAGAAACCGTGAATCGAACCGAACCTTGGATTTTGTGAATCGTTCCACCCCTAGAGGCTACTGACATCAAGACGAGAAAGCTCCTCACAATGCATTGAAGGTTTCACCCCAAATCCAGCACCCTGAGACTGTATACCAAGCGTAGCGAGGGAGGCCGAGGCCTAGTGAGTATCAAGACCACTGTTCAGGATGAAACAACCGAGATCCAGGAGTACATCCGAAAGATGGCCCCCAAAGACACATGGCTTGGCAAATGCCTCAGGCAGGAGAAAACCCAAAGTGAGGACAAGAAAGATGAAGGAGAACCATCAACTGATTTGTTTCTGCTATGCTGCTTCGCTTCTTCTTCTTCTTGTTTACTACTGGTGGTTGGCTTTGGTCGCAGTACCGCCACCTTCTGCTCTGGAGTGTAAATATTTCGCCTAAGAGAAAATGGAGCAGCGCATGAACCAAACGCAACACACGCACACCGAACCGAGACAGCCGAACTGAATGGTTCGGACGGATTTCATAAACGGTTCCATCCCTAATATATATATATACCATCATTATGAGGCAAAAACAAAAACTAATGAACAAGGAAGGTCACACTATCAACTCCGGTTTTACAAAATAAAATAAACGACCATATGCAGAAATGGAGAAGTTTATAATCAAGGCTGTTATTTTTATCAGGCCAGATATGTTTGTAATAGTTGATGAGCTAATGAAGATTAAAAAAAGGAAATAAAAATTATTTTCAACAGTGTGAGTCGCTCTAAGCATTCAGCAGCTGAATTTGGGTGAATATTCTCCATTGCAGACAGGGTATCTACATAGCTAACCACAATTAGATAACATTTTTGCTCATATCGGAGCAAAAAATAGCTCGGCTCCGTAATTTGTTGGTGACGGACGGAGAAGACGTACGTGGACGGAGACGTGCGGAGGAGTAGCGGTGGATGTGGAACAGCTCTCATTGATTTCCATGAAAGACAAGTGCTCCGCACAACGTACGTCAGAGGGGCGGAGCGGAGACGGAGTATGTGGAATCTGGGGGTTATGGAGAATTGTGTCGAAATGGCGAGTGGGAAGGAACAGGAGTTGGAAGACACGCCAGCAACACTTTATAGGTATGCTGTATGAGACCATTTTGCATTTAGAGTGACCTAGGATGATGGCGGAAAGAAAGTTGTGGATAAAAGTGCAACAGTGTGCAAGCATTGTGCAACACGTTTTGTTTACGCTAACAGCAACATGACCAACATGTCATGCTAACCCCGAAATACCACATACTCCGTCAGCAACCCCCGCTCTGCCCCGCTGCGCTCCAGACTGGCTGCTCAAAGCAAAGCATACAGCCCCCACTGTGGCTTCGTCCGCTCCCCTCTGAGTTCCTTGGAGATGGTAGAGAGCATGCACAAGATGATTAAATTCAAAGCAGCAAAACATACGGAAATGATCCAGGGTTTCCACGGATCATTTAAAATAATTACAATCCATTATTTTTGGGGGGATTTTTTCATTAATTCCATAAATTTTTATGGGATTTCGGTGTAACAATCAATATGTATCGAACCAAACCGAAAACCGTGACCAGAAACCGTGAATCGAACCGAACCTTGGATTTTGTGAATCGTTCCACCCCTAGAGGCTACTGACATCAAGACGAGAAAGCTCCTCACAATGCATTGAAGGTTTCACCCCAAATCCAGCACCCTGAGACTGTATACCAAGCGTAGCGAGGGAGGCCGAGGCCTAGTGAGTATCAAGACCACTGTTCAGGATGAAACAACCGAGATCCAGGAGTACATCCGAAAGATGGCCCCCAAAGACACATGGCTTGGCAAATACCTCAGGCAGGAGAAAACCCAAAGTGAGGACAAGAAAGATGAAGGAGAACCATCAACTGATTTGTTTCTGCTATGCTGCTTCGCTTCTTCTTCTTCTTGTTTACTACTGGTGGTTGGCTTTGGTCGCAGTACCGCCACCTTCTGCTCTGGAGTGTAAATATTTCGCCTAAGAGAAAATGGAGCAGCGCATGAACCAAACGCAACACACGCACACCGAACCGAGACAGCCGAACTGAATGGTTCGGACGGATTTCATAAACGGTTCCATCCCTAATATATATATATACCATCATTATGAGGCAAAAACAAAAACTAATGAACAAGGAAGGTCACACTATCAACTCCGGTTTTACAAAATAAAATAAACGACCATATGCAGAAATGGAGAAGTTTATAATCAAGGCTGTTATTTTTATCAGGCCAGATATGTTTGTAATAGTTGATGAGCTAATGAAGATTAAAAAAGGAAATAAAAATTATTTTCAACAGTGTGAGTCGCTCTAAGCATTCAGCAGCTGAATTTGGGTGAATATTCTCCATTGCAGACAGGGTATCTACATAGCTAACCACAATTAGATAACATTTTTGCTCATATCTGTAACTACAGTATATATACAGTATAACTGGGTTCATTTTTCAGAATAAACAAAAATTAGCTGGTTAGCCAGAGAACAAACAGTAGAACGCTGGTGGTAATGACACCCGGTTACGCCGATCGGAGGTCACTAAAATTAGTGTTGCTTCGGTGTGTAAGTTTGCCAAAAAAATGTCGGACTCCGTAATTTTCTCTGGTCCCCTCCCTGATCTGACCAGTGATGACATGTTTAGCCGCATGTCGTCATTCAACCGCTGGTTGTCTAGGTGGTGTCCTGAAAACAACGTGGGCTACATTAATAATTGGCAATCCTTTTGGGGAAAGCCTGGTCTGATTCGGAGAGACGGCATCCATCCCACTTTAGATGGTGCAGCTCTTCTTTCTAGGAATCTGGCCACATTTATTAGTCCTCCAAAACCCTGACCACCCAGGGTGCAGACCAGGAAGCAGAGTTGTAGTTTAACACACATCTCTGCAGCTTCTCTACTGTTACCCACTCTTTACTCCATCCAGACAGTGTCTTGCCCACGATCAAAATCTAATAAATTAGCAAAGATTCCCAAAGGAGTAAATCATGATAATCTAATTAAAATCAAAATAACTCCAATTGGGGAAAAAGTTAAAACAATTAAATGCGGTCTGTTTAACATAAGATCGCTTTCCTCTAAAAGTCTACTAGTTAATGACTTGATTTGTGATAATCACATTGACTTGTTTTGCCTTACAGAAACCTGGCTGCAGCAAGAGGATTATGTGAGCATAAATGAGGCAACTCCTTCAAGCTATTTAAATTTTCACATCCCCAGAAGTTCTGGGCGAGGAGGAGGAGTAGCAACAATCTTCCAGTCTGACTTACTGATTACTCCCAAAACAATTAATACCTACAACTCTTTTGAACATTTAACCCTTAATTTCCCTGATCCAAATTTCAAGGCAAGAAAACCTCTTCTTTTTGTAACTTTGTATCGTCCACCAGGTCCTTACTCTGAATTTTTAGATGAGTTTTCAGAGTTCCTTTCTGATTTGGTATTTAAATACTGACAGGGTCATCATAGTGGGAGATTTTAACATCCATGCTGACATTGAAGGCGATAGCTTAAGAGCAGCCTTTAATGCTATCTTAGACACTATTGGCTTTGTTCAAAATGTGAATAGTCCCACGCATTCTCATCTTCATACTTTGGATCTTGTGCTGACATACGGCATAGAATGTGAAGAAATAACAGTATTTCCTCACAACCCTGTCCTCTCTGACCACTTCCTAATAACCTTCAGGTTTACTTTAACAGAGTTCTCCTCCCCCAAAAGAAGGTTCAATTTTAGTAGATCTTTATCAGATAGTGCAGTTAAAAATTTTAAAGAATCTGCTTCACTTTCTCTCTCCTCTGTGTCACTGAGCAGTGCTGCAGAGTGCAAAAGCTTAGCTTATTCCCCTTCACAGGTTGATGATTTTGTTGATGGGGTTGCTAGTTCTCTGCGTATTGCCTTAGACAACGCAGCTCCTTTGAAAATGAAAACCGTTAAAAATAGAAAGCTTGCTCCTTCGTTTAATGCAGAGCTGCGTACTTTGAAGCAAAATGCTAGGAAACTGGAGAGAAAATATCGCTCCACAGGCCTGCAAGAGTCCTTCCTAGTCTGGAAAAATGGTTTACTGCTGTATAAGAGGACCCTTTGTAAAGCAAGAGCAGCATACTTCTCCTCATTAATAGAGGAGAATAAAAATAATCCTAGATTTCTTTTTAATACAGTTGCCAAACTCACCCAGAGCCATAGCTCTGTTGAACCGTCCATTCCACCTGCTCTTAGCAGCAATGATTTTATGGGATTCTTTATAAATAAGATTGATCTTATTAAAAATAAGATCATAAGCACTCCTCTATCCGCGATTGTACCTGAGGTAGTCATGGAATCTGAACCGGGTTTAGACTGCTTTGATCCAGTTGAACTCTCTGAATTAGCAAAATTATTGTCTTCATCTAAGCCTTCAACTTGTATGTTAGATCCAGTTCCAACCAGGTTATTTAAGGAGGTATTCCCTTTGATCTCCTCCTCCATTTTAGATGTAATTAATCTATCTCTGTTACAGGGATATGTACCTAAAGCTTTTAAGGTTGCTGTAATTAAACCTCTGCTTAAGAAACCGTCTCTTGACCCAGATGACTTGGTCAATTATAGACCTATATCCAATCTTCCTTTCTTATCCAAAATTCTTGAGAAAGTAGTTGCCAAACAAGTTTGCGATCACTTCCACCATAATGAACTTTTTGAAGAGTTTCAGTCTGGCTTTAGAGCTCATCATAGCACTGAAACAGCTCTGGTGAAAGTCACTAATGATATTCTCATGGCCTCAGATAATGGACTTGTATCTGTGCTCGTCCCGTTGGATCTTAGTGCTGCATTTGATACAGTTGACCATAATATTCTTTTAGAAAGACTTGAATATTTTGTTGGAATTAAAGGAACAGCACTAGACTGGTTTAAATCTTATCTATCTGATCGAATTCAGTTTGTTCATGTTAATGATAGATCTTCAACACGCTCAAAGGTTACCTGTGGAGTACCACAGGGATCAGTGCTAGGACCAATTCTCTTTACTTTATACATGCTCCCAATTGGTAGAATTATTAGACAGCATGGGATTAATTTCCACTGTTATGCTGATGATACCCAGCTATATCTGTCTATAAATCCAGATGAAGCTAATCCATTACATAGATTACAGGCATGTCTTGAAGACATAAAAATCTGGATGACTCTTAACTTTCTGCTTCTGAATGCAGATAAAACAGAAGTTATAGTCTTTGGACCAGAGTCTCTGAAAAAGAAACTGATTAGCCAGTCACTTCATTTGGATGGGATTAAACTGATTTCAGATAATAAAGTAAAAAATCTTGGTGTTATTTTTGATCAGGACCTGTCATTTAAATCCCATATCAAAGAGGTTTCTAGAATTTCCTTCTTTCATCTGAGGAACATTGCAAAAATTAGAAATATCCTGTCCAGGGGTGATGCTGAGAAACGAGTCCATGCATTTGTTACTTCAAGGCTGGACTATTGTAATTCTTTACTATCAGGAAGTCCACAAACTGTAGTTAAAAGCCTTCAGCTGATCCAAAATGCTGCAGCCAGAGTTCTAATGAAAATTAAAAAGAGAGATCATATCTCGCCTATCCTGGCTTCTCTTCATTGGCTTCCTGTTAAATCAAGAATAGAATTTAAAATCCTCCTTCTCACATATAAAGCCTTAAATGGCCAAGCACCATCTTATATCAGAGATCTGATTGTTCCTTATGTTCCTAAAAGAGCACTTCGCTCTCAATCTGCAGGTTTACTAGTGGTTCCTAGAATTTCTAAAAGTAGAATGGGAGGCAGATCTTTTAGTTATCAGACTCCTCTCCTGTGGAACCAACTACCAGTTTTAGTCCGTGAGGCAGACACCCTGTCTACTTTTAAGGCTAGGCTTAAAACTTTCCTTTTTGATAAAGCTTATAGTTAGGGTGGCTCAGGTTATCCTGAGCTATCTCTATAGTTATGCTGCTATAGGCTTAGACTTTTGGAGGACATAGGGACCCCCATTTCATCATTCTGCTTCATTCTCTCTCTGTTCTCCTATTCTGCAGAATCTGTTAGTTCAATCTCTAACCTTCTGCTCTCTCTGCTTTTCCTCAGAGTAGCTTTGCCTCGTCTGTTCCTGTTTGGCTGTGACGTCATCCTGGAAAGAAACATCAGCTGTGCTGCTTCCATCAACACCCTTGTTTATAGATGTTGGAGATCGGCCTGTTTTCCAGTGTGGTCCTGTTTCTCTGGCCGTGACTGAGTGGATGTGCTCTCTTCGTCCTCTGGCATGGGAGCTGCCTTGGAGCTCGTCTGCCTGGCTGTGTGTTTCCTGGACGGGGCCGCCTTTTACAGCTGCTTTTTGTATCTCTGCTTCTGTCTCCTTGAACCCCAGTCGGCCTCGGCAGATGGCCGCTCACACTGAGCCTGGTTCTGCTGGAGGTTTCTTCCTGTTAAAAGGGAGTTTTTCCTCTCCACTGTCGCTACAAGCATGCTTAGTGTGGGGGATTGTATTTGAGTCAATGAGTCAATGCAATCAACTGGTTTTCCTTAGATAGAAAACTTTGTATCAATTTGACTGTATGTTCTGGTTGAACTGTAAAGTACCTTGAGATGACATGTGTTGTGAATTTGGCGCTATATAAATAAACTGAATTGAATTGAAAATAGATGCCACAGAATCAAAGAAAAGTGATCTTATCATTTATCCTCTTCACTAAAATAAGGCTGATCCATAGGGACTCATCGGGGGAAACCGGGTCAGATACGAGTCTCATATACTTCTACCCTTTACTGCAGCAGGACCTTCCCTTATGCTCCTCTACAGCATATCAGCTGCAGCAAATGCGGGCTAAAAGTCTAGCTTTGTCTGCTTAGCATTTCAGAAACGACAAAAAATGTATTTAGCGGTTGTGCTGTTAATCAATGTTCCTGAAATGTGAATGCCTGGCCTCTGGTAGAAGACTCTGAGGCTAAAGTGTGGTCTGGTTGGAACTCTGAAGAACTTCTCAGTCCCTCTTAGTCTGGTATCCTTGAAACCTTTACAACATACACTGTGGCTCTGCGCCGCTCGGTGGGAAAGGACTTCTCACTGCGAACAAACATTCCTACAGAACTGCTTTAGAAGTGACAACAAGCTAAAAGAGTATCAACAGCAAGCAGCAACGTAGAGCAGACACCCGTTAGAATCGTCCGGTTCTGCCGTTCTCCTTTCTCACTGAACGGTTAGCATTGAGGGAAGAAAGGGTGCAGGCCCCCATCTAAACTTTTTTTTTTTTTTGCTTTTTGCAGAGGAAGGTAAAACTGGAAGGTAAAACTGTTCGGTGACACCATGGCAGAGTGGGAAAGAAGCCATTTGTCATGAGAAAATGAAGAATAGGTTTTCAAACTCCTCCTCCTGAGCAGCCACCACAGGCAGAGACCTGATTATTACCCATCTAGGTAGGGCAGAGTGTGGAGGCTAAGAAAAACCTCAGTCCTGAGGACTGAGTTCCGGAGGAACTGCAGCTCTGCTAGAAAGGAGAGACCACTGTTGTTTTCATTAACAATGATAAAATAAAAAAAAACTGACAAGCTAAACATGGATCTTTGATGATGAAAATATGGCGACTCGTGGGTGTGACTTTGTTGACAAGACTAAATAAAAATGTTTGCCAATGGGCGGTCAACCTTCAAAATGCATCCTTGTGCTGTAACCTGTTAGACAATCTAAGCAGTATCAGCCATGCAGCTGCGTCCTGTTTTGTCATGCCGCTCACCTGGCATGCAGTGGTGCACCTTCTACATGACCATGCACTGTTGGATCATAGCAGCAGCTGCAGGGGTGAAAATAAGCCGGAATCGTCCGGTGCTGCACGCTGGACTCTGTCAAACTCTGCTCTCCCTTTGTTTGTGTGGAAATGCAGAGTCTGCAAAAGCTTGTTCATCAACTATCAATATAAATAAACTGTGCTTGGGCAGGGAAACCTCTAAAACCAACTTTGGGGATTCATGCTCTAAGTGTTAGCACGCACAACCTAGACTGGAACCCATAACAAAAACTGAGTTCGAATTTAGATGTTGGCTCCTACGATGGCACAGAGGCCTGTTCGGATTTGAAGACTCCTCTTAATGTAGTCGGCAAACACAGCCTTTTTTTTCCCCGTTTTGAAAGACAGGTCTGCTATAGCCTATGTACATTTGGGTATCCCATGATTGATTGCAGGTCCAAAAAGCCAGCTGCTCCATGCTCAGAGGAAAAAAGGAAATGGCACTGAAATGTGGTGAATATTGAAAGTGCAGTTCAATATAATACAAGTATGTGAATAGCTCCATCTGAAATTACTGAAAATGGTTATTTTAAATGGTGACTGAGTTAAATATGTGGAGGGTAATGCTTGGTTTATTGAAAGGTTTTCTTTGCCCCGGCTGACGTTTAAGTTCAGATTGCAATAGAGCTCTGCAACGATGTTACTGCTACCAAGCTCCTCGTAAATGTAATTAGCACCAGAACAATAGCGAGAAGTTCAGTATTCATTCTTTGGCTGCTTTGTGCGTTAACTGTTATGGTTTCTAGAGGACAGAGGTACGGGCGTTGAAAGCTGGAGAAGGATGGACATGTTCTGGTCTGAGCCAGCAGCAGCCATATTGATTCTCACCCTGTCTGATGGCTGTTGCTGCATATTAACTCCGACTACAGCATTTGAACTTTTCATTGAGGTTAATAAAAAAAAAAGCAAAAAGAACATGATCTAACTGAAGATAGTTGATTTCTTTCAAATTCACACTTGCTAACACTCTCCTACGTACATACAGAGCTGCTACATTCAATCCGCTCAGCTTCCCAGGCTCAGTGAAAGAGAGCGCTGCATGTGTTTGTGTCTGAACCCAACAGAGCATGTGCTGTTGACCTTGGGACAATGCAGCTTTGTAACATGAGGAAATGTCCACAGAGCTGCCAGAGACAGAACTGAGATGGAGGGACTGAAGCGGCTGCGGAGCAAACATGAGGCGATGGGAAAAAAAAAACACATCATGAAAAAGAGGAAGACTTGAAAGGAGGAAGAGGAGCAGAGCTGAGTGAGAGAAATGGGAGAGGAGGGAAACAGTTGAACACTGTTGCTGAGGCTTAATTAGAGACAATGATGCTGTTTAGTAACCCCCCCAGTCGTTGCCTACTTACTGAGGAGAAGAACTGAGAGAAAACACATGAGAGAAGCTTTGAAATCAGGAGGAATTTAGCATCTTTTATTATGCTGACTCTGATTCTTGAAAATGATAAAGAAACGTGACATAAAAGTCATGTTATTTCACTCAGAAAGGCCCGATATTAAACTAACTGATCTATACATCCTATGGGTCTGATGGTCAATGTTCTCTTTCTAATGAGAGAACTCTGAGCCTTTTAAGGTCAGGTTAAGTTCTGAGCAGTTCTAGTTGATTTTGATCTGAGACCCTCTGGTGTGGACAGCTTCAAGGAAGCCACAGAACTAGAAAGCAGCATCAACAGAAGATGACAGAGGTTAAAATGATAAGGGAGATGTTTAATCCTCGCTGTAACAAAGTGACCTGCTCAAAATCAGCAGCTGACTAAAAAAAAAAAATATATTTTCTGTCCTCTTGGCAACAACAAGCCTTCAAATGGCTGCTACCACTTCCGTCCCTTTTCCTTGCACACTCACTTTCTCCTCCCACTGTTGCCATGCAACTGGCCTGGTAAATGTGCTTCAGGTCTTCCGGGATTGGCTGAAGGGGAGGAGGGGGGGCAGCATGTTTCTGACTCTACCTGCTGGTAAAATGCCCACTATAAACTATGTTCATCATCAAATGAAAAAACAAACCATGTATAATAATAATACAGTAATAATGGCCTGATATAAACCATTCAGGAGTTCAAGCCTCACTCCCATGGACTGCCATTAAGGGTCCCTGAGGAAGAGCCTTTACCCCACATTGCTTCCCGGGCACCGCACAATGGCAGCCCACTGCTCCCTATAGGGATGGGTTACATGTAGAGAGTGAATTTTAACATAGAGAAACAGCCTGAACCAAACATCAGCTTTATTCACTGCCTCGATAAAGTATTTACACCCAGGGGGGATTTAACATTAGGCAACATTAGGCAGTTGTCTAGGCCCTCAAGTTCCTGGGGGGGGGGCCCATGAAACTCTGTTTACATGTATGGTTAATACAACTATTCCTTATTTGTGCACATTACTTATGTTTTTGATAAAAATCCATTCGCTAAAATGCCATTAGAATACTTATAATATTAAGTGTATCTTAGTCCCATACTTTTATTTCCCAAAAAACGCCTAGTGCCAAATATAGCAAATTTTTTCTGCTGGTGGAGACTTTGGCAACAACATATAAAAGAACCGAACATTGCAAGTAAATTGGTAACCCCGACTCCTGCTCTCCTCTATCTTGCATGCTGTCATGATCCTCAAGAAAGACTGTTATTTACTTTTGCCATTGCCCTTTTGGAAACACAGGAAGGAGCAATAAGCTAAGTGAGCTTAGTGCTTGACAAAAATCTTTCATTCCTTTTGAGACAGCATGAAAAGTCAGCTGAGTACAAAACACAGAGAGGAAAACAAGAAAAGGGACAAGAAGAGAGGGCCAAAACCTGGAACAAATAATGGATGTCTATTCTATTAAAAAATCCTGTATCTCTATAATGGGTCTGTTTTATGTGCTGTCCTCCCAAATTTAGAGGGCCCCCTGCCTGTCTATGCCTAGGGCCCCACATTCCCTAAATCCAACCCTGCTCAGATTGTTTCTGCTCTTGTCTGGTTTGGTAAAAACCTGTCAGTGATGATGCATGAAGAATGACAGCGGTTATTCTCTGTGCAGCAGCCCATCCAGCTGGGAGCCTCAGTGCATTAATTCCATTTGAGATGTTCAGAGTGAAAGCTTGTATCTGGATGCAGGCTGCAGAACCATCAGGCTTCTCTGCTGTCAGATCATCATTCTTCCCTGAGAGAAGCACTCTGCTCCAGAAGTCTATAATGCAAGCTAACATCAGTATCAGTCAATTCTATCATACGGGTATCTTATGGGAAATGAAAGACACCCCCACCCCCATGGTGAGTACAGTGACACCAAGCACACTTCCTAATATACAAGGATAAACAACGAAAATCAAAATTCCAAGTTTTGGAACCAGGCATAAATCAGAGTTAATCTTTGGGCGGGTCACCTGAAGAGGGTGATAGAGAGATGAGCTAACAGAGAGGCTAAAACTGCTGTGTGGTGCTTTTAGTTCATAGAGTCAAACAGCAGGATGGTTAGACAATAGTTTTGGAACCAAAATTTTAAAATTGAAAAATTTTATTGTTCCAGATGAGCAATTCATTTCCAATAGAACTAAAATCAACACTCAATAGCAAATCACTATATTAACAAGGTAATATCAGAACAGAAACTATGCTCAGTGACGCAGTGGGTAGCACTGCTGCCTTGCAGCAAGAAGGTTCTGGGTTCGATTCTGCATGGAGTTTGCAAATTCTCCCTGAGCATGCGTGGGTTCTCTCCGGGTACTCCGACTTTCCTTCCACAGTCCAAAAACATGACTGTTAGGTTAATTGGCTTCTATAAATTGTCCTTAGGTGTGAGTGGTTGTTTGTCCTGTGTGTCTCTGTGTTGCCCTGTAATGGACTAGCGACCTGTCCAGGGTGGACCCCGCCTCTCGCCTATTGACAGCTGGAGATAGGCAACAGCACCCCTTGCGAACCCCGAGGGACAAGTGTGTCAGATAATGGATGGATGTATTAAAAATCCAACAGCTAAGAGAATAAAAGCCCTTAGGTATAGGTCAGAACCGGCTTGTGGTGTAAAGGAGGCTTCCTGATGACTGTGCAAACTAGGGCTGCAACTAACAATTATTTTAAAAATCGATGAATCGGCCGATTATTTTTTCGATTAATCGATGAATCGGACAAAAAATATTTTTTATACTAACCTCTTTATTCCAAAATAAACATTTTAGACAGAACAAACAAGCACACAAGTACAGGTTGCTCATTAACTGTACTGGTGCAATATGAAAAATAAATGTTTGTGTTAAAACTACGCAAACTTACATGAGAAATGTAGCTGTACATCCACAAAATATAGGCTACTTTGTTTCATAAAGCGCAAAAAAAGGCATTTTTGTTTTTAAAGCCCCTAAGGGGTTCAAACAATAGGCCCCTCCATTTCAACAAATGAGTTTTTTTTAGACTAGAAGAGTTCTGCCTTTTAAGACGGGAAAGTATAGCAGTTAAAGTTGCTACTTGAGAAAATACTTAACCGTAGAGATAAAAATAGCCCTGTGGTTCAAATTATAAATTGTATTTGGAATAAAAATGAGAGAACTAGGGGATCTAAAAAACACATCCTCCAAAGACAGATATTTACATGGGAATGTGACATATAATTAATTGACATATTACTGATCTTGCTGGATTTTATGTTTTACTTCCATAAATTGCAGGATCGTTGCCAGAAGATTTAAACTTGCCCTCATAATTTGGCAGTTAATTTATTTATAAAGGCTATTTTAATTATTGTGATCAATTTGCGCCGTCAAACCCGGTGCATGCGCGCTTCATTTGCAGTCTGGATGCTGAAACATCCTGCGGCTCTGACTGCAGCGCTGAGAGGGATTCCTGCGGGAGAACCGGGTTGGGATGGGGGAGGCGCCCCACGGCAGAGTAGGAACGATACATGCTTTCACGTAAGAGTCTCCAAAAGCCGCCAGTGACACCGTAAAAAGTCGCCAGATTTGTCGCTAGTTGGTTTTTTTTTTTAAATAGTCGCTGGAGGGGTCTGAAAAGTCGCTAAATATAGCGACAAAGTCGCTGAGTTGGCAACACTGCGCACCTGCAGCACTGGCTCACTCTGCCGTAATGTTTTTTTCTTCCCCCGTTTCAGTCAAGTGGCAGTGATGACTGCGGCGGCGGATGATGCATTAATCGACACAACTAATCGATGATGAAATTCGTTGCCAATGCTTTTAAAAGTCGATTTTTATCGATTTTATCGATTCGTTGTTGCAGCCCTAGTGCAAACGATGCTGAGGATCTTTACGGGTTGGTGTAATTCTTGGTCTGAACACCAGATCATTTTTAGGGGGAGTGGCAGCCTAGTGGTTAGGGCATAGGGCTTTCAATCCTGAGATTGTGAGTTCGATCCCCCACTCCCCACAGACTGCCACCCTGGGTCCCTGAGCAAGACCCTTAACCTCACACTGCTCCCCGGGCGCCTCACAATGGCAGCTCACTGCTCCCCAAGGGGATGGGTTAAATGCAGAGAAGTAATTTCCCTCTGGGATTATTAGAGTATATCAAAATCAAAAAAAAAAATTTTTGATTATTTTCAAGTGGTCTTGTTTTTGATGAAGACATGAGCCTGGTGGTCTAACTAGGCTGTGCAGGGAGCTGCTGAAGAGGAAGAGGGTGGTGACAAAAGCTTACTGATAGAATCAGTGAAAGAATGCACCAAACAGCTTCCGTAAACATCAAAATATCATCTCTGACTTCCTCTAGGTTCCTTGTGGACCTGAAGTTCAATGCTTGAGTCAAATATTTTTGCAGTTCAAGTTTGGTTCGGTTGTTTTTTTCTGCTTCATCAAACCATGAGGAAAAACGCTGCCTCCGCTTCACCCCACAGCGGGAATTCAGAAACACTTGCACACTTCCTCCCGCTGGATTTCACCAACTGCTTCAATCTGCCTCTAAGCTGTACATGCAAAGGAAATGGAAGCTCCTGTCCTCCTCTTCTCGTATCAAATGAGATCTACAGAGAAGTGAACCCTGAGGACCTGGACCAGAAATCTCTCAGCCTACATGCAGCATTTTGGGATATTTCCCACCAATTAAAACTACTCTGTTCCTCAAGCATGTGTTTGTTTTTTCTTCTCCTTGTGCTCATCGTGTTACTGACAATCCAACAGAACTTTCCTGGGAAAGTTTTCAGACCATTTCAGTCCATGTCTCTTCATTCACTACAAGGACAAGTGTTTTATTCATAAAACAAATTAAAACGAGCAGAACTGCGAAAGGAAACAAGAAACAAAATCATAAAACATGAAACTAAACCATAAAGCAATGAATAAACTGGGAAAATAAATGATAAAACAAATAATAATAACAATAAGACAGGTGTGAACCTGTGGGAAAAGCCAAAGATAAAAATGTTGACAGTAAAGGGAGTGGATGTTGTGTAATAATCATGGCTCTGAGAGCTGGCCTAATGCTTATTTCCTTCAAATGCTTAACCTTTCCAATTACAAATCATGATGCCATAGTCCATGTTCTTGTTCTTGGGGGCCAGTGGTGAGAGAAGTTTTTAGTGTTTCGTATTGTTTCGGCTTTCCTGATCATGTTATGCCTCTTATCCTCTGCGCATCCACTGCTTTGGCTCAGTGGAGAGAGCGAATCTTTAGCGTACTGTAGTGTTCTTGATATCCTGACCTGTTCTGCCTCTCAACTACTGAGCTTGCCTGTTCCCATCTGAACTTTCTGCATGAACTCTCTGTTGCACTCTTGGAACCTTGAACCATCCTGTTCCTTTTCTGATCTGAATTACTGACCAGGCTACTACTCCTGGATCACAGAGCCTCCCTTTTCTGATCACTTTCCCTAACCGGGCTGCAGCATCTGGTTCACCCTGGGCGGTGCCCGCTGCATATAATTGGCAGCACTCCAGCTGGAACATACCCTTTGGAGGTGGACTGAACTGTAAAACCAACTAAGATTCATACGGATAATCACCCTCCATCAGCTTATCATGGTTACTTACCTGTGTTTCTCTCAAACCAGAGTTTCCAGTGATGGGCGGGCTTCTTTTTTGTCACATTCTGTTTAAATCTGTGTCCACCTCCCCCTGAACCTTTTGGAGGTGGTAATGATCTGTGTCTGATTTTTCTGACTTCACTGTATTTTTCAAGTCGAGTCTGGCATGCAGGACATTCTGGTTTTCCTGCATCTTTCAGGCACACATGGCTATCCCAAGAAAGGGCTGCTGCAGATGGGCTAACGTTAGATCTGGCTGGGTTAGCCTCGAAGCTCCAATGGTTGCTACGATCCTCTCAACATCGTAATTATTATTATTTTTTTATTTAGGCAATAAATCAGTAAATAGGCCATATATTGTAGAGCAAAACTAAAATATTCTCGCCTCAAGTGATCTTAAAATAAACTTTAGTAAAACAACGGCAAGAGAAAAGTGAACTTTTAACTTTAATACTCTGATCTCTGTGAGCGCTAACCTGGAAACTGCTGCTGTGGTGCATGCTGGGACAGCTGTCAACCTTGAGAACTGACAAGTCTGCTCTAATGGATAGTTGGTTAAGAGGGAGGGAAGGGTGAGAGCAACTTTCAGGGACTTTGTCCATTCTTTGTCCTGTATTCTTGTGAAGATTAATAGTGTGGGGCTCAGGCTGATGATGTTTAACGAGCACATAAGAATACACATAAGTACACATATTGCGAAACAGCCAGTGAATTTATGTTTAAGTTTCCATCAGGGTCCATAGGTGTCTAACGGTGTCTATCAGACATAAGAGGACCCTTTGTAAAGCAAGAGCAGCATACTTCTCCTCATTAATAGAGGAGAATAAGAATAATCCTAGATTTCTTTTTAATACAGTTGCCAAACTCACCCAGAGCCATAGCTCTGTTGAACCGTCCATTCCACCTGCTCTTAGCAGCAATGATTTTATGGGATTCTTTATAAATAAGATTGATCTTATTAAAAATAAGATCATAAGCACTCCTCTATCCGCGATTGTACCTGAGGTAGTCATGGAATCTGAACCGGGTTTAGACTGCTTTGATCCAGTTGAACTTTCTGAATTAGCAAAATTATTGTCTTCATCTAAGCCTTCAACTTGTATGTTAGATCCAGTTCCAACCAGGTTATTTAAGGAGGTATTCCCTTTGATCTCCTCCTCCATTTTAGATGTGATTAATCTATCTCTGTTACAGGGATATGTACCTAAAGCTTTTAAGGTTGCTGTAATTAAACCTCTGCTTAAAAAACCTTCTCTTGACCCAGATGACTTGGTCAATTATAGACCTATATCCAATCTTCCTTTCTTATCCAAAATTCTTGAGAAAGTAGTTGCCAAACAAGTTTGCAATCACTTACACCATAATGAACTTTTTGAAGAGTTTCAGTCTGGCTTTAGAGCTCATCATAGCACTGAAACAGCTCTAGTGAAAGTCACTAATGATATTCTCATGGCCTCAGATAATGGACTTGTATCTGTGCTCGTCCTGTTGGATCTTAGTGCTGCATTTGATACAGTTGACCATAATATTCTTTTAGAAAGACTTGAATATTTTGTTGGAATTAAAGGAACAGCACTAGACTGGTTTAAATCTTATCTATCTGATCGAATTCAGTTTGTTCATGTTAATGATAGATCTTCAACACGCTCAAAGGTTACCTGTGGAGTACCACAGGGATCAGTGCTAGGACCAATTCTCTTTACTTTATACATGCTCCCAATTGGTAGAGTTATTAGACAGCATGGGATTAATTTCCACTGTTATGCTGATGATACCCAGCTATATCTGTCTATAAATCCAGATGAAGCTAACCCATTACATAGATTACAGGCATGTCTTGAAGACATAAAAACCTGGATGACTCTTAACTTTCTGCTTCTGAATGCAGATAAAACAGAAGTTATAGTCTTTGGACCAGAGTCTCTGAAAAAGAAATTGATTAGCCAGTCACTTCATTTGGATGGGATTAAACTGATTTCAGATAATAATAAAGTAAAAAATCTTGGTGTTATTTTTGATCAGGACCTGTCATTTAAATCCCATATCAAAGAGGTTTCTAGAATTTCCTTCTTTCATCTGAGGAACATTGCAAAAATTAGAAATATCCTGTCCAGGGGTGATGCTGAGAAACCAGTCCATGCATTTAAATCAAGAATAGAATTTAAAATCCTCCTTCTCACATATAAAGCCTTAAATGGCCAAGCTCCATCTTATATCAGAGATCTGATTGTTCCTTATGTTCCTAACAGAGCACTTCGCTCTCAATCTGCAGGTTTACTAGTGGTTCCTAGAATTTCTAAAAGTAGAATGGGAGGCAGATCTTTTAGTTATTAGGCTCCTCTCCTGTGGAACCAACTACCAGTTTTAGTCCGTGAGGCAGACACCCTGTCTACTTTTAAGGCTAGACTTAAAACTTTCCTTTTTGATAACGCTTATAGTTAGAGTGGCTCAGGTTATCCTGAGCTATCTCTATAGTTATGTTGCTATAGGCTTAGACTTTTGGAGGACATAGGGACCCCCATTTCATCATTCTGCTTCATTCTCTCTCTGTTCTCCTATTCTGCAGAATCTGTTAGTTCAATCTCTAACCTTCTGCTCTCTCTGCTTTTCCTCAGAGTAGCTTTGCCTCCTCTGTTCGTTTTTGGCTGTGACGTCATCCTGGAAAGAAACATCGGCTGTGCTGCTTCCATCAACACCCTTGTTTATAGATGTTGGAGATTGGCCTGTTTTCCAGTGTGGTCCTGTCTCTCTGACTGTGACTGAGTGGATGTGCTCTCTTCGTCCTCTGGCATGGGAGCTGCCTTGGAGCTTGTCTGCCTGGCTGTGTGTTTCCTGGACGGGGCCGCCTTTTACAGCTGCTTTTTTTATCTCTGCTTCTGTCTCCTTGAACCCCAGTCGGCCTCGGCAGATGGCCGCTCACACTGAGCCTGGTTCTGCTGGAGGTTTCTTCCTGTTAAAAGGGAGTTTTTCCTCTCCACTGTCGCTACAAGCATGCTTAGTGTGAGGGATTGTATTTGAGTCAATGAGTCAATGCAATCAATTGGTTTTCCTTAGATAGAAAACTTTGTATCAATTTGACTGTATGATCTGGTTGAACTGTAAAGTGCCTTGAGATGACATGTGTTGTGAATTTGGCGCTGTATATATAAACTGAATTGAAATTGAAATTGAATTATCATTATCTATCGGTGTCCTTAAGCATCCATTAGAGTCCTTTGGTCTCTTTCAGTGTCCATCAGTGTCTTTAAGTTTCAATAGTGTCCATCTGTGTCTAACACTGTCTATTTCTCTCTATCATTGTCACTCAGTGTCCTTCGGTGTCAGTGAGGGTCCATCTGTGTCCATCAGTGTGTTGGGTTCTGGAGAAGTTCCACCTTTCTCCAGCAGAGTTCGCCGTGGATCCTCCTGAGCTGAGCCTTCGACACACCTGAGGCGCATCTCATCATCAAGAGGATCCTCCAGTATATAACCGGCCTTCAGACCTTGCCTCAACGACGCAGTGTTTATCCAGTTTGGTTAGCACCTGAGTACCTTCGTTGCTTCTGTTCCCTGGTTGGATTCTTATCCCTCTTTGCTTCTGCTTACAGGAATCCAGTTTCCCTTGTAAGCTCTGGATGAGCTTAACCTGCCGAGCCAGCCCTCTGAGCCAAACCTGAAGACTCTTCTCTGGATTCTCATGCTGGACTAAGAGCTGGAAACCCAAAGTCAAGGTCTGCCCTCACGCTAGAAGCAAGACGCTGAAGCGGTTACAGAACTCTGCTGAACTAAACAATCTCTGGACCCAACAGTTCCTCTCTCAAAGCCAAACCCGGACTCCTCAAGGTATAAATCAGAAACTCTCAAACTCAAACTCATCTGCTCCCAATCTAACTGAACTGTCATCCTCACAGACTCCAGTGAACCTGCCCCAAGGCCTGAACCAGTTCCTGTGTTTAATCCATGTGCTTGTGCTTAATAAAACTTGTTAAACTTTTCATCTGTCTCCGTGGTGTTCTGCATACTGGGCTTTTCTGAAACCCATCATGACAGAACACTGCGGCCAAACACAAGGCCCAGCAGATCACCTCCATCGTCGGTTGGAGGAGCAAGATGCTCAAATCCAGGGACAAACCCAAACCCTCCGTGAGTTGCATAGAATGGTCAATTACCATAACCAAATGCTTCAGAATTATGCTAACAACATGAGCAGTGCAAACGCCACGCCGGTAGCACAACCAGTTCCGGGTCCAGTTCCGCCTCCGAGGTCACCGGAGGTGACGTCATCACCTGAGTTCCGACCTAGTCTTCCTGAAAAGTTTTCATGTAATATGAAAGACTGTAAGGGATTTTTGTTTCAATGCCATTTAATTTTTCAAAACTCTCCTGGCAGTTTCCCAACGGATCATAAGAAAATAACTTTTATTTTGTCCCAATTGACCGGAAGAGCCCTAGAGTGGGCGGAGGCAAGGTTTGCCTCTGAAGAAAGCCATAGTTGTCAACACTCTGATTTTGTTTCAGAGTTTTCTCAAGTATTTAACCAAGAAACGGACCAAACAGTAGACTCTCGTGCTCTTTTAAATCTTAGACAGGGGAATTCTTCAGTAGCTGATTTCTCAATAAACTTCCGGGTCAAAGCCGCAGCTTCCGGATGGAATCAATGTGCCTTAAAAGGTGCCTATTTTGAGTCTTTAAACTAAAACATTAAAGATGAGCTTGCAACCCTCGACGAACCAGCAACACTTGAGGAATTAATCCGCCTGACAATTAGGCTGGATAACAGGATCCGAGCCAGATACAGCTCTAAACCAAGGAATCATGTTTCTTTCGATTCTGCCCCTGCTTCTAATAATGTGACTGTTTTTTCTGCTCCCACAGAACTTTTTTCCAAGCCGAGGTCTTAGACCCAGTCTCTCCCTTTGCCAGTTCAGGCTTCTCATGCAGTAGAAACGGAAGCCGAACCCATGCAGGTTGGACATACGAGGCTAACTCCTGAGGAAAGGCTAAGACGTGTCAGGAGCAAGCTATGTATCTACTGTGGTGAGAGTGGCCATTTCATTGCTTCATGCCCAGCTAAATCAAAAGCCGAGGCCCGTCAGAGGTTCTGAGGAGTCTGACGGGCCATGTAAACTCTGAGAAATCTCCTCATCTGATGCTCCCAGCCACCTTATTTTTCTCAGATCAGAATCTCTACATTGTCTGCCTTCATCGATTCAGGCTGTGAACGGAATTTAATAGACTCCAACCTGGTCCAGCAGCTACAGATAGAAACTATTCCTCTAACCCAGCCTCTTTGTGTCTCCGCAATTGATGGGAAGAGACTCCACCAGGTTACCCACCAAACGCAACCCCTCGAGCTGTTAATCTCAGGTAACCATCGTGAAACCTTAACATTTTTTGTTCTTCCCTCTACATGTTCCCCTCTGGTGCTTGGGTTTGAGTGGCTGGAACGACATAACCCCCATATAAACTGGACTGATCGCCATATTGAATCTTGGTCGACCTCATGTCACGAAACGTGCCTCCGTTCAGCAGCTCCCGCAGTGAGGTCTCCTAGAGGCGGGGGGGAGATGGACTCTCCTGACCTTACTTCTGTCCCTTCTGAGTACCATGATCTGGCTCCTGTCTTCAGTAAGGTCAGTGCTACGTCCCTTCCACCACACAGACCATATGACTGTGCGATCGAGCTATTACCAGGAGCTCCCCTACCCAGCAGTAGACTTTATAATATTTCCAAACCTGAACATGAAACGATGGAGAAATATATTAACGAGTCCTTAGCTGCTGGAATAATCCGTCCCTCTTCTTCTCCGTTGGGTGCTGGTTTCTTTTTTGTTGGCAAGAAGGATGGTTCACTAAGACCTTGTATCGACTACAGAGGCCTGAACCAAATAACTGTTAAAAATAAGTACCCACTTCCATTACTAGCATCAGCCTTCGAACCAGTACAAGGGGCTACTGTCTTTACTAAGCTCGATTTAAGGAACGCCTATCACCTTCTCAGGATAAGAAATGGAGATGAATGGAAGACAGCCTTTAAGACTCCCTTGGGCCAGTTCGAGTATCTAGTCATGCCTTTTGGTCTCACTAACGCCCCTGCATGTTTTCAAGCCTTGGTAAACGATGTTCTCAGAGACTTTTTGAATGTGTTCGTATTCGTCTACATCGATGACATCCTGATTTATTCTAAAGATCTTTCTGAGCATAAGAAACATGTCCGCCTGGTCCTACAAAGATTATTGGAAAACAAACTTTTTGTTAAAGCCGAAAAATGCGAGTTTCATCAACCATCAGTCACCTTTTTGGGGTTTGTGCTCGAGGGCGGGCAGGTTAAGCCATCTGAAGAAAAGATAAAGGCGGTTTTGGAGTGGCCGGTACCTGAAAACCGTAAACAGCTGCAGAGATTCCTGGGTTTCGCCAATTTCTACCGAAGATTTATCAGGAATTACAGTCAGACAGCTCTTCCTCTAACTTCTCTAACTTCAGTCAAAAAGACCTTCCAGTGGACCCCCGAGGCACAAGATGCGTTTGATAAACTTAAGACTTTGTTTTCCAGAGCCCCACTGTTAATCCAGCCCGATCCTTCAAAGCAATTCATCCTCGCAGTGGACGCTTCCGACTCTGGTGTAGGAGCTGTATTATCCCAAAGACTCGATACAGATCAAAGAGTTCACCCATGTGCTTTTTTTTCTCGTAGACTTTCCCCTGCAGAGCAAAACTACGACGTTGGTGACCGTGAACTCTTGGCCATCAAACTGGCATTGGAGGAGTGGAGACACTGGCTGGAGAGAGCTGAGCACCCGGTTCTTGTATGGACTGATCACAAGAACCTAGCCTACATCCAGTCTGCCAAACAAGCCAATCCTCGTCAGTCAAGGTGGTTTCTCTTCTTCTCTCGCTTCAATCTCATAATCTCTTACAGACCCGGATCCAAGAACATCAAACCCGATTCTCTCTCTCGTCTTTATTCCACTGATCAATCCGAGACGCCTGAACCTGTTCTTCCCGCTTCCTGCACTGTTGGAGTGGTTACCTGGGAGATCACCGACCTAATAAACTCTGCCCTGGCTTCTGAACCTGACCCAGGTAACGGTCTTCCAAACAGAACTTATGTCCCTTCTTCAGTCAGATCTCGCCTGATACAATGGATGCATACAGCCAAGTTTTCCGCTCATCCGGGGGTGAGCAGAACCATCGCCTTAATCTCTAGACGTTTCTGGTGGCCCACCCTGCACAAGGATATCAAGGAATATGTTTTGGCTTGCTCTACCTGCGCCAGAAACAAAACCTCACATCAACCACCCTCAGGCCTGTTGCATCCTCTTCCAGTTCCCACTCGTCCCTGGTCTCACATCGCTATCGACTTTGTCACTGGTCTCCCCATCTCCCAAGGTATGTCTACAATATTTACCATCGTCGACCGATTTTCAAAGTCTTGCCATTTGATCCCCCTCAGGAAACTTCCCACAGCCTTCCAAACCGCCCAGCTCCTGGTTAAACACGTTTTTCGACTTCATGGAATCCCCCAGGAAATTCTTTCTGACCGCGGACCCCAGTTCATTTCTCAAGTCTGGAAGGCCTTCTGTGCAGCACTCAACTGTAAGTCTTCACTCACCTCAGGTTATCATCCACAGTCAAACGGTCAAACCGAAAGAATGAACCAGCAGCTCGAGTCTACTCTCCGTTGTCTAACCTCCAATAACCCCACCGACTGTGAGGTATCACATGGATTGAATACGCCCACAACTCTCTCAAGTCTGCTTCCACCGGCCAGTCACCATTTCAGGTTAGTCTCGGATATCAACCTCCTCTTTTTCCCGCAGACGAGAGAGAGATTTCGGTACAGTCAGTTAACCATCACATCCGTCGATGTCAACGAATCTGGAGAGACACCATCGCTACACTCAACCGCTCCTCTGAAACTAACAAGCGCTTCGCTGACTCTAGAAGACGTCCTGCCCCAGAGTACACCGTTGGTCAGGAGGTATGGCTCTCCACTCGGGACATTCCCCTCAAGGGGATGTCTTGCAAGTTATCTCCTCGATTCATTGGTCCGTACAAGATTGCCCAGGTGATTAACCCTTCAGCCATACGCCTGCACCTTCCTTCGAGTCTTCGCATCCATCCCACGTTCCACGTCTCCCAGGTCAAACCAGTGGTCTCTAGCCCTTTGTGCCCTCCATCTGACTCCCCTCCACCCGCCCTGGAAGTCGATGGACATCCTGCCTTCACCGTCCGCCGGATCGTGGGCTCCCGTCGGCGAGGTCGCGGCTGGCAGTACCTCGTCGATTGGGAGGGCTATGGTCTGGAGGATCGCCAATGGGTTCCTGGCTCCTACATCCTCGATCCGTCTCTAATCGAGGAGTATGAGCGCTCCCTCCTGTCGACGTCTTCTGGACCGCCAAGAGGCGGTCGTTGAGAGGGGGGTACTGTTGGGATCTGGAGCTGTTCCACCCTTCTCCAGCAGAGTGCGCAGTGGATCCTCCTCAGCTGAGCCTCCAACACACCTGAGGCGCATCTCGTCATCAGAGGATCCTCTCCTTTATAACCAGCCTTCAGACTTTGCCTCAACGCCGCAGTGTTTATCCAGTTTGGTTAGCACTTGAGCCTAGCATCTCCTGAGAATCTTTGTTGTTTCTGATCCTGATTGGATTCTAATTCCTCCTTGTCTCTGCTTCCAGGAATCCAGTTTCCCTTGTGTTCCCAGTGTTCATCAGTGTCCTTCAGTGTTCATCAGTGTCCTTCAGTTTTCATCAGTGTTCATCAGTGTCTAATGGTGTCTATCATAGTCCACCAGCGTTCTTCACCGTCGATCGGTGTCCTTAAGTGTCTTTCAGTGCCCATCAGTGTTCTTCAGTGTCCATCAATGTTCTTCCGTGTCCATCAGTGTCCATTGGTGTCCAGTGATACATTTGATGAATGAATCGATAATCTTTCCTGGTCACTTGGCTGACCATCGTATTACAGTAAGGATCGCAAGTGAGTCAATACATGGATTTCTGTGAAATTTCACATTCATTGCATCATGAAAACCAGGCTGTTACATACACTGAAGCTACAGCTATTGTGGATTAATTGTAGAGAAATCTTAATTGAATTAAAAAGTCCAGCCAACCAGATAAATTATGTTTCTGTGTTTTATTCTTAACTTCTCTTCAATCCAGATTCTTCTGAAGCCCAGTATTTAGGATGCAGTTTTAAGTGACTCTGATGTGTAACTGGATCATTTTGAAGTCAACGACCCTTTGCTACAATAGCTCACTTCTCTTTTATTCTACCACAGGAGAAGGATGGCGCTCTGCTTTCTGCACTCATAGTTGGTCTTCATGATTTATATATGCCCCTTTATTCAACTTCAATTCAATTCAGTTTATTTCTATAGCGCCAATTCACATTATGTCGTCTCAGGTAATTTTTCAGAGACAATTCATCCTGATCAAAAAGTCAGATTGGTTCAGTTTCCTATCCATCAGACAGTGGAAAGGAAAAATCAGGCTCAGTGTGAGCGGCCTTCTGCTGAGGCCGACTGGGGTCAAAGGAGGCAGAAGCAGACAAGAAGAGATACAAAAGGCATCTGTCAACTACCTCCACAGGCGGCGCCAATCATGAAACACACAGCCAGGCAGACGAGCTCCGGGCTAGCTCCCATGTCAGAGGATGAAGAGAGCACATCCAGTTAGACACACTCAGAGAAACAGGACTACGCTAAAAAACAGGCTAAGCTCCAACATCTATAAACAAAGGTGTTGATGGGAGCAGCAGAGCTGATATGTCTCTCCAGGATGAAGTCACAGCCAAACAGGAAAAGACGTGCTTGTTCACAGATTCATGATCAGAGAAATCTGGATTGAGTTAGCAAGTTGATAATCAGCTTGGTGGTACAGCTGATCCTGATGCTCTCTAACTCACAGCAACAGGAAGTTCTGCTGAGAAGCCTGCGTTGCCAAAATTTGCTTAATAATTTTCTGCAAATGCAGCAGCAGCAGCCGACAAGTTGCGCCTCTTCCTGTCTGGGCTGTAAAACCAGCAGGAGCCACATCCTGCATCCTCAAACCCACCTGGTGCTGCACACACACACTCACACTGAGACCCCATCATCCTTATGATCGTCCAAAGCACTGTTTTACATCTGCATCCAATGAGCAACAACAGGAACATTGCTTCTGTGAAGCAGCCTATATGGTCGTCCATAACAATGACTCTGGGATCCGTAGCCTGAATATTGACATCAACGAAAGCTACAATCATTAGTCCAGAGTTTCTCAGTGCATACCATTTGTTTAGCTTTAATCCTGCAGGAACGAACTACATGTGACTCCTTTCAGAAGCTCTACTCCTAACTGTCTCCTGAGTTCAGTCCAGCTAACACTACTCTTGTCAGAGGACAGCACAAACAGGCTCTAACCAGAGTAGAAAAAGAAATGGGACGCCGCATTGCACAACTGAGCAGGAAGATAAGTACATTAGAGTCACTAGTTTGAGAAACAGATGCCTCACAGGTCCCCAACTGGCATCTTCAATAAATAGTACCCGCAAAACACCAGTGTCAACTTCTACAGTGAAGAGGGGGCTGCAGGATTCTGGGCTTCAGGGCAGAGTGGCAAAGAAAAAGCCATATCTGAGACTGGCCAATAAAAGAAAAAGATTAAGATGGGCAAAAGAACACAGACATTAGACACAGGAAGTGTTTGGATCTGGAGGTCTGTCCACCTTCCTCCAGCAGAGGGCGCCTCTAGGTCTCCTGGAGCTGAGCTGACGACCACACCTGCGATCCATCAGTCATCAGGAGACCAGCATATAAGCAGCGGCAGGACTACACTCCAGCGCCAGAGTGTTAAGCCAGTTATGGAAGAAACCTGACTGAACCCTGGAACTCTGGAAGAGTTTCCTCTGCTGAAATCTGCCTGCCTGCTCTCAGGAGCTCATCTGAAGAAACTAACTGTCTGAACCTGCCTGCCCGCCCTCAAGAAGAGGATCGGAAGAAAACTCTGGATCTGAACACTGATAAGTCTGAAGTCGAGCCCTGCCGTTGCTTAGCCCTCTGCCAACTTCTAGCCTCTGGCCCACCTGGTTCCCTCCCTCAGCTGCTAACCCAGAACCACGTCACAGGTACAAACCTGCACAATTCCTCTGGTAAAGATCTACCGCATCCTGGCTAACCTAACTGTCCCTCTCTACAGAGAACTCTGTGTGACCAGTCCCGGATCTGTTTATCTGCAACTTCCATATAACCTTGTGTTTATTTCAATAAACAGTCAAACTTTTCATCTGCCCCCGTTGTGTTCTGCATGTGGGTTAGAAATCTGAATCCCATCATGACAGGAAGACTGGAAAAAAGTGTTGTTGACGGATGAATCCAAGTTTGAGGTGTTTGGATCACAAAGAAGAACGTTCATGAGACGCAGAACAAAAGAAAAGATGCTGGAAGAATGCCTGACGCCATCTGTTAAGCATGGTGGAGGTAATGTGATGGTCTGGGGTTGCTTTGGTGCTGGTAAGGTAGGAGAGTTATCACTCCATTTTGCAACGCCATGCCATACCCAGTGGAGACAATTTCATCCTACAACAGGACAATGACCCTAAACACACCTCCAAATTGTGGAAGAACTATTTAGAGCAGAAACAGGCAGCTGGTAATGGAGTGGCCAGCACAGTCACAAGCTCTGAACCCCATTGAGCTGTTGTGGGAGCAGCTTGACCGTTTGGTAAGCAAGATGTGCCAATCCAACCAATCCAACTTGTGGGAGCTGCATCTGGAAGCGTGGGGTGCAATTTCTTCAGATTACCTCAACAAATTAATAGCTAGAATGCCAAAGGTCTGCAATGCTGTAATTGCTGCAAACGGAGGATTCTTTGACGAAAGTAAAGTTTGATGTAAAACAAATCTTATTTCAAATACAAATCATTATTTCTAACCTTGTCAATGTCTTAACTCTATTTTCTATTCATTTCACAACAAATAGTGGTGAATAAGTGGGACTTTTCAGGAAAACACAAAATTGTTTGGGTGACCCCAAACTTTTGAATGGTAGTGTACTACTGACCTTGATCATATAAAAGGCCTGCAGATCCCTTCCGAAACACATGCACATTTTTATTTGCATGTTTATAAATCCAGGCTTCAAAGGGTTAAGGAAACACTGTTCTTTCAGAACTGTCAGCTAAAGATCTGGTTTAAGGGCATTGATTTCCAAGATTTCGCTGTTACCAGCGCTACATACATATATATACTCTGTGTGCCTCTAGGCAGCTGGAAACACTTTGATTGGTTTTGCAGCTGGATGATGATGTCACCTTCATCTGATAACATGTTTATTCAACAGTAATAAGGAGCCTGATTACATGGAAGCATGAAAAAAACAGCAGCTGTAATTTGGAAATCAAACAGCTGCTGTTTGCTGTCCTACCTCTGGTGTTGGTGGCCATGTCTGCCACTTTCTGAAAGGCATCCAGGAAGGACACAGCAGCCAGAACAGTGGTTCTACAGGAAAAAAAAGACATTATACAATACTGAAACACTGAAAACTCTGATGGTCATAAATAAAAAAACCTTTATTTTCGGTATCTGATGAAATCTGTATATTTAGTGACATAATGACACAATTTTTTTTCTCCTAATTTTTGTGATTTTCCAGACAAATACTTCATATTCTCATATTCTAGGGGGATTTATCGTGACCATTAAATTCCACTTTGGTACTTTCTGAAAATGAAAGCTGTTTGGCAGAATATTGTGAATTGGTCAAATATGGAACATCCATGAATATAAAATGTCCAAAAACTCTGGGTGTGGGTCTGGTGTGATGTTGCCCAGGTTCACTAAATGGGCTGCTAGAAAGAAAACGTGATATCTGGACTTTAACCAAAGCATTCTAACAGAAATCCTCCAGCTCTTTACAAGAACTTTTGTTCATCACCCTTTACCTACAGAATTAAATTATCCCCACACATGATGCTGTGGGTACTGCTGTAACAATTTGGTATTTGGGGTGGGGGCTGGGGGTTAAAGGTTCAACCACTTTTTAACACTGAAAACCCACAAGGTCAAATTTGGCCACTGTTAATTGCTAAACTCCTAAATGAACAAACAAAGAAAAATAAAATTGACTCCAAAAGCCCAGAGTGCCACTTCTGACCCCTCCGCAGAGACTCATAGTGTATAAATGTTAAAATGACATTAGCCAATATGGTAGTGACAAGAAGGCTAACCACATGCTGTTTTGTAGAGTGTGAAACCTACCCAAAATAGTCATTTCAGCAAATCATAGGTTGGTAATTCGTTTTTGATTTCATGTTAGTCTGTTTAGTTTTTAGCTAGAAGCATGCAAATCTGAGCTAGCCAAAAGAAAAGTCTCTCTGGGTGCATGAGTTGAAAAATATTGGGTCAAATTTTTTGTGACTTTGTAGATGAAGAATGGTGACAGTCTTGTATTTGGCAAGAGCCTTGAAATAAACTTATTTGTATAACATATTTTACTATTTCTTTGGTTGTGTAATGCCAGAAACTAAGTAACTATATCATTTCAGGAAGTATCGCAACTCTTTTTTTTAGGGCAGCAAAAGAATCAGAAACAGTTATTTAGTTCTGAGGCTGGCTACCTCAAGTTATACGTCACCAAACATGCACTAAGGAGGCCTTGGGTTTGAATCCTCGCTGGGGGGAATGTGCTACCAGTTCAGGTCCTTATGCAAGACCCTTCATGTTCTTTGTAAGTTGCTTTGGATAAAAGCGTCTGTCAAATGCATAAACTCCTGATCAAGTTCTAGCTGATGATTGTGAGTTTGGCTGTCCAGAATTGTACAGCAGTCTATTTTGGTGAATTCTTTCAACCGCATGAAAATGATGGTCGTGAATCCTCTAATCAAGACAATGGCACGTCTAATGATTTGTCTGGTAAAGAAGATGTGGAGTTTGCCAGGATTTTTGAGCCAACAGATGGAGCTAAAACATGCGGCAAAAACGTACAGGTAGGGAAAGAGAAACTTTGAGTTGCCTGATGTCAACTTTCAAGATCAACGCATGGCTCCTTTAACAGAGAGATTGTGAGGCAAATGGAACCACTTATCAAAAGTACTCAAACTTCACAACTTTCAGGATTCGGTTTTTTAAGGCTTGGTTGAAGTTGGAACACTAAGAAGGCAGGGTAGGCCACCAACTCCAGGTCCATCCTCTCTACCACAAAGCTTTGTTTGAGTTTATCAGAGTGGAGATATTTGAGTTAAACAAATCGCCCATATGCCTGTCATGGAGGAACATCGATGTGCTGTATGCAAGGACCTGAAATGCACCGTGAAAAAAGTGCAGATCCTCTCAGCATAAACAACAAAAATAAATAATTTTAAAGACTACCAAGTGTAGTGTGAGTTCCTTTCTCTAGTAGTACAGATTTCTGGATAAGCAAAGGCCCATGGTACTGGTGTCGTGATTTGGCCCTTGTGTTCTGGTTTCCTTTGACCAAGGTGTGTTTGCATGTTTGATATCCAGTTCTTAAATGGAGCAAAGATATAAGAACATTGTTAAATGTTGCTTGAGGTTGACTGATCTTTTTTTCTAAATAAGAAATTGTTAAGACTGACGGAATTGTTATTATTTCTGATACTTTGAAATAATGCGTCTAAAGCCCAAAGGGTCAAAACAGGCACCAGTCCTAAATTAGGGAATGAAGTGTTAAAAATAAAAAAGTGGATATTTTGGTGTTGAGTGAACTTCATTAATTTAACCTGTTAACATCCACCTCAGTTTAAGTAATCCTCACCTATTTTGCATACCCAACTGAAAAAGCAAATAACTTAGGAACTGTAAAGCCCAAATTACATGTGCAATACAGTATTTGAAAGCTAACACCCTCTAGTTGGATGAGTAAAACACAGACCTACCTGCATCAGTTCAAACATGGCTCAAAGTTGTTGTTTTATATTCTCGAAATGATAGTGCTTTTGTGAACAGCAGTAATAAAGACATTCTTGAGAAAAAAACAGGTTTTATTGTATTACATGTGTTCTACATCACGTGAACCATAAATGCAGAACATTTCAGACCTCTAGCTTTAACAGTTCCAGAGCTGTGGGCTTTGGAACTTTTGGTAGTAGCTTGGAGCTGCGCACAATGGCTCCACCTGCTGGTAAAAAATTTTCCGGTAGAAATGTATGCATTCTGAATTATTACCCCCACTTAAGGTCCATCGGGTCACCCGGTGGTTTTAAGAGGTTAAGCAGTCATTTAATGCCCATTTCATAATTTTCCAAAGAAAAAAAAAGGGTTCTTTGGTTTTTCAGTATGGAAACAAAGAGCGCTCGTACTTTACGTTTTTTTTTTTTCTCTTGCCTTCACGAGATAATGACATAACTATCTTGTTATCACAGGAAAATAGTTATAGATTTCTTGAAAAAACGAGATGATTAACCTGTATGAGTAATGAATGAGGCTGGCCAACAGCCCTGGATCCCCAGTCCATCCATGCCAGCGGGGCCCGAAGTTGTGCAGTCGCGTTACCGTGTGTGCACAAATAATTAGTTTTTTAGTTTCCTATTTCTTTTCCCTCATTGTCAGGTCATGGTGGATGGTTGGTTTGCATGGAATACAGTAGATTATATCTGACTGTCTTTTAATGAAAATCTTTAATCTGGACTCATTTTGGGTGCTAATGCATCTTATACCTGTTACAGGCGAAACACAGGAGCTGTTCAGAAAACACCCGGCCCTAAGATGCCAGAGGGATAGGTCTTATTGTTTACGAATCAGAAGTGGAAGCAAATCATCAAACCAACAACATTGTCTAGTTACCTAAAAGTTAAAAACGGGATTATTTACACAAACAAACATAGGCTGCCAAGACTTATACTGACAAATCCTCTCCCACTGTTGTGGTATTGTAGGATACAATCATTTCTAACACACATCAATCATCTCGTTATCAAAAGAAAATGGCTTTTTTTGGCTTTAGATAATGAGAAATGAACTTTTTTTCTCGAGAAACCACCTTGAAAAAGTAGGCTATCTGAGGGACATGACTGCTCTCAGCTTCCGTACTCCAGGGTTAAAAGACCAGCTGTACTTCTTCTGGCTTGTATTCAATGTTTCTACTTCCTGTTTGGTAACAGCCAGATTACCTTCAGATTGGACATCAGCTGTTCTACTAGCAGCCTCCAGCTTTCTAAAGCTCCTCCAGGTGATCATCTTACCTTTTCTATTTTCACTTGAAAAGAAACGTTTACAATTATGGATTTTTTTTTAACATTGTTTATCTGTAGTCTTTATGTCACATGGAGTTTAAACATGAGGCTGTAATGTAACAAAGCATGACATTTTTAATGAAAAATCAAGTCCCTTTTCCATTTGTGCAAAGCTTACCGGAGCTGTGAATGCAGCTTGGTGGCCTTGGCGCTGAAGTCCTCCCACACAGGATAGGAGCACTGGCAACACAAACACATTCAGATCTTTTAATTGAATTCAGTTTTTTCATGTAGCTCCAGTTAACATCAAATGTCATCTCAGTTAACTTTCCGGAGACGATCCAATTAGAACGTCCAGTCAAATGGATAAAAGTTTTTCTATCTTTGTATCTCAGCTATAAAGATCTTTTATTGTTTTTATTTTTAATGTAGAATATTAGGTACAGGTTTTCCACGTACTGGATTCACATTTACCTATTATGTACCGACGGTAGCAGAACACCTTCAAACGGATAAAAAACTATAGATCTATAGATCAGTTATGGTTGGTCCATAAGCTGCGGTTTGGGAACCAGGAGCAGAATGATGCTCTGGAGCAGCATGGTGAGCAATTGTATTTATTTCATGTTAAAACTGTGTGTTGGTGTTTTAATTCAGTTAGAATCTGCAGTAGAAGCAAAAGTTTTAAAGTGCAATTAATGCAAAAGTGCGATCACGGGATGCCTAAAAAGTCCATCAGACAGCTGCAGCTGATCCAAAGCGCAGCTGCCCGTGTTGTTACTAGAACTAAAAGAGTAGAGCACATCAGCCTGGTTCTGAAGTCTTTCCACTGGCTCCCTGTGGCTCAAAGAATAGACTTAAAATCCCTCTGTCATTCTATAAATCACTGAATAGATCAGCTCCTAGATACATAACTGATTTTTTGTCAGTGAACTAACCTCCCAGTCACTCGGGTTTCTAGTTCCAGCCTACTCTGTCCACCCAGAGCTTGAGACAAACATTAAGAAGCAGCATTTAGTTCCTATGCTCCAATGAACTGGTACAAACTCCCAGAAGACTGGAAATGTGCTGAAGGCCTGAGGTCTTTGAAGTCGAAGTTTAAACTGATTTGTTTTCGTACCTGCTTTTATCACGTTTTTGTCTTCATTTGCTTTTATTCTCCTTGTTTTCTAATAAATAAACTTGGTTTGTCTTGCTCAAGTCAGAAAAGCCCAGACGAGAGGGCTCTCAAGAACAGCCATTTTGGTCCTTCTGTGTACAGTAGATGCTGTCAGACGTACAATGCATCTCAGGAAAACATGCCACAGAAGCTAGAAAATGCAGCCTTAGGGTGTTTGTGGTTTGTTTTCTAAAATAATGTAAAAAAAAAAAGAGGCAAATGGCTGGTTGTATCAGCAGTCAGATCACAAAGTGTAGGAAGTCGGAGTATCCTGAGAGAACCTAAGCGTACACAGGGAGAACACGCAAACTCCATGTAGAGAGAAAGGCTGGGAATCCAACACATAACCTTCTTGCTACTTCGAAAAATTATCTAAAATAAAGAAAAAAAACAGTCATTTATCAAAGGATTTATAAAATCCTTTGATAAAATTACCAAGAAAAAAATCATAAAACCAAAGTAATCTGTAGTTGGACCTCCGGTTTGCTACAGTGGGGCAAAAAAGTATTTAGTCAGCCACCAATAGTGCAAGTTCTCCCACTTAAAAAGATGAGAGAGGCCGGTAATTTTCATCATAGATATACCTCAACTATGAGACAAAATGAGAAAAAAAAATCCAGAAAATCACATTGTCTGATTTTTAAAGAATTTATTTGCAAAATATGGTGGAAAATAAGTATTTGGTCAATAACAAAAGTTCATCTCAATACTTTGTTATATACCCTTTGTTGGCAATGACAGAGATCAAACGTTTTCTGTAAGTCTTCACAAGGTTTTCACACACTGTTGCTGGTATTTTGGCCCATTCCTCCATGCAGATCTCCTCTAGAGCAGTGATGTTCAGGGGCTGTCGCTGGGCAACACAGACTTTCAACTCCCTCCAAAGATTTTCTATGGGGTTGAGATCTGGAGACTGGCTAGGCCACTCCAGGACCTTGAAATGCTTCTTACGAAGCCACTCCTTCGTTACCCGGGCGGTGTGTTTGGAATCATTGTCATGCTGAAAGACCCAGCCATGTTTCATCTTCAATGCCCTTGCTGATGGAAGGAGGTTTTCACACAAAATTTGACGATACATGGCCCCATTCATTCTTTCCTTCACACGGATCAGTCGTCCGGGTCCCTTAGCAGAAAAACAGCCCCAAAGCATGATGTTTCCACCCCCATGCTTCACTGTAGGTATGGTGTTCTTTGGATGCAACTCAGCATTCTCTCTCCTCCAAACACGACGAGTAGAGTTTTTACCAAAAAGTTCTATTTTGGTTTCATCTGACCATATGATATTCTCCCAGTCATCTCAAGTTTTCTCTCTAGCAAACTTGAGACGGGCCTTGACATGTACTGGCTTAAGCAGGGGGACACGTCTGGCACTGCAGGATCTGAGTCCCTGGCGGCGTAGTGTGTTACTGATGGTAGCCTTTGTGACTTTGGTCCCAGCTCTCTGCAGGTCATTCACTAGGTCCCCCCGTGTGGTTCTGGGATTTTTACTCACCGTTCTTGTGATCATTTTGACCCCACGGTGTGAGATCTTGTGTGGAGCCCCAGATCGAGGAAGATTATTAGTGGTCTTGTATGTTTTCCATTTTCTAATAATTGATCCCACAGTTGATTTCTTCACACCAAGCTGTTTACCTATTGCAGATTCAGACTTCCCAGCCTGGTGCAGGTCTATAATTTTGTTTTGGGTGTCCTTTGACAGCTCTCTAGTTTTGGCCATGGTGGAGTTTAGAGTGTGACTGTTTGAGGTTGTGGACAGGTGTCTTTTGTACTGATAACGGGTTCAAACGGGTGCCATTAATGAAGGTAATGAGTGGAGGACAGAGGAGCCTCTTACAGAATAAGTTACAGGTCTGTGAGAGCCAGAAATCTTGCTTGTTTGTAACTGACCAAATACTTATTTTCCACCATATTTTGCAAATAAATTCTTTAAAAATCAGACAATGTGATTTTCTGGATTTTTTTTTTCTCATTTTGTCTCTCATAGTTGAGGTATATCTATGATGAAAATTACCAGCCTCTCTCATCTTTTTAAGTGGGAGAAGTTGCTCTATTGGTGGCTGACTAAATACTTTTTTGCCCCACTGTATGTGGACAGGGTAGACGTACAAGCGTACTGCTCTGGAATAATCCAGCCTTTTACTTGCAAACTATTTGGGAAAGAGGTGCTCCCCACCCCACCAGAGCTCGATGGAGCTCACTATTCTCAAGCATCTAAACAGCCATTAGGACGTCCATCCTTCGCCTACTACAATGCCTGACCAAAGAATTAATCATTCAGGAAGCCAGGAGGAGAGGGGAGCTCAACTTTGTATTGTGGAGGACTACCACTGCATGAAAAGTGAGATTTTCGTCCCCGTAAACCCCCGTAAACTCCCGCAGATCTGCCTGATTTTCGTCAGTTTCCGACAATTTGCAACCCGTGCTTGTCCGCGTTTGTCGTGCCACAAATTGTCGAAAACGTACCGTGACGTATGTGGAGAGCGATCAGCTGTACTAATGGCCCTAATTAGCATATGAATGCAGCAAACCCGCGCGGCTGGCCAGGTCTGGCTTGAATAACCTACTCAGTATTGGCTGAAACCACTATTCTCAAACAAATGAAATCGCTCGTGATTGGCAGCAAAACCACACGTGGCCACGCCAGGCTTTAATTTTCTTACTGAGTATTGGACGGAACCACTTCTTTTTAAACAAGTAAAGTCGCTCGTGATTGGTTGGCATATATATATATTTACATATATATATTTATTCATATATATATATATATATATATATTTATTCATTCATATATTTATTCATTCATATGGTGTGTATTTATGTTATCCTACACTACTACACAATTATTAGGCTACCATCAAGGACATGAATGAATTTATACAGGAAATGAACATTTGCAGGAAGCTGTTTATGCAAAGAAAGAGCTTTATTGAAACACACACAACTATATACAACGCGTATCCAAACACATGCGTTTCTAAAAATTAAAAGTCTGTGAACGGTCCGTTTGCTTCCTCGGGGTTGGAGGTAACTGGCAGCATTCCCTCCGAGGCAGGTCCGATGTGCAGACGCATACTGTGCGTGGCCCTGTTCTTCGGCATCGCTTCTAACCGGGACTGCAGCTTAACACAGAGTTCAGTGAGATCCGGCCTACGAAATGGCGGCGACCGTACAATCCATCCAGAGACACCGCCGAGGAAGGCGGACTTCCAGAGTTCCACTTCCTCATCTGCCAGCACACACTGCCTCGCTTTCAGCAGCTGAAAAAAAAAACAATGAATCAGCGCACTGCGTATGGACACAACACATCTATTAATGCACCTGAAAAATAGTCACCAAATTAAGTCTTACCCTCTTTCTTCTGGCCCGACTCCGAGCAGATAGCCTCCGCACGCAGCATGTTGGCTGGCAGCCTATATCTGAAGCTCCTGCGTACCGTCTGAAAATACGTCTTACAGGCAGCTGGAAAACAATTAAATGAGAGTGGTATGAATAAAAAATCAAACTCAAGTCACAGTAACAAGGAAGGAGAAAACATTACAACAAGTCACTTACACACAATGTCGTCTTTATCAACATCGTGCAAATCTGGACTTGCTGATTATGGCTCCGAGCAAATAGGAGGTCACCGCCTCATTGTGAGGCGACAGTAGTCTGTGAAAACAAAATGTAAAAGCTATGATCGGTATCTATCCGTATCCATTGCCTTTTACCGCAGAATGAAAGCATATTCTTTAAATCTTACCCTTGCTCCGGTTCATAGCGCCTGCAATTAGTCTCCGAGTTGTTAAGACGGCATACTGCTTCCTGTAATCACAAAAAATACACTTTAATAAAGCTTGTTCTTGCAAGGCTAGGCTAGATAGGCTAATAGCTAGGCTGCTATTAGCCGGTAGCTTAGGCTAGGCTGCTATAGCTTAGCAGGCAGTAATCGAACATATATTTACCGCTAGCATCTCTTCTTTGAGTTCGTCTTGTTCGATGCAGAGTCGCCATCGCGTCCAAGAGGAGTTTTACCCCGAAATCCAGACGCTCCAGACCGCCTGCACAAAGCAAAGCAGCATCCTCCACTGTGGATCCAGACCCCGCTGCTCTAAGTTTCTTGGAGATCGTACAGAGCATGCGCGAGATGAACCAGAGTTTCCGCGGATCAATAAAAATAATTAAAAAATCATTCTTTTTTTTTTTTTTTTTTTAAATCAAGGCCTTAATTGGCACTAAAATTATTTAAATATGTTTATCGAAGTATTTATAATTCTTTAATAAAAAATGCTTATAAAAACAATTTCGTCAGATATATTATATCGCTCCAGGCGGAGAAAAAGCTAGAGGATATATATATACGTATATATGTGTGTGTGTGTGTTTACATACATACAGGAGTCATGGAGCTCTGCTTACAGCTCCTTCATATTTCATGTACACTAATAACTTGTGTACATGATTCTTGTTGATGGTATTAAAATCATTTCTAATAGCATTTAAATAGCATTAAATTAGAGTCACTCATTCCTGTATGAACCCTGTGAGCGCTTAATTTAATATGACATATTAAAAAAATCCCACCATCATCCAGCATATGTTCAGTTTCTGCCCAAATATATATATATATTTTTGTAGATTTTTGTAACGGGGATAAGGATAATTCAAAACTGCTTTTTTTTAATGAACTTGTTCACTACTTCCAAACTCAGCATCTCTTTTCATTCCTGTAATAAGAAGTTTCTTTTGAATGGATTTCATTAAAGTTTAAGTCCCTCGGTATAAAATAAATATTTTGATGGAGATGAGAAATCTGCTTCCTCGTTGGTGAATAACCAATAGTTTGGATCCAATCATTTAAATAAACGGTGTTAGTTTTTTTTTTTTTTATATATATATAAGAATTGTGCTATAATTTCTAGTCACCGATCTGTTGCTGCTATATTTTAATTTGACGAACCGGAATTTGTCGATGTTCTTTTTCCTGTTTGGTGCAATTGCAATTGCGGATCTTGACCTGGCCGGACCTTATGACCACAGTGTACCAATCTTCTCATGGCTACTTCCAACAGGATAATGCGCCATGTTATAAAGTGAATCATCTCAGACTCATTTCTTGAAACTTTTCCACTTAAGTAATTGTGAATTGAGCATATTGACAGACAACATTTTATTTTTTATCTTAAATGCAAATTTTTAAAAAAATAATTACTGCTCTAAATGTATTGCTCTGTCGGCTAAAGATCTGTTTTGGTCTCTATACTTTAATTAAATAAATCAATTCAAGCTAAAATTTGAGAGGCTATACTAAGCCTGATCTCTTTGTATCAGAGATTTTCTTCCTCAGAAAGATGTCACTTGGGGTAAAACCCCCCCTGCAACCCTGGTTTGCATTTGTATAGCTCACAGCATGTTCATTTACATGTTAAAGCCTCCCCTAGAATTCCATGGGGGGGAGGCATGGGGGGAACACTGCCTAAGAAATTCCACGTCAATTTCTGACAATTTACGGGAGTTTTTGACGAAGCCTGCAAATTGCCGTAAACTGCCGCTAACCTGAAGTTCCACGACAATCTACAGTGCCGTATATTGACGAAAATCCCACTTTTCATGCAGTATACAGCCCAGAGGTCCTGGCCTGATGGGCAGAATATAAGCGTGTCATGGCAGAGCTTTAAGGGGCTTGAAGCCGACACTTCTCTTCCCAGCCTGTCTTCACATTACACAATCCAGCATTGGCAAGAAATTCCTAAGTTCAGTGGAGGAGGCTCAGTTCATCCAGAGGCTTCCAAAACCACAAAAAGACCAATAAAGGAGCAATGCTTTACTGAGGGCTTACTCCTGAAACACAAGCAGAATGCATTTCCTCAAAGCGCAGTAGGTGCTGTACTGTAAATACAGCCTGTTAACATATTATTTTCTGAGCAATTGACTCATTCCGGCCATCCTTTTGTTTAGTATTGGACTTTATGACTGGAAGAGCAGCTTTGTTGTTTGTTGATCATTTATTTCGAACACTTAATAAAAAGCAAATATAAGTAAATTAATAAAGTCATAACAAAACAAAAGAAAAAAACATATGTACATACCATCATGTTCAAAAGGAGTAGGAAGAAGTAATAAAACTTATTAAATCCTACCCCTGTTCTATATTAACATCTACCTATGTTTAAGCATACATACATATCTATATATATATACATATATATATATATATACACACACACACATATATATATATACATACACATACTCATAGATACCTATACATATATATACACACATACATACTTACACATACACCCGTATCTCAAACACATGCACACATACATGCATATACATACACACCCACATAACTATAGACACTATACACATATCTCTATTTACATATACGTACACAGATATCCATACATATCCATATACCAAAAACCCTTATCTCTCACACTTTTTTTATTTTTTTATTTATATATATATATATATATATATATATATAGTATATTAGGGATGGGACGATTTATGAAAACCGTCCGAACCGTTCGGTTCAACTGTCTCGGACTGTGTTTCATGCGCTGCTCCTTTTTCTCATAGAGGAAGCGATTACACTCCAGAGCAGAAGGTGGCGGTACTGCGACCAAAGCCAACCGCCAGTAGTAAACAAGAAGAAGAAGAAGCAAAGCAGCTTAGCCGGGTGTAGCAGGGGAAAAAATCTATTGTTGTGGAGAATTGTGTCGGACTTGAGAGTAGGAAAGAACAGGAGTTGGAAGACGCGCCAGCAGCACTTTATAGGTCTGCTGTATGGGACCACTTTGCATTTAGAGTGACCTACGATGACGGCAGAAAGAAAGTTGTGGATAAAAGTGCAACAGTGTGCAAGCATTGTGCAACACGTTTTGTTTATGCTAACAGCAACATGTCATGCTAACCCCGAAATCCCACATACCCACATACCACTCCAGTAACCCCCGCTCCGCCCCGCTGCGCTCCAGACCGGCTGCTCAAAGCAAAGCCTACAGCCCCCATTGTGGCTTCGTCTGCTCCCCTCTGAGTCCCTTGGAGATGTTAGAGAGCATGCGCCAGATTATTAAATTCAAAGCAGCAAAACATACGGAAATGATCCAGAGTTTCTGCGGATCATTTAAAATAATTACAATCCATTATTTTTTGGGGGATTTTTTCATTAATTTCATAACTTTTTATGGGATTTCGGTGTAACAATCAACATGTATTGAATCGAACCAAAAACCGTGACCAGAAACCGTGAATCGAACCGAACCGTGGATTTTGTGAATTGTTCCACCCCTAATATATATATATATATATATATATATATATATATATATATATATATATATATATTTTTTTTTTTTTTTTTTCATCTCTCTTGACTTCTTATCGATTTTAATTCATAGTGGCAGAGCAAGTTCTATTCCCCCTCAAGCCCCCTCCTCCCAGTATCTTGTAAAAATCATTTGTTTATATTTGTTTTTAAACTGGTTGATGTTTGGACATTGCTTCAAATCCATGCTCAGTCTGTTCCATAGCCTCACTCCACTATTTGTTATACAAAATCTTTTCCTTGCAGTTCTGTATCTTTGAATCTTAAAATTTGTTATCTCCCTTAAATTATACCCCTCCTCTCTCTCATAAAAAAAATTTGTCAAGTGATTTGGTAATAGCTTATTTCTAGCTTTAAATAGAAATTGTGCTGTCTGGAATTCTATCATATCATAAAGCTTCAGGATTTTAGACATTATAAATAGTGTGTTGGTGTGTTCTCGATATCCAACTTTATGAATTATTCTCATGGCTCTTTTTTGCAATCTGAACAGTGGCTCTAGTGAACTTTTACATGTGCTTCCCCATACCTCTATAATGCTCTATTAATACCTGTATGTTCTGTTTCAATAGTATCTTGAGGCTATCTATGTCATAGATGGTTTTACTAGCCCAAATGCAGACTCACAGACACAGAGGGAGGATTAAAAGTCCAAAATTTATTGGAACTCAGAAGAAGCTGCAGGTTCAAGGCTCAGACAGGCATGGTGGCACAGGTACACACGATCCAGCACAGAGAGAAGTTCACACTCAGCTTATATAGGGAGCTTCCTTAATCAGCAGATACAGTAGAAAACAGCTGATCAAGCTGAGTCCAAGCTCCCCAGGCTTGGATCCACGGCGCCCTCTGGTGGGCAAAGTCCCGGATCCTGACAGTATCCCCCCCCCCCCAAGGGCGGATTCCAGACGCCCCAAAGAAAGAAAAAAAAACAACTCGCCCATGGAGGGCGAAGGGCGAACCAGGGATGCCAGGAAGAGTCTCAGGTGGTCGGCCATGAAACCGGCAGCAGAGCAGAGTCTCAGAAGCTGATGGGGCCTTGGAGGAGGGCGTCACCTCCGCTTCAGCAGGAAGCACCGGGAGAAACTCTGTCTCCGCTTCAGCAAGAAGCCCCGGGAAGGACGCCATCTCTGCTCCCGCTGCTCTGCAACAGGTCCGCCCACTAAGGCTCCACATCCAGAGCAGAGGAAGCCGCCGACTGCGGCTCCGCATCCGGAACAGAGGAAGCCACCGACTGTGGCTTCACCTCAGGAACAGAGGGAACCACCGATTGTGGCACCACCTCAGGAACAGAGGGAACGACCGATTGTGGCTCCACATCCGGAGTCTCTGGTAGGCGCAGAGCAGGCTCAGGGGTCTCCAGACGGCACAGAGCGGGCTCTCCAGGAGCGCGTAGAAAGAGTCTGCTGGGCTAGTCTGTTGGCTGGATCGTTCTGTCATGATGCGATGGTTTTACTAGCCCAAATGCAGACTCACAGACACAGAGGGAGGATTAAAAGTCCAATATTTATTGGAACTCAGAAGAAGCTGCAGGTTCAAGGCTCAGACAGGCATGGTGGCACAGGTAAGACACACGATCCAGCACAGAGGGAAGTTCACACTCAGCTTATATAGGGAGCTTCCTTAATCAGCAGATAGAAAACAGCTGATCAAGCTGAGTCAAAGCTCCCCAGGCTTGGATCCACGGCGCCCTCTGGTGGGCAAAGTCCCGGATCCTGACAATCTATAGACAGGTATTGCAGGCTAATAAAGAACCCAAAATGACCTGTTCATCCGGTTCAATATGCATGTTTTCTAAGCCAAAACTAGGCTTTGTTTTTGGTCCACTCAATAAAGCCACAAACTCAATGCCATTTCTGACATTTGAATTAAAAAGTTTCCTGGATGGGAAGTGAAACGTCTTCAAAATTGGGAAACCAAGGCCAGTGGATTGTTTTTTAACTTTTTTGGGCTTACTATGTCTTGGATGACTGAGAATCTTCACCAGCATTCAGGATGGGATGTCTCTACAGTGGCACGTGAGGGGACTTACTTACTTAACGGACATATTCATAGATAAGAATTTGGCATTCTTTGAGGAACTCAGCAGCAAATATGGTTTACCTAAATCCCATTTTTTGGTATATTTACAAACCAGATACTTTATTCAGTCTCACTGGTCAGGCTCAGTTTCTCTGCCAGAGTATACATTGTTGGAAACCATCCTATTATTGAACCCGACTCTCAAAGGGCTGGTTTCGTGGCTTTATAATAAAATGTAGACTATGAAAGACACCTCCTCACTTAAACTTAAAAATTCCTGGGAAGAAGACTTGACTATGACTATACTGGATGAGACATGGGATTCTATACTTAAACTGGTGAATACAACATCTCTGTGTGTGTGCTACTGTCTCATCCCGTTTAAAATAGTACATAGAGCTCATCTCTCCAAAATGAAGCAATCCCATTTCTATCCAGAGTTCACCCAATACTGTGATAAATGCAAAACTGCCATAGCCACACTGGTTTATATGTACTGGTCCTGCCTTGCTCTTGGTCAGTTCTGGACAGATGTTTTCCATAGGATTTCTGGCTCTTTTTAGTTTAAGTAGTGAGGGATCGCCTTTACCAACCTCTAAACGACAGGCACTGGCATTTTGCTCATTATCAGTGATGCGCACAGTTCCAACCAGGTGGAAGGGTGCAGCTCCTCCTGTTCACAAGCAGTGGTTATATGACCTCATGTGATGTTTGAAACTGGAAAGAATTAGATGTTCTCTTCAACACTCAACTGTTTTTATTTAAATAAAACATGGGGGCCTTTTCTTGACTCATTTCAAAACTTACAATAATGCTCCAGATTAAATAAGTTAATAAGTTCAATTTCTGTCAGGGATAGGAATGTAGACCCACTGGGCAGTGACCTGGGTGGACTAAATCGGATTACGTTAGAGGGATTAATTTTTCTGTATATTATTTTATGTCTGTGTTGGATAAATACTTCTTTGTATTCACAAACTAAGAGCTAAAGGAAAAAGAAAGCTCCACAGTGATTTAAAAAAAAAGTTATTTGTAAGTGTTGTCCAGGTTTTATTTTCTCTTTGGAAAAGTTGACTTAAATTGTATTTTGAATGATAAAAATAAAAAATGTCAGATTGACCTTTTTTAAAATAAAAAAGGTCAGATTGACCACTTGGCAGGGTCTGAAAACATCTGCTTTCTGTTCAAACAGTCAGGAGTAAGATGTCTCTCTAACACCCAGTAGTTTTGACCAACTAGAATCACAGTTGGTCAAAACAGATAGTGGAAAGTTTGTGTCTATCAGACATATAAACATTTAGGGTGTAAACAGACAGACTCAAGGATGTTGGTGCTTTCTGATTTCTCCATCTTCTTTCAAACACTGAGCATTGATTTGAACCCATTAGGAAAAGGTGCAAATCCATATGTTGGCCTAAATCTGTGCTTCTCCGTCACGGTCTTTGAGGCCCCGCATGTTTTAGATGCTTTTCTCCTACAACACACCTGACTGAGATGAATGCTGTTCAAGAGAACCTGCTATTGGGACAGGTATTAAAACCTGTGTTCTGAAGCCGGGAATCCTTAAAACATGCAGAACACTAAACTTTGAAAAATCGTATTTCGCTTCAGAACCGAAAATCACACAAACAATGCAAGGAATTTATCAAAGCAGCATTGCATTAATAGAAAATCCAGAATGCTGGAATAAGTAAACCATAAGCTTTGTTCTGTTTCTCCTTGACTCATCTCAATGAGGGATCAAAGATCTCTGTCTTTCAGTCACTGAAGGTTTTGATGACTTCGGCCTTGTTTTCAACCTTATTTACAACCTTTCTCCATGTTAGATCCACAAAAGCATAAACACATACGGACATATCCGTTCCTTACCACCTATATGAGTACTTTGCATTGATTTCCGTTAATCTCTATGACCTGTGACCATAACACACCTAAAATGAACCCCAGAAGGAGCCTGATTAGTGGTGAAATGCCCCCCACCCATTCATGACCCCTCCATGAATACTCTGTACCCCCACCCCCTCCTATCCCACTTCATTCATCCTTCTTTTTATCTCCCCAAACCACTCTGCTCCTCCGGGTTCAGCCATCTAATCCGTATACAACACAACATGTGTGTTCTCATACACACCCACAGCCTCTGGCATGGAGCAGCATCAAAGGGGCTGGACGAGAACATTCCCAGATCGTTAACTACATTTTGAGCTGAAGGTGAGAAACAGGACCACACTGGAAAACAGGCCGATCTCCAGCATCTATAAACATGTGTCAATTTTTTCAAAGATAGCGAGCTACCTTCTGCTACCTGTGTGGTAGGATAAGTTAACTTTAACTAAACTACTTTTTTTTCCTCATTGTTAATTTTATGTTGTCCTTCTCTGACTGTTAATATTGTTTTTGTTTGTTTTGAATATTAATATATTTTCAGTGTAAGACTTTATGTTTGGTGTTGGTCCTTATTCACCTCCCAGGCTCCATTAAGAACCAATCTTCTAATGCTACTATCTATTAATAACATAGTAAAACTTAACCAATACTGTTACATATTCTGCTTTCCCTGCTGCCTTTTTCAAGCAACATTGTCTGGCCCAGCATAGGTTAAAACAGGTTTGAGTGATTGAAAGCACTGTTCAGAAAATGTTAGGTTGTTTTTTGTTGTTGTTGGCATTCATATTAATATGCTGGTGTGATACCTTAGTATACATTTGATTGGTTTTAGGCGTATGACTATTTTGAAGTTACAGCTTCCCCCTGGAGAAAACTCCACCACCTGATTTGGATCCTCTTCAAACAGCCACTCAAACTGACATGATTCTTATTAAACAGGGTGGAAAAGGTTGGTTTCTTCAGAGGAGCAAGGGAGGAGAAAACTAATAAATCTTATATTAAAGTCGTAGGGAAATCATATTTAAATTACAAATCATTCTGGCTTAAAGCTACAGTGTGTAATTTTCAGCGACATCTAACGTCCAGACTGCAGACCGCAAGAACATGAACATCTCCCCCCCACCGCTTCTCCCCCCCAACAGTATGGCGAGCGTTACGGGACAAAATGTATTCCAAGACGTCAGCATCACCTACCTTCTCAAGTGATGAGGTTTGTTTACATAGATAATTTTACAGATAGTATTTCATTAGTCTGTGTTCTCAGTTCATCTCTCTCAACTTGCCATAGTTACTTTCGAGCGTAATGGGCGATCTCGCAATCGCTAGTTTGTTGGCTCTGCGCTGCCGTAGCGCAAAGATGTCTGCCTCCATGGCTGCGAGACCCGCTCCTATGTAATTATAAATAACGAATTCTAAGGCAACGCAAATATTAAGGTTAAGAGGCTGAGCTCGTAGATGATGATAAATAACATAGTTATGTATAATATATTACATTTCTGACTGTATATCCCTGTAATTATTACACACTGTAGCTTTAAATATGTATATAAATGTACTCTTTATCAGACCATATTGTCCCAAAAGCTAGAAAATTTCTATTTTTTTAAAAATCCTCTTAAAATCTTTGTTTTTTGTTTTTCATTATCTTATGCAGGCCAGTTGGTTATACGTCAGACGGAACAATGATTGAAATAAGAATAATTTCCTTTCCCATTGAGTTCCGTCCCAGTGTTCACGGGGATGGACGTCTGTGTCTTCAGCAGGCGTAGAGCTAACAGAACTGGCAGCGTTGCGAGGCAAGGGCTCAAACATGTACGGCTGTAAGCCTTCTACACCAAACCAAGCTTCTGCCGCCCTGGCGTTGTCTTCCACAACATCTTCGTCCCCACCTTTCTCCTCTGAATAAAAAATGTCTGACGGAGGACACTCATCCACCACCTCCGACACAAAACACTCCTCTTGCATGTTTCCGCTGTCCATAGCGTTCCTTGACAGAGTCGTTTCTAAGTCACTTAGTGCCATTTGGTCCCAATGGAATTTTCCATTGGGAACGTACTAGCACCAAGTTGCTAACTGGTTAGCAAGATGCTTCCGAGACACCGGCCCCAATCAAACTTGCTTGCGAACCTTTCGCCACAACAATCCCACCCCCTTGATTAACAACCGATCACATTCACTTTATTCACTCGTGTAAAGTCGTGCACCACTCGGGAGAATTTACAACTGCAACGGTTGGAACAGACGCTTCCCTACGACTTGAAGTTAAGTATATACCAAAGTATCAATAATGAGGAAGTCGCTTATAAAGACATGAGTGAAATGGTGTAGCAACAAACTGGAGTTAAGACATTAAGTGCAAACAATATATAACATAACACCAATTAGCTGCATCACCCTTTGGTAATCTGGGTCTGTATCAGTTTACTTAGCCTCCACAGCTGTTAAGTCTCACTGTAGCTGCCTGATGTGCAGTGTTGTTTTTGTCAACGATGACAAAATCATTTCATTGACGCTCCTTTAACGAAAACTGACGAGCTACATACATAGATCTTTGATGACTAAAACATGACGAGCCATAAGTTTGAGTTTTCGTCAAGGAAACGAGACATGACTAAATAAAATATTACAGGTGGATGGTCAGACGCTCAAACTGCATCATCCTGCTGCAATCTGCTAAGCAGGATTAGCCGTGCAGCTGCATCCTGTTTGATCCTGCCGTCCACCTGCTGTGCAGCGTTGCACGTGCTGCAGGAGCACATGCATCTTTGCGCACAGAGCTCCAAGTCTGCACTTCATAACTTCACTCTAATGGTTCGCTCTAAGCAGTATGGCTCTTCCATAGCTACTTAAAAAACTATGTGGCTGATCATCCTCTGCCAAGCTTTAAAATAAACCTTTGTCTAACAATCAAGATATTATTTTATCCAGCTTACAAGAGGTGATACTAAACATTCTTTAATATTTATTTAATTTGGAGCAATGAAGATTTTATTCATCTCTGTGTTATGCACAATTCATAGTAGATCAGTAAGGGTTTCCTTTATGATGAAAACCTTGTTTGTCTAAAATCATTTTGTATTGTACATTTTGTTAGCTTGTCTGTCTGCTATTTTAACCAATATGATGTGTTGAACTAGATCTTCTATTTTCACAGCTTTTGTGAGAAGCTTTTTTATAAAGTAGGGCATTTATTCTTAAAAAGGTTTATTTGAATTCTATAAATCAAAATTTTCTGCCAACAGCAATGATGAACTGCATGGTAGCATTTAGGGGTGTAAATAATAATCGTTTTGTATCGATGCATCGATCCAAAAGCCGACGATCCGATGCATCGACACGTCCGCAAGATAATCGATTAATGTTTTTTTTTTCCCTCCGGTCTATTTTTATCCATTTGCTCCTGGGCGTAATTCTCCCTCCCGTGCTGCGGTGCCGCTAAACCTATTTTGCCCTCCTACCGCGCTTCCTGGTTATACTCTTACAGCAGTTTGTTGCAGCAAGCTTCACAAAGACATTTTTAAATTATGCTCAGTATTGAAGCGTGGTCTGGGCTACACGCTGTGGGTCTAGATACGGCCGAGGCGATGAGGAAGTGGGGGCGAGTTTAGTCCGACGACGGAGGGACAATAGGGCAAAAAGAGCGGAGATTCAGCTGGAAAAAGGCTCCCAGCGTTCTCGCGCACCTCGCTCTTCTAGCGGGTCAAACTTCACGAGTTGTTTTCCGCAATTTCGCTCATAAAAACAAAACAAGCCGGCCTCCTGTCTGGTGCACTGTTTGCGGTCAGCTACAATCTGGGAGAGGAGAAGCGGAGCGTCTCTCAAGGGGCGGTGACGTCAACACTCTGGAGCCTTCTTCATCTTCTTTTTTTTAATGGCGGTTGGCAAACAACTTATAGGTGCATTACCGCCACCTTCCAGAATGGAGTATGGACCAGACAAACTATTATATTCTCCCTAAAATACCCGCTCTTCTTAGAAAATTAAAAATACTACCAAAAACTACATCCCCAGATGACCTTTGAAACAATTCCCTTATGTCTAGTTTATTTTTATTCCTGTCTAACTCTCTACACAACATCTCTCTTTCCTGAATATATTTATTACATTCTAAAAAAATATGTTGGACAGTTTCTCTGGAGCCGAGGTATTGCATTGAACTCATTACACTGATATTGTGCAGTATTTTTGCAGTATTTTTTGATGCAACTTTTCTACTTCAGTTATTTGCTGTTGTTTCTAAAGAAAATGCATAATGATATTACAGCTTTCATTGATTTATTTCAAACTTGAAACTTTGTTTAGTCTGTAAGGTGTAAAAAAAAAAAAAGAATAATAATAAAAAAAAAATTAATCGATTAATCGAATCGAATCGTGGTGTATTCTTAAGTATCGAAAATAATCGAATCGTTGGGTCAGGAAATCGATACTGAATCGAATCGCCATGATGGATGTGATTTACACCCCTAGTAGCATTCTATACCCAGCAATTGTAGTATCTAGGCTAGAGCTGTCAATCTGGTAAAGAATCTGGTTGTTATTCAAAATTGTAAAGGCTTACTTTTTTTGCAACATCAAACTGACTTAAACTAGACTAAAACCTTTTTAAGTTTTAGTCTAGTTTTAAGTTTTAGTCTAGTTAGTTGCATGTACAGACTGTTTACATGTATAGTTAACACAACTATTCCTTCTTTGTGTACATTAATTATGTTGTCAATGTCCACCACATTGGATGAGTCCATTTGCTGCATATATTCAGAAAGTCCAAACAGACAGCAGCAGATGACAGCGCTTTTGTCACTATATTTACCGACTTTTCAGACCCCTCTAGTACTTTTATTTTAAAAGGCGCCTAGAGCCAGATCTAGCTACCATTTTCTGCTATTTTGGCGACAACATATAAAAGCAGGGTGCTCTGCTCTCCAGAGCAAGTAGATTGGTAACCCCGCCTCCTGCTTTCCTCTATCTTGTCTTCTGTCATGATTCATGGAGCTATTATTTCATCCAAATAAAAAATGGAGAACAGATAAGCAGATCATGGCTTGTCTGCAGTGAAAAGAAGGACTGGGTTATTTACTTTTGTCGTTGCCTTTTAGGAAACACAGGAAGGAGCAATCAGCTAAGTGAGCTTAGAGCTTGGAAAAAATCTTTCATTCCTTTTGTGACAGCATAAAAGTCAGCTGAGTACAAAACATAGAGAAGAAAACAACAAGAAAAGTGGTGTGAGTGTGCATGAATGGTTGTTTGTCCTGTTTGCGTCTGTGTTGCCCTGCGATGGACTGGCAACCTCTCCAGGGTGTACCCCGCCTCTCGCCCATTGACTGCTGGAGATAGGCACCAGCACCCCTCGCAACCCCACTTGGGACAAGCGTGTAAGAAAATGGATAGATGGATGGATGGATGGACAACAAGAAAAGCGACAAGAAGAGAGGGACAAAACCTATAACAAACAATGGATGTCTATTCTATTAAAATTTCTGTTTCTGTATAATAGGTCTGTTTTATGTGTTGTCTTCTCAATTCAGAGGGTCCCCTGCCTGTCTTTGCCTAGGGCCCCAAATTTCCTAAATCCACCCCTGAAGCCCCTTCCCAAGGTAGCGGAGAACAAAAGAACTAAGATCCTTTGGGACTCCAGATACAAACAGACTAAATGGTTGTGACCAACCAACCAGATATTGTGAGCAAATATAAACTGAACATTGACAGAACTAGAAAATACAGGATACCCAGCCAAACTAAAATGTGAATGATCATCAGATAATGTCTAATGGATGAGAAATTAGCAACTAGAGGTCTGGTGAGTGCTCACAAGTTGAATTAAATGTATTTTTAAGTCTAAAATAGATTACCAGTTATTACCAAAGTGTTTGAGAACCTTTCCTCCTTACTGAACTTCAGCAGCGCTTCTCTACATCACAAAGGGACATACCTGTGTTGTTGAGGTACAATAAAATTCAGCTTTCTATGTTTGCTGAATTAAAGCCTTTCCTCCAGTTTTCTTTGGACAACTCAGTCTCTTTAGATGTGGCCAGTTCTGTATTTGCTCCGAGAACATGGACAACATTTTTATTCAGCTAAATCTGAAGATTTTAGTTTCTAGTGAATACTTAATCCCATACTATGAAAAGGAAGTTCTGCCAGAAGGTTTGATCCATTAAACTGCATGTAGTTCCGATTTAATGAGTAAAACTGTGTAAAATTAGTAAATTAGGTTGCACTACTCTGATGGGTTTAAACCCCTGGTGTTTTTTTTTTTGTCCAGCCAAATGTAAATTCCTGAGATGTAGAAATGTGGTGTTTTTTTTTTTTTCTTTTCCCTTCTCCACTGAAACCCTTTACTTCGTCTCTCTCTGACTAGTATGCTGTCAAAAGTCCTCTGCCCTAGTTCTCATAGCATCAGTCCGCCTTGTCTGGCCAGCTTTCTATTGAGAGCTCCACTCCACCACTCACTACAGTGGACTAAGAGCTTACTGTCTCCTCTCATTCTTTTGTTCCCTTTGTTTGCCCCACAGCAAGACAGAAAAACAGAGGAAATCCAGCAGGAGAGACAGAGGGAGAGGGGAAAAAGGTGGAGGCAGGCAGTGTGGGATGGAGGGATTAGCCCTTTTTATCATATATCTGAGCCAGTTCATACATTATACAAGATTCACAAGAAACCAACCAAAGAGGCTAATTACAATGCATATGCCATGCATTATGCAATGTATAGCCTGACGACTGAGCAATATCTACAAAGAGGATCAAAGTGTTTATTATGAAGGTTGTTCCTCACTAAAGATAGACGCCATATTTATTATTTATTCTGAGATTTCTCAGATGTAATATGTTTTTGTTTTTTTTCTATTCTGTGGTCAAATGTCCAAATGTCCTGCCATGCTGACTCTTCTTCAAAAAGGTAGTTTAAACCCATCTATTCACCATCGATTTAAATTAAGTCAATGTAACCTGGGCCACTCTTACTATAAGCTTTATAAAAACGCAAAGTTTTAAGCCTAGCCTTAAAAGTAGACAGGGTGTCTGCCTCACAGACTAAAACTGGCAGTTGGTTCTACTGGAGAGGAGCCTGATAACTAAAAGATCTGCCTCCCATTCTACTTTTAGAAATTATATGAACCACTGATAAACCTGCAGGTTAAGAGCGAAGTGCTCTGTTAGGAACATAAGGAACTATTAGATCTCTGATATCAAATGAAGCTTGTTTTTTTTAGGGCTTTATATGTGAGATGGAGGATTTTAAATTAGATTCTGGATTTAACAGGAAGCCAATGAAGAGAATCCAGGATAGAAGAGATATGATCTCTCTTTTTAATTTTCACCAGAATTCTGGCTGCAGCATTTCGGATCAGCTGAAGGCTTTTAACTATAGTTTGTGGACTTCTTGATAATAAAGAATTACAATGGTCCAATTTCCCGACATACTTGCCGTACGCCAGCGTACTTCAGCGTGCTCATAACTTATACAAAACGTACCCATAACTTATCCAACGTACAGTATGCCAGTGGATTGCCAGATTTTTCGTATGTCAGGAATATGCTGGTCTAAATCATCAAGGTGTGACAGGGGCTTTAAATAACTTGATTGAAACTGGATCTAACATAAAAGTTGAAGGCTTAGATGAAGATAATTGCTATGCTAACTTTGAAAGTCCAACGGGGTCAAAGCAGTTTAAATCTGGTTCAAGTTCTATGGCTACCTTGATTGACAGATTGATTTGACTTTATTGATCTCAGTGGAGAAATTTACTCATTACATAAGCTCCAATATTTAAAGAATAACAATGTACCAAAGAAAGAAAAAGGTGCATAGGATGTATACAGTAGTATCTATAGTGTGTCCACATATGACAGCTCTTTTTTTTTTAGTAGGCTCATTATACCTCAGATGCTGCCTCAACGTTAACAGATAACCAATCATATTTACAGGTGTGCTTATGATCTAATTATAATACAATCAATCTTATTTATAAGGAATCCCATTAAATAATTACTGCTAAGAGCAGGTGGGATGGATGGTTCCACAGAGCTATGGCTCTGCTTGAGTTTAGAAACTATATTAAAAAGAAATCAAGGATTATTCTGATTCCCCTCTGTTAAAGAAGAGAAATATGCTGCTCTACTCCAGACTAGGTAGGAGTTGGCATGTAGAGCGCTAATTTCTCTCCAGTTTTCTAGCACTATGCTTTAAAGTGCGCAGCTCTGCATTTAAACCATGGAGCCAACTTTCTATTTTCCACGTTTTTCTTGTTCAAAGTGGTTACATTGTCTAAGGTAGTATCCAGAGAACCAGCCAACCCATCAACAAAATCATCAGTTTCTGAAGGTGAACAAATTAAATGGTTGCCAGTGGTAATAAGTATAAAGTTATAACAAGCAGCACTAACATATCTCTTAATCTGTGTTAACACCAAACACAAATGTAGTGACTTCTCTGCATGGTTCAATTGGCGTTGTCAGGTAGGGTGGAGGTTTTGAGGACCCAAGCACAGAGAAGAGGAGGCAGAGGTGAGTTTTGCTGATTTTATAAAGGCCAGTGATGGGTCCATCAACGACATCGGTACATGCGTCAAACCCATAGAGCAAATCATGGTATTGTGCGCGTGTCGTTGCAAGAAAGATGTGACCGATACAGGAGTTGTTTCTAACTGACTGGCTCACTAAACTGAAGCAGTTTTGAAACAGGAACGTTTCAGCCGGTGCAATACTTTCTTTTTTGTTAGGAATCCAGTTTGAGTGGGTTGTGTTTTTGTGTCTTTCTCTCCCTCCAACACCAGGTGGTGACCTGTCCTCATTGGTCCTTCTTTGGTTGCCTCATAAATGAGGACTATATGAGCCATGGACTCTCACTACCTCGGCACCAGAGTGTTTGCCAGTTTTGGGAAGCCTTCCTGCAAGCTGGCCTTCTCCCCCTGGAAGAATTGTTTGAGTCTCACACTGAGCATGGGATAAACCTCCACAAGTTCCGTTCAAGTCCTCCTGGAGTCCCAAGTGACAGTCCGCTCAATAGCTCCTCTGGGTCTAACGAAGTCTATACCTGTCCGCCCTCCAACGAGTCTTAACCTCTGGAAAAACCCACACCGACTGGATTCTGGGAGAAAAGTTTTCTCCACTAACGTGAGTCCCGTTTTCTCTGTCTCTCCAAGTCATCATTCAAAGTTCCCATGGATCCTGAACTAACCACTGATACTTCCCTTCCCTCTTCCAGTTCCGGTTCACTTTGTTTCCTGAATCCGAGCCTGCTGGTTTCATCAATAAACCTGTTCAAACTTCTACCCTGGTTTTCTGAGTGGTTTACTGCATGTGGGTCAGATCTCTACAGACAATCATGACAACCTTTTGCTATCCACAGTTATCAATCAACTTATCTGAAAGTTAATTTCAAATTGATATTGATACATTATCTATTAGAGGCATCTAAAAATATAAAAGATATTTTCAATTTAAACATAGATATGAAAATAACATAATATAGCTTAAAGTCTGTCTTTAAAGGTCCAACAGGTGTTAGTATTATGTGAGACAGCATCAACACAGTATTAATACAGTTTGGCAATATGTCGAAAAGCTTCAAGATGCATCATTAACCCATCACTACTAAAAACCAAACAAAATCCTAAACTTCAGGGGAAACACTCGAGGAAAGTAAGAGAAAAACAAGTGACGAAACAACAACAAGAAACCAGCACTGAGTAATGGCTCTGCTACTCTTTAAAGCCCAGCACTCTGATGAGAATGAGCTCGGACTATGTAGACTACCCAGGTTCTCCACGGTTGCTCTGGGAGAGAAGCACAACTCGCACTCACACACACACATGTGGGATCCTGACAGGCGTTGGTCTATCCATACATCCAACACACCCACTGCTGTTCTGTTTCGCTCTATTTGGCCAAAATGCTCCATATGTATCATTCTAAACATGTCCTACATGTAAGAGACATGTTACCACTTGTGTAAATTTGCAGCTTTACATGGGGATCCTCTGCAAACTACAGATTACATTTTGCTCCTACTAGAAAACTGAGTGGAGCCTACCACTCATGAACCAAACACCATCTCCTAACTGGCTGATATCTGATGCTTTAGAGCAGTGGTTCCTAACCTTTTTTGACTTGTACCCCTTTGGGCATTTTGTCTTACTATGAGTACGTCAAAAGTAATGATTACTGCCCAAAAGTGGAACATACAATAACTTAATAACAAAAAAAAGTATTTTATTTAATCTTTTTAACTTGAGCATTAAATTCTTAGACATGTTATTCTTTCCAATCCAATAAAACTAGTACAGAATAGGGCTGGGCGATATAGAAAAAAAGCTTATCGATAAAAAAAAATGCATATTGATCGATATTGATAATTATTGAAAAGATTTGAAACCATATTTTATGTGCAGCTCTGCCTGGACATTTTATGATATTACTAAATGATTTAATTTTAATAAAGAACACAAACACAGATTTCCAATTAAATATTTATTTAAAGGAGAAGTTCGGTTTTTTACACTTTAAGCCCATTTTCTGTAGTGTCCAGGATGAAATCGAATGATCGACACCAAAAGTTTGACAATTGCTCCTGTCTCTGCTTTTTGGCTCATTTAGAATCACCCCCTGGCTGCTTTAGAATGGCTTGCATAGAGCATGTCTGATAATGTCCTTAAAACAACCTTAAACGTTCTTTTTTTAAAATATGCTACTCACCGTGTCGTCAGCGCTGTTCAATGACGTTCCAAAAAAAGTTTCGTAAAGAAAAAACGTTCCTGTAGTGTTTTATTTAGAATTTTGTAAATCCCATTGAGTTCTGTAGGAATAGTCAATATTCCGCTGCCACCGGAAACGGAAATGGGGCCTGTTTACACAGTTGCAGTCTTTTCGCTTCACTCTGTGTACTCCGACGTCGAGGTGCTAACGTCTCTGTTAAACACTTTAAAAAACTCTGAAAATGGAATACGAAAGGTGGATTCTTGATTCTCGACGTCGGAGTACACAGAGTGAAGCGAAAAGACTACAACTGTGTAAACAGGCCCCATTTCCGTTTCCGGTGGCAGCGGAATATTGACTATTCCTACAGAACTCAATGGGATTTACAAAATGCTAAATAAAACACTACAGGAACGTTTTTTCTTCACGAAACTTTTTTTGGAACGTCATTGAACAGCGCTGACGACACGGTGAGTAGCATATTTTAAAAAAAGAACGTTAAAGGTTGTTTTAAGGACATTATCGGACATGCTCTATGCTAGCCATTCTAAAGCAGCCAGGGGTTGATTCTAAATGAGCCAAAAAGCAGAGACAGGAGCAATTGTCAAACTTTTGGTGTCGATCATTCGATTTCATCCTGGACACTACAGAAAATGGGCTTAAAGTGTAAAAAACCGAACTTCTCCTTTAACCAACTTTTTTAACCATAACAGAATTGTTTTAAAGAAAAATAACTTAAGAGACATGAGTTATGTTATTAAATACTGACAAAGAATAAACTAAAGTGACCAAAATAAATATAACAAATAACAAATAAATGCCTAGAACTTCATATATATATTTTCCCGAAATTCCCGAAGATTCCTCAGAGGAGAGCCGCGTCGGGGCCTACACAGCTCGTACTCCTGCGGCTGTGAGCGGCTGAGATGATAAAAAAAAAAAAAAAAAGTTGGTTGCGTTATCAGACTTCGTTTTCACTGGTTCCCGACACATTTTACAGATGACTGTGGTTTGTTTTTTGTCCGACTTGCCATGACCGAAATACTTCCATACTGGCGAACTACAAAAACCCTTCTTTGGAACAATTTCCTCCGCCTCTCCTTGCTGCGACATCTTCATGTGCTCTGTGTTGTGGTTTGAGAGGGCGGCGCTTGGTGACGGCGTGCCTGGGTCCGCGATTGTGATTGGTTGGGAGGAAGTAGTGACTAGCATAAACCTACATGCTAGGCTACAATGAGAAGGAAGGAAATCTGCGTTTTTTTACCGAACTTTTATCGAGCCTATTTTTTTCTATTGCGCCACACGTCTATCGATCGATATATATCGTTATTGAATTATCGCCCAGCCCTAGTACAGAATCAAAACAAATACAAAATAAAATAATACTATAAATCTGCCGTTATAAAACTGGAGCTCTTCTGTGTAACTCTTCTGTAATCACATTTAAACTTGAAGAATTGGGAACGACATACCAAGCAAAAATTATAGTCAAATTGAGTCCAAGTGTTTAACTTTGTTTTCATAATTCATGACACCTGAGCTTGCTTTGGTGTGTGAGAGAAAACAGCTGATCCCAGGCTGTTCTCTATCTGTTCCTCTGCTTGGTTTTGATGTGTGTCAAAGCTAAAGGTGAACACAAACATAAGGAAATTTTACATTTTGGTTGAGATTTTAGTTGGGTCCTCATAAAGCAGAACAGATTCCAGCCCTATTTTATTTTATTACCTGAGAATTAAAATATTTTCATGTACCCCTTTAATGCACTCACGGAACACTGAGGGTACGGTTGGGAATCACAGCTGTAGAGGCTCTTTATCATATACAGGAGAGGAAGAATCTGTTTTAAAGGAAAAGTCTGGTCAGCAAGAAATGATCAGTGGATCATTATCTATAGCTCAAACTAGTACAAGAATTTAGTGTTAATCAGTAAAAAAATAAAATAATTATAATTTTCATGGCGACTCATCACTGTTGGGATCTGGAGAAGTTCCACCTTTCTCCAGCAGAGTTCGCCGTGGATCCTCCTGAGCTGAGCCTTCGACACACCTGAGACGCATGTCATCATCAGAGGATCCTGCAGTATATAACCGGCCTTCAGACCTTGCCTCAACGGCGCAGTGTTTATCCAGTTTGGAATCCAGTTTTCCCTTGTAAACTCTAGATGAGCTTAACCTGCCGAGCCTGCCATCTGAGCCAAACCTGAAGACTCTTCTCTGGATTCTCATGCTGCTCTGGACTAAGAGCTGGAAACCCAAGTCAAGGTCTGCCCTCACGCTAGAAGCAAGACGCTGAAGCGGTTACTGAACTCTGCTGAACTAAACAGTCTCTGGACCCAACAGTTCCTCTCTCAAAGCCAAACCCGGACTCCTCAAGGTATAAATCAGAAACTCTAAAACTCAAACTCATCTGCTCCCAAGCTAACTGAACTGTCATCCTCACAGACTCCAGTGAACCTGCCCCCAGGACTGAACCAGTTCCTGTGTTTAATCCATGTGCTTGTGCTCAATAAACTTGTTAAACTTTTCATCTGGTTCCGTGGTGTTCTGCATACTGGGCTTTTCTGAAACCCATCATGACAATCACTGAGTCTGGGACTGGTCAGTTTTGCCCAAATATAGTGACACCTAATTCCTGACATCTTCCGGCAGTGACCTCACGGTGCGGTAAGCCTACTGCCACTCTCCCCGCTTTAAAAGCATAATCAGTGGGAACTACTAGACACATCTACAGTCAACAAGTAATGAAGATTTTCAGAGGACTTCACCAGTGAAAATCACTCTCAATAAAAACAAAAAAACAACCTATCATTTATTGAGCAATATTTAATAATTTCATAATCAAAATAATGTCAGAAGTTTGAATTCTGAATATGACCGGACTTTTCCTTTAAAGAACCACTTGGTAAATGACATGAGACCATAAACACATTTTAAAACATCTGGTATTTAGAGCTTGAAGACGCCCTTTTTTGAGATGAACATTAGTACATTGATTGTTATTCTCTGTTTGAGTCTCCAGCTTGTTCAAAACACTGTTTTACAGTGAGCATGATGAGAATGCTTTACAGTCCCCACAAAAGGCTCACTGACTGAGGCTGCCTGTCCTCCCCATTCATCTCTGCAGGCTGTAACAAGCTGAGGGGCCCTAATTAAACCCTAGATTTTAACAAGTCTAACAAGGGAGATGCTCCCTCATATTTCCTATGAGTCTGTTGTCCCACTGTGTCCTTTGAGTCTGTTGTTCCACTCTTTCCTATGAGTCTGTTGTCCCACTCTGTCCTATGAGTCTGTTAGACAGAAGGCATTGAACCACCATGCCCAGTTCCTCTTACCAGGTCATGGCTGGAGAACAGCATGCTCAGAAAGCTGTCATACCTGTTAACCATGCAGCAGCAAATTGGAGGACATGCTGCTGCTGCCTAATTAACAGGTATAGAGACACAAGATCAGCTCCTCCACGTTCATGGTTTACACCCAGGAAAGGGTAGCTTATCCTCTTCAGGTCAAGGGAGTTCATGCCTCATACGGAGGAGTTCAAGTATCTTAGGTTGAAGCAGAATGGAGCAGGAGACGTTTGGGTGTAGACAGAGGATCACTCTAGATCAGGGCAGCAGAGGTCCATTATTATGAAGTGGTTTTTGAGACTGGATAAAGTTTACGTGTCCTGGTAAGGGTATGGATAATGCAACCCAATTAAATTCTAAAAATATTCTGGTTTCTTTGCTGTTGGACATGTGGTGAGGACAGCAATGGTTTAGTTTACTGATGGTGGTTAAAATATGGATTTAATTGCATCACCAAAATATTCCAAACTGTTTTCTTTTAGCTTTGCATTATTTTACAGATTGTAGTTTTTACCACAATCCTGTAGGAGAGATATTTATCTTTTCAGCTTCTTTCGACTTTCAGGAAAAGTCTAACAGTTCTTGGTGGAAAGTCCCCTGGATTAGTGGTGGACAAAGTACTTCATAGAAGTACAAAAAAGTAAAAGTAAAAGTATTGATACTCCTAGTCAAATCTTACTCACCTATAAGTTAAAGTTATTTGGTCAATCTACTCAAGTTAAAGTTTTAAAGTACTTATTATTGAAAATACTTAAGTATTTGAAAGTACATGCATTTAAAAGTACTAAAGCGATCAAAAATACAAATAAAATTTTCCAATATCATTACATTTCTGTATAATTTTGAGAGCAGTTTTAAAGAACCTGTAGCTTTCAGAAACCACCTATTAACAAGGAGAACAACCTGCTACAAAATCTACGCCACCTGGAAAGAACTTGAGCATAAACATGCCCCAAAAAATGAGGGCAGCTATTTTGATTCTTATTTAAAAACAAACCAAACACAAAACAGAAGAGCCATAATTCTCCTCACACTTTCACTATAGAATAGAGGTTTTGGGTTGAATCTATTCCCACAAAGAAACTGCACTGTGAAGCTAGCTTTTCTAACATAGAATGTATTTATAAATTAGTGCTTCTATGTTCCATTTCTATCTCTGCTTCTGTCTCCCTAAACCCCAGTTGGCCTCGGCAGATGGCCGCTCACACTGAGCCTGGTTCTGCTGGAGGTTTCTTCCTGTTAAAAGGGAGTTTTCCTCTCCACTGTCATTACTAGCATGCTTGGTAGGAGGGATGGCTGAGTCAATGGGCCTCATGCAACATTTTCATGATCTTCTCATTGATTTCATACCTTTTTCTCCTACCAACGCTCCACCTCAGATTCAACAAACCTTAACTTCAGTAAAAGATCCTGGTAAACCTGCTGCAGTCCAACTGTGAGGCGCGTTCCTGAGAAATGTAAATCAGCATAATTACCGCCCCAATGACTCCACATAAGACTACGACTTCCCAGGCTTGTTCATTTAGAAACAGCTTATAGGAGGGAGAAGAGAGACTTTGGTAGGATGGAGAGGGAGGTTCTGCTGACTGAGAGCTGAGCAGAAGAAATGAAGGAGCATGGAGGACAACCAAGACGTGGAATAAATCACAAGAGCTGGAAATGATTAGGATGGACTGTTACAAACTGATCCAAAAACAGTCAGTAAAAAAACTACTGATGGCGGCAAGAAGAGCAACATCTGATGGAAATTTTATTCTGAGTTCAACAGGACAACGTTCTGAAATCTCCTTTAAATCCAGACCACACCTGGCATCTCTTGATCCACTGTTCATATCTCTCATACAGAAACATCAAAATGTTAACGGTGAAACTCTGATCTGATGAATTCAGACCTAAACATCCACATTTAGTGCAATAACAAAGCCAAGCAGCTGCCATGGAGGGAAATGAATGAAAGTCTGACTATTAGAAGAGCATTGCTGAATTTTCCTCCATTTTTGGTTCCAGATGTTATTTCAATAGTACCTTGACCTCACATAGAGTCACTGACTTTTTATGGACACCCAAACCGTACCCCCCCACTAGCAAGCAAGCAAAGGTGTGTAAAAATACCCACTATAATGGAGTTATCACAGTGACATGTAGGACAGAGAAGCTTTTTCATTCATGGTCACAGTGTAGGTCACAGGTAGATATTTACATAACGTGCTTTCTTTAAAAATCCGTGTTGAAATTTGTTTTCAACACAGATGCATGTTTCAAAGGTTGCATGCAGTTGAATTACTGTACCCAGTTGGTGGAGATCCTGCTGAGGCAGCGAAGAGGAAGGGAGGAGTTTGGGGAGAAAGAGGGAAAAAAGTGCACTCTAGTCATCATACTGTAAATCTACCTGCTGACATCAGCATTCAGCTGTTTGACTCTGAACATGAACTCATGGAAAAATACTTTAACTCCTACAAAAGCATATCTACAAGTGTTTACTTCCTTATCCATAGATATGCTGGTGAAGATTCTCAGTCATTCAGGTCATAGTCATTCAAACAAAGTTTAAAAAGTTCAAAAACAATCCCCTGGACTTTGTTTTCCAAGTTTGAAGACATTTTGCTTCCCATCAAGGAAGCTCCCACAATTCAAAATGTCTGGAGTAGCGTTTGAGTTACAGGCACAAACAGGCTCAGACTGGGAACGATTTTAGGCCCTGGCATTTTTTCATCTAAGCCGTCCCATTTATGGAACCCTGCCACCAATACCCACCTTTACCTACAGATTACCAGTCCGAGCCTAGGTACAAAGAGTAGCCTTGTTATGGCTTTGAAAACATCCAAACTGAACTAAAAAAAGCTGGACCCCCCCTTTAGTGATGGAGAGTCGTTAAGGTCTTTGTTGGCCTCGCTTACCAGGGGAGATGCTTTGGTCCTCTGCATGGTGAACAATCTGGGGAGATTTCCGGCTAACAAGATTACATTTAGGAACCCGGGACATGGTTTCATTTATTCGTACATATTTATTAACATTGAAGAACAAAACACTTTAAAGTCAGGAATGCCTCCCCAGACTGTCATTACTTCCTAAATTTAATAAGAATAATACATTAATTGTGTTATTAATAGGAAACTAGAAATGTGTCTCTAGGGAGGGGTGGGAGTGGATGGGTCGATGGAGGTTACCACAGCTTCCCAATTTTGTTGGGCCTAAAGAATTGTGCCATCCTGTAAGGGACATTGACATAAAATTGAGAAAAAGTAGAAAAGCAAATCCAAACATTGATCCAACATTTAACCTATGCCAGTGGTTCTCTGTGGAGACAGTTCCCGCGCCCCTTCAAAAAATTGCAACAACTTCTGTTCACAGCTACATACCTATGAGAATCAGGTTTTCCTGAATTAACATGGATCAAAACAAGGAGCAGCCAAAGCCTGCAGATAAAGGATGATACATGTTTATTACTGTCAACTAACGACTGACTGCACTAGGGGCCGATGCATCTAAAAGAACCAGATGGATTTCTCCCCACTAATGGAATCTATGCACAGCTTCACTACTCCTTGAACTTCAGCAGCTCTTTGATTCCTTTTTTTCATTACTGGAAAATCTTATTACTCCAGGTGTGTCTGGCTGCTTAATGAGGTCATTTTCTTTCTAGCTCTCTTCTGACTTCAGCCTGCTCTCTGCTTTTATGTTTCTATGTTGATTTTACTCTCTTCTCTTCATCAGCCTTCCCATCTTATTCCTCTCTTCTCTTCTATCAATCTTGCACTATTCTAAAAAAGAGACATAATATAATAACAATCCCATCAAAAAACATTAGAATTTAAGTGATGAAAACTTACAGTGGAAACTAAAAGTTGAAATAAGATTTTCCTTTCACACACCTATTGAAAGTTGTCTATTTTTAGATGAGATACTGGGGTTATACTGGAATAATCTCATCATACATTACAATTATTATTATTATTATTATTATTATTATAGCTAAAAATCCAAAAACACCTAATAAATGAAAATTAATTGAGCAGTTATCTCTGACACCATCATTTTCAGATCATGCAGCAGTTTTCCTGTTATTGACTCTTATTTTTCATGAGGAACTTTCATTTATCCAAAAGCACAGCTATGCCTGGAAGTATAAATCACAACCATAAATTAGCAAAACAACTATATTATAACTAGCTAAAAAAAATGAACTAAAGGCATCTTACAAAGACATTTTCAATCATTCTGTTGCCTTTTATCCGAGTCTCTTTAACTCATGCAAGCTGCAACCTGGGGTCTTGTCTCATGTTAATTGACTTGATTTATGTAACATGTCCACTCCTCATCTTTACTATAACAAAATACACCGAAGCCCGATTTTTTTCTTTAACCAAACATTTATCACAGGAATCAGCCCGATCCACATTAAATGAATCCATTAACTCACTCATCATCCTGGAACATCTTCACACCATGATGAGCTCCAACCTGCACCCACTGCAGTTTGCCTACTGGCTGAACATCGGCATAGGAGATGCCATCTACCTGCTGCAGCGGGCACTCACACAACTGAAGACCGCTGTTAGAGTCAGATTGTTTGATTTCTCCAGCGCTTTCAAAACCATCAGAGCCACACTGCTGAAGGGGAAGCTGGAGGACGCTGGAGTGGACAAGCATCTGGCTGCCTGGACCATCAACTACCTAACTGACCGCCCTCAGTACGTGTGGCTGCATGGCAGTCAGTCAGAGGTGGCACTCTGCAGCACCGGGGCCCAATTCTGTCTCCATTTCTCTTCACCCTCTACACCTCAGACATCACCTACAATGTGGACAGCTGCCACCTCCAGAAAATCTACGATGATTCAGCCATTGTGGGCTGTGTCTCAGAGGAACAAGATGGAATACCAGTCGCTCATCATGGACTTTGCGGCCTGGTGTGAGAACAACCACGTGTGTTTGAACTAAAGTAAGACCAAGGAGATGGTCATCGACTTCAGGAGAACACCCCCACCTCACATCCAGGGGCTGAAAATAGAAACTGTAGGGAGTTTCAAATAGCTGGGTGTTCACATCTACAATAAACTGGACTGGACTCATAACATCGACGTCCTGTACAACAAGGGCCAGAGTTCCTTTGGTGTGAGACGGCAGCAGCTATAGATTTTCTATTACTCTGTAGACTATGGGTCTGCCTGGCGGGACAGAAAGAGACTAGAAAAGCTAGTAAGGAGGGCCACCCTAGGCTGCATGAGGGCCACCCTAGGCTGCATGAAGTGGCCAAGAGGAGGGTGCTGTCCAAGCTTACATCCAACATGGACAATAAATTTCACCCTCTGAACCAGACTGTAGAGGAGCTGAGCAGCTCCTTTAGTGACAGATTGATACACCCTGTATTTAAAAAGGAGGGCTAATGCAGGTCATTCATCCCTGCTGCCATCAGACTTTACAATGCCTCTGCATTATAACCTGGAGTATAGGGGTGAGAATTGGCATGGGTGTTGCAATATAATACATATCGCGACACTTGGATCACGATACGATATTATCACAATATGTAATATCATAATATATTGCAATATTTTCCCAACAATCAACATTATTTGAATAGATAAAAAAGCAAATGCTGTACATGTTCATCAGAAGGTATTGATCATTCAGTTATTTTGGTATCCATGTTGTTTGGGGTTTGAGGCACTCCACGTCTTCCACTGTGATTGCCTTAACTACAGATATGGAGCTGCACCGCACGGGAGAAGGGCTCCACAGCACTATCTGCTAGAGCGGCTGGGCACAGGTAGCCCATTTTTTAAGGAAATATTTTGTTTGTTTTTTTTTATCGATAGCAAGAACTGAAAGATATTATACCGGGCAGCCAACAAAAATCACAATATATCACCTAATTGATTTTTTCCACACCCCTACTGGTGTAATAAAACTAAATAACGCATTCCTTTTATCTACATAAGAAACCAGAAACCACACTTTATCTGCCACCACTTTACTGTTCTTAAGATACTGTATCTTTAAGTCACCTTAAATCTCTACCCTATTTTTTTCCATCCACTGTATATATCTGGATGTACTGTATATACTTTATGCACCGTTTCCTCCTGTGTGCACCTTCTATTTGTTAATAAGAACTGATGCTACAAGTGAATTCCTCCGTTTTGATATCAATAAAGTTCTATTCTATTCTACCATAACACAGGTGAGCTTCCCATCAGCTTTGATCGGGGTGTTGACAATGATCTCCAACATATTCTTCTGTTTTAAAAGTGGTGCGCCTCATTTTACATTAACAGCAGCAAACCAACTACCTTTACAGGTGTTTCTGAGCTTTACTACAGGCAATATTTTCTAGCCTGACATAGTCCTACTCAATTCTAGTCAGAATATGAGTCTGATACTGCTCCATAGAGCTGTGATTATTGGGCGTGTTTCGAACGAACCAGGAAAAAAAATGCCTCTGCACTCAATTGGATAGACCTACAACCAATAAGAGCAACGGAGTGCGTGACGTATGTTAAGCCAGGCACAACAAAAATCTATGGACTATGGACTGTACCCAGACAAACAAGAGAGCAAAAGTTTTTTTGACCCAAGCGGTCAAAAACCTTTTGGTTTCAGAAAATGGGTAAATGCCCTGATTTCATCTACTAAAAACTTTCTTCTTTAGTTGAGCTGTAATCACTGATTAAAACCACATTGTTTCCAGCTGAGGCAAGGAGACTTAGGGGGCTGATGACTCAACCATTCTCAGCTGCTCACCGACGGCAGACCCTTGCTGAGACCCGAGGAATTCATCCATACCAAATTAGGACAGAAGCTTTTTTATGAAGCCCAAAGAAAACTGACCCATATACTGGAGACTGAGCAGAAGGACATAAACAGGAAGTCTATTAGAGCACACATGAATAATAGATGGGACCAGGAGTGAAACATGGGGATAAAGAGAGAAACTGTTAAAGTAAAAGACCACACCATGTTACAATACCAAGGCACGCTGCATTACACAACAGTTCAAAGTATACACAGCACTAGAAAACAGGTGGCCTACTGTCTGAGATTACAGGGGAATTAGAGAAAGTCCTAATTTCTATTTCAGGTACTTTTAAATGCATAATCAATAATTAACTGAAAGCTTCCAATAGGCAGAAGCTACTTCTGGTGTTTTCTGCTGGGCTCAATCTGACTACAGTACATAAAGTCCCTCACACCAAACACTGCGACCAGGCTGGCCAAGCTACAGAAATATTAACGAGAAGGTTCACTTTGGTTCACTCTCTCTCTCTAGACATGTCAAATCAATTCAGTTTATTTATATATCACCAATTCTGACCTCAGGACGTTATACCAAAGTTGAATGAGCCTGTAATGTTGTCACTTGAATTTTGTGTGATTTTGTTGTCAGCAGATGTTTTGTACAGAACAAAGTATTATATCAGAATATTTCATTCATATCCAGGATGTGTTATTTTAGTGTTGAATTTATTTTTTGAGCATTTCAATTCAATTCAGTTTATTTCTATTGTGCCAATTCACAACACATGTCATATCAAGGCACTTCACCAGATCATCCAGTCAAACTGATTCAAAGTTTTCTATCTCAGGAAAACCAGTTGATTGCATTGACTCATTGACTCGAAGGCAATCCCTCACCTCTCCACTGTCTCTTGTAGCGACAGTGGAGAGGAAAAACTCCCTTTTAACAGTAAGAAATCCAGGCCAACTGGGGTTCAAGGAGACAGAAGCAGAGATACAAAAGGTAACTGTAAAAGGCGGCCCTGTCCAGGAAACACACAGCCATGTAGACAAGCTCCAAGCCAGCTCCCATTTCAGAGGATGAATAGAGCACATCCAGCCAGTCACAGTCATAGAAACAGGACTACACTGAAGAACAGGCCAATCGCAGCCAATCTCCAACATCTAAGGGCAAAATCTTCATCTATGTGCAAAAATATTCATTTCATCCTCATAGACCATTTGTTTGCTCATTTCTGTTTTGCGGTTTTGGTTTCACTGGTCAAGTTAACTTAGAACATTGCATTGATTTTATTTTGAAATTCATTGGGACGCCTAAGTGTGGGGTTCCTGAAATGTCCTGTTTGGTATGAGGAGTTTAGGCATATCCTTCAGCTGTGCATCTAAAGGTTCCTTTTTTTTTCAATAAGCACCTTACGTAGTACAAAAAATAATAATAATAATCAAATATTACAAGCCCCAAAGTGATCCTCCACCTGATTCAGGAAGACCAGGGAAGGAAAATGCAAAAAAGTAGGTAAACAAACATCTGTGCCAAGGACTAGTATCCTATGTGATGTCTAGACTCCAGCAGGACGTAAATCCAAGCACTTAAAATCAATTATTAACTTTTTTTCCTGAAGAATGTGGACTGAGTTTGTGCCAGAAAAAGAAACATAAGAAAGTTTCACCAAACATTCTTAAATGAGGTCCAACTGGTACCTGATTACATTTAGTGAAAACTAGATTGATCAAACGACCAAACAGAGAGGGAAGAGGTTCAACGAATGAATGAATGACTTAACTTCAGACAGACAGGTTACACCAACAAAAACTGATTGATAAACAATACTAACAAAGAAAATCCCAACAATCACATCAGTAAAAGTCTAAACATCACATCATAAATCAATTTATAAATCTAATCACAAAAGAAACTAATAATATAAACAAAATACTCAACTGTAAACACTGAAAGTATAGGAATTAGTGGAGCTTCTGTAAAAAGGAAGAAAAAAGAAGCGAAATTGATTGATTCATCACTTCTCCATCTCATCACCCATAACATAAATAGCAAACCTTCAGTTTGTTTTCTGTTCAAAGGAAAAGGTCCAAACAGACCACAGCAAACCATTTGAAAACAGTGTTGCCAACGTTGCTCTCCTCTATCTTGTCTGCTGTCATGATTCATGCAGCTGAGGACAGAAAAGCAGATCATGGCTTGTCTACAGTAAAAAGAAGGACTGGGTTATTTACTTTTGCCGTTGCCTTTTTGGAAACACAGGAAGGAGCAATTAGCTTAGCGAGCTTAGTGCTTGAAGAAAATCTTTCATTCCTTTTGAGACAGAAGGAAAAGTCAGCTGAGTACAAAACATAGAGAGGAAAACAACAAGAAAATGGACAAGAAAAGAGGGACAAAACCTAGAACAAATAATGTCTATTCTATTAACATTTATGTATCTATATAATGGGTCTTTTTTATGTGTTGTCTTCTCGATTTAGAGGGCCCCCTGCCTGTCTTTGGCTAGGGCCCCAAATTTCCTAAATTCACCCCTGGTGATACATTGGCAGTAACCTTAATAAAATCTTCTTGTCGTTATATGATCACATTTCATGTAAGAGTTTCCTCTGCTAGGCCTCTAGCAACAGGAAACCCAGAATAATTCCTGACATCATGCTAAGCATGATGGGTGGGGTGGGTACCTAACCACTCAAGCCAATCAGCCATACTGACAGATGATATGGAAGCTGCAGCAGAGCGGCTGGGTTCAGCAGAACTTCACTGCTGGCCTTCACTGCTGTCCTGCCAATTAGATGAGTGACGCTGCAGTCTGCTGCTCCAAGATGATGAGATGCTGTATGACCCGTGTGGGTGATACAGAGGAATCTGCTCCACAGAGATCCCTTTTTTAAATAATGACCATCCTCAGCATCATCACAAGATGTTAGACAGCGGTGGAAGAAGCAGGATGTCAGAGAGGGGGATTCAGCATAGATCTAAGGATACATTGTCTATAAAAAATTGCAATAAAAGTTGTCTGAGTCTAACGATGGAGGGACATTGGAGGTGATCTATTGATGACGCCCAGAAACGTTTACATGCGCAGCCAATTTTCTTTTTTTTTTTTTAGCCGACGCCGTCATGATGTCAACAAGAAAAAAACCCATGTGAAGACGCGCATCTAGACATTTTTACACACATGCCTATATATATATATATATATATATATATATATATATATATATATATATATATATATATATATATATATATATATATATATATATATGCTGCTTTCCATCAGCCATGCATTGATGTATCGACTGACTAAAGGTCTGTCATACAGCAGCTTATATTTACCTTCATGTCGTTTACTATCGCCTGGAATAGACCCCCGAGGGCCCCGCATTCCTTCTCCACAGTCTCCATATTTGCCAAATCCACCATTCACAGGGAATATGCACGAGCGCACAGCAGATGCGCGCTCGTAAAAGGGAAAAAAAGGACAAAAATATCAAAAGATTTTATTCCACCAGATTGCACCCCCAGTTCGTCCTCCACACCGACTATCTGCTAATAAGGAGACTGTGGGGATGAAGAGGAGGAGGAAGAGGAGGGGGTTGAGGAAGGATGCCGAAACAACAAGCGCGTAGCTCTGCGGTGTCCTTTAGGCGACAGAGAGGTGTCTGTTCACAGCGGAAAGATGGTGCCCTCCCTCTGCCTCTGCGGCTCAGTCAGGCGGCGGGGCGGCACCGTTCGGATGGTACCGAGAAGATCAGGCTCATCTTGGCGCAACGTGGCGCTGCGCAGATGAGTCTGTGGGGACGCATGTGAAGGCAGCACAGTGGGAACTGGAGCGATGTGTCACCGCCACGGTGTGTGTGTGTGTGGGTGGGTGTGTGTGTGTCTGTGTGCGTGGCTGTGATTGGTGCAGAGGAGGTGGCCCAGCGGAGCAGGGAGAGCAGCCAGTAATATGATCCATGAAACAGTAAGCAAGGTTTTAAATAAAGGGGGGGGGGGGGGGGGGGGGGGGGGGGGGGACGATCCTAGATGACAGGTCACATGGTGTAGCCCCCACTATACCCCACCCCTCCCTTCACCATCATACACCTGATCTCAAGCCTCTGTTTCTATCATAAACTGCTGCACATTTCCCTCTATAGTCTGTAGAGATTCAGACACCCATTTTGAGAAGAGGCAAAGCAGCCCAGATGATTATAGAGCCTCCTCCATGTCCACAGTATAGGGACAGTGTTGTTTTCTTGATCTACTTCATTTAAGAATCTTTGAACATAGAGCTGATGTTAAAAGCGTCATGTTTGTCTCATCTGTCCATAAGATATAGTCCATGGATCCTGAATAATCTGCAGCTGTGTCTCTGCTTTGCCTGTCAGTTCCTGTTTGGCTGTGACTCAGTCCTGGAGAGAATTATCAACTGTCCCGCTGCCATCAACACCTTTGTTTATAGATGTTGGAGATCTGCCTGTTTTTCAGTGTAATCCTGTTTCTCTGTGACTGTGACTTACCGGATGTGCTCTCTTTCATCCTCTAACATGGGAGCTGGCTCGGAGCTCTTCTTTCTGTTTCCTGGAGGACAGGGCCACCTTTTGCAGTTACCTTTTGTGTCTCTGCTTCTTTTTCTATGTCTGCTTCTGTCTCCTTGAACCCCAGTCGGCCTCGGCAGATGGCCGCTCACACTGAGCCTGGTTCTGCTGGAGGTTACTGTTGCTACAAGCAAGTGTGAGGGATTGCCTTTGAGTCAATGAGTCGATGCAATCAACTGGTTTTCCTCTGATAGAATTCTTTGAATCAATTTGACTGGATGATCTGGTGAATTGTAAAGTGCCTTGAGATGACGTGTTGTGAATTGGCACTATATAAATACCCATCAATCCATCCATTATTTGACACAATTGTCCCAAGTGGGGTCGCGAGGGGTGCTGGTGCCTATCTCCAGCAGTCAATGGGCTAGAGGCGGTGTACACCATGGACAGGTCGTCAGTCCATCGCAGGGTGCTATATCAATATAGTGAATTGAAACTGAATTGAATTGGGGAAAATTCACATTCATCTAGGTCATAGTCATTCCAAAAAATTTACTAACCATTCCACTGGACTTTGTTTCCAAGTTTGAAGATGTTGCTCTTCCCATCCTGGAAGCTTTTTTAATTCAAATTGTCAGAAATAGCCTTGTTTTTGCTGTGAAAACATGCAAATTAAAACGGACAAAGGGGTCCACACCTTTGGAATGGGGGTCGTTTGGCTTCTTTTGTTAGCCTGCAATTCCCAATACCTGTCTATGTCTCTGAAAGGGATGTTGGGTGTTTAAAGCCTCGAACTCAATGCTATTTCTGACATTTTGAAAAACAAAGTCCAGTAGTGTTTTTGAACTTTTTGCGAATGATCTGCAGCTGCAGTCTGAGGAACATCAGCTGCTTGGAGATGGTCTGATTGCATTTAGATTTAACATGCTGCTCTATCATTTTATTTCTAATCTCATGAGACATCTCTTTCCTTCTTAACCATTTTGAGTGTGGTACACACCATGTCACTGTTGGAAGCTGGAGAAGTACCACCTTTCTCCAGCAGAGTCCGCCGTGGATCCTCCTGAGCTGAGCCTCCTTCACAGCTGCAGCTCATTCCATCATCAGAGGATCCACTACTTAAGCTGTCTTCAGAACTTGCCTCAAGGCCGCAGTGTTGATCCAGTTGGTTAGCACTAAGCCTAGAACCTTCTAAGAACTTTTGTTGACTTTTTGAATCCAAGCTGGATTCTAACCTCTGTCTCTGTTTTCCAGGAAACCAGTCTCTCTCCTGTGAAGCTCTGGAAGAGCTTAACCTGCCCAGCCTGCCCTCTGAGCCAAACCTGAAGCCTGCCTTTGAACTTCCATGCAGCCCTGGATCAAGAGCTGGAAACCCTGAGCTTAGCTCTGTTCAAACCCTAAGAAGTAAGACGCTGAAGCAGCTTTCGGACTCTGCGAACCAAACTCTCTCCAGTTCCAACTACCTTCCTCTCAAAGCTTTAATCAAGGACCCTCAAGGTACAACTCAGAAACAATCTAAAGACAAATCTCTAAGTGCCCCGCTAACTGAACTGTCTTCCCATGCAGACTACGGTGAACCCGTGTCCCTGGACCAGAACCAGATCCAGATATCATTGTGCTTGTTACAATAAACTCTGTTTAACTTTTACACCTGTTTCCGTCTAGTGGTGTTCTGCATATTTGGGTCTCTTTAGAGAACCCATCATGACAGAACACTGCGGCCAAACACAAGGCCCAGAAGATCACCTCCGCTGTCGCTTGGAGGAGCAGGATGCCCAAATCCAAGGACAAACCCAGACACTTCGTGAGTTATATCGCCTGGTTGACACTCACAATCATCTGCTTCAGAGCTACGCAAATTACGTTAGCAATGCTACTGCCACGCCAGCAGCACAACCACTTCCGGGTCCTATTCCCCCTCCGAGGTCACCGGCTGTGACGTCATCTGAGTTCCGCCCAAACCTTCCTGAAAGATTCTCCGGTAATATGAAGGATTACAAAGGATTTTTATTTCAGTGCCGGTTACTTTTTCAGAATTCTCCCAACAGTTTTTCCACGGATTATAAAAGAAGAACCTTTATTCTTTATCAGTTAACAGGAAGAGCTTTGGAGTGGGCTCAGGCCAGATTTTCCTCCGATGTAAGCCTCAATTGTAGTTATTCAGACTTTATTTCTGAATTCTCCCAGGTTTTTAACCAAGAGACTGATCAAACCATTGACTCTCGTGCTCTTTTCAGTATCAAACAGGGAAATTCTTCTGTGGCTGATTTCTCCATCAACTTCCGGGTTAAAGCAGCAGCTTCCGGATGGAACCAAAGCGCTCTGAAAGGGGCTTATTTTATGGCTTTAAATGAAAACATTAAGGACGAACTTGCAACCCTCGACGAACCTGCCACCCTCGAAGAATTAATAAGGTTGACAATAAGATTGGACAACCGAATCCGAGCTAGAAACAGCTCCAAGCCAAGAAACCTAGGATCTCTTTCCGCTGCCCCTGCTTCAAATAATGTGACTGTTTTTTCTCCTCCCACAGAACAGTTGCCCAAGTTGAGACCTAAGGCCCAGTCTCTTCCTCTGCCTGTTCAGGCTTCTCATTCTGGTGAAATGGAAGTCGAACCCATGCAGGTTGGACACACTAGGCTAACTCCAGAAGAAAGACAAAGACGTTTTTTGAGTAAACTTTGCATTTATTGTGGTGAGGGTGGACACTTCATCGCTTCCTGCCCGGCTAAGTCAAAAGCCTGGGCCCGCCAGAGGATCTGAGGAGTCTGGCGGGCCAAACTAATTCTAAGAAATCTCCTCGACTGATGCTTCCAGCCACTCTGTTTTTTGCTAACCAAAACCTCTCTCTCTCTGCATTCATCGATTCAGGCTGTGAACGGAACCTCATTGATTCTAATCTCGTCCAACAACTGAAAATTGAAACCATTCCTCTGACTCAACCTCTTCGTGTCTCAGCCATAGATGGGAAAAAACTCCACCAAGTTACCCATCAAACTCAACCCCTCGAGCTACTACTTTCAGGTAACCACCGTGAAACCATTACATTTTTTGTTTTTCCCTCCGCATGCTCCCCCCTCGTGCTTGGATTCGAATGGTTGGAGAAACACAATCCACGTATTAACTGGACTGATCGTCACATGGAGTCATGGTCTACGTTATGCCATGAGACATGCCTTCGTTCGGCTGCCCCCTTGGTGGGGTCTCCTAGAGGTGGGGGGGAGATGGACTCTCCTGACCTTTCTTCAGTTCCTTCTGAGTACCATGACTTGGCTCCTGTCTTCAGTAAGGTCAGTGCTACGTCCCTTCCACCACACAGACCATATGACTGTGCTATTGAATTGCTACCTGGAGCACCATTACCCAGCAGCCGTTTATACAATATCTCCAAACCCGAACGAGAAACCATGGAGAAGTACATTAACGAGTCTTTAGCTGCTGGGATTATTCGCCCTTCCTCCTCTCCTCTGGGTGCAGGGTTCTTTTTTGTTGGCAAGAAGGACGGTTCATTAAGACCATGTATTGATTACAGAGGTTTGAACCAAATTACAATTAAGAACAAGTACCCTCTACCTCTTCTCGCCTCTGCGTTTGAACCTGTCCAAGGGGCAACTGTCTTCACCAAACTGGATTGAAGAAATCCATATCATCTTCTTAGAATCAGAGAAGGAGATGAGTGGAAAACTGCCTTCAAAACCCCCTTAGGTCAGTTTGATAATTTGGTGATGCCTTTCGGTTTCACCAACGCCCCTGCCTGCTTCCAAGCCCTCGTGAATGACGTTCTCAGAGACTTTTTAAATGTGTTTGTGTTTGTCTATATTGACGACATACTCATTTATTCAAGGAACCTGTCTGATCATAAGAAGCATGTCCGCCTGGTATTACAAAGGTTACTGGAGAACAAGTTGTTCGTCAAAGCTGAAAAGTGTGAGTTTCATCAACCTTCAGTTACCTTTTTAGGGTTTGTGCTCGAGGGCGGGCAGGTTAAGCCTTCTGAAGACAAAATAAAAGCTGTTTTGGAATGGCCAGTTCCTGAGAATCGCAAGCAGCTACAGAGATTTTTGGGGTTCGCCAATTTTTACCGCCGCTTCATAAGGAACTATAGCCAAACAGCTCTCCCTTTAACCTCACTGACATCAGTAAAACGAACTTTTCATTGGTCTCCTGAGGCTCAGACTGCATTTGAGAAACTGAAATCTTTGTTTTCCAGAGCACCCGTGTTAATTCAGCCTGACCCTTCCAAACAGTTCATCCTCGAAGTGGACGCTTCAGATTCTGGTGTTGGAGCAGTCCTATCTCAAAGAGTCGACACTGACCAAAAGATCCTATCATGCGCCTTTTTCTCTCGTAGACTTTCTTCAGCAGAGCAGAACTACGACGTTGGAGATCGTGAGCTGTTGGCCATCAAGTTGCCGCTGGAGGAGTGGAAACACTGGCTGGAGGGAGCTGAGCACCCGGTTCTAGTTTGGACAGATCACAAGAACCTTGCTTACATCCAGTCAGCCAAACAAGCAAACCCTCGTCAATCCAGGTGGTCCATCTTTTTCTCTAGATTCAATCTCATTATCTCCTACAGACCCGGATCCAAGAATGTCAAACCAGATTCCCTTTCTCGTCTATACTCCGTCGATCAACCCGAGACACCAGAGCCTGTCCTTCCGGCATCATGCACAGTTGGAGTTGTAACTTGGGAGATCACCGATCTTATTAACTCCGCCTTGGCCACAGAACCCGACCCAGGTAACGGTCCTGCTAACAGAACCTATGTTCCATCTTCCGTCAGGTCTCGACTAATACAATGGATGCATGCTGCCAAATTTTCTGCCCATCCGGGAGTCAGTAGAACCATCGCTTTGATCTCAAGACGCTTCTGGTGGCCTATGCTCCACACAGACGTAAAGGAGTATGTGTTGGCCTGTCCCACTTGTGCCAGAAATAAGGCCTCACACCAGCCCCCCTCGGGTCTGCTACAGCCTCTTCCGATTCCTTCACGTCCATGGTCCCATATTGCCATCGACTTCGTCACCGGTCTCCCTGTTTCTCGAGGTATGTCCACAATCTTCACCATCATAGATCGTTTTTCCAAATCGTGTCATCTCATTCCTCTTAGGAAGCTTCCCTCGGCCTTCCAAACTGCACAGCTCCTAGTGAAACACGTCTTCCGTTTACACGGAATTCCCCAGGAGATCCTCTCAGACCGTGGCCCCCAGTTCATATCTCAAGTTTGGAAGGCATTCTGTTCTGCTCTGGGCTGTAAATCATCGTTGACATCTGGTTATCATCCTCAATCCAATGGCCAAACTGAGAGGATGAACCAGCAACTAGAATCAACCCTCCGTTGCCTGACTTCAAACAACCCCACCGACTGGAACCAATATTTACCTTGGATCGAATATGCCCATAATTCACAAAAATCTGCTTCCACCGGCCAATCACCCTTTCAGGTCAGTCACGGTTACCAACCTCCACTTTTCCCCGCAGATGAAAAAGAGATTTCAGTCAAGACCATCAATCAACACATCCGACGCTGCCAGAGAATTTGGAAGGAAACCATCTCCACTCTCAATAAATCTTCTGAGAACTCCAAACGTTTTGCCGACTCCAAGAGACGTCCCGCTCCCGAGTACTCCGTAGGCCAGGAGGTATGGCTGTCCACTCAAGACATCCCCCTCAAGGGGATGTCTCGAAAACTCTCCCCGAGGTTCATTGGTCCATTTAAGGTTTCCCAGGTCATCAACCCATCTGCAGTCCGTCTCCAGCTACCTCCGTCTCTACGCATACACCCCACTTTCCACGTCTCTCAGATCAAGCCCGTTATCTCAAGCCCTCTGTGCCCGCGGTCCAACTCACCACCACTCGCCCTGGAAGTTGATGGTCATCCCGCATTCACCGTCCGTCGCATCGTGGACTCCCGTCGGCGAGGTCGCGGCTGGCAGTACCTCGTCGACTGGGAGGGCTACGGACCGGAGGATCGCCAGTGGGTTCCCGGCTCTTACATCCTCGATCCTTCCTTGATCGAGGAGTATGAGCGTTCCCGTCCATCAACCTCTTCCGGACTGCCAAGGGGCGGTCGTTGAGGGGGGGGTACTGTTGGAAGCTGGAGAAGTACCACCTTTCTCCAGCAGAGTGCGCCGTGGATCCTCCTGAGCTGAGCCTCCTTCACAGCTGCAGCTCATTCCATCATCAGAGGATCCACTACTTAAGCTGTCTTCAGAACTTGCCTCAACGCCGCAGTGTTGATCCAGTTGGTTAGCACTAAGCCTAGAACCTTCTGAGAACTTTTGTTGACTTTTTGAATCCAAGCTGGATTCTAACCTCTGTCTCTGTTTTCCAGGAAACCAGTCTCTCTCCTGTGAAGCTCTGGAAGAGCTTAACATGCCCAGCCTGCCCTCTGAGCCAAACCTGAAGCCTGCCTTTGAACTTCCATGCAGCCCTGGATCAAGAGCTGGAAACCCTGAGCTTAGCTCTGTTCAAACCCTAAGAAGTAAGACGCTGAAGCAGCTTTCGGACTCTGCGGACCAAACTCTCTCCAGTTCCAACTACCTTCCTCTCAAAGCTTTAATCAAGGACCCTCAAGGTACAACTCAGAAACAATCTAAAGACAAATCTCTAAGTGCCCCGCTAACTGAACTGTCTTCCCACGCAGACTCCGGTGAACCCGTGTCCCTGGACCAGAACCAGATCCAGATATCATTGTGCTTGTTACAATAAACTCTGTTAAACTTTTACACCTGTTTCCGTCTAGAGGTGTTCTGCATATTTGGGTCTCTTTAGAGAACCCATCATGACAGTCACCAAGCAATGTCTGCCTGCAGCCCTATATATAGGCCCACTGACTTATTAGTGGACATTATTTTCATTCTTTTTGGGAGAACCATCATTTTGGTCTAGGGCAGTTTCATTAGTTTATCCTCTTAAATCTTTCTGTTGAAGTCTGGTGAAGCATCAGTGTCTGAAGTAAATTTTCATAGAATTTGTATGCATTATAAACTTTTTCAGATTTAAAAGCCCATGTATAATATTCATAAGCAAATGATCTGTTACAGTTTTTATAAAATATCATGATAACAAAAGAGAAACATGTTTTCCAAGAAAAAGTAATTTTTTAATCAATATTTACATGCAAAACTATGGTCTATATACTAACGGTCCAAACATTCAATGACTATTATATGAAAAAAACAGAAGTAATCATTATTTTATACATCCCTGAGTTTGACTATAATAGATTTCTTATTGTGAATATGTCAGTGTTGAAATAAAAGTTAAACCCATGAAAGCAAAACAAAAGTTATTTAGGGAAGAGCTAAACAAAGGGAAGGCTTTCATTTCCTGCCTTCTTACACCTTGGCATCTTTCCAGGAGCAAATTTAGGAAATTTGGGCCTCTAGGCAAAGACAGGCAGGGGGCCCTCTGATTTAAGAAGGCAACACAGAAAACAGACCTATTATATAGATACAGGAATTTTAATACAATAGACATACATTATTTGTTTTATGTTTTGTCCCTCTCTTCTCGTCCCTTTTTTGTTGTTGTCCTCTCTATGTTTTGTACTCAGCTGAGTTTTCATGCTGTCTTAAAAGGAAGGAAAGATATTCTCCCAGCATTAAGCTCACTAAGCTGATTTCTCCTTCCTGTGCTTCCAAAAAGGCAATGGCAAAAGTAAATAACACAATACTTCTTTTCAGTGTAGACAAGCCATGATCTGCTTCTCTGTTCTCCATTTTCCATTTGGATGAAATAATAGCTGCATGAATCATGACAGCAGACACGATAGAGGAGAGCAGGAGGCAGGGTTACTAATTTACTTGATCTGGAGAGCAGAGTTTGCTGCTTTTAGATGTTGTCGCCAAAGTCTCCAGTTGCAGAAAAAAGTAGCTAGATTTGGTGCTATGTATTTTTTATTATACTTAATATTATGAGCCTTCTGATGGCAATTTAGCAAAATGATTTTTATCAAAAACATAATTATGAGCACAAATAAGGAATAGTTATATTAACTATACAGGTTAACAGAGTTTAATGGGCAACTGTCTAGTATTGCCTAATGGTAAATCCGCTGCTGCGTCTGTCCTTACAGCTCAATGGGGAAATTGCCACTGGTCACAATTAGTGGGTGGAGTCTGCTGATGTGTAATTTGATTAAGAAGTAGCTCGTCTGTCAGCCTCAGAGTATTCCTTTGAAAAATATGTAAAAGCACATGGCAAAGAAAAACGAGGACAACTCCTATTATGAAGGGGTGGAGCTAGTTTTCCAGCTTCAATGTGCATGTTTTTCTAAGCCTAAACTTTTGTTGGGCTACTCTACAAAAGGCTGGAACCTAATGCTAATCCAGACATTTTGAATTGAGAAGAGCTTCCTGGATGAGAAGGGAAACGTCTTCAAACTTGTTAAAACAAAGTCGAGTGGATTGTTTTTTAAATCCAACTTTTGGGAATTTGTTATGCATTTTATGAAAATGTGTGCAAAAGAATGAAGAGTTGTTTGTCAGTCGCAAAAAGATGACATGGTCCCAGGTATCCCTGTCCTGAAAAAAATATTTCAGAATTGCAGTTTTTAGGACTTTTGTTCCAAATTTATTGACGGGGATGTAGATGGTGACATAATTGAATAAAGTGAAGGAAATCTAAATAAAAAAAAAGTCAATATAGAAACCAAGAGAATGTGTGGGATGTAATTTTCAAGCACTGTTTTCAGGAAGCGTTACACCGTCACATGATGATCTCAATAATTTCGTAATACAGGGTATAAAACTTATCCTGAGAAAGGTCTCAGGAGTAAGCTGGAAAAATGTCTGTTTTTCCTGTCCTGTTTTTTGCTAATCTTTCTCTGAGAATTGATGTCCCAAAGCTAGCTGAAAGCCTAACAACTTTGTTTTCCCAAGCAGACCATTATGACTGTTGCCTTAAGGTTCTATTTGATCCACGTATAAGAAACTTTATTTATATTATTTAGGTAGCAAAATCCTATAGAACAGAGACAGAGAGGGCAGGAGAACTGAGGTGAGAGAGATAAAAAGGAAGTGCATGAAAAGAGACAAAATGAAACAGCATAAATAGACACAGAAGACAGAGTATGTTAGAGGCTTGTGATGCTGAGGGAGATGCCTCCATGTCCCTCAGCATTTGAGAGCTCTCCTGAGGTGCAACTTCCTTATGGTACAACCATACAAACCAATTCCAGACTAGATGCTCTGGAACTATTATTGATGTTTCTGTATGTTCTGGTTCAAATTCAGCATTTTCCAGGAAACAAATTCTTCTCAAACTGTTGAGGGATTTTTAGAGGGGAAAGTCACATTGTAAAGGTTTAAGTTCCCATATTTCTAGATGTTGTCACTGACTTAAGAGGTTTTTTTTTTTTTTTTTTTTTTTTTTTTTTTTTTTTTTATAATTATAGGTTAGGTTAAGCTGGCATAAACAACAGACTTGATTTGGGATAGAGGGGAGTCTTCTTTTCCAATCTTGGAGATCAATACGTTGTTTCATAACATGGCATTTTATATAAGATGAAAGATTCTCTACAGTATCTTGCCCTATAATCTTGACTCTGTTTTTCTGGTCTGGCATTGTTTCAACTCTTTAGGGATTTGAAACAACTGATCATCTCTCCCTCTCAGCAACTCAATATTAAACATCCTTTGTTTGGAGCAAACAAGAATGAATCCCACAGTCAATGACTGGATGCCAGCAGTGGAATTGAAATTTAATTAAATTCAGGTCAATTCAGTTTTGTGCTGTTCAGCTCAGTGTAATATAATTCAAAAATATGTTATCAATGCAAAATGGGAATTAAATGTTGCAGTAACTCATAGGTTATTTTGTATCTAGTTGATGTGGATGTTGATGGTGTAGGCATGATGCTGTAGGCATGAAGGATTTTCTGTAGTGGTCTGTGTTGCACTAGACACTCTGAAGACAGAGGTCAGTCTCATAAAGAGTATGCTTACTGTTGTCCATCATTGTCTTCACTTTATCAAGAATCCTTCTCTGTAAAATCATCCCCAGATGTTCTAGAGGAGTTCCTAGAACAGAGCTGTCCTTCTTTATCAGCTGGTTGAGCTTCTTTCAGTCATTTGCTCTGATGCTGTTACTCCAGCAGATGATGGAAGAAGAGATCAGAGTCTCCACAACAGACTGATAAGAGAATCTGCAGCATCTGAAGGTCCTAAGCTTCCTCTAGAAGACCAGTTTGCGCTGGCCTTCTTGTAGACAGCTTCAGAGTTGTGTCTCCAGTCTAGTTTGTTGTTCAGGTGAACACCAATAACGAGATAAGATCTCATAATTAGGAAATCCTATCTCCTAATTATTAGATTTTATTTCGTAATTACAAGAAAAGATCTCATAATTACTAGATACTGATCTCCTAATTATGAGATTTACTGGCAGGACGTGTTCTCTTCATCCTCTGACATGGGAGCTGGCTCGGAGATCATCTACCTGTCTTGATGGGTCTAATATTTTTTGCCCACATGCATAAACACTCACCAAGAGGGAATAAAAGTTAAACAGTTTATTTTGGAAACAGCAAAAAGACGGAGACAGAAAACTGGTTTCCCAGCTTGGGGGGTTCCGGCAACTAGGAAACTGGAAGCAAATGCTCCAGGGAGAGATCAATATGGTGAGTTCAAGGTAGGTGGGAAAAATGGCTGATGAATGAAACTCAGATTGACTAGGACTCACTGTTGAGGTAAGAGGAAGCTCCGGAGTTCCTGTTTGTGGAGGCTTGGACTGTTGATGGTGAAGAACTGCTTGAGGGCGGAAAGGCAGACTAAGGAGGTCTTGAGGAGCAGCAGAGCAGACTGTCACATGTATTCCTGAAGAGGGTGGCATTCTGATAAGGTGAACTGTGTTAATCTCAGCGTAACGAGAGGATTCCTTCCTGGGCTAGAAGGACGGTTATTTTCCCAGAGGATCTGTTGAAATCCTGGCAAAGATTTACAAAGAGAGACAAGGTAAGAACTAGTAGTCTCAGAAAAAAACTCAAAGATAAACTCAGCAAATACTCTGAGGTGCTAGAGTACCCAATAGTGGCAAACACTCTTACGAAGAGGTGGTGACAGTCTGCTGCTCAAATACTCCTTAGAAGGTGATGACCAATTAGCTGCAGGTGGGAGTAGTTGAGAAGACAAAGAAGCCCTCCAGGACAGCAGAGGACCAATGTCACCATCTGGTGGATGAACGGTGAAACTGAAAGAGAAAACAAAAACTCCCCCACAAACTAGAACCATAACACTACCTGGCTGTGTGTTTCCTGTAGAGCTAGTTTACAGATGCCTTTTGTATCTGCTTCTTTTTCTATTTCTGCTTCTGTCCCCTTGAACCCCAGAGGGCCTTGGAATATGGCCACTCACACTGAGTCTGGTTCTGCTGGAGGTTACTGTTGCTACAAGCATGCTTAGTGTGAGGGATTGCCTTTGAGTCAATGAGTCAATGCAATCAACTGGTTTCTCTTAGATAAAAAAAACTTTAAATCAATCTGACTGTATGATCAGGTAAACTGTAAAGTGCCTTGATATGAAATGTGTTGTGAATTGGTGCTATAGAAATATACTGAATTTAATTGAAATAAATAAACTGAATTCTTCTGGCTTACCAAACTTGGACCTGTCTTCCGGCTTTGGATTTCCCATCACTGACACACACTTCTGGCGCCTGCTCTTTAGTCTGCCTGCTCTTTCACAAGGAACCCTGGAGCGCGGCTCCCGCCGCAAGCTGTGGAAAGTCCTCCTGTTTGGATTCTACTTACTCCTTCCTCCGGGATCGGACTGAACTTAGAACCAGGTTAGTGACTGTTGCTCTTAGTTATGGCCCGTCTTAGATTTAAAGTCACTAACCTGAGTTTCTATCTTCAGCAGAGAATCCAGTGAGCCCGCCGCAGCTGACCAGCAGCCCTGCGTTCCTGTTTGTGTTTTGAATTAATGCTTCGATCTTTCCCACTGCCTGTCACACCTTGAATATTGGGTCTGAGATCATTACAACTTTTGGAAGCTGGAATCTGAGTCCACCACCTCTGTTTGAAGTTGTTTTTTCTCTCTTAACATTCAATTCAATTCAGTTTATTTATATAGCGCCAAATTCACAACACATGTCATCTCAAGGCACTTTACAGTTCAACCAGATCATACAGTCCATTTGATACAAAGTTTTCTATCTAAGGAAAACCAGTTGATTGCATTGACTCATTGACTCAAATACAATCCCTCACACTAAGCATGCTTGTAGCGACAGTGGAGAGGAAAAACTCCCTTTTAACAGGAAGAAACCTCCAGCAGAACCAGGCTCAGTGTGAGCGGCCATCTGCCGAGGCCGACTGGGGTTCAAGGAGACAGAAGCAGAGACACAAAAAGCAGCTGTAAAAGGCGGCCCCGTCCAGGAAACACACAGCCAGGCAGACGAGCTCCGAGGCAGCTCCCATGCCAGAGGACGAAGAGAGCACATCCACTCAGTCACGGTCAGAGAAACAGGACCACACTGGAAAACAGGCCGATCTCCAGCATCTATAAACAAGGGTGTTGATGGAAGCAGCACAGCTGATGTTTCTTTCCAGGATGGCATCACAGCCAAACAGGAACAGACGAGGCAAAGCTACTCTGAAGAAAAGCAGAGAGAGTAGAACGTTAGAGATTGAACTAACAGATTCTGCAGAATAGGAGAATAGAGAGAGAATGAAGCAGAATGATGAAATGGGGGTCCCTATGTCCTCCAGAAGTCTAAGCCTATAGCAGCATAACTATAGAGATAGCTCAGGATAACCTGAGCCACCCTAACTATAAGCTTTATCAAAAAGGAAAGTTTTAAGCCTAGCCTTAAAAGTAGACAGGGTGTCTGCCTCACAGACTAAAACTGGTAGTTGGTTCCACAGGAGATGAGCCTGATAACTAAAAGATCTGCCTCCCATTCTATTTTTAGAAATTCTAGGAACCACTAGTAAACCTGCAGATTGAGAGCGAAGTGCTCTGTTGGGAACATAAGGAACAATCAGATCTCTGATATAAGATGGAGCTTGGCCATTTAAGACTTTATATGTGAGAAGGAGGATTTTAAATTCTATTCTGGATTTAACAGGAAGCCAATGAAGAGAAACCAGGATAGGAGAGTGATCTCTCTTTTTAATTGTCATCAGAACTCTGGCTGCAGCATTTTAGATCAGCTGAAGGCTTTTGACTACAGTTTGTGGACTTCCTGATAGTAAAGAATTACAATAGTCCAGCCTTGAAGTAACAAATGCAAGGACTAGTTTCTCAGCATCACCCCTGGACAGGATATTTCTAATTTTTGCAATGTTCCTCAGATGAAAGAAGGAAATTCTAGAAACCTCTTTGATATGGGATTTAAATGACAGGTCCTGATCGAAAATAACACCAAGAGTTTTTACTTTATTATCTGAAATCAGTTTAATCCCATCCAAATGAAGTGACTGGCTAATCAGCTTCTTTTTCAAAGACTCTGGTCCAAAGACTATAACTTCTGTTTTGTCTGCATTCAAAAGGAGAAAGTTAAGAGTCATCCAGGTTTTTATGTCTTCAAGACATGTGTGAGGGCCGAAGGTAAAGGAGACGTTGTTGATGCTACTCGCGCCGTAGCGGCTAGTTGTTAGCCGTGAATAACTCCACAGTACTCCGTTGTAAAGAACGTCAGACGAACATTTATTTAGTTCCACAGGGCTGTTCCGTTACAGGAGTGATCCAAGTTTAATTCACGGTAGAAAACAATCCTTAGTTGGCTGATAATGCCCTAATAATCTTATAAAACGGCTACGGCTACGGTACAAAAACTGTTAGCCTCCGTGGCTATTCTTTACTTCCGGCGCACTGACCCGGAAATACAAACGCTGCCGAAAAAACCTGTGAGGACAGAACGCAGGCCTCTTAAAAGGCAGAAAAAGCAATAATATACTAATACAAGTCTAAATAAAACCTTTCCTTATACTTATATTATAATATATCAAATAACACAGCAAAAAATAATTGTACCTTTTACTGAAATCAGGCTCTCGGCTGAATAAAACTGAACATATAAACACAATAAAAGTAAATATGAGCCTCTTACAAATAAAAATATCATTCAGTCCACTTTGGCTCCTATATACCGGCCCCTAATTTCTCTTCTAAATAGAGACAATTACACAAATTCACATACAAGGAGCCAACTAAACCAAACATTCAAGTCAACTAGAAAATGTCTCTTATTCTGGGCAAATCAGCCCTGGCGCCAGAGGTTACCAGCACATGGCGCACCGTAGGAGGACGGTCTTTACCACCGCCTCATGGAGCTTCTTGGAGAAGACAGACCTTAGTGATAGGTCTATCTAGGATAGATGTCTTCGTCCTGACGCGAACTCGACGAACCAGCCCAGCCTTGTCAGGAACCACCTCGATAATCCTGCCCAGGACCCAGGAATTCCGGGGGGCAGAATCATCAACGATAAGGACAACATCCCCTTCTGCGAAGTTGCGAGACACACCAGTCCACTTCTGTCGCTCTTGTAGCTGAGGTAGATATTCTCTTGCCCATCGTTTCCAGAATATGTCTGCCATATACTGGACCTGTTTCCACCTCTTACGGGAGTAGAGCTCGTCCTTCACGAAGAGGCCTGGAGGAAGTGAAGGCCTTGTCTTGAGGAGCAAGAGATGGTTGGGGGTTAACGCTTCCAGGTCCGACGGGTAGTTCGAAACTCTGGTTATAGGTCGACTGTTTATAATGGCTTCTGCCTCACACAGGAGGGTGTGCAGGCCTTCTTCATCCAGGGACTGGAGCTTTAATGTGGAGCTGAGGATATTCCTGATGGACCGGATCATCCGTTCCCAAATCCCACCGTGATGAGAACCGGTAGGGGGATTGAAAATCCATTGGACTCCCCGCTGACGTAGACTGCTTTCAATCTTGGAGCTATTCCACTGATCAATAGCTCTCCTTAACTCCTTCTCCGCACCAACAAAATTGGTACCGTTGTCCGAGCGTAGGATCTTCACCTGGCCTCTCCTTGCTAGGAAGCGCCGAAGAGCATGGATGAAAGAGTCTGTGTCCAAAGATGATGCCACCTCGATGTGGACAGCACGGATGGCTAAACAGGTGAAAATAACACCCCACCTCTTCACAACACTTCGGCCCCGCTTAACCTCGAATGGACCGAAGTAGTCAACCCCGGTGTTGGTGAAAGGGGGTTCATCCGGGAGCACTCTGTCCCGGGGCAAGTCCGCCATCTGCTGTTGCCCTGCGGTACCATGCGAGCGTCGACACGTGACACATCTAGAGAGGACTCTTCTTATGGCTGCATAAGCGCCAGGGATCCAGTACTTAGTTCGCAGTTCGGATAGCACATGGTTGCGCCCGCTATGACCCACCCTCTCATGAATATCCCTGAGAATAAGTTCTGTTACAGAAGAGTCCTTAGGTAGGATGGCAGGATGCATGGCCTCTTCCGGCATCGCCGATCTGCTGAGCCTTCCTCCTACCCTGAGGACCCCATCCTGCAGCACAGGTTTGAGTCTGCAGATGTGACTGCTCAACTTAATGCCATCTCCCTTCTGAAGAGCGTATATTTCGTCACAGTACTTTAGCTGCTGACAGAAGCGAACGATCTCCATCTCAGCTTCTTTCACATTTTCCACCGAAAGATTGGTCTTTGGTAGATTTGCCTTGAAGGTTCTCATCTCCCTCTGAACCTCAGAGTGCGCGAGTGAGGCACTCAACTCCTTTCTCTTGCGGCACAGAATCAGCAGCATGTATTTCAGCTTTAGCATCCAACTGACCGCTCTTCTCAGGCGATCCCAAGTTGAGTAGTACTCTAGGAGCTGCTGAACTGTGTCCAGTTGTTCTTTGGCTGATGTAGTGTAGACCACAGCTTTTTTCACTTCTGGGTCCTCAATGCTTAGATCCCCAGAGTTTTCAGGGTTTTGTGGCCATTCTCCTTCAGGTTTGGTAAGGAAGTCCGGCCCCTGTATCCATGTCCTGCAACGCAGGAAAGACTCCATGCTTAGTCCTCTAGATGCAAAGTCAGCAGGATTCTGCGCCGTATTAACATATCGCCATTGCCTTTCTTCCGACAGCTCCAGGATGGTCTCAACTCTATTGGCGACGAAGGTACGAAACCTGCTAGTTCTGTTTCTAATGTATTTGAGCACTGTGGTGCTGTCAGACCAAAACACAGAATCCTGTAGATGAAGCTCTATCTCTGATCTCAAGGTACAGTCCATACGTGCAGCTAGGGTGGCCGCTGCAAGCTCCATGCGCGGGATGGTGAGGGGCTTGAGCGGCGCCACTCTGGCTTTAGCCATAACGAAGGCAACATGCAGCCTGTCGTTTTTCTTCAGTAGCAGATAGCTCACTGTTCCGAAGCCCTCCTGGCCAGCATCTGCGAAATGATGCAGCTGACTGAATGTAGCATCGCCAAAACCCTCAGGCTTGAAACATCGAGCCACTCCGAAATCCTCCAGCAGGTGAAGGTCCTCCATCCAACTAGTCCACTGTTGAGCAAGGTGTTCAGGGATGCTGTCATCCCATCCCAGCTTGAGGCGACAGAGCTCTTGGAGGATCCTTTTTGCATTCAAGACCACTGGAGCTAGGATGCCCAGTGGATCGTAGATCGAGCCAACAATGGAGAGGATGCCTCTTCTGGTGGGTGGTCTTGCTTGCAAGACAATCTTGAACTTGAAGCTGTCGCTCTCCATGCACCAACGGACTCCCAAGGCTCGCTCGACTGGGAGCTTATCAAGGTCGAGATTCAGGTCCCTTAGCTCCTCGGCTCTTTCCTTCACAGGGATAGCAGACAGCACAGAGCGGCTATTGCTAATCCACTTTGTGAGCCGAAATCCTCCTAAGGCCAGGATTTCTCTCAGCTCGTTACACAGGGAAACTGCTTCTTCTTCAGAGCGAACTGATTTTAGGCAGTCGTCGACGTAGAAGTTGCGCAGCACGGTGTTGACTCCCGCGGAGCTGTACTGTTCTCTGTGGTCTTGTGCACACTTCTGCAGAGCGAAAGTGGCACAACTCGGCGAGGAGGTAGCGCCGAATATGTGCACCCTCATTCTATACTCTGCGAGGTCCTGGTCAATGTCACCTGAGGGCCACCAGAGAAACCGAAGGAGGTCAGCATCCTCGTCCGGAACCCTGACTTGGTGGAACATGGCCTCCACGTCCGCGGTGACAGCTACCTCCTCCTGCCTGAATCTTGTGATGACACCAAGTAGAGAACTTGTGAGATAAGGTCCCTGCAGCAGCTGGTCGTTCAAAGTGGTTCCTTGGTACGATGCCCCACAGTCGAACACCACACGGATCTTATTCTTCCTGGCGTGATATACGCCATGATGGGGCAGGTACCAAATCTTACCATCACTGCGACAGAGGTCCTCTTTAGGAACCCTGACAGCACAGTCCTTTTCAATCCAATCTTCCACGAATGCAGAGTAATCTGCCTGGAACTGAGGGTTCCTTATGAACTTCTTCTTTAAGTTGAGAGCACGCTGTTCAGCAACCTTTCTGTTGTTCGGCATTCTGAGAGCTGCGTTCCTCAGTGGCAAACCGATGCTGTAGTGACCCTCTGTAAGTCTAGCTGACTGAGAAACCATCTCCAGAAACTGGATGTCCTCCCTAGACATCGCCAGTCTCTCATCTTGGCACTCTGGGAAGTCGTTCCTAAACTGCTGACTCCACAGCTCATCCAGGGTGACCACTGTTGTGCGGTTGGATGTGACCTGTATGAGTCCGGTTGTAGTTTCACCGCCACTGCTTCCTCGGAGGGGCCCGTTAACGATCCAGCCCAGTCGTGTTTTCACCGCATACGGCACATCTTCCACGCTGGGTATCACATGCCATGGCTCCATAGCCTTGGGCACATCCGTTCCGATGAGGAGGCCAACTTCTGCGTGGATCTTTGGAATCTTTACTTGCCTGAGATGAGGCCACTTATTCACCTCCTCTTGGAGTGGGATGTTCTGCTTATGAGCGGGAATCTCCTTCTGGGAGTAGACGTTGGGCAGCTCCAGATATTCATCATTATCCATGCAGCTGATTTCCAAGCCAGACACCACCTGGCTGGTCACGATCTGCTCACCTCCCATAGTTTTCAGCAGGATACTGGCCTTTCTGCCGGTGATGTTCAGCGAGGCCATCAGTCTTTCAGTGCAGAAGGTAACGTTGCTACCTGGGTCAAGGAAAGCATAAGTAGCAATAACCTTGTTACCTTTCTTGGCCTTAACGTGGACTGGGACGATAGGTAGAATGCCATTCGTATTGCCGGCCCCAGTAGCTCTGCAGGTACTAGTCTCTGCACTGATACATCCGCTGACTACTGAACTGACCTCTTCTGTAGCCTCGACCTTGAGATGTGTTTCTTTAGTTGCATCATGAGATGAGTCTTTCTTAGGCTTTACTTCACCAGATGTTTTGTGATCTTTGCTCTTCATATGCAGAACTGTTGGGTGAAAGAGCTTGGATATTTGACAGCTCATCCTTTCATTGCAGGCCTTAGCCATATGTCCCTGTTTCAGGCAACTAAAACATAGTCCATGCTTCTTCAGAAAGTCTATTTTCTCAATGTGAAGGGACCTTCTCATTCTCTTACAGTTCTCCATGGTGTGCTGTTCTCCTTGGCAGAAGAGGCAGGGGTTGGTGAAAGCGCTGAAAGAGCTCCCCTTAGCCTGGGTCTTAGTCTCTGCTAGGTTTGTAACTCCTGTAGTCGCAGTAGTAAAGCTTCTTCGAACACCAATCCTTCTAATAGACCTCTCGTCCTTGTGAGCCTTATCTTGGCCCCTATTTCCATCAGTGATGTGGCCAAAAATAGGGTGCAAGGCTTCTTTGGCTAGCAGGTTAACAAAGTCTACAAGGTCGCTGAACTTGGCTCTGCACTGTTCATTTTCTAGAAGAGCGTAGGCTTTGCTCCTCCATCTTTCTCTGTGCTTATATGGAAGCTTGGCAGCAATAGCTCGCATGTTGGACACGCTGTCGAGCTCTTCCATATACTCCAAGTCATCCATAGCATTGAGGCATCCAGTGAGGAAGAGGCCAAAAGAGTGAAGCCCCTCTCCATCATCCGGCTTTATGGCCGGCCAGTTCAGTGCCTTGTCAATGTAAGCCATAGAAACCTTATATCCATTTCCATAATGCTCCTTTAAGAGCTTCTTCGCTTTGCGGTAACCACGTGTTGGTTCCATGTGGAGACAACTTCTTATTAGCTCTCTGGGCTGTCCATCTGTATACTGCTCCATGAAGTACAGCCGATCTTTGTCATTATCTGTCTTATCCTCCACTCCATGTTCGAAGGCTCTGATAAATAGCCTGTACTCCAGAGGGTCCCCTCGGAAAATAGGAATTTTTTGAGGAGGTAGTGTAGTGAGGTTCTGTTGTTTCACTAGAAAGTCCACGATGGCTTGTGTCGGTTCTCGTTGCGGAGTCTCCTGTTCTCTTTGAATGACGTTAGCAGGAGTACGGTAGGTGATGTTGCTAGGCGGCTCTAGGCTCCGCCTAGTTTATTTTCGTTACTCACAAACTGGTTTTCTTTCCTTCCAGTAGTCCGTGTGGTCCGTGTAGAATCCTTTTGAAGCTCAGTTTTTGTACTAATGTGAGGGCCGAAGGTAAAGGAGACGTTGTTGATGCTACTCGCGCCGTAGCGGCTAGTTGTTAGCCGTGAATAACTCCACACTACTCCGTTGTAAAGAACGTCAGACGAACATTTATTTAGTTCCACAGGGCTGTTCCGTTACAGGAGTGATCCAAGTTTAATTCACGGTAGAAAACAATCCTTAGTTGGCTGATAATGCCCTAATAATCTTATAAAACGGCTACGGCTACGGTACAAAAACTGTTAGCCTACGTGGCTATTCTTTACTTCCGGCGCACTGACCCGGAAATACAAACGCTGCCGAAAAAACCTGTGAGGACAGAACGCAGGCCTCTTAAAAGGCAGAAAAAGCAATAATATACTAATACAAGTCTAAATAAAACCTTTCCTTATACTTATATTATAATATATCAAATAACACAGCAAAAAATAATTGTACCTTTTACTGAAATCAGGCTCTCGGCTGAATAAAACTGAACATATAAACACAATAAAAGTAAATATGAGCCTCTTACAAATAAAAATATCATTCAGTCCACTTTGGCTCCTATAACATGCCTGTAATTTATGTGAAGGATTAGCTTCATCTGGATTTATAGACAGATATAGCTGGGTATCATCAGCATAACAGTGAAAATTAATCCCATGCTGTCTAATAACTCTACCAATTGGGAGCATCTATAAAGTAAAGAGAATTGGTCCTAGCACTGATCCCTGTGGTACTCCACAGGTAACCTTTGAGCATGTTGAAGATCTATCATTAACATGAACAAACTGAATTCGATCAGATAGATAAGATTTAAACCAGTCTAGTGCTGTTCCTTTAATTCCAACAAAATATTCAAGTCTTTCTAAAAGAATATTATGGTCAAATGCAGCACTGAGATCCAACAGGACGAGCACAGAAACAAGTCCATTATCTGAGGCCATGAGAATATCATTAGTGACTTTCACCAGAGCTGTTTCAGTGCTATGATGAGCTCTAAAGCCAGACTGAAACTCTTCAAAGAGTTTATTATGGTGTAAGTGATCCCAAACTTGTTTGGCAACTACTTTCTCAAGAATTTTAGATAAGAAAGGAAGATTGGATATAGGTCTATAATTGACCAAGTCATCTAGGTCAAGAGACGGTTTCTTAAGCAGAGGTTTAATTACAGCAACCTTAAAAGCTTTAGGTACATATCCCTGTAATAGAGATAGATTAATAACATCTAAAATGGAGGAGGAGATCAAAGGAAATACCTCCTTAAATAACCTGGTTGGAACTGGATCTAACATACAAGTTGAAGGCTTAGATGAAGACAATAATTTTGCTAGCTCAGAAAGTTCAACTGGATCAAAGCAGTCTAAACCCAGTTCAGATTCCATGACTACCTCAAGTACAAATGCGTATAGAGGAGTACTTATGATCTTATTTTCAATAAGATAAATCTTATTTATAAAGAATCCCATAAAATCATTGCTGCTAAGAGCCGGTGGAATGGACGGTTCAACAGAGCTATGGCTCTGGGTGAGTTTGGCAACTGTATTAAAAAGAAATCTAGGATTATTCTTATTCCCCTCTAATAATGAGGAGAAGTATGCTGCTCTTGCTTTACAAAGGGTCCTCTTATACAGCAGTAAACTCTTTTTCCAGACTAGGAACGACTCCTGCATATCATGATGGGTTCTCTAGTGAGACCCAATTATGCAGAACACCACGGAGACGGAAACTGAAGTAAAAGGTTTAACAAAGTTTATTGTCACAAGCACAAGATATTTCACTGGTTCTGGTTCACGTCTGGGAAACTGGTTCACTGGAGTCTGCGTGGGAGACAGTTCAGTTAGCATTTGATCAGAAGAGTTTGATTCAGAGAGTTTCTGGTTTGTACCTTGGGGTTCTTGGTTAAAGCCTTGAGAGGGAAACTGTTGGGTCCAGAGATAGTTTGTTCAGCAGAGTCCGTTAACTGCTTCAGCGTCTTACTTCTAGAGAGAGAGCAGACCTTGGCTTTGAGTCTCCAGCTCTTGGTCCAGAGCTGCATGGAAATCCAGAGAGGAGTCTTCAGGTTTGGCTCAGAGGGCAGGCTCGGCAGGTTAAGCTCTTCCAGAGCTTCACAGGAGAAAAACAGGTTTCCTGAAAGCAGAGACAAAGGTTAGAATCCAGTCTGGATTCAAAAGTCAACGAAGGTTCTCAGAGATACTAGGCTTAGGTGCTAACCAACTGGATTAAACACTGCGGCATTGAGGCAAGGTCTGAAGACAGCTTAAATACTGTGGATCCTCTGATGATGGGATGAGCTTCAGCTGTGCAGGAGGCTCGGCTCAGGAGGATCCATGGCGGACTCTGCTGGAGGAAGGTGGTACTTCTCCAGCTCCCAACAGTACCCCCCCCTCAACGACCGCCCCTTGGCGGTCCAGAAGATGTCCATGGACAGGAACGCTCGTACTCCTCGATCAGTGATGGATCGAGGATCTAAGAGCCAGAAACCCACTGACGATCCTCCGGGCCGTAGCCCTCCCAGTCGACGAGGTACTGCCAGCCGCGGCCTCGCCGACGGGAGTACACGATCCGGCGGACGGTGAAGGCAGGATGACCATCGACTTCCAGGGCGGGTGGAGGGGAGTCGGATGGTGGGCACAGAGGACTTGAGACTACTGGTTTCACTTGAGAGACGTGGAATGTGGGATGAATACGAAGAGACCGGGTAAGTTGAAGGCGTATGGCTGATGGGTTGATGACCTGGGAAATCTTATACGGTCCAATGAATTTTGGAGAGAGTTTACGAGACATTCCCTTGAGGGGAATATCTCGAGTGGATAGCCATACCTCTTGGCCCACGGAGTACTCAGGAGCGGGACGTCTTCTGGAGTCGGCGAAACGCTTGGTAGTCTCGGAGGAACGATTGAGGGTTGTGATGGTCTCTCTCCATATGCATTGGCAGCGTCTGATGTGCTGGTTGACTGACTGGACCAAAATCTCTCTCTCGTCTGCGGGAAAAAGTGGAGGTTGATAACCAAGACTGACCTGAAACGGTGACTGGCCGGTGGAAGCAGATTTGAGAGAATTGTGTGCGTATTCTATCCAAGTTAGGTACTGGCTCCAGTCGGTGGGATTGTTTGATGTCAGACAACCTAGGGTTGACTCTAGCTGTTGGTTCATCCTCTCAGTTTGGCCGTTGGACTGTGGGTGATAACCGGAAGTTAGAGAGGACTTACAGTCGAGAGCGGAAAAGAATGCCTTCCAAACTTGGGAAATGAACTGGGGACCACGGTCTGAGAGGATCTCTTGGGGAATGCCATGTAGACGGAAGACGTGTTTCACCAGGAGCTGAGCGGTTTGAAAAGCCGTGGGAAGTTTCCTGAGAGGGATGAGATGACAGGATTTCGAGAATCGATCAACGATGATGAAGATTGTGGACATACCTCGGGAGATGGGAAGACCAGTCGATAGCTATGTGGGACCATGGACGCGAGGGAACTGGAAGAGGTTGTAACAGGCCTGAGGGAGGTTGGTGTGAGGCCTTATTTCTTGCACAGGTGGAACAGGCCAACACATATTCCTTGACATCTCTGTGAAGAGTTGGCCACCAGAAACGTCTTGAAATTAAAGCGACGGTTCTACTCACCCCCGGATGGGCGGAGAACTTAGCAGCATGCATCCACTGTATTAGGCGAGATCTGACAGAAGAAGGTACATAAGTTCGGTTAGTTGGACCGTTACCTGGGTCAGGTTCTGAAGCCAGGGCGGAATTAATTAGATCGGTGATCTCCCAGGTAACCACTCCAACAGTGCATGATGCGGGAAGGACAGGTTCAGGTGTTTCGGATTGATCAACGGAGTATAGACGAGAGAGAGAATCGGGTTTGACATTCTTGGATCCGGGTCTGTAGGAGATAATGAGGTTGAAACGAGAGAAGAATATGGACCACCTTGATTGACGGGGATTGGCTTGTTTAGCTGACTGGATGTAAGCAAGGTTCTTGTGATCTGTCCAAACGAGAACCGGGTGCTCAGCTCCCTCCAGCCAGTGTCTCCATTCCTCCAGTGCCAACTTGATGGCCAGTAGTTCTCGGTCTCCAACATCGTAGTTTTGCTCTGCGGAGGAAAGTCTTCGAGAGAAAAAGGCACAAGGATGAATCTTTTGATCAGTGTCGAGTCTTTGAGATAAGACATCTCCAACACCAGAGTCGGAAGCGTCTACTTCGAGGATGAATTGTTTGGATGGATCAGGCTGGATTAACGTGGGTGCTCTGGAAAACAAAGATTTCAGTTTCTCAAATGCGGTTTGTGCCTCAGGGGTCCATTGAAAGGTTCGTTTGACTGAGGTTAAGGAGGTTAGTGGAAGAGCTGTCTGACTAGAGTTCCTGATGAATCTGCGATAAAAATTGGTGAAACCCAGGAATCTCTGCAGCTGCTTGCGGTTTTTAGGAACCGGCCACTCCAAAACTGCCCTTATTTTATCCTCAGAAGGCTTAACCTGCCCGCCCTCGATCACAAACCCCAGAAAGGTGGCTGAAGGCTGATGAAACTCACATTTCTCGGCTTTGACAAAAAGTTTGTTCTCCAGTAATCTTTGCAACACAAGGCGGACATGTTTCTTATGCTCTGAGAGGTCTTTAGAGTAAATAAGTATGTCATCTATGTAGACGAACACGAACACATTTAAAAAGTCTCTGAGAACGTCATTCACTAAGGCTTGAAAACAGGCAGGAGCATTTGTTAGACCAAAAGGCATGACCAAATATTCGAACTGGCCCAAGGGGGTCTTAAAGGCTGTTTTCCACTCATCTCCATCACGGATCCTAAGAAGATGATAAGCGTTCCTCAAATCTAGTTTGGTGAAAACAGTTGCCCCTTGTACAGGTTCAAAAGCTGAGGCAAGTAGTGGAAGAGGGTACTTGTTTTTAATAGTTATTTGGTTCAGGCATCTGTAATCAATACATGGTCTTAAAGAACCGTCCTTCTTGCCGACGAAAAAGAACCCTGCACCCAACGGAGAAGAAGATGGGCGAATTATCCCAGCAGCTAAAGACTCGTTAATGTACTTTTCCATGGTTTCTCGTTCTGGTTTGGAAATATTGTATAGTCTGCTGCTGGGTAGAGGTGCTCCAGGTAATAGCTCGATCGCACAGTCATATGGTCTGTGTGGTGGAAGGGACGTAGCACTGACCTTACTGAAGACAGGAGCCAAATCATGGTACTCAGAAGGGACAGAAGAAAGGTCAGGAGAGTCCATCTCCCCCCCACCTCTAGGAGACCCCACCACGGGGGCTGCCGAACGGAGGCATGTTTCGTGACATAACGTCCACATGACGATCAGTCCAGTTAATATGTGGATTATGTTTCTCCAACCATTCGAATCCAAGCACCAGAGGAGAGCATGCGGAGGGAAAAACAAAAAATGTTATGGTTTCACGATGATTACCAGAGAGTAGTAGCTCGAGAGGTTGAGTTTGATGGGTAACCTGGTGGAGTTTTTTCCCATCAATAGCTGAGACACTAAGAGGCTGGGTCAGGGGAATGGTTTCAATTTGAAGCTGCTGGACAAGGTTTGAATCAATTAAATTTCGTTCACAGCCTGAATCGATGAAGGCAGAAAAAGAGAGGCTTTGATTAGAGCAAAACAAAGTGGCAGGGAGCATCAGTCGAGGAGATTTTTTAGAGTTATCATGGCCCGCCAGACTCCTCAGAACCTCTGGAGGGCCCAGGCTTTTGATTTAACTGGACATGAAGCGATGAAGTGACCACTCTCACCACAGTAGATGCATAGTTTGCTCAAAAAACGTCTTTGTCTTTCCTCTGGAGTGAGCCTGGTATGTTCAACCTGCATGGGTTCGGCATCCATCTCTCCGGAATGAGAGGCCTGAACAGGCAAAGGGAGAGACTGGACTTTAGATCTTGGTTTGGACAACTGTTCTGTGGGAGCAGAAAAAACAGTCACATTATTAGAAGCAGGGGCAGAGGAAAAAGAACCCAGATTTCTAGACTTGGAGCTGTTTCTAGCTCGAATTCTGTTGTCCAATTTTATCGTCAGACGGATTAATTCTTCAAGTGTTGCAGGTTCGTCGAGGGTTGCTAGTTCATCCTTGATGCTTTCATTCAAAGCCATAAAATAAGCCCCCTTTAAAGCGCTTTAGTTCCATCCGGAAGCTGCCGCTTTAACCCGGAAGTTAATGGAGAACTCCGCCACTGAGGAATTTCCCTGTTTAATGTTGAAAAGAGCACGAGAGTCAATGGTTTGATCAGTTTCTTGATTGAATACCTGAGAAAATTCTGAAATAAACTCAGTGTATTGACAACTGAGGCTTTCGTCGGAGGCAAACCTTGCCTGAGCCCATTCCAGGGCTCTTCCTGTCAATTGGGAAAGAATTAAAGTTATCTTTTTATAGTCCGTGGGAAAACTGCCAGGAGAGTTCTGAAAGATTAAAAGGCATTGAAACAAAAATCCCTTGCAATCTTTCATATTACCAGAGAATCTTTCAGGTAGACTTGGGTGGAACTCGGATGACGTCACTGCCGGTGACCTCGGAGGTGGAACTGGACCCGGAAATGGTTGTGCTGCCGGCGTGGCATTAGCGCTGTTCATGTAGTTAGCATAGCCTTGAAGTACTTGGTTTTGCATTTCAATGTGGGTATTTAACTCATGAAGAGCCAGGGCGTGTCCATGGAGTTGGGCCTCCTGCTCCTCCAATCGACGAGTGAGGTGATCTGCTGGGCCTTGTGTTTGGCCGCAGTGTTCTGTCATGATGGGTTCTCTAGTGAGACCCAATTATGCAGAACACCACGGAGACGGAAACTGAAGTAAAAGGTTTAACAAAGTTTATTGTCACAAGCACAAGATATTTCATTGGTTCTGGTTCACGTCTGGAAAACTGGTTCACTGGAGTCTGCGTGTGAGACAGTTCAGTTAGCGTTTGATCAGAAGAGTTTGATTCAGAGAGTTTCTGGTTTGTACCTTGAGGGTTCTTGGTTAAAGCCTTGAGAGGGAAACTGTTGGGTCCAGAGATAGTTTGTCCAGCAGAGTCCGTTAACTGCTTCAGCGTCTTACTTCTAGAGAGAGAGCAGACCTTGGCTTTGAGTCTCCAGCTCTTGGTCCAGAGCTGCATGGAAATCCAGAGAGGAGTCTTCAGGTTTGGCTCAGAGGGCAGGCTCGGCAGGTTAAGCTCTTCCAGAGCTTCACAGGAGAAAAACAGGTTTCCTGAAAGCAGAGACAAAGGTTAGAATCCAGTCTGGATTCAAAAGTCAACGAAGGTTCTCAGAGATACTAGGCTTAGGTGCTAACCAACTGGATTAAACACTGCGGCGTTGAGGCAAGGTCTGAAGACAGCTTAAATACTGTGGATCCTCTGATGATGGGATGAGCTTCAGCTGTGCAGGAGGCTCGGCTCAGGAGGATCCATGGCGGACTCTGCTGGAGGAAGGTGGTACTTCTCCAGCTCCCAACACCGCAGGCCTGTGGAGCGATATCTTCTCTCCAGTTTCCTAGCATTTTGCTTCAAAGTGCGCAGCTCTGCATTAAACCAAGGAGCAAGCTTTCTATTTATAACGGTTTTCCTTTTCAGAGGAGCTGCGTTGTCTACGGCAGTACGCAGAGAACTAGCAACCCCATCAACAAAATCATCAACCTGTGAAGGGGAATAAGCTATGCTTTTGCACTCTGCAGCACTGCTCAGCGACACAAAGGAGAGAGGAAGTGAAGCAGATTCTTTAAAATGTATAACTGCACTATCTGATAAAGATCTACTAAAATTGAACCTTCTTTTGGGGGAAGAGAGCTCTGTTAAAATAATTTTGAAGGTTATTAGAAAGTGGTCAGAGAGGACAGGGTTGTGAGGAAATACTGTTATTTCTTCACATTCTATGCCGTATGTCAGCACAAGATCCAAAGTATGAAGATGAAAATGTGTGGGACTATTCACATTTTGAACAAAGCCAATAGTGTCTAAGATAGCATTAAAGACTGCTCTTAAGCTATCACCTTCAATGTCAGCATGGATGTTAAGATCTCCCAGTATGTTGACCCTCAGTTTTTAATACCAAATCAGAAAGGAACTCTGAAAACTCATCTAAAAATTCAGAGTAAGGACCTGGTGGACGATACAAAGTTACAAAAAGAAGAGGTTTTCTTGCCTTGAAATTTGGATCAGGGAAATTAAGGGTTAAATGTTCAAAAGAGTTGTAGGTATTAACTGTTGTGGGAGTAATCAGTAAGCCAGACTGGAAGATTGTTGCTACTCCTCCTCCTCGCCCAGAACTTCTGGGTATGTGAAAATTTAAATAGCTTGAAGGAGTTGCCTCATTTATGCCCACATAATCCTCCTGCTGCAGCCAGGTTTCTGTAAGGCAACACAAGTCAATGTGATTATCACAAATCAAGTCATTAACTAGCAGACTTTTAGAGAAAAGAGATCTTATGTTAAACAGACCACATTTAATTGTTTTAACTTTTTCCCGAGTTGGAGTTATTTGGATTTTAATTAGATTATCATGATTTACTCCTTTGGGAATCTTTGCTAATTTATTAGATTTTGGTTGTGGGCAAGACACTGTCTGGATGGAGTAAAGAGTGGGTAACAGTAGAGAAGCTGCAGAGATGTGTGTTAAACTACAACTCTGCTTCCTGGTCTACACCCTGGGTGGTCAGGGTTTTGGAGGACTAATAAATGTGGCCAGATTCCTAGAAAGAAGAGCTGCACCATCCAAAGTGGGATGGATGCCGTCTCTCCGAATCAGACCAGGCCTTCCCCAAAAGGATTGCCAATTATTAATGTAGCCCACGTTGTTTTCAGGACACCACCTAGACAACCAGCGGTTGAATGACGACATGCGGCTAAACATGTCATAACTGGTCAGATCAGGGAGGGGACCAGAGAAAATTACGGAGTCCGACATTTTTTTGGCAAACTTAGACACCGAAGCAACACTAATTTTAGTGACCTCCGATCTGCGTTACCGGGTGTCATTACCACCAGCGTGAATAACAATCTTACTGTATTTAACCTCATCCTTAGCCAGCAGTTTCAGGTAGGATTTGATGTCGCCCGTTCTGGCCCCCGACAAACATTTGACTATGGTCCCTGGTGTCTCTAATGCCACGTTTCTGACTATGGAGCTGCCAATCACCAGAGTGGGCTTCTAAGTGGGTGTGTCACTGAGTGGGGAAAACCGGTTAGAAACGTGAACGGGTTGTTGGTGACCAGTGGGCAGAGATCCACGACTATGCTTTCTGCATACAGTTACCCAATTGCCTGGCTGCTCAGGCACTTTTGGAGGACAGCTACGTGGGGGGCCTACTTTAACTCCTGGATGTTCAACAGCCTGAAGCCTGGATTCTAACTCTGACACCCTTGCCTCCAAAGCTACAAAAATACTACACTTATTACACATCCCGTTATCACTAAAGGAGGCAGAGGAATAACTGAACATCGGACACAGAGAGCAGGAGAGAGAGTAGAGGAAGAAGGAAGAGTTGGAAAAGAGTCAAGGGAGGGAGAGAGAGAAGCCATAGCAATGTTAAGCTAGCGCTAGCCTAGGCTAGCTACTCCTTGCTATCAGAAATAAAACCGTGTTTATTTTCAGTAGAAAAGTGCAGCAGAAGGTGGTGTTATTTTTATCTGTCTCCCTATTTTTCATTGTTTTATGTTGCAAAGCCACATTTTGCTTCAGTTTCATCAGCGCATACCAACACATATATTTTATGTCTTTATGCATTATTTATTGCATTTAATTGGCTGTCATGGGTGAGGGATGCCACCTTTTATCCCTCTATAAAAAGGTTTCTGGGAGTTCATCATCGGAGAATGTGAGGGTCTAAGAACAAAGGATGTTGTTATAATGCTATAAAGCTCTTTGAGAAAACCGTTTTTAAAATTTGGCTATACTAAAATCGTCTTGGCTTGCACATCTGCAATCAAAGCAAATATTGGTTGAACATTGTAGGAGCCACAATTTGATGGCTCCTACAATTTATTCCATCAATTGTCCTTTTCCCTGGTTATGTGAATTCAGATGCGTCGTTGGGATCAACCAGAATGATCAAGTGGATTGATTAAAGTAGAAGGAAGGTAAATGAAAAGACGAACAGCATGGCCAGCCTTCATGTTTTTGCATTTTACAGAAGATTAATGGACTTTGAATTGCTTTGAATGTTATATTTAATGTCATATTTAACTGTGTTTCTACTATTTACAGTAGTATAAGTTACTCTACACTAATTGCCACTGACTCTTGCAGAAGACAATCTAATGTACTGTTGATACACTTTGGATTATCAGCAATCACAGCCTTAATTTGATAAACAAAGATTAACTATAAAAAACATACTACAATAAAATATTGTATTATAAAAACACAGCTATTTAATGTCAAAATGAAATGCCATTTGAATGGAATACAAGGTAATTGTCAGGATTTGGTGTTGGGTTGAGGACCCAAAAGCAGAGGCAAGTAGGCAGAGGTGAATTTAGGTGGGTTTAATGAGGTTCACAGGTTCAGAGGCAGGAATCAAAAATCCAACAAAAATAACAACAAACCAGAACCAAGGAGACATCAGGGGAAACCAAACTCTAGGAGCCAGGGAGAGACGAGGTAAGCAGACAGATGTTAGACGAGGATCCAGCAAAACGGGAACTGAAGAGGGAGGCTTTTAAAGGGGACAGAGACAAAGAGAGGGCTAACGAGAGGATTGAAAACAGGTGAGGACAGAGCAGAAAACAGAGCTAGGGAAAGAGGACACAAGAGGGCAGCAGAGGACAACAAATGGAAAACCAAGACTGTGACAGTACCCCCCACTTAAGGGCGGATCCCAGATGCCCTAAAATGTCCAGAAACAAAAACAACCCAACCTGGGTGGGCGGAGGGGGAACTAGGAAGGAGGGCACGAAAACAAAACGGAGTCCAAAAAACAACCCACCCAGGGTGGGCGAGGGCAACAAAAAGTCTCTGGAGGCAGACGAGGAAGAGTCTCTGGAGGCCGGCCATTGGGCCAGAGGTGAGGAAGAGGCTCTGGAGGCCAGCTGCGGGGCCGGAGGCGAGGCAGAGGCTCTGGAGGTCGGCCGCGGGGCTGGAGGCGAGGCAGACACTCTGGAGGTTGGCCGCAGGGCCGGAGGCGAGGCAGAGGCTCTGGAGGCCGGCCGCTGGGCCAGAGGCGAGGCAGACGCTCTGGAGGCCGGCCGCGGGGCCGGAGGCAAGGCAGAGTCTCTGGAGGCCGGCCGTGGGTCAGGCGACGAAGGAGGGCCTCTAGAGGAGGCCGGCGACGAAGGAGGGCCACTGGAGGACGACGTCTCTGTTGCTGCAGGAACCTAGGAGGAGGACGACGTCTCCGTTGCTGCAGGAACCTCGGAGTAGGACGACGTCTCCGTTTCAGCAGGTAGCTCCGAGGAGGACGCCGCCTCCGTTTCAGCAGGAAGCTCCGAGGAGGACGTCGCCTCCATTTCAGCAGGAAGCTCCGATGAGGACGCCGCCTCTGTTTCTGCGGCTCAGCAACAGGCTCAGAGGGGGCCGCCGACTGCGGCTCAGGAACAGGCTCGGAAGGGGCCGCCCACTGCGGCTCAGGAACAGGCTCGGAAGGGGCCGCCCACTGCGGCTCAGGAACAGGCTCGGAATGTTTAGCTTCAGAGGGGGCTTGGAGCGCCCGCAGAGGGCTCTTGGTGGCTTGGAGCGCCCGCAGAGGGCTCTTGGAGGCTTGGAGCACCTGCAGAGGGCTCTTGGAGGCTTGGAGCGCCCGCTGAGGGGCTCTTGGAGCTAGGGAAACAGGAACGCTAACGGGCTCTGAACCGGGATCTGGCTGGCGGGGAGCTGATGGAGGTGGCAAGAAAGGGATGATCTTCCCTCTCCCCATAAAAGAAGCTCCAGAGGTCTGACTCTGGTATATGGGGAGCTCTGAGGAGTTTGAGGGATTCACTTGCCTGAATTTGTTCTGCTGAGTCAGGATTTGCTGTTGGGTTGAGGACACCAAAAGCAGAGGCAAGTAGGCAGAGGTGAATTTAGGTGGGTTTAATGAGGTTCACAGGTTCAGAGGCAGGAATCAAAAATCCAACAAAAATAACAACAAACCAGAACCGAGGAGACATCAGGGAAAACCAAACTCTAGGAGCCTCGGAGAGATGAGGTAAGCAGACAGACATTAGATGAGGATCCAGCAAACAGGAACTGAAGAGGGAGGCTTTTAAAGGGGACAGAGACAAAGAGAGGGCTAACGAGAGGATTGAAAACAGGTGAGGACAGAGCAGAAAACAGAGCTAGGGAAAGAGGACACAAGAGGGCAGCAGAGGACAACAAATGGAAAACCAAGACTGTGACAGTAATTATGTAAACTAACAATGTAAATATATAAATATAAATTAGATATAAATTACATTCCTGTAATTTATATACAGCAAAAAAAACAGTAATTATTCTACAGCAATTGGCAATTTAACAGCACTTAAATATTAACAATGTTGCTCTTATTTACTGTAAATTCTACAGGAAATTTGATTTAGTCTATGTCTAGGAGAGAAAAGGACCAGCTGATGTTTCTATCAAGGATGGAGTCACAGCCAAGCAGGAAAAGACCAGATGAAGCTACTATGAGAAAAGCAGAGAGAACATATCATGTTAAAGATTGAACTAATAAATACTGCAGATTATTAGAATAGAGATAGCATGAAGCAGAATGATGACAAGGGGTCCCTATGTCCTCCCCCAGTCTAAGCCTATAGCAGCATAACTATAGAGATAGTGCAGGACAAGCTGAGCCATTCTAGCTATATATATTGATAGATGACATTCCAAAAGGAATGTTTTCAGCCTACCCTTAAAAATAGACAGGCTGTCTGGCTAAAGGACTAAACTGGTGATTAGTTCCACAGGAGAGGAGCCTGATAACAAAAAGATCTGCCTCCCGTTGCACTTATAGAAATTCTAGGTACAACTAATAAACCTGCAGATTAAGAGCGAAGTGTTCTATTAGGAACATAATTAGAAATCAGAGCTCTGATATCAGATGGAGCTTGGTTATTTAAGGCTTTACATACAGTCATATGAAAAAATTTGGGCACTCCTATTAATCTTACATATTTTGTGCAAAATTGTGGGTACCCTAATAATTTTTTTTTAATTTGAATACCCTTAACTATTTTTCACTGACTTACTGAAACACAACATTGGCTTGGTAATTTTATAGCCAGGTGTATCCAATCATTGGAAAAGGTATTTAAGTTGGCCAGTTGCACGTTGTTCTGTTTTATTCATCATGGGCACCACAAAGCAACTCTCAAGTGATAATGAAAATAAAGATTTTTCATATACGTAGTTATTCAGGGGAAAGGATACAAAAAGTTGTCCAAAACAGTCTGTCAGTTTCCACTTTGAGGAACATAGTAAAGAAACGGAAGACCACAGGGACAGTTGCTGTTAAGCCCAGAAGTGGCAGCCCAAGAAAGATATCACAGAGGCAGATAAGAAGAATGGTATGAATGGCCACGGAGAAAAGTGATAGAAGCCTTTTCTGCAAGCATGCCACAAACAGAATCGCCTGAGGTATGCAAAAGCACATTTGGACACGCCAGCTTCACTTTCCAATAAGGTCATGTGTACTGATAAAACAAATATTGAGTTGTTTGGTCATAAAAAGGCATCATGCATGGCGGCAAAAAAAAAACATTGCATTCCAAGAAAAACTTTTGCTACCCACTGTAAAAATTTGGTGGAGGTTCCATCATGCATTGGGGCTGCATTGCCAATGCTGGCACTGGCAATCTTGTTAAAGTTGAGGCTCTTATGGATTCCACACAATATTACCAGATTCTGAAGAATACGTTCATCAATCAGTTATGAAGTTGAAGTTACGCAGGGGATGGATATTTCAGCAAGACAATGATCCAAAACACCACTCCATATCTACTCAGGCATTCATGTGCTGGAATGGCCAGACCTGGATATCATTGAACATCTATGGGATGATTTGAAGCAGGCTGTCCGTGCTCAGCGACAATCAAACTTAACTGAACTGGAATTGTTTTGCAAAACTCCCTTCATCCAGGATAGAGGAACTCATTAAAATCTACAGAAAGCGACAAGAGGCTGTTGTTTTTGCAAAAAGAAGATCTATTAAATATTTATGTCTCCTTTTTGCCCATATTTTGCACCTGTTAAATTTTGTTTTTTTTTCTGCTAGTACAATAAACCTCAATTCAATACTGAAATATTACTGTGTCCATCAGTTATTAGATATATCAAACTAAAATAACACAAATATTTTGAAAAAAAAAATTATTAAGATTAATAGTTTTTGCCCAAGTTTTTTCATATGACTGTATATCAGCTGGAGGCTTTTAACTACAGTTTGTGGACTTCCTGAAAGTAAAGAATTATAATAGTCCAGCCTTGAAGTAACAAATGCATGGAGTAGTTCTCAGCATCCCTCTTGGACAGGATATTTCTAATTAAAGTCATAAAATTCCCTTAAAACAATGTCATTCCAGAAGTCATTTATGTTTAACTTTAACTTACAACTGCAACACAACATGCCTTTTGGATCGTGCTTACGTGGCCCCCTATGTAAATACTATGTCTATTATTTTCTACTTCCTTCATAAAAGTCTTCAAACAAATATAGGTGTTTCCTGTCACTTCCAAGATCAGCTCTTCTTTATGTGCAAAGTAAGATTCAAATACTCTTAACCTTCTCATCAGACCAAGAGAAAGGATGCAGGAGGACTAGGAAACACAATTATACAGAGCTGAAGTGAGACTCAGCAGATGGCTATCATAAATGGTGCAATACAAACCCCTAATGTCAATCTCCTCTTGTACCCCTCCTCCTTTGTAAGGCAGCAGCAGAATGTAGGTCTGTGCTTGCCTACAGCTATCAGCAGCAATCAGTTCTGCCCCAGTTACTGAAGCATCTCACAGACAAAACATACGTACGTCACAACATGGAGGAATCCGCAAATACAGCATGACATCGTTTCAGTCTGCTGCCAGACATCCACTGACATGCAGAGTCCTGACAACACCCCTGTAGATGTTATAAAAAAAAATAACATTATCTTCACAGCTTAACAAATTACAGTTAAGGATAAATTACATTCCAGTTATTCTGCATTTACCGAGAATCATTGGAAAGTGCAGAGTTTGGGTTTTAAAAGAAGTGATGCGCAGTGTTCGTATATGTGTGTTTTTACACATCTATTTTCAATAGTGTTTAACTTTGGTGTTGTTCATGTTTTAAGAGTGATTTTGTTGGTGCTGAACCCATCCTACCAGGTTAAATAAGTATTCAATCTATTATTAGCTTACAGCATGTCAAATTTGCCTGAAGGTTAAATCAGATTCACCATTTACTTGTGTGTTTGCTGTTTAGTAGAAACTAAATTTTGACCTGCTGAATTCTGAAGTTGGGCAGCATTCACTAGTTTCCTAACAGTCATGGTTTTTGGACTGTGGATGGAAGCTGGAGTACTCAGAGAGAATCCATGCATGAACAGGGAGAACATGCCAACTCCATGCAGAAGACCCCCAGACCGGTTATCGAACCCAACATCTTCTTGCTGTAAGGTAACACCCTGCAGCTGCCACGAGAGTGTATAAACTAAAAAAAGAAAAGGCAAATAACATGGATGTGTCCCTTAAATAACCATCACTTTCACAAAACCAATAAGCGTTCACATTCATGCTGGTATTTGAAAAGTTTTTATCTGGTAAATACCTTTTTTACAAATGTTTTATTATAAATCTCTCTTTGTGGGGGTTTAATCCCCCAAATATGTTGCACACTTGATTTAAGCATGGCATTTTGATAGACACGCAGCATTTATTACGAGATTCATTTTGGTCCTTTACTGTGCAGCCTATTAAAACTTTTTTGATTCTTATTCTGTTTTTTTTTTTTCCTTTTGTACTCTGGTAAATGGTTATGTCTTAAGTAACAAGCAATTCGATAGATACTGAAGCAGTGATGCCTAGCCAGTAATAAAACATAGCTATTAATTGGAGAAAAAGTATTGTGAAACTGCACTGAAAAATAGCTGTTTCTGTATATTAAACTATACTATACTAATATACTTCATGACAACACTGACACGAGAAGAGCTGGTGAAGAAGGTATATATTGAAAGTGAAAATAGCAAGATGACAAAACATGCTGAAATTGTTCGAGTGAATATTAAATCATTTATTCTGAAAATTCCTGTTTGTGTTGCATGAGAAAATTGGGGAGGTAAATAACTTAATTAAGCTGTTAATCTTGCACTTGTAGCCGTGCCTTTTGATCTTCAATCCAGCTGATTGTTTCTTCTGATGCACCTCGACCTCTCAGGAAAGTCACAATTTCTAACAGATTTTCAGCCACTATGGATCAGGAGAGAAAAATAAATAGCCATACTTTCAGATGTATTTCTTTTTTTCTGAAGATTCTGCTAAAGTGGTAAGATCTTTTTACTGGATGTTTAGGTTTTGGAACTGCTAGTTTAACTGATTAAAACAATATGGAGCTGCTGTGTAGAACAATATAATGTATATCTTCCCAAAATGCACTAGTAACAATGGTGACTTAAGCTGGGACATTATCAATATAGACCCTTCCACCAAACTGCATATATGCAGTATGTAAACAATGCGGCACTTTCAGTATGCTTATACTATACATATTAATCTACTCCAAACATAGACTACAGACTGATTACAAACAAGTTTTATACAATATTTATGATATAATACCCTTATAATGTATGGCTAATAGAGGTAAAATTAATATATTTAATTAGATTTATACCTATTCCTTTTTTGTTTCCCCAATGTTGCGAAAATCTTTAGACACTTAGCCGTTGCCATGTCACTTTAGGTGCATGCTGTCATTGATCATATAACTTGAGGTATGGCACAATAGATTTTATTAACTATTGTACTGTGAACATGCAACAAGCTTAGCTATCAACTAAAGACAGGTTTATTTCAGTCTATGTTTAGCTTTCCGGTATTTCCTTTTTCATCTGAATGACCCCGTGTCAGGATTCCAGTTTGTGTGTTTGTCTTTTGTGTTGTTCTCCCTTCCACCAACAGGAGGCGCCTGGTTCCGATCCGCCTCCTCACACACCTGCTGACGGTTACCTCATTATCGGAGTGCTCTTAAGCTGCCATTTGCCACTACCTCGATGCCAGAGTGTTTGCCAGTTTTTGGTATTCTAGCCAAGCTGAGTTTTCATTGAGTAAGACTGAGTTCTTGTCTCCCTGAGATTTAACTTTGTTTTTGTCTTTGCCTCTCGGCAGGAAGTCATCCTGCAAACTGGACCTTTTCAGACATCATCTCCCAGGAGGGATCAACTGAGTCTTAAACTGAGCGAGGAATTCAAACAGAAGGTTTGGATCCAGTCTCCTTTTGAGGACGTTGAAATTACTCTCTGAGCAAGGGAATCATCTTCACCACGACCCGTTCAAGTACAGTCGGAAATCTGAGTGGCAATCAGCGCCTCCGTCCATCTACACCGTCCGAGTTCTGGGTAAACCCTGTTCCGCCCTCCACCGAATCAGACATACTCTGGTAAACCAACACACAGATTGGAGTCAAGGATCCTTCACTTCTCTGGAAACGTAAGTCAATAAACAGATCCTCTCCTATAAGATCAACAAATCAAATTTCCCGCTGAGCCTCAACTAACAGTCTGTCTTCCCCTCGCCTTCCAGTTCCGGCTGAGCAGAGTTCAGAGAGACTCTGTGTCTTTCTATTTGAACTTCTGCATTTTGGGTCAGACCTTAGTTAAATCATGACACCCTGCCTAGGGAAGAGAGGTGGTGACTGGAAGTGGTCTAATACTAATGGGTTTTGAAAGACGGTAACGTTAATGCTAATTTGAACAAAGTTGCGTTAATGTAATGCAACAAGAGTGGCAAGCAAAAGTAATCTTAAGTAGGCATATGTGAGTGATGGAGTGGATAATTTCGACAAACAACAACAACAAATGTAGACTATATAATCCCTCACATAGGCTAAACGCTATATGTTGTATGACGTTGCAAGAGTTAATAAAGCTGGAAGCATGTTGCATCAAATACCGCAACTAACCTGTAAGCCTAGTAGCTAAACCCACCTAAAATTGCAAAATATTAACAACAAATGTACTAATACTTTAGCTTACCTGTTAATTGGGCAGTATGTCTCAGACAAAGTGGCCTCCAGTTGTTGTTTATTATGGTGCTGGTAATGGTGATGTTCTAGTGGAAGGATGCTCGAAGCTTTCTTTCTGAAACGGGTTGTGGACTTTATTCTCTTAATTTTACGAATTTATTCTCCTAATTTAACAAATTTATTCTCGCAATTTTACGACTTTCTTCTCCATATATTATGACTTTATTCTTGTAATATTACAACTTTATTCTCGTAATATTATGACTTTATTCTCATAATACAAATAAATATACACTCACCGGCCACTTTATTAGGTACACATGTCCAACTGATCGTTAACACTTAATTTCTAAGCAGCCAATCACATGGCGGCAACTCAGTAATTTAGGCATGTAGACATGGTCAAGACAATCTCCTGCAGTTCAAACCGAGCATCAGTATGGGGAAGAAAGGTGATTTGAGTGACTTTGAACGTGGCATGATTGTTGGTGCCAGAAGGGCTGGTCTGAGTATTTCAGAAACTGCTGATCTACTGGGATTTCCACGCACCACCATCTCTAGGGTTTACAGAGAATGGTCCGAAAAAGAAAAAAACATCCAGTTCTGTGGGCGGAAATGCCTTGTTGATGCCAAAGGTCAGAGGAGAATGGCCAGACTGGTTCGAGCTGATAGAAGGGCAACAGTTACTCAAATAACCACCCGTTACATCCAAGGTGGGCAGAAGAGCATCTCTGAACACACAGTACGTCGAACTTTGAGGCAAATGGGCTACAGCAGCAGAAGACCACACCGGGTGCCACTCCTTTCAGCTAAGAACAGGAAACTGAGGCTACAATTTGCACAAGCTCATCGAAATTGGACAATAGAAGATTGGAAAAACGTTGCCTGGTCTGATGAGTCTCGATTTCTGCTGCGACATTCGGATGGTATGGTCAGAATTTGGCGTCTACAACATGAAAGCATGGATCCATCCTGCCTTGTATCAACGGTTCAGGCTGGTGGTGTCATGGTGTGGGGAATATTTTCTTGGCACTCTTTGGGCCCCTTGGTACCAATTGAGCATCGTTGCAACGCCACAGCCTACCTGAGTATTGTTGCTGACCATGTCCATCCCTTTATGACCACAATGTACCCAACTTCTGATGGCTACTTTCAGCAGGATAATGTGCCATGTCATAAAGCTGGAATCATCTCAGACTGGTTTCTTGAACATGACAATGAGTTCAATGTACTCAAATGGCCTCTATAGTCACCTGATCTCAATCCAATAGAGCATCTTTGGGATGTGGTGAAACGGGAGATTCGCATCATGGATGTGCAGCAGACAAATCTGCGGCAACTGTGTGATGCCATCATGTCAATATGGACCAAACTCCCTGAGGAATGCTTCCAGCACCTTGTTGAATCTATGCCAAGAAGAATTGAGGCAGTTCTGAAGGCAAAAGGGGGTCCAACCCGTTACTAGCATGGGGTACCTAATAAAGTGACCGGTGAGTGTATATATTATAGCCTGGCCCTAATACACAGTGGTAAGTTCCCCCTCCATAACATGGGAAAAATTAATTCATTTGCAAGTCTTTAACTGTGTTTATTCCTCTCTTCATCAGCAACAAAATCTGTGGATTTGGTGAATTTTAATCATTATTTGCCAGAGTTGTGAGAGGGGAAACATATATTTTAGCCACCTGATATAATCTGTTCCCCCTTTGATGATCTTTATGAAATGTATTTTCTATTTAAATGTTTATCTAACAATTTACAAATATTCCAAAAAAAAAAAGTTCAAACCAAATATCTTGAGTAATGCTACTGCAGACATTTTGAATTGAAAATTGAAAATATATTCCATAAAGATCATCAAACCAACAGTCATATTTATTTTAACTATTTTGGATTCCAAAATATAAAATGATAAATGTTTCAAATATAATATAGAAAAATAATAGTTTCAAAATTCACAAGATTTGTTTATATTTTTCCCATGGTATAGGGGAACTGATTATATGAGATGGCTAAAATATTTGATTCCCCCCTCATAACTTTGGCAAATAATGATCAAATGTCACCAAACCCACAGAGTTTGTTGTTAATGAAGAGAGGAATAAACACAGTTAAAGACTTGTAGGTGAATTAATTTCTTCCCATGTTATGGAGGGGGAATTGTTATGTGTGATAGCATGTAGTATAGTAGAAATTTCTTTAATCCAGTAATCTGTCATATTTTACATTAGAACCAGATTTACACCAAAGTCTACTCTCTCATCTTCACCCTCAGGACTAAGCCTCTAATCTCCTAGAATCCTAGATCCCCCCCCTCCCCTTGGGGAGCAGTGGACTGTCATTGTGTGACAAACCAAGGGAGCAGTATGGGGTTAAGGGTTTTGCTCAGGCTGTGGGCATCGAACAGGGTATTTGCAACCTTCTCAGAAAACAAGCGCACTACTCTAACCGTTAGGCCAACACTCCCTATTGCAGAGTTGTGCTAATTAGTTTGGTGCGAATGACAGTAATAAACAAGGGATGTCAGCTTACAAATAAAATGGCAAAGGCATCAAAAGGTAATTTCACAGTGTTACGACTGGTCAGTTCACAAATTACATTCCAATTTTAGCTCGGCAAGGCGTGCCCACCTATCCCTGTTCTTTGTATTTCAGCGGATGTATTTATTCAATATGCCCCACCTTAATTTAGACTGAAAAGAAAAAAACGTCTTTAATAATATTCATAGATATCAAGAGAGGTTTTTATCAATCATTAACCCAAACACAAAACAAAACAAAAAAAATGTATTGAATGTTGGAACTGTAACTAATATACAGTCATATGTTTACATTTCGACTGCACTTTAAAAAATGAAAATGTCTTGAGAGCTGAACTGTCTAATCTAAGTCTAAGTCTAACCCATTAACTGCCATGTCCCCTCTGCAGGACGAATGTGTTGCCCCCAAACCTGTTGCCTCCTACTGTCACAGTAATGCTGCTATCCACCATTACAGAGGTTGCAAGGCTTTAGGAACAGCAGCTAAATTCATTTATACTTTTTAGGCATTTCAAAATTGTTTTTGTTGATTTTGATATGGCTCATAAACAGGATAACTAGAAAAAATACTGTTAAAGTGAAACGAAATATTAGCTTTTTTGAATTTAAAATACACCTATGGTGTCCAGGCCAACAGTAAAGTGGACTCTATAGGTGGAGATGAAGACTTGGTGAAATATATGTTCATGTTTTTGGGTAGCTGTTGCAGTGCAGTTTATACAGCATGAGAGAACAAAGAGCAGCATATCAGTCAAACGTTTGCTGTAGTTTAGTTCTGCCCTCTAGTGGACAGTTTAGGCAAACCGAGTTATTAAAAGTGGAAAAAATTCACTTCATTCTTATGCTTATTCTTATGATTTATATAAACAAAGACAAAAAGCTAAAAAAACAAAACAAACAACAGGACAGCCGGCTCCTTCGGTTTTGCTCCTCAGGGTCCTGCACCTTTTAGAACAGGGCGGGATTCCTCATTAGGCAATCCTAGGCAGTTGCCTAGGGCTCCAAGTTCCTGGGGGCCCCATAAAACTCCATTTACGTGTATGGTTAATACAACTATTCCTGATTTGTGCACATTAAATATGTTTTTGATTGGAAGGAGCAATTGGCTATAATTCACCAAACTGGATTCCTAACATGAAAACATTTTTTGTTTGATTCTGAATAATTTATAGCAAGTGGCTGAAACGAAATGTAGAACTAAGAATATGGTCCTATATCATGTATATAAACATATCATATATAGGTTATAGCCTTCATTTTTTAAAGAGATGCGGTAGAAGGAATTTATCCCCCTGAGTTCCGCTCTACTCCTACATAAGTATATAGATGTCAGCCTTTATTTTCACTATAACTTTGACAATTTGCAGATCATCCCTTACGAACCTACTTTCTGCAATGCTAATCAAAACGAAGCGACCCTCCTTTGCTTAATATATATATATATATATATATATATATATATATATATATATATATATATATACATATATATATATATATATATATATATATATATATATATATATATATATATATATATATATATATATATATATATATATATATATACACACACAACATGACCAGGCAATGGGTGTGGAGGAGAATCCTAAATTCTTAAGTTACTTTATAAAAGCTTTCTGTATTTACTTTATCCCCTCTCCTGTTGTTCCTATTAATCCTTCCAGATTCACTCCCTTCCTATTTGTCTTGTCTTTTGTTTTTATCTTATCCTTTCTTCATCATATTTCCAAGAATTTAGTAATATGTATTCAACATATTTTTATTGCTTTATATCCTATACACGCATCTGTTTCATTTTCCTTAATACAAATAATGTTTTATTTAACCCAGCATAACCAAATCTTAGTTGTGTCAAACTAATCTCCTCTCATCGATTCTTTCCAATCACACTGTTAGGACTCCAGTCTGTGTGGTCTGTGTTTTTATGTGTTTGTCTTCCTTCCTCCACCAGGCAGCGGCTGGTTCTGATTCTCCTCCTCACACACCTGCAAGGGGTTACCTCGTTAACGGAGTGTTCTTAAGCTGCTGACTGCCACTACCTCAACGCCAGAGTGTTTGCCAGTTTTGGGTACTCTTGCCAAGAATTTTGATGAGTCAAACTGAGTTTTTGTCAACCTGAGTCTTAACATTTTTTGTTTTGTTTTTGCCTCTCGGCAGGAAGTCATCCTGCAAACTGGATTTTTCTGACCTTCTCCTCCCTGGAAGCAACAACTGAGCTTCAAACTGAGCTGAGGAAACAAACCGGAGGTTTGGATTCACTTCTCCCTGAGGAAACGTTTGAGCTCCACACTGAGCAAGGGATTCATTTGCACAGCAGTCCGTTCAAGTACCGCAGGATATCTGAGTGGCAGTCAGTCTTCTTGTTCATCTACAAGCAGCCGCATTCTGGCTAACCCTGTCCGCCCCCCACTGTAAGAGGCTAACGCATTCCTCACCTACTGGAGTCTAAGAGTCAACCTAATCTCTTGAAACGTGAGTCTGACAACCTTTTCTCCTCTTCAAGTTCAAGAATCAATTCTCCCACTGAACCTGAACTAACCGCAGTGTCTTCCCCTCACCTTTCAGTTCTGGTTGAGCAGTGTTCAGAGCAACACTGGAATCTCCACCAAACTTCTCAATAAACCTGTTTAACTTTTTCCCTTGTCTCTCTGGACTGGTTTATCTGCATGTGGGTTAGAGCTTGTCAGGACTCTAGTGTGTTTGTTTGTTTTGTGTGTTTGTTTCCCTTCCACCAGCAGGAGGCGCCTGGTTCTGGTCTGCCTCCTCACACACCTGCTGATGGTTACCTCGTTAACGGAGTGCTCTTAAGCTGCTGATTGTGTTTGCCAGTTTTGGGTACTCTAGCCAAGCTGAGTTTTTGCTGAGTAAGATTGAGTTCTTGTCTACCTGAGTTTTAACTTTGTTTTTGTCTTTGCCTCTCGGCAGGAAGTCTTCCTGCAAACTGGACCTTTTTTCGAACCTCCACTCCCAGGAGGGATCAACTGAGCCTTAAACTGAGCTGGTGATTCAAACTTGAGGTTTGGATCCAGTCTCCTTAAGAGGACGCTGAGTTTACTCTCTGAGCAAGGGAATCGTCTTCACTAAGACCTGTTCAAGTACAGCATGAAATCTGAGTGGCAGTCAGTATCTCCGTTCACCTACACCGTCCGAGTTCTGGGTAAACCCTGTTCCGCCCTCCACCGAGTCAGACATACTCTGGTAAACCAACGCACAGATTGGAGTCAAAGATTCTTCAACTTCTCTGGAAACGTGAGTCAACAACCACATCCTCTTCTTCAAATCCACGAATGAAATTTCCCACTGAGCCTGAACTAAGTTTGTCTTCCCCTCACCTTCCAGTTCCGGCTGAGCAGAATTCAGAGCAACACTGCACCGTGCTTAAAGGAGAAGTTCGGTTTTTTACACTTTAAGCCCATTTTCTGTAGTGTCCAGGATGAAATCGAATGAAGGACACCAAAATTTTGACAATTGGTCCTGTCTCTGCTTTTTGGCTCATTTAGAATCACCCCCTGGCTGCTTTAGAATGGCTAGCATAGAGCATGTCCGATAATGTCCTTAAAACAACCTTAAACGTTCTTTTTTTCAAATATGCTACTCACCGGGTCGTCAGCGCTGTTCAATGACGTTCCAAAAAAAGTTTCGTGAAGAAAAAACGTTCCTGTAGTGTTTTATTTAGCATTTTGTAAATCCCATTGAGTTCTGTAGGAATAGTCAATATTCCGCTGCCACCGGAAACGGAAATGGGGCCTGTTTACACAGTTGTAGTCTTTTCGCTTCACTCTGCGTACTCCGACGTCGAGGTGCTAACGTCTCTGTTAAACACTTTAAAAAACTCTGAAAATGGAATACGAAAGGTGGATTCTTGATTCTCGACGTCGGAGTACACAGAGTGAAGCGAAAAGACTACAACTGTGTAAACAGGCCCCATTTCCGTTTCCGGTGGCAGCGGAATATTGACTATTCCTACAGAACTCAATGGGATTTACAAAATGCTAAATAAAACACTACAGGAACGTTTTTTCTTCACGAAACTTTTTTTGGAACGTCATTGAACAGCGCTGACGACACGGTGAGTAGCATATTTTAAAAAAAGAACGTTTAAGGTTGTTTTAAGGACATTATCGGACATGCTCTATGCTAGCCATTCTAAAGCAGCCAGGGGTTGATTCTAAATGAGCCAAAAAGCAGAGACAGGACCAATTGTCAAAATTTTGGTGTCCTTCATTCGATTTCATCCTGGACACTACAGAAAATGGGCTTAAAGTGTAAAAAACCGAACTTCTCCTTTAATCTCTTCCATAAAACCTGTTAAACCTTTTCCCGTATCTCTCTGAATTGGTTTCTCTGCATGTGGGTCCGAGCTTTAGATAAAATCATGACAGAGCTCTTGATAAAATCATGACACACACCCTTGGATTTAGATTTGCTATTATTTTATCAATATATTCTTTTTTTAATGTATAGATTTTTGCACACCATAATGATTTCTTTAATTAATTCATTTTATCCATGTTCAAACTATCCTGCCATTTTCTTTATTTCTTTTTTTATTATTGCCTTCGCTTCTCCTTTCCCATAAGGTTTGTTTATAATATATGTTCTAACTGCCCTTTTAGCTATTTGGTCTGCTTTTTCATTTCCATGTATTCCTACAAACAAAATCCAACAAAATTTTATATTAATATTAGGTTTTTGTATTCTAAAAAAAACTTTGATGAATTTCTCATAATAGATCTTCTCTTTGTGATTTCACATTTTGGATACTGCGAATGATTGTCAAAGAATCAACACAAAAAACTACTCTTTCCGGTGTTACTTCCTCTAATCCTTGTAGTCCTGTAATTATCGGGTCTGTTCGAAAACCTAGGACGGGTCCTCCAAGGACGCGGTCTACCTAGACTGGATCCTCCGAAGTCCTTGAAAATAAGGAGACCGGAAGAGTTTTGGCTGTAAATTCGACCAGGTCTACCCTTTGGCGGGTTTTACCGCCGTATGCTCTGTTGCTTAGCAACCGTGAACGTTGACACACAAAGCAGGAAAAGAATGAATACAGAAGTTTTCAAAACTGTTTATTTATTTCTTTTTTATTGTGAAGTGAACAAAGACTACACTCACAAGAATCCAGAATTGAATAAATGTTCCAACAGCCGGCAGCAGGAACAAATAAAATCAAATGTAATGATAGAAACCTTAGTCAGTTAAATAACCTGCTGCTGTCATTCTGCACATCTCTGATGCTGCTGCTATTTTCAAATATCCATTACTGTAAAAATGTCCATAGCTGCATATTGGTTATTTATTCCCCAGTTTTATATTGTTAAAACACTTTACAGTATTTTATTGTTTATATTTTAACTCCTACCTATTATGTTATTCTTATACATTTTTCTAAGGTCCACATTTGTGTGACCATTTTCAATAATCTTTCTGCTGCTGTAAATTTTCCCATTGTGGGACAATAAAGGGATATTCTATTCTATAAAAGGGGTAGAAAGATATAAGTAAATCTAAACAATATATTTACAAAAAATATATCTGCAAAATCTCTAATATTCAACAACAAAAAATACAAAGTTAAGCAAAATAGCAATAAAAAGATAAAAATCCTATCAGATTTATAGTCCCCTGCAAATATATTAGTATCTGTCCTTAAATTACAGCCAAACCAATTTACACAGTAACAGATTAAAACCTTTAGATAAACCAAACATTACCGCCACATATATGACTCAGTAACCATCAAAACAACTATTTTCATTCATTTCAGACGGAACTATTCAGAGTTGTATTATATTAAACTGAACTTCCAATTTTCACCACTGTTCGGCGCCAAGTAACCTTTCCTCTGATCACAGCTTGCTTGGTCTCGCAATGAATCCTGGGATATCCAAGAATACCGAGGATACATCGGACCCGTCCTTCAAATCGGGCAAAAAGAAGGACGCATTTTAAGGCCGCATAATGAGGACTCTTGGAATCCGACCAGACCTCGGCGCCGCGCTATGACGTAATCGGCCTTCGAATCCGGTCTTCTAAGGATGCGTCCTAGGTTTTCGAACAGAGCCATCTCCATAATTTCTGCTGTGTTCACTGACATCTGATCAGGTCATTTCCTCCCGATGCTGACCTTTATTATTAAAACGTATATTTCTATGAGTACTGTATCTTTTTCATCCTATATCCATCTGTGTATATATGTATATGTATATATATATATATATATTAATAGCTGTAATATTTGATTATTATATAATGTTTTGCCAGTTGACCTTTTTAAAACAATCTCACACCACCTTTAAAATATTTGTGAAATTCTCGTGCGCTCATCGCGTCACACGCTGTTAACCAATCAGAAAACGAAAACGAAACCCAGAACCGCCTTTATAGCAATCTGATTGGCCCCCTGCCCAGACGTTGTGGCCTTATGGGCGGGTCCTGCTCCGTGTAGCGGTTAGCAGGGAGGCTTGCCGACTAGTCCGGGAAGAGAAGCTCAGTGGGTTTCCTTCTTCCTCCAGAGCTGCAGCGCATAGGTGAGTCCACAGCGGTTAAACATGTGTTTTACTATGCTTGACCAACAGCTAGTTTTTAATGCCAACGGCCCAGCGGCTACAGAGCTGACATGGTCAGAAACGACCACCACCACTGTTCAGAGAACACAGAACCGCCATTAACCTCTTGACAGCGGTGCTTCCACTGTCTGGGACCTAAAACACATAGAAGCTGCGAGCGTTACGAAACCGCAGCTGGTTGAATGAGGTCAGTTTAACCGCTGCTGTTTTCACATTTATCCTCCGTTTGATTAAGCATCACCTCACTGGGGGGTTGCAACATCCAAGCAGCATTTCTATTAGTAGCAATTACTAGTAATTACTTCTAATGAGTAGTAATTACTAATTGCTACTATTAAGAGGTAATTACTAGTAATTTGACCAGCATCAAAGATGCGTCGGTGCATGCATGGAGCCCATAGAGAAAAACACAGTACCAGTGCGCGTGCCGTTTCAAGGAAGTCATGGGACCGATACAGGTGTTGTTTCTAACGGTTTAAAAGGGTATCTGTCAGAATCATAAATGTTCTACAAATAATTTCTCATCTTTTGCGGTTTATAAGGTTCCATTAACACCTTTGTTTATAGATGTTCAAGGTCTGCCTGTTTTTCAGTGTAGTCCTGGTTCTCTGACTGTGACTGGCTGGATGTACTCTCTTTCAACCTCTGACATGGGAGCTGGCTGTGTTTTCTGTCTTCTACAGTTGCTTTTTGTATCTCTTCTTCTGTCTCCTTGAACCCCAGTCGGCCTCAGCAGATGGCCGCTCACACTGAGCCTGGTTCTGCTGGAGGTTTTCTCCTGTTAAAAGGGAGTTTTTCCTCTCCACTGTCCCTACAAGCATGCTTAGTGTGAGGGAATGCCTTTGAGTCAATGAGTCGATGGAATCAACTGGTTTTCTTTAGTTAGAAAACTTTGAATCAATTTGACTGAATGATCTGGTTGAACTATAAAGTGCCTTGATGTGACATGTTGTGAATTGGCGCTATAGAAATAAACTGAATTGAATTGCTCAAAAAATAAAGGGAACACTTAAATGACACATCCTAGATCTGAATGAATGAAATATTCTGATATAATACTTTGTTCTGTACAAAATTATATTCATTTTATTTCTATAGTGCCAATTCACAACATGTCATTGGGAATTGGCACTATAGAAATTCATCGAATTGAATTGAATTAAAATTATCCGGAATTTTGGAGCAGCCTAAAAAGAATAGAAACATTTCAGCCGTTGCGTTTTTATTTTAATTTTCTTGTTGTGTCATCCTTTTCCTCTCAATTATAAATCAACTTATCTGAATTAAAGTTCATTTCAAATTATTTACTGTTTTTACTGTACTTACTGTTTTAAAAATATGTTTTAAAATCCTAGGCCACAAGCATCCTCATTTACATTTACCCCTAACTTTTCACATTATGATATATAAATGATATATATGGCTTCATCTAAAAATAGCAAACATATTTTCAATTTACGCATAGATATGAAATATACAATATAACCTACAATAACTTAAATTATATCGTTGTACTAGGTCATCAAATCCCTCCATCCATCCATTCTCTGGCACGCTTAAGCCCAAGTGGCAGGATCAATACAATTTGGCAATATGTGGAAAGGCTTTAAGATGCCTCATTAACCCATCCCTAGTAATCACTAGTAATCAGTAGTAATTCCAGTCAGGTTCCTGTGGTCGTCTAAAGCTGTTTTTGTGACTGAATGTTTCTCCACAGGTTTTCACTTCAATCTCTGATTGACTGTTCAAAGTGCAGAACCCTATAGATCCTCACCCAATCTTCTGATTGCGCTGCCGAAAGCATGGAGTCCACTAGGAGGCGGCCTCAGCACAAAGCAAATGAAGGTGGAGCAACGGAGAGATCAGCGCAGTGGGGCAGAGCTTGGTGGGTTCAAACTTTCTCTGTGATCAGATTATACATTGAACACTGGGGAGCAGTTTAAACTGAAGCAGCTGATTAAACTCCAAACTTTGGAGCTCAGATGTATTCTCTTTCATTACTGTAAAGCTTCCGTTATTTTGAGCCTGAATGTTTAAGCGGGATTGTATCTATCCAGTTGACAGCCAGTTCTCTCTGATAACATCTGGCATAAAACCCCTGACTCTGCTTTAGGGATCACCTTTTATCTGCTGCTCTTTATGATTCTGTTCCTGGAAGCTGAAGTTCATCTTAGCCAGGCTGTAGAACAGAAATCTGCAACCTGCAGCTCCAGAGCCTCGTGTGGCTCTTTGGACCCTCTACAGCAGCTCTTTATAGTGGCCAAAATGTATATAAAGACCTAAATAATGTACTATAAAATAAACATGATTCTTAAAAGCTTAAGTGATTTTTATAAGAAGGAAAATAAAAGAACCAGACATGTTTTTAGAGCCATTTTTCTTTTAATTAGTGTGGAATTTATGTTTTGAATTTTTTTAAAAAGCTAAAAATACATATATTTTGGGTTGTTTAAGATGGTAACTAATTTCCTAATTAGGATTAAAAATAAAAAAAAAACATATATATATATTTTTTTGAAAAAGTCATACCATGTGGCACAAAACAACTTTACTTGATCAGACTCGGGTAAAGGGGCTCTTTGAAAGGTTGCAGATGCCTGGTGTAGAACAAGAACAGGAGGGGATGGTAGGCCTCAGTTAGAGAAACCTTCCTTCTTTTCATAATTTCTCCCCTTTGTTTTATTAAAAACATCCTAATGACAGAAGGTAGTTTTTATTTCCATAATCCTGGAAGTATACCTGAAGCCAGCATGTTGGTGGATATACTCAAGAGCTGCTGAGAAGAGCACAAACAGGCTGCATCCCTCTGAGCCGAGGAGGTCCTTGGTGGCAAACACAATCATCCAGGTTTTCTTAAAATCGAATCTTTATTAATAGCAGATTCCAGGAAAGAGATTTACTGTCCAGCTCTGATGGAAGCTGCCTTCCAAATCTGCATTTGGATCTGGTGTCCTGTCAGATGAGCATATCCGTAGTCAATACGCATGCGCAAGATATGAGATCTGCGGTTATCCCTTCAGTTTTGTACAAAAAAAATAGACTTTGAACTACCTCAATGGGCATTTATCCCTCTAGACATGTACAAAAAAAACAATTGAAGGTCAGATCTCCATACGCTTCAAAAAACACCAAAAAGTAAGTAATTTAATAGATTTTGTACACGAATATAGGGATACACACCCATTGAGGTAGTTTAAAGTTCATGTTTCATACACAATTAAAGGGATAAACAAGTATTGACTGTGGGTATGCTGGTCTGACCGGGTATGCTCATCTGACAGAATTTCATAGGGTGTACACCTTAGTGCACCAAAACTTCAGGAGGTCGAGGCTATGCCGCACGGCGGTGCAAGCTTCTTGGGGTTAAATGACAATAGGGGGTTTTCAGGTGACGTCACGCTCACGTGACTACTCAGGGCGTCCGCCATATTGGGTGGCAGTCGTTTCGCACCGTTGACCCTGCATTGTATGATGCCTTAGGCAGTTTTGACAGTGAAAAATGGTGAAAACGTGTTTAATTGTTGGTTGCACGGCCCGTGGAGGTGGAGATCAACGCTCTTTGTATCGCATACCAGCCGTACTCGTGAATCAATGTGAAAAAACAAAACAGCTATCTGAACAACGCCGTCACCTATGGCTGACACGGATATCCAGGTCCGATTTGGACGGTGTTAAGCTGGAATACGCCAGAGTCTGCAGTGCTCACTTTGTCACAGGTAATTAACTGTCAAGCATTTAAAACATGTAAGAATATATTAATAATAGGGCTTGGGCGTCATGACGTATTACTTTCCGCGGCCGCAATGTTGACTGCCTCCGCCTTCGCTACTCAGACTACTGCCTATGACTACCGCGTACTGGACTCCCTCTCTCAGCCGTGTTTTAATTAGATTAATTTCACCTTAACTTGATTTCAACCAGCGGGAAAAGGCTCAAATATGTGAGAAACTCGGAGGGTTTAGGGAGGTTTGGCAGTTAACGTTACTAACCAAACCTTTGAAACACATAGCAGCTAGTTAAAAGTACATTACATGCCTGAGTGGTTGTTAGCACTAACGGGTAGCACTGTTTGCTGGCTTTATGAGCTGCAGCTCCTGAACCCATCCATTCGTAAACTGCACATGAGACTCCAAGGACTTGTAGCTTTGGAACTGTTCTGAAGTATAGGCGCTCACAACACAAACAAGGTAGCCGAAGACGTCTGATATGCAAAACGGTGGCAACAAGTCATTGTTTGGAACTTCATATGGATCCAAATTATTAATAATGCTGATTTTGTCAACATACCGGTCCCGGTAAATTTCAGATCCTTTTCGGATCGCGACATGATATATATGATATATACGATAATATGCCACCCAAGATGGCGGACCGGAAGCTGGCCAGTGACGTCACTGAAAACCCTCTATTGACATTTCTGGAATTGAACAGTAGGTATGGGGGTAGGGGTGGGGGGGCTAATTTGGGTTATAATCTTTGCTGGTCTTGGAATTGTTAACAGCCAGAGTTGGAATTCAATTCTTTCTCCAAATTCACAAGCTACTCATCAGTTATGTTGAAAAATATTAAATAAATAAATTTTAGTCCACAGACATCCTTATTCACTTGTTCACTTAAATTTACCCATTTTTTGTTTACAATTATATATTCCATCTAAAAATATCAGACATATTTTCAATTCAAACTATAGATTTGAAATAATACGTTATACCACATAATGGCTTAAATCATTTTACAGGTCATCAAATCGGTGTCAGTTTAGTCCGGAGGTCTTCAACGGGGGATCCGTGACCCCTAGGGGGTCTGTGGAGGTACTGCATGGAGGTCGCAAAAGTTTTGATTGAATACTTTTTTTTAATAATCCCCCCTGCAATTTTTTCCACTAATTGAAATGTATTTAAATGCACATTAGTATGAATTCAACACACTGTAGTAAACAGATAAATGGAGGCAGAAGATGTCTTTCAGTCATCAATGCACATGTTCAGCGACACACAGGAGCTCTTTCAAGATGGGAATGGTTTCATTCACAACACCTGTCCCATCAACCAGGAATCAGAATCAGAAATACTTATGTAATAGAGTGACTATAGAACCAGTTTGATATAACACAATTTCATACAATATATATCATTAGGGGGTCCCCGCTCCATCTCGCCATCAGTTTGTGGGTCCTTGGCCTGGAAAACTTTGAAGGCCCTGGTTTAGTCTGTCAAAGAGGTTGCATGTAGGGATTGTCCAGCAGGTGTCAGGATTCATTGACACAGTATAGACACAATATCAATACAGTTTGCTACTATGTCGAAACGCTTTAATGGCACCACATCACTAGACAGTACTGTTTCCAAGAACAAAAAACCCTCCAAAAGAATCCTATAGTTACCAGGCATTGGAAGAGTTTCCGTAAACTTTTCAAGCAAACAGGTAAGTTTGCAAGCAGTGCAACGTGCTTGTTCCCTTTATTGAACTTGTCCATAGGGATATTACAGTAGCAGCCATTCAAAATAGCCCTTCCCGGTCAAACACTAGCTGAATGACTGCCCACTTCCCTGCAACTCCCAGAGAAATCCCCTTCCAGCCACTGGACTGACGCCCTCTTGAATATTTTTTTACTCTTTTTTACACTTTGACTCCACCCTTTCACTGAATTACAGGAATTACCAGGACATGATGCTTCTCTTTAGATCTTAATGTCCACAAATCATGACAAACCCTGGTTCAGGACCCCTGGCACCTGGGGTTCAGGATTTGAGATGCTTGCTCTCAGCAGAGTTGGACCTTGCTTTCACCTGATTTTTCAGCTTTTAGACTTTTTTTTAGACTTTAGACAGATTTTATTTGTCATTTTGTTTACACAAGTGTAAAATAAAAAGAAATTTCGATTTGTAACAGCTCACTGGACAATTTCATCTTAAAAAAAAAAAAAAGGAAAATAAAGCTTTTAAAGGAGAAGTTCGGTTTTTTACACTTTAAGCCCATTTTCTGTAGTGTCCAGGATGAAATCGAATGATCGACACCAAAAGTTTGACAATTGGTCCTGTCTCTGCTTTTTGGCTCATTTAGAATCAACCCCTGGCTGCTTTAGAATGGCTTTCATAGAGCATGTCCGATAATGTCCTTAAAACAACCTTAAACGTTCTTTTTTTAAAATATGCTACTCACCGTGTCGTCAGCGCTGTTCAATGACGTTCCAAAAAAAGTTTCGTGAAGAAAAAACGTTCCTGTAGTGTTTTATTTAGCATTTTGTAAATCCCATTGAGTTCTGTAGGAATAGTCAATATTCCGCTGCCACCGGAAACGGAAATGGAGCCTGTTTACACAGTTGTAGTCTTTTCGCTTCACTCTGTGTACTCCGACGTCGAGAATCAAGAATCCACCTTTCGTATTCCATTTTCAGAGTTTTTTAAAGTGTTTAACAGAGACGTTAGCACCTCGACGTCGGAGTACACAGAGTGAAGTGAAAAGACTACAACTGTGTAAACAGGCCCCATTTCCGTTTCCGGTGGCAGCGGAATATTGACTATTCCTACAGAACTCAATGGGATTTACAAAATGCTAAATAAAACACTACAGGAACGTTTTTTCTTCTCGAAACTTTTTTTGGAACGTCCTTGAACAGCGCTGACGACCCGGTGAGTAGCATATTTAAAAAAAAAGAACGTTTAAGGTTGTTTTAAGGACATTATCGGACATGCTCTATGCAAGCCATTCTAAAGCAGCCAGGGGGTGATTCTAAATGAGCCAAAAAGCAGAGACAGGACCAATTGTCAAACTTTTGGTGTCGATCATTCGATTTCATCCTGGACACTACAGAAAATGGGCTTAAAGTGTTAAAAACCGAACTTCTCCTTTAATGCTACGTTCAGGCCTAAAGCAGCGAGAGCAGCAAAAACGTGTATGCTGCTTCATTTTTGATGATTGTACAAGTTTATTTGTGACGCACGCCTGAAGCATCTTCGCTGCTCTAGCTGGGCAGTCGAAAAGTGGGTCTGATGCGTATTGGGCGGAGCTACCCTATCCTTTTTTTTTGCCTGTAGCAATGGCAGCTATATATGCTGTGATCAGTGGGTAAAAAGTAGTTTGAATATGATTTTAAATGGGAAAATCCACTTGGAAACTTAATCTGTGCAGTCTGTTCATCCAGATTACCATTGCTGTCGGAGCCGCTCAGACCCCCACATACAGCAGATTGTACAAATAAATAAAATAGAATAAAAAACTATGTAAGGATATTCATGCATGGTTTGCCGCGGGGGCTGGAAAGCGTTTTTCATGTATGCAATCCAAACTGTAGGCACCAGGATAATAAAAGTGTACAAGTTTTTCCGGCAGATTTAGGCATTTTAAATTATATTTAGCGTTAATAAACTGCTTCAGAGAAGTGATCATAGTGATCTGCATCATCAGCGATGTGTCCGTCTTCCTGCCAGCTCCCAGATCAGCTTCTCTGATTGATTGATGTGGCAGCACAAAGTAAATTTTTCCAACACCACGTTCGCGCGTCAGATGCTCAGAAGATCACTTTGCTTGTAAACTAGCTGCTCCTGTTGCCTTTGCTGCTTCAGGTGTGAACGTAGCATTAGTTTTATCAATTCGTCTTGATTTAGCCGAGTTGTAAACAATGTTTGAAAAGTTTAATGATGGATTTAACTAGGGGCACTTGTCCGCTCTTCTGGTACTTTGTGGCTTTGAAGAAACTACTGATCTATATGAGAAGACAGACTGAAGGGAAACTCAACGTTCAGATGCCTCAGAGTTTGGGTTCCTGTCAAACATCTCAGTGACGTGTTGTAAATGGGCGCTTTATAGCAATTTATCTGGAATATTACTGCTAGTTTATGCTGTTTGCATTTCCAGTCTAATCTGGTCTAAAAGAGATAAGAGGAGGTAATAAACGGCCATTCAGCCGCCTGCTTTAATCCGAGATAAGAAGGCTGGAGCTTAAACTGCAACAATGGGCAGCTTGGCTCCGATTCATACCAGTAATGTTAGTCTGCTTCACATTTTGATATATTTTTGAAATGAGGGTCAGAAATGTATGATATCAATGAAACGGCCATCAGCCACATTCATCCAAAATAGACCACATTGTTCAGTTTTTGTTTGATATTTTTTACAGGGTTTATTTGCAAGTGCCTGCATGTCAGTAAAAGTATTTTCTATAGAAAATTTTCTGAACCAATCTTATCCGTTCCCAGGGAGGTGGACTGGTTTTCCCTGGTCGGGGTCATCAGCCTGCTTTGCTTTGCTCCCTTCATCGTCTTTTACTTTGTGATGGCGTGCGATCAGTACGACTGCTCCGTCAGCCAGCCTCTCTTAGAGCTTTACCAAGGAAAGGCAACCGTGCTCTCCATCTGGGCCCGGGCCCCCTCCTTCACGTGGACTGCTGCTAAGATCTATGCTGTGTGGGTGAGCTTCCAGGTGAGGTTTGCAGCGATCCGTCGGTGCATGGCTCAGAAACCTGTCCTGTTCCTCATGCCTGGCGTCTTGTCTTCCAGGTCTTCCTCTATGTGTGTGTTCCTGACGTCACCCATAAGGTGGTTCCAGGCTACGTGGGCGGGGTGCAGGACGGCGCTCGTACCCCTGCTGGTCTGCATGCTCTTCTGATATAAAACCACAAACACGCATGCTTTCTTTTCTGACACTCTGTGTTCTCCTTCTCTCAAGGTCTCATTAACAGGTATGAGATCAACGGGCTGCAGTGTTGGATCATCACCCACGCGCTGTGGTTTGCAAACGCCAACTATTTCCACTGGTTTACTCCCACCATCCTCTTTGACCAATGGATCCCCCTGATGTGGTGTGCCAACATTCTGGGCTACGCCGTATCCACCTTTGCCTTTCTGAAAGCCTACCTGTTCCCCACCAATGCTGAAGACTGGTGAGCTCTGCTGCTCTGATCCACATTACTGTATATACTGATGGTAACAAAACGTCACCTCCATGTTTGTGACCTCAAAGCAAGTTTACAGGGAACGTCTTCTATAACTACATGATGGGAATTGAATTCAACCCACGAATTGGCAAATGGTTCGACTTCAAGCTTTTCTTTAATGGCAGACCCGGCATCGTTGCCTGGACCCTCATCAACCTGTCCTACATGGCCAAGCAGCAGCAGCTGTACGGTCACATCACCAACTCCATGGTTCTGGTCAACGTGCTGCAGGTAAGGAAGGAAGATGAGCTCCTGGTACCTGAATCACTAGGGAAGCAATCCGTGGCTTTTTTAATGGACCAGGGTTTGTTTCTCCCTTTGTTGGTCTGAAACAATGAGGACTAGGGGTGTGGGAAAAAATTGATTACGCAATATGTCCTGATTTTTACCCAATATAATATCGATCTTTGAGTTCCTGATATCAGTTTAAAAAATCAAAACATTTTAACCTAAAACAATGAGGGAAAATTGGGCTACCTCTCCACCACCACTGATAGATGGCACTGTGGAGTCCTTTTGCTGTGCAGTGCAGAGCCATATCTGTAGTTGAGGCAGTCATGACTCAAACCTCAAACAACATGGATGCCAAAATTACGGAACAATCGCTATCTTCTGATGAGTATTTTCAGCACTTGCTTTTTTCCAATTTGATAGATAGTATAAATATTGCAATATAAAGTGATATTGCAATATTGTGATAATATTGTATTGTAACCCAAGTCAATCAATCAATAAATCAATTTCTTTATTGTCAACTACAATTTACATTGTATTTGAGATTTGAGTTTCAGTACAAACCATTCGAACAATTTACTGGGGCCGTGTGTGCTGCAGAATGCTGCCTTTGGTGCATTCTTATGGCTGCCAAGGGCCCCACACTGAGTCGGTTCCCTATAGCGCTGCCTTTAGGTACCGTGACATATCGTATCGCAACACCTTGACACTCCTCGCCCTAATGAGGGCTCTGAAACATTTTATCTTCTTAAAGAACAACAGACTCAGAGCAAGAATGAAGCCAGAAATGTAGAAAGATAAAGAATGTCTATCCAAGACACCTCCAGTGGCAGTTTTGGCCTTTAAACCGGGAAGTAGGCCAGAAAGACCAGTGAGCTGTTTGGTGACAAACCCTCAGCCTCATCTTCGCCTCTTCATCACTGTTTGCTGCCAGTTAATAATCAGCATAATTGTAATTAAATTAGACCCAGTTTTCGAGGTGTAAGGTCCGTAAAGAGGTGATCTGCTCACTGTTGCTTTGCAATGCTGCTGTAGGTGTAGGTACCAGATCTCCTTGGGCACTGCGCATGCTACTGATGTTTCGCTTCATGATTAGCTGATCATTGCCACATGATGTAAAAAAATTGCAGTTGCCCAGAAAGCGATAATTACATCACGCAGCGTCAGTGTGCCAAGTCAGGAGCATCTGTAGTGTTAGCGTTTCTAATGATCAATGAAGTTTCATCTGAATGATAACAAAACAAAAAAATCAGTTTCTGGTGAACAAATTCACTGCAAGACGATGATATGAAGGGGGAGAGCTGGGTAGCACTGTAGCTAGCTGTGCTCAGTAGCTAACAGGTTAGCCTCTTTTAGCTCGGGCAGCTAGCCATTTTACGATACACTACTTTTAAATTTGTGTCAACAACAACCATTCATTTTCTACAAGTAGAGTACCGTATTTTCACGACTATAAGGCGCACATAAACGTCTTTTTTTTCCCTCAAAATGTGCGGTGCGCCCTTTGGTGCGGTGCGCCTTATGTGTGTTGTAACTGCGACTTTTGAGACCACCTCATTGAGGAGATGATGAGAGTGGCTGAATGTAAGGAGACCAGGTGGTTTTTTTTCCACTCATCACCATCGCTGTTAATCTGTGACTCCATGCGTGCCCATCTCACAGCTGATGTGAAAAACATGGTGAAACAAATTAACGCTGTGCTTGCTGTTATTCAACCGCTCGACATCGGTGTGAACCGGACGCAGCAGGTGCAGCAGAAGCAGCAAGTTTACATGCAAAGTCAATGGTTGACGCGCGTATAGGCACAGCAAAAGCTCCCGTAGCGCGTTGGGAGCGTTTAAGCATCTGCTGCTCTGCTGCTGCTCGAGATGGAAAAATTGAAGTTTTGCTGCTGGACGCGCCGCATCAACCAATCAGAGAAGCTGATCTGGGAGCTGACAGCGAGACAGACACATCGCTCTGATGACATATGATATTAAGGCAAATGAAAAGGGCTGGATGGATGAGGAGATGATGAAAGAGTGGCTGAGGCAGGTGTATGTGAGGAGACCAGGTGGTTTTTTCCACGCATCACCATCGCTGTTAATCTGTGACTCCATGCATGCCCATCTCACTGCCGATGTGAAAATAAAGGTGAATCAAATGAACGCTGTGCTCGCCGTTATCCCGGGGGTCTGACAAAGGAACTTCAACCGCTCGACATCGGTGTGAACCGGACGTTCAAAGTAAGGCTGCGAGCGGCGTGGGAGCGATGGATGACAGACGGAGACCACAGTTTCACGAAAAGTGGAAGGCAGCGCCGGGCAAGTTACGCCACAGTTAGCGGATGGATTGTAGATGCTTGGAATAATGTGTCTGCTGGCACTGTTGTTCGAGCTTTCGCAAAAGCCGGCATTATTTCTGAGAAGCCGCCCGGCACGGAAATTGACTCTGACAGCGAAGAAGGGAAAATTTGCATGTCTGATTTAGCGCAGCTGTTTAATTCAGAAACAGAGGATGATGACTTTGATGGGTTTGATTAATACTTTGTAATAAATACTTGAATAAAGCACAATCGTACTCAGTTTTGCTCCCGCTCTATTTTTCTACCTGAAAACTTAATTCAACAGCAGCCTCTGGGCCGGGTCGCCTCCTCTTCACCGCGGCGGCTGGCAGGTGTTTTTTCATGTAAATAATCTAAATCTTGCAGCTATATTTGCTGTGATCAGTGGGAATAAAGTAGTTTTAATATGTTTTTAAGTGAGAAAGTCCACCTGAAAACTTAATCATTGCAGTCAGTTCATCTAGATTATCATCCTGCCTATACTATTTCTGTCGGAGGCGCTCAGACCCCCACATACCAGCGGTACACCGACAGTAGAAATCCCTTCAACAGCAGCCTCTACAGTAGGCCCGGTAGCCTCCGGGTTCACCACGGCGGCTGGCAGGTGGTTTTCATCTAAATAATTTAAACTGCAGGCACCAGGATACCGGCAATAAAAGCGAACATATTCCGTCGGCAGGTTTCAGGATTTTAAGTTAATTTAGGAGTGATCACAGCGCTCTGTCATCTGCGATGTGTCTGTCTCACGGCCAGCTACCAGGTTTGATTAATACTTTGTAATAAATACATGAATAAAGCAAAGTCATACTCAGTTTTGCTCCCGCTGTATTTTTAAATACGCAGTAGAGGTATTTAAAGGTAGTAGAGGACATGTACCTGTATATAAAAAACGCGCCCTATAGTCCGGTGCGCCTTATGTGTGTGTTAAATACAGAAATGGCACACATAACTGAGACTGCGCCTTTTAGTACGGTGCGCCTTATGGTCGTGAAAATACGGTAACTGTATTATTTGTCTAAAATCTTTACCAAAGTCATTTATTAAGATGTTCCATTTTTCCTTCTCTGCCCTCAGATCTTAATAAAAAGAATAAAAATAAGCTGAGACTTTTTTTGTCACCTTGGTAAATGGCAGAGCTCAGTCTGTCTTAAAACGCAGTATTTTCCTTCCAGACTGACAATGATTGTTTTCTACTTTAGATCGCCAATGAAATGTAGAATAATAGCAAATATAGGTAATAATATGTTGAGACTCCAAAAGAGATTTGATCCTTAAAAAAACGGGTGCAATCTTTTTTTCCTAGTGGATTTGCCATATGTTGACGTCATAAGAAGCAGATCTGGTACCTACATCGGCATGCTGATGTACATTCTCCCACGCTGATCCACAGTTAGACCTGAGATGTCCTTGAAAAATGTTCCTTATATAAGTCGAATAGATCGTAGTTTAGTTTATAGAAATACTAAGATTGGGTCAAACTGAAGGAAATAAATTAGTAGAGCTGGGTTTTCAAAAACCAACCATATTTTTTAAAACCCAGTCATAATACAGAAATACTTCAGCATTGGCGTCGATACTGAACACCAGGTGACATAATTTTGCTTTTTTTCATTTATTAGGTTTCTGGATTTTTTGACATATTAAAAAGAGAAGTGGCCAAATGAATCAGCCCCTGCTACAAAGAATGGGTTAGACTAATGCTGGGATCGTCATGGTTAGGAACCAGGACCTGTCCTCTGTGGAAAGAATAATCCCACCTTTCAGGCCTGAGAAGTTTTGCAAAGGATGTGCAGCTTCTGCCAGGGGAGTGGTTCTCGCTGGTTGAGCTCCATCAGACATTTTTCAGTGATTTATGCCTCTGCTGTAAAAACCTTGACCTCATTCAGTCTGCTATTAAAACATCTTATCTGTGTTTTATCACAGCAATAAATCCTGATAAAGACTTTCATTTTTTATCTCTGATTTGACTCGGATCAAAACAACAAGCTGTTAATATTCACATTAACTAGCCGTTGATTAGCCACCACCCTACCGGCCACACAGAGGCGCCACCCTGACAGGTTGGGTCAATGGGTCTGTAGTAGAGAGTAGATTAATCAGTAAGACGCCACTTTTCCCTTGGCACATGGGAATGATAGATGATAGGAGCTGCAACACAGCATAATAAAAAGATATACTGAGTTAATCTTAACATTGGGTGTGTTCGAATTCATGGGCTGCGTCTTCCAAGGACAAGGACTACCTGGACTGGATCCTTTAAAGTCTGTGAAAATAAGGAGACTCGAAGAGTTTTGGCTGTGAATTCAAACAGGTCCAGCCTTCCACGGCTTTCACCGACGCAAGCTCTGTTGCACAAAACAGGAAAACAATAAATACTAAACTTTTCTAAACTCTTTCCTTTTAATTTTTTTTTTTTTTTTTAAGTGAACAAAGACTCATGAGAATCCAGAATGGAATAAAGGTGCCAACTACCAGGAGCATGAACAAATAAAAGGAAATGTAATGATAGAAACCTTAGTTAGTTAAATAACACAATGTCATTTTGCACATCATTTTGTTGCTATTTTAGAATATCCATTACTGTAAACATGTCCATAGCTGAATATTGGTTATTTATTCTCCAGGTGCACAGATTTATGTTGTTAAAACACATTACAGGGCAGTATTTTATTGTTAATCTTTTAACTCTTCACTATCATGTTATTCTTAGACATTTTTTAGTAACCTTTTTGCTGCTGTAGAGACCTGAATTTCCCCATTATGGGACAGTAAAGGGATTTTCTATTCAATTCTACTCTACTGTACTGTATAAAAGGGGTAGAAAGATGATATATATAAATCTAAACAATGTGTGTATAAAAATATATCCGCAAAATCTTTGATATTTCTCTTTATTGGCTCCCTGTTAAATCCAGAATGGAATTTAAAATCCTCCTTCTCACATGTAAAGCCTTAAATGGCCTAGCTCCATCTTATGTCAGAGATCTGATTGTTCCTTATGTTCCGAACAGAGCACTTCGCTCTCAATCTGCAGGTTTACTAATGGTTCCTAGAATTTCTAAAAATAGAATGAGAGCCAGATCTTTTAGTTATCAGGCTCCTCTCCTGTGGAACCAACTACCAGTTTTAGTCCCTGAGACATAACCCTATCTGCTTTTAAGGGTAGGCTTAAAACTTTCCTTTTTGATAAAGCTTATAGTTAGAGTGGCTCAGGTTATCCTGAGCTATCTCTATAGTTATGCTGCTATAGGCTTAGACTTCTGGAGGACATAGGGCCTCCCATTTCATCATTCTGCTTCATTCTATCTCTTCTCCCACTGCAGAATCTGTTCAATCTCAAATTTGCTCTCTCTGCTTTTTTTAATAGTAGCTTGGCCTCGTCTGTTCCTGTTTGAGAGAAATATCAGCTGTGCTGCTGCCATCAGCACCGTTGTTTATAGATGTTGGAGATCGGCCTGTTTCCAGTACAGTCCTGTTTCTCTGACTGTGACTGGCTGGATGTGCTCTCTTTATCCTCTGACCTGGGAATTGGCTCAGAGCTTGTCTGCCTGGCTATGTGTTTCCTGGAACGGGCTGCCTTTTACAGTTGCCTTTTGTATCTCTGCTTCTGTCTCCTTGAACCCCAGTCAGCTTCAGCAGATGACCGCTCACACTGAGCCTGGTTCTGCTGGATGTTTCTTCCTGTTAAACTGGAGTTTTTCCTCTCCACTGTCGCTACAGGCATGCTTAGTGTGAGGGATTGCATTCGAGTCAATAAGTTGATGCAATCAACTGGTTTTCCTTAGATAGAAAACTTTGAATAAATTTGACTGGATGATCTGGTTGAACTGTAAAGTGCCTTGAGATGACGTACTGTGAATTGGCGTCATATAAATAAACTGAATTGAAATTAAATTGAATATTAAGCAACATAAAATGCTTAGTTAAGCAAATTGTGCGAAATAGCAATAAAAGAATAAAAATCTTGTCTGATTTATAGTCCCCTTATTGTAGATATATTAGAATCTGTTCCTAAAATACAGCAAAACCCATTTACACACTAACAAATAAAAATATTTGTATAAATTAAACATTACCCGCCACTAAAACAACTATTTTCATTAATTTTAGAAGGAACTATTCACATGCTTTTATCATAATACACTGACCTTCCAATATTTACCACTGTTCGGCGCCAAGTACCTTTTTCCTCTGCAGCCAGTCTTGCTTGGTCTCGCAATGAACCCTGGGATATCCAAAGCTAGATAGGATGCATCGGACCTGTCCTTCAAATCAGGCAAAAAGAAGGACGCATTTGTCGGCCACATAACCAGGAGTCTTGGAATCCGACCAGACCTCGGTGCTGCGCTATGATGTAATCGGCCTTTGAATCTGAAGACTCATCCCATGAATTCGAACTCACACATTACATCCTGTTGGTGCTAAACATTCATAAAACGTCTAGCTGGTATTAGCCCACATCAATAAAATGTGCTGATTGATTGAAAGGATGGCGTTCTCATCGTCCTTTAGTCAACCTCTGATGCTGGATCTAGTTCAGTTCCTCTCCAGCTTTTACACACACAGCTGAATGCTTAACTGTAACCTGGAAGAACAGATTCAATCTACTAAAAGCAGAATTCTCACTTTTACTGCTGGATTTATTTATTTTCATGCTTGCAACATTCATGTAAATGAAATTGATAAAAGATGCAGTAATCACCTTACTAATGTCAGTGACTGTATTTTTTTCTCATAGGGTATTTATGTGTTGGATTTCTTCTGGAATGAGGCCTGGTACCTGAAGACCATTGATATCTGCCATGACCACTTTGGCTGGTATCTGGGCTGGGGGGACTGTGTGTGGCTGCCCTACCTCTACACCCTGCAGGTAACCCTCCACTACAGCCTGCAGATAACCCTCTGTAGTAACTCTTTACACCCCACACCCTGCAGGGTGCGGGGTGGGGAAGTGGCAGTCTAGTGGTTAGACCATAGAGCTTGGAATACAGTGAGGTTGTGGGAGTTTGAGCCCCGCTCCTACAGACTGCCACTCTGGGTCTCTGAGCAGGACCCTTAACCCACTGATCTCTATTTATTCAACGGATTGTTGATTGCGGCATGCTGGTACTTCCCACTCCCACGGTGATTCGCAGTAAAAATGCCTGCCTGTGTAGCATTTGGCTGCAAAAACAAGAAGTTTGCCGGCTGTGGGAAGACGTTCCACAGATTCAATTCAATTCAGTTTATTTATATAGCGCCAAATTCACAACACATGTCATCTCAAGGCACTTTACAGTTCAACCAGATCATACAGTCAAATTGATACAAAGTTTTCTATCTAAGGAAAACCAGTTGATTGCATTGACTCATTGACTCAAATACAATCCCCCACACTAAGCATGCTTGTAGCGACAGTGGAGAGGAAAAACTCCCTTTTAACAGGAAGAAACCTCCAGCAGAACCAGGCTCAGTGTGAGCGGCCATCTGCCGAGGCCGACTGGGGTTCAAGGAGACAGAAGCAGAGATACAAAAAGCAGCTGTAAAAGGCGGCCCCGTCCAGGAAACACACAGCCAGGCAGACGAGCTCCAAGGCAGCTCCCATGCCAGAGGACGAAGAGAGCACATCCACTCAGTCACGGTCAGAGAAACAGGACCACACTGGAAAACAGGCCGATCTCCAACATCTATTAACAAGGGTGTTGATAGAAGCAGCACAGCTGATGTTTTTTTCCAGGATGACGTCACAGCCAAACAGGAACAGACGAGGCAAAGCTACTCTGAGGAAAAGCAGAGAGAGCAGAAGGTTAGAGATTGAACTAACAGATTCTGCAGAATAGGAGAACAGAGAGAGAATGAAGCAGAATGATGAAATGGGGGTCCCTATGTCCTCCAAAAGTCTAAGCCTATAGCAGCATAACTATAGAGATAGCTCAGGATAACCTGAGCCACCCTAACTATAAGCTTTATCAAAAATGAAAGTTTTAAGCCTAGCCTTAAAAGTAGACAGGGTGTCTGCCTCACGGACTAAAACTGGTAGTTGGTTCCACAGGAGAGGAGCCTGATAACTAAAAGATCTGCCTCCCATTCTACTTTTAGAAATTCTAGGAACCACTAGTAAACCTGCAGATTGAGAGCGAAGTGCTCTGTTAGGAACATAAGGAACAATCAGATCTCTGATATAAGATGGAGCTTGGCCATTTAAGGCTTTATATGTGAGAAGGAGGATTTTAAATTCTATTCTTGATTTAACAGGAAGCCAATGAAGAGAAGCCAGGATAGGAGAGATATGATCTCTCTTTTTCATTTTCATCAGAACTCTGGCTGCAGCATTTTGGATCAGCTGAAGGCTTTTAACTACAGTTTGTGGACTTCCTGATAGTAAAGAATTACAATAGTCCAGCCTTGAAGTAACAAATGCATGGACTAGTTTCTCAGCATCACCCCTGGACAGGATATTTCTAATTTTTGCAATGTTCCTCAGATGAAAGAAGGAAATTCTAGAAACCTCTTTGATATGGGATTTAAATGACAGGTCCTGATCAAAAATAACACCAAGATTTTTTACTTTATTATCTGAAATCAGTTTAATCCCATCCAAATGAAGTGACTGGCTAATCAGTTTCTTTTTCAGAGACTCTGGTCCAAAGACTATAACTTCTGTTTTGTCTGCATTCAGAAGCAGAAAATTAAGAGTCATCCAGGTTTTTATGTCTTCAAGACATGCCTGTAATCTATGTAATGGGTTAGCTTCATCTGGATTTATAGACAGATATAGCTGGGTATCATCAGCATAACAGTGGAAATTAATCCCATGCTGTCTAATAATTCTACCAATTGGGAGCATGTATAAAGTAAAGAGATTTGGTCCTAGCACTGATCCCCGTGGTACTCCACACGTAACCTTTGAGCGTGTTGAAGATCTATCATTAACATGAACAAACTGAATTCGATCAGATAGATAAGATTTAAACCAGTCTAGTGCTGTTCCTTTAATTCCAACAAAATATTCAAGTCTTTCTAAAAGAATATTATGGTCAACTGTATCAAATGCAGCACTAAGATCCAACAGGACGAGCACAGATACAAGTCCATTATCTGAGGCCATGAGAATATCATTAGTGACTTTCACCAGAGCTGTTTCAGTGCTATGATGAGCTCTAAAGCCAGACTGAAACTCTTCAAAAAGTTCATTATGGTGGAAGTGATCGCAAACTTGTTTGGCAACTACTTTCTCAAGAATTTTGGATAAGAAAGGAAGATTGGATATAGGTCTATAATTGACCAAGTCATCTGGGTCAAGAGACGGTTTCTTAAGCAGAGGTTTAATTACAGCAATCTTAAAAGCTTTAGGTACATATCCCTGTAACAGAAATAGATTAATCACATCTAAAATGGAGGAGGAGATCAAAGGGAATACCTCCTTAAATAACCTGGTTGGAACTGGATCTAACATACAAGTTGAAGGCTTAGATGAAGACAATAATTTTGCTAATTCAGAGAGTTCAACTGGATCAAAGCAGTCTAAACCCGGTTCAGATTCCATGACTACCTCAGGTACAATCGCGGATAGAGGAGTGCTTATGATCTTATTTTTAATAAGATCAATCTTATTTATAAAGAATCCCATAAAATCATTGCTGCTAAGAGCAGGTGGAATGGACGGTTCAACAGAGCTATGGCTCTGGGTGAGTTTGGCAACTGTATTAAAAAGAAATCTAGGATTATTCTTATTCTCCTCTATTAATGAGGAGAAGTATGCTGCTCTTGCTTTACAAAGGGTCCTCTTATACAGCAGTAAACCATTTTTCCAGACTAGGAAGGACTCTCGCAGGCCTGTGGAGCGATATTTTCTCTCCAGTTTCCTAGCATTTTGCTTCAAAGTACGCAGCTCTGCATTAAACCAAGGAGCAAGCTTTCTATTTTTAACGGTTTTCATTTTCAAAGGAGCTGCGTTGTCTAAGGCAATACGGAGAGAACTAGCAACCCCCTCAACAAAATCATCAACCTGTGAAGGGGAATAAGCTAAGCTTTTGCACTCTGCAGCACTGCTCAGTGACACAGAGCAGAGAGAAAGTGAAGCAGATTCTTTAAAATTTATAACTGCACTATCTGATAAAGATCTACTAAAATTGAACCTTCTTTTGGGGGAGGAGATAATGTCACAGTCAGTGGATGGACTAACCAAGAAAATCCACATATAGGCCGATGGATCCTGTAGTATAATATGGAGTGTAACATTAGTCTGGTTATCTCGGACTGACTGGAAGATATTGACTGAGTTAACCATTGACATTGTGTCTAACGTTACAAAATAGAGTAAATAGAAATTAATTCACTGTAAAATGTCAATGTAGTAATTCTTTAGTAAGTACATAATGCTGTTGTTTTTGTAGTGTTGTATATTGCATGTTAACATTAACATTTTTAAAGGCTAATGCACGGACACAGCACAAAGGTATATGGCTTCATGCATGCACAATTTGCATATAGGAAAATACTATAGCATTAAGAGACATGTACTTGTAATACAGTCTTGATGTAAAACTTTTAAATGATATATAAGATGCAATTACCACGTCATCAATACATGTATATTACATGTACATCATCAATTTAGCACTTTTGGCACATCTGTATTATTATGCTCCATTAACACCTTAACTGTATTGTGATGGATTTGTATAATATGTCTTATTACATAATGGATATACTTCATAATGACTATGCAATTTGATGTGCCTGTATTTGTTTTATTATTAGTTACAGTAATCTAATTATGCTATGAAACAGCAAGTGTTGTTATTTTAAAAGTCTTACGCCCTCCTGAAAATGAGAATGTCATCTTTATTCGATGCTGTAGTGCATGGGTGACCGGTCTTACTACGGAGTACCAATATGGCGGCTGGTTGCTTCATTTCATCCCTGTACTACCAACTGACTACACTGCATGAAAAGTGAGATTTTCGTCCCCGTAAACCCCCGTAAACTCCCGCAGATCTGCCTGATTTTCGTCAGTTTCCGACAATTTGCAACCCGTGCTTGTCCGCGTTTGTCGTGCCACAAATTGTCGAAAACGTACCGTGACGTATGTGGAGAGCGATCAGCTGTGCTGATGGCCCTAATTAGCATATGAATACAGCAAACCCGCGCGGCTGGCCAAGTCTGGCTTGAATAACCTACTCAGTATTGGCTGAAACCACTATTCTCAAACAAGTAAAATCGCTCATGATTGGCAGCAAAACCACACGTGGCCACGCCAGGCTTTAATTTTCTTACTGAGTATTGGACGGAACCACTTCTTTTTAAACAAGTAAAGTCGCTCGTGATTGGTTGGCATATATATATATTTACATATAAATTTACATATATATATTTATATATATATATATATATATATATTTATTCATTCATATATTTATTCATTCATATGGTGTGTATTTATGTTATCCTACACTACTACACAATTATGCTACCATCAAGGACATGAATGAATTTATACAGGAAATGAAGATTTGCAGGAAGCTGTTTATGCAAAGAAAGAGCTTTATTAAAACACACACAACTATATACAACGCGTATCCAAACACATGCGTTTCTAAAAATTAAAAGTCTGTGAATGGTCCGTTTGCTTCCTCGGGGTTGGAGGTAACTGGCAGCATTCCCTCCGAGGCAGGTCCGATGTGCAGACGCCTACTGTGCGTGGCCCTGTACTTCGGCATCGCTTCTAACCGGGACTGCAGCTTAACACAGAGTTCAGTGAGATCCGGCCTACGAAATGGCGGCGACCGTACAATCCATCCAGAGACACCGCCGAGGAAGGCGGACTTCCAGAGTTCCACTTCCTCATCTGCTAGCACACTCTGCCTCGCTTTCAGCAGCTGAAAAAAAAAAAACAATGAATCAGCGCACTGCGTATGGACACAACACATCTATCAATGCACCTGAAAAATAGTCACCAAATAAAGTCTTACCCTCTTTCTTCTGGCCCGACTCCGAGCAGATTGCCTCCGCACGCAGCGTGTGGCTAGCTGCGTATATCTGAAGCTCCTGCGTACCGTCTCAAAATACGTCTTACAGGCAGCTGGAAAACAATTAAATGAGAGTGGTATAAATAAAAAATCAAACGCAAGTCACAGTAACAAGGAAGGAGAAAACATTAAAACAAGTCACTTACACACAATGTCGTCTTTATCAACATCGTGCAAATCTGGACTTGCCGAGATGGGAGGTCTGTGAAAACAAAATGTAGAGCTATGATCGGTATCTATCCGTATCCATTGCCTTTACCGCAGAATGAAAGCATATTCTTTAAATCTTACCCTTGCTCTGGTTCATAGCGCCTGCAATTAGTCTCCGAGTTGTTAAGACGGCGTACTGCTTTCTGTAAATCACAAAAAATACACTTTAGTAAAGCTTGTTCTAGCAAGGCTACTATTAGCCGCTATTAGCCGTAGCTCAGGCTAGGCCGCTTTTAGCTTAGCAGGCAGTAATCGAACATATATTTACCGCTAGCATCTCTTCTTTGAGTTCGTCTTGTTCGATGCAGAGTCGCCATCGCGTCCAAGAGGAGTTTTACCCCGAAATCCAGACGCTCTAGACCGCTGCACAAAGCAAAGAATCCATCCTCCGCTGTGGCTGCAGAGCTCCGCTCTGAGTTTCTTGGAGATGGTACAGAGCATGCGCGAGATGAACCAGGGTGTCCGCGGATCAATAAAAATAATTAAAAAATCATTCTTTTTTTTTTTTTTTTTAATCAAGGCCTTAATTGGCACTAAAATTATTTAAATATGTTTATCGAAGTATTTATAATTCTTTAATAAAAAATGCTTATAAAAACAATTTCGTCGGATATATTATATCGCTCCAGGCGGAGAAAAAGCTAGAGGATATATATATATACGTATATATGTGTGTGTGTGTGTGTATGTGTGTGTGTTTACATACATACAGGAGTCATGGAACTCTGCTTACAGCTCCTTCATATTTCATGTACACTAATAACTTGTGTACATGGTTCTTGATGATGGCATTAAAATCATTTCTAATAGCATTTAAATAGCATTAAATTAGAGTCACTCATTCCTGTATGAACCCTGTGAGCGATTAATTTAATATGACATATTAAAAAAATCCCACCATCATCCAGCATATGTTCATTTTCTGCCCAAATATATATTTATATTTTTGTAGATTTTTGTAACGGGGATAAGGATAATTCAAAACTGCTTTTTTTTTAATGAACTTGTTCTCTACTTCCAAACTCAGCATCTCTTTCCATTCCTGTAATAAGAAGTTTCTTTTGAATGGATTTGATTAAAGTTTAAGTCCCTCGGTATAAAATAAATATTTTGATGGAGATGAGAAATCTGCTTCCTCGTTGGTGAATAACCAATAGTTTGGATCCAATCATTTAAATAAACGGTGTTAGTTTTTTTTTATATATATATATATATATATATATATATATAAGAATTGTGCTATAATTTCTAGTCACCGATCTGTTGCTGCTATATTTTAATTTGACGAACCGGAATTTGTCGATGTTCTTTTTCCTGTTTGGTGTGATTGCAATTGCGGATCTTGACCTGGCCGGACCTTATGACCACAGTGTACCAATCTTCTCATGGCTACTTCCAACAGGATAATGCGCCATGTTATAAAGTGAATCATCTCAGACTCATTTCTTGAAACTTTTCCACTTAAGTAATTGTGAATTGAGCATATTGAGAGACAACATTTTATTTTTTATCTTAAATGCAATTTTTTTTTTTATAATTACTGCTCTAAATGTATTGCTCTGTCAGCTAAAGATCTGTTTTGGTCTCTATACTTTAATTAAATAAATCAATTCAAGCTAAAATGTAAGAGGCTATACTAAGCCTGATCTCTTTGTATCAGAGAATTTCTTACCCAGAAAGATGTCACTTGGGGTAAAACCCCCCCTGCAACCCTGGTTTGCATTTGTATAGCTCACAGCATGTTCATTTACATGTTAAAGCCTCCCCTAGAATTCCATGGGGGGGAGGCATGGGGGGAACACTGCCTAAGAGAGTCCACGTCAATTTCTGACAATTTACGGGAGTTTTCGGCGAAGCCTGCAAATTGTCGTAAACTGCCGCTAACCTGAAGTTCCACGACAATCTACAGTGCCGCATATTGACGAAAATCCCACTTTTCATGCAGTGCTATCAGCAATCCATTGAATAACTAGAAAAAGCTGTTTCGTAGAAACAGCAAGTGAGAATGCGTTTTCTGCTGAATAAAAAATAAGCTGAAATTAGCTGAAGAACATATGAAAATGTGATAGGAAGTCATCAGACAAATTGCAGAAAACAATTGAATCATCAGAACATGTTGTAGGGTAGGATCATTTGGCAGTAAAATGGCAGAAACAGACTCATCTTAAATGCTGCACAGCCAAACCATACATGATATCAAAAAAAAAAATTACATCAGAGCACTAGAAGGGACTGAATATAATATCTCTCAAGTTTCTAGAAAAATTTCAAAATACATACTGCCCATACACATGTCAGGCATATTATGAATTAGCAGCACAAACAGAAAAACTTAATCCCTGTCCAGAAAAAGAGCAGAATGAAGCAAAAGTTCACAACATAGGCTGAAAGTATTAAATTAGCAGACTCAGAAAAGAAATTAGAAAGAAACACTGGAATCTTATCTGGTTGAAGAAAGAAGGAGTAGCTTAAGGATAGGAAGTAAAATGTTGAGAAAGATGGAATTGAATAAGTATTAACATTTTGAAATCATATGTGGGAATGTCAAGACTTGGCAAAACCATTTGAAATTAATTAAAATGTGTCAGTTAATCAAAATTGAGAAAACTGTCATCCTTAGAGGCTTGACAATGTGCAAGACTGACCATGAGAAGAGGAGGAAGGACAGAGAGAGAAGCTTATAGAAAGTGAGCAAGTACCTGTTCAAAATCTAACCTACATGTTAAGAGCCGTTGTAGTGATGAAAGCACCATTGGCAGGCTTAGGCTGCATGTTACGAGGTTAGCAGATGCTTTATTACAGTGGAAATGTTAGAGCCTTATTAAGAAATGTGCACTGAGGTGTGTTGTTAACAGGCATTGGTAGTGTAATTTGAAGAAAATGGTTGAGTGTGGGTCATAGCTACGAACCATACGGCACAATGAATGAGTGTGCATGAGGAAGAAGCTTTCATTTTGTAGAGTCGCTTTAGGGCCTCCTGAAGCTGCACCAGCTGCTGCAGTTTCAAGTCTCCCCTTACTACTGCTGAGGTGTCAACAGGCCTTGGTATTGTAATTTGAAGAAATTGGTTTAGTTCATAAGGAAGTCATAAGGAAGAGGTTTTTATTTTGTATGGTCCCTGGAGTCTTATTTTGAAAGTCTAGCAGGGTTGTATGTTGAGGAAAATGCCAGACCCAACATTGATACTTGATGAATTTCCAATCATTGAATTCCTCTTTTTACCTGTTATTAGGTCTATAGATAAAGCGGCAATGGGAGGCTTTTATTTTGAAATTTGCCATTGGGTGCGTTTTGAAAAGCCCCCTAGAGTCTAATTTTTTAAAAGTGGTTGAGTTTGGGTCATAATATTGAGCCATATGCTGCAAAAATATATAAGTATAATGTAAAGGCTTTTATTTTGTAGGGTCCCTGGAGACTTATTTTGAAAGACTGGTCATAGCCAGTAGTCATATAGTATCCGTGATCAGAGGAAAGGTTACTTGGCGCCGAACTGTGGTGAAAATTGGAAGTGCAGTTTAATATGATACAAGTATGGGAATAGTTCCGTCTCAAATGAATGAAAATAGTTGTTTTAATGGTTAAAGTCAAATATGTGGCTGTAATGTTTGGTTTATCTAAGGGTCCCATTTACACAGTGAGATAAATCTTACTGTGTAAATGGGTTTGGCTGTAATTTAAGGACAGGTTCTTAAATCTGATAGGATTTTAATTTTTTTTATTGCTGTTTTGCACAATTTGCTTAACTTAAGTATTTTTTGTTGTTAAATATTAGAGAATTTGCAGATATATTTTTTATACATACATTGTTTAGATTTACTAATACATTTCTACCCCTTTTATAGAATAGAAAATCTCTTTATTGTCCCACAATGGGGAAATTTACAGCAGCAGAAAGATTATTGAAAATGTCCACAAATGAGGACCTTAGAAAAATGTCTAAAAATAACATAATAGGGAAGAGTTAAAATATAAACACTGTAAAGTTTTTTTTAACAATTTAAAACTGTGCACCTGGAGAATAAATAAGCAATATACAGCTATAAACATTTTTACAGTAATGGATATTTGAAAAAAGCAGCAACATCAGAGATGTCCAAAATGACAGCAGCATGTTATTTAACTGACTAAGGTTTATATCATTACATTTGCTTTTATTTGTTTGTGCTCCGGGACGCAGCCCATGAATTCGAACAGAGCCTTAGTGCCTGAAAGACAAGCAGGAAGTTGGAGCTGCCAACTTGAATCCTGCAATTCTACGGAGACAAAATGTCAAACACATGAACTCCGATTGTTTCCACGACAATATTGTCTTGGCAGTTACCGAGTCCCTCTAACATATTGCTGATGTATTTGTGTCTTTTAGGGCCTGTACCTGGTGTACCATCCCATCCAGCTCTCAGACGCTCATGCCTTTGCCATCCTGCTGTTCGGCCTCATTGGTTACTACATATTCCGCTCCACCAACCATCAGAAGGATCTGTTCCGCCGTACAGAGGGGTCCTGCTCCATCTGGGGCCGCAAGCCCACCTACATTGAGTGCTCCTATGTGTCCGCTGACGGCCGCAACCACCGCAGTAAGCTCCTGACCTCGGGTTTCTGGGGAGTGGCGCGCCACTTCAACTACACCGGCGACCTGATGGGCTCCTTGGCCTACTGCGCCGCCTGTGGTTTCACCCACATTCTTCCATATTTCTACATTGTCTACATGACCATCCTGCTGGTCCACCGCTGCGTGCGTGACGAACATCGCTGCAGCAGCAAGTACGGCAAAGACTGGAAACGTTACACCGACTCTGTGCCTTACCGGCTGATTCCTGGACTCTTTTAATGAAATGGAGAGGAGGAATGGGAAAAGAACAGGACATGAAGATGAAATGATAGATAAGCTTGGCTCCTCCCTCTCACCGCCAGACTCTCAACTTTTATAAGTTTCTATTGTTTCTACTTCTGTGCAAAGAAAGGTTGTTTCTCAGAAATGCAGTTGGGCAGTTTTCTGTTTCTGTGAAGCTGGAGCGTCGTACTGATCTACCATCAGACAGACCGACAGCATTAGATCTCTGACTGTCCTCTGTCTCCCAGAAACAGAGTTTTAAGCTGATAAACATGAAATGTATGGACTTGTTTCTCATTAACTGCCTATCAGGTTCAAACTCCTCTGATAACAAAACTGTTTTTTCATATCCTGCTTTAAAGTTTTACTTCAGTTTTAAAGAACGTGTTCAGATGCAGGTTTAGAAGAACATTGAACTCTTGCTTTCTTGCTGTTTTTTGGACCAAATAGATGAAAATTAAGTGACCTCCAAACTTTGACTGAGATCGCATCAGTTCATACAGACCATTTGGTGTGAATCTAAGGAAAGAGATTGATGTATTATATATCAACATTATAACTCATTCAATAAACTAAAAAAATATTTCTTTGTTTACAAAACATTTTTCTGTCTGTGAATATATCATGTTCTCAAAGGAATATGATAAACAATTCAGGCTTTTCCTCTTAGATAAACTCTATTTGAGAACAGTGAAGTTTCATTCTGTGAAGTAACACCAGAGGCACCAGAGAGCTTTACTACAAGCTTGAGTTTTCCTTTTTTTCCCACATTGGTACAACAGATACACGCTAAGTTTAACAGTTTAAAGATGGTTTAGGCTGCAAAATTCAAATAGTTTTTAAACTCATATCAGGGGATTTAAAAAATTCAATTCATTTTATTTTTATAGTGCCAATTCACTAGGGTGACCATATTTTCATTTGGGAAAACCAGGACACCTTGGAGTGGGGGGGGATCTCTGTTCCCATGCATAGAGATGTCTGTGGCATGCACTCACTTAACATAGACCTACGTAATCCTATAATAACATGAGATTCACAGTTGATTTATTAAAAAATGCTTTTCAGTCAACAGCAATAACTCCAATAACAAAATATAATTTAATTCAAAATGTATTTATTAAAAATGCTTAACAATTCCTGTAATGAATGAATAGCACAATGAAAGAAATAATGTCTCATCTAAACATCCCTCACTTAACAATAAAAGTTAACAATAACTCTCAACTCCCAATAACAGATGATACTCAGCCTCAGCAATGAACGAAATGTCTGTTCTGTAGGCTATTGGAAAAAATTAATTAACAAATGAGCTAACTAACAAAAAATACCTCTTGTGTAGCAAAAATTATTCAAGATGTACCAAAAACGAACAAACATATCAATAGATATCTTTACTTTCGGAGTCCAGGTGGCTTTTCAGATCCCTTGCACCTCCATTGGACACCGAGACATATGTGCACAAGGCCTCCCATTTGTCTCGACCCGGTCTGAAAGCGGGGAAACTCTTTTGTAAATCGTTGGTAAACATACATTTGCGCTTTTGCATGTTGTTGGGATACTGACAGCCACGCAATCTATATTCTGATTAAGAATAGGGCTGCCTGCACTTACGCGGCTCAGGGATTACGTCACACGCAGCGTTGTGCGCAGTGTCCTAGTGCCTGTAAATTTAATGGTCCAATTAAGGTAATTTAAAAAATCAGGACATTTCCTCGCTTTCTAAAAAAAACCGGGAAGCCCAGGACAGGACGTGAAATACGGACATGTCCTGGGAAATACGGACGTTTGGTCACCCTATATTCACAACACGTTATTTCAAGGCACTTTACAATTAAACCAGATATATAGTGAAATTGATTCAAAGTTTTCTATCCAAGGAAAACCAGTTGTTTGCTACGACTCATTGACTCGAAGGCAATCCCTCACACCAAGCATGCTTGTAGCGACAGTGGAGAGGAAAAACTCCCTTTGAAGAGCAGAAACCTTCAGCAGAACCAGGTGGAGACAGAAGCAGAGATACAGAAAGAAGCAGATACAAACAATTTGTCAACCAGCTCCAACACTCAGCCAGGCAGACGAGCTCCGAGCCAGCCCCAACGTTAGAGGACGAAAAGAGCACATCTAGTTAGTCACAGTCAATATTAATGTTGAGTATTAAGTTCAGGTCGGATGAATGCGATCCGGCCGCTCAGACATAGGTTACATTTAAAAAAAATCTGATTCTTATTAGAATCAGGACCACTAAGCCAAGTGGCCTGGGTCGCATGGTGAAAAAAAATCGGTTTTGTTAAGGCTGTCATGAAAAGATCAGATACAGGTCGCATATAGAAATACAAAAAAAAAAAAACGTGTTTGGGAATAAATGTAAATTTACTCTTTATGAGACCATATTGCCCCAAAAGTTTCAAAAACATATCTAAAAGAAAATCTTGTATTAATATCAAAATTTCCTGGTGTTTGCTAATATGCGTATGGAAGTAAATTGTTACCACATTTCAAATGAAAAAGCATTTTCAGAAATGCCTTTTCATTTTAAGAATGTGGCTGCATTGTTTGACTCATGACTAAAATCAGTAATCAATAATCCTGTTTGCATTTTCATTTTCTTCTTTAACACTGCTCATCATATTACTTAATTAAAATGAAAAAGACATTTGAGATTTATTTTTCAAAATGTACCCCAGCAAATAGCAAAATTCAATTTGAAATGTAAAATTTGAAAATGAAAAACCATTTCCAGAAATGCTTTTTCATTTTAAGAATGTGGCTGCATTACTTGACTCATAAATAAAATTAGTAATCAATCATCCTATTTGCATTTTAATTTTCTTCTTCAAGACGGCTCATCCTTTTACCTAATTAAAATGAAAAAGACATCTGAGATTTATTTTCCAAAATTTACCCCAGCAAATACATACCAAAATTCAATTTGAAATGTAAAATTTGAAAATGAAAAAGCATTTCCAGAAATCCTTTTTCATTTTAAATAATGTGGCTACATTATTTGACTCATAAATGAAATTAGTAATCAATCAACCTATTTGCATTTTAATTTTCTTCTTCAAGACTGCTTATCCTTTTACTTAATTGAAATAAAAAAGACATTTGAGATTTATTTTTCAAAATGTACCCCAGCAAATACATACCAAAATCCAATTTGAAATGTATAATTTAAAAATGAAAAACCATTTCCAGAAAAACTTATTCATTTTAAGAATGTGGCTGCATTACTTGACTCATAAATAAAATTTGTAATCAATCATCCTATTTGCATTTTAATTTTCTTCTTCAAAACTGTTCATCCTTTTACTTAATTAAAATGAAAAAGACATCTGAGGTGACTTGTCTAAATTCTCCTTAGGTGTGAATGTGTGTGTGAATGGCTGTTTGTCCTGTTTGTCTCTCTGTTGCCCTGCGACGGACTGGCGACCTGTCCAGGGTGTACCCAACCTCTCGCCCATTGACTGCTGGAGATAGGCACCAGTACCCCTCGCGACCCCACTTGGGACAAGCGTCAGATAATGGATGGATGGATGGATGGGAGACATCTGAGATTTATTTTTCAAAATGTACCCCAGCAAATACATACCAAAATTCAATTTGAAATGTAAAATTTGAAAATGAAAAAGCATTTCCAGACAGATATTTTTGGTTACAAGCTTCAAATGAGAAAATGAGAAACTATAGCCAAACTGCGCTTTTCAGATTGAGAGATGTTCAATTTGGCTTCTCTACCTGAAACAGACAAACCGTTAATGACACAGCCATGATCTTTTCTGGCAATCATTTTAACCTGAAAACTAAGAATATAAAGTAGATTTGTGCAGATATTTTTGGTTCCAAGCTTCAAATCAGAAGTTTAGGAACTATGTATAGCCAAACTGCGCTTTTCAGACTGAGAGGAGTTCAATTTGGCTTCTCTACCTGCCCTTAGCAAAAAGTAGTTTATTCAAGCATCGTATACTAAAAGTGCATTAATTTCATACTTAATATCAGGCAGTGCACTTAAAGTTTACTTATTCTAAATTATATTTCATATATTTAAAAAAAGTATAGTCAAGTGTACTTGACTTACACTGAGAAGTATTAAAAGAAGTCTAAGAGTAAATAAATCAATACTATGCCTATACTTTAATACTGAGTTTTGTACTTGTACTATGGTATGTGTTTTTTGTTCTCCACAAACCACTGATACTACATGTCCTGATCCATTATAGAATGAAAGATGAAGTAATTGACTTATGCGTACATTTGCATTTTTTACTACACTTTGCGCTCAGGTATCAACCCTGTTTTAAACTTTCATATTCAGGATCATATAGTGCTGGTGTTTAAAAGCAAAGTAATTGTCATGATGGGTTTTCTCTGAGTAAAGCCCAAGATGCAGAACACACACGGAGAGACAGGTAAAAGTCCAAAGAGTTTATTAAAGGAGCACATGAATATGAAACCGGAACAGTTCAGGCAGGAGGTTGGTTCACTGGGGTCTGTGCAGGGAACGGGGGATGGCTGGATTACTGAGATAATGAGGTGCTTAGCCTCTAGCTGTAAGCTAGCTAGGACGGCTTGGATCTGAGCTTCCAGCTCAACGCAGAGAACAACAGGGGATAATCCACATGGTAACCTCTGGGGAACTCCTCAAAGAAGTCCTCAGGTTTCTTCCACTTAGGGATCTGCGGGTTTTCTCACCAGGGCAGATTGCAGGTTGGGCTTTCCAAGAGCTTCTGGCTTGAGACTGGTTTCCTATGACGCAGCTCTCCCAGAGCTGCAGACCAGAGACAGGGTTCCAATGAGGGAGCTTCACAAGGAGACAGGAGGGTAAGCTCATCCAGAGCTTTCACGAAGATACAGGAGGTTAAGCTCATCCAGAGCTTCCACGAGGGACAGGATTCCAGTGAGGCAGAGATAAAGAAGATATTAGAATCTGGTCTCGACCTAGGAACAACCAAGACTCTATAGCAGAAGGTTCAGGAAGCTAACCAACTAAGATCAACACTGCGGCGTGGGATCAAGGTCAGGCAGGAGCTTATAAAGGAGAGGTCTTCTAATGAGAGGATTAGGAACAGGTGTGCAGGAAGGTTCCAGCTCCAGAAGACCCACAGCGCATCCTGCTGGAGACAGAGGGTAATCTCCAGATCCCCACAGTAACTCCAAACCTAAGGGAAAAACAAAGAGAGCAGAAGAGGATCCTCGGCGCCCTCTGGTGGGCAAGCCTGAGGATCCCAACAGTAATTAAAGTTTATGGTAAATTGATTTGTATTTAATCGATTTAACTTAAAACATACACAGAAACAGGGAAACATTTGATTGACTTTATGTGTCAGGTTTTATTTCTTTCACAAACATTTGGCAATGGTGTTATGTACACAGCATTATCTCTTTCAACAAGAACACATTTGGTTAGAATCATGTCAGGCCAAACAGCATTACCAGTTTCATTTTTTTAACCTCAAATAAGAAAGTACTTTGTATATTGATCTGTGAATCTTTACATACAGGTCTCTCTAATTTAGCAAGTACTTCAACTAAAACACAACATAGTTTGGCACAAGAACAAAAAGTAGAAATTTGATATGAACATGTTTGTTTAAAAATAACCAAGTCATTAATTAGACAAAGTGTTCCATCTTTTAAGCATACAGCAATGTTGTATCTCCCGTAAAAATTCAAAAAAATATCCACTGGACTTGGTTTTCAAGATTTGAAGACGTTTCGCCACCTCTCCAGGAAGCTTTCTCAATTCAAATGTCTGGATCCGCAGTGAGTTTGAGTCTTATATAGACAACGCCTTGTATCGCTTGGAAACATGCAATGGTAACCGATGAATGGGTCGTTAGTTCCATCGTTAGCCTGTAATATCTGAACCTGTCTATGATTCTAGGGGTCGGTCGTTAAAGGGGGGATTGCCATTAAGGGGGGGATTGTCTCCTGTAATACCTGAAACCTGTCTATGATTGTTAAGGGTTGGTCGTTAAGGAGGTATTGATCACCGGCTGGGGCGGGTAGGTCCCTCGTTCCTCTGTGATGGGGTGGGGGTTTTGGTGATATCTGGAAGGGATCATGTCTATGATTGAATTGTATGTTTTTGGAAGCTGGAATCTGAGTCCACCACCTCTGTTTAAAGTTGTTTTTTCTCTCTTAACATAGATGGCTTCCTTCACGCCCCTCTCATCTTCTTTTTGACTCAAACCACCCACTGGAACACAAACTCTCAGTCATCAGAACCTTACAACACCGGGCAGAACATGTCCCTACTAAAACAGATGGGAAGCAAAAGGAACAGAAACACATCAAAGATGCTCTCCGAAACTGTGGATATCCAAACTGGGCTTTTATCAAATCAGCAAGGAAATCCAAAAGACACGCAACAGAAGACAGCGATGGGAAAATTAAACGCAAAAACATCACAATCCCTTATGTTGCTGGAGTGTCTGAAAAGCTCAAGAGGATTTTCTCCAAACACAAGATCCCAGTACATTTCAAGCCAAACCAAACCCTTAAACAGAGGCTAGTGCATCCTAAAGATAAAACCCCCAGACCGAATATGAGCGGAGTGGTATATGCTGTTCAGTGCAGCGAGGAATGCTCTGATCTTTATATTGGCGAAACAAAACAACCTCTCCACAGACGCATGGCCCAACACAGAAGAGGGGCCGCCTCGGGACGAGACTCCGCAGTACACCTACACCTTATGGACAAAGGACATTCCTTTGAGGACCAGAATGTCCATATTCTGGATAAAGAAAATAGGTGGTTTGAGAGGGGCGTGAAGGAAGCCATCTATGTTAAGAGAGAAAAACCAAATGACTATGACCTGGATGACTGAGAACCTTCATCAGCACAATGTTGTATCTCTTTTTCAATCTGCCGTACTTTTGACTATGATATGGAACTCCATTAACCAAAAAAACGGCTGTAAGACCAGAAGCAGTTGCTAAGATATCCACACAGCTTTGCAATTGCTAGCCTATATGATGTTTTAATACATTTTTGCAATGTTGGATTACCAAAACCCCTGACACTTTCAGTTATAACTTTACAGCTTTCAGTTTTTCTTTTATGAAGGTAAAGTTCCTCAAAAAAAAGATTGAACCTTTTAATTTTCCGGAAGGATAGTGTTCTTGGCCCTTTCTGGTAATTCTCTCCACAACAGAAATGTTCTGACTATTTGTGAGGGGACATACTGTGTTCCATTAAAATACTTCAGCAGAGTGCCCATATTTGATTCAAATTAAAACGTTGATGTAGCCTACAATGGCCCCCATTGTTTGACACTTTGAGCAGTGTGTGTTAGCAAGTGGATATTAAAGTCATGTTTTTTTCCCCATACAGTCTTTGGAACACAACCACACAGTCTTCACGGTATCCTGCAATAATGTACAGTATATATGCCAAACACAAGTAGGAACAGGTGGTTCCAAAATCTTCCAGGGATTATGCCTTTCAATATCGGTAGAGAATAGAAAAGGAGGAGTGCATGCCACTCTGAAGCTTTCCAGAGCTTCCGTTCAGATAGTGACCTTGGTGTCCTCATAATTTCAACAGGTGGTTTTATTTTTGCAAGTCGCCTGTCAACTTCATCAATCTCCTTACCTATGAACCAGGGTGAATCTTTGTTTGATGAATCAAACCAAAGTGTCGAAAGCTGCCGAGTGATTCCAAGGCACACACTGTGCTGGTAGTCAGGAATCAAGCCATTTATCATTTGGAAATTTTGAAGTTTCATTAAAGGAGATAGCCCCTTGACCAGTGACGTGCGGTGAGGTTCATAGCTGGTGAGGCACTGACGTCATCAGAATCAGATTTGCAAATAGATGCATAGATTGACAGCAGTTTACAGGTTATGTTTCACTTCTGCATCCTTACACATACAAACTGTAGCTCACAAAACACACATTTCCTTAAAAAACAAAACAAAATAAATGTTATTACTGTCTTACCTTTACTTATAAATGAATAGAAGTCCTCCTTATCTTCCTTCAGTTTTAAAAGTCTCTCTGTCTCAATGGAGATCACTGCCAGGGAAGAAAGCCTTCCTTGATCCGTCCTGTTCCTGCCTTATGTTTTCAGTCTCTTGAGCACCCCCTGCCATGAGGCAAGAGAACTGCCTGCCTCACCTCGAACTTGTTCTCTGCCGTTTATAATCGCTCATTACACGAAACACGTTACACAAACACAGTTGGTGACAAAAAGCTCTGTACATTATATACATAAGCCAAATTATTAGAAATAAGTTCACATATTACATTTGTTTAAACCATTTTATTGACGCCGTACAGCAACATGCTCTCTCCGCTTTGCAGCCAGCGCAGAGCCAGGGGTTGCGCAATCCAAGGTGAGGCAGAGCTCGCTGCTGCCTCACCGGCATCGCTTCCAAGCATTTGAATGGGAAAATAAGAAAATTCAGCGATTTTGAACAAATAAAAATCGAAATTGGTGAAGCTACATGAAAAATGAATATTTTTTAGTACAAACCACCGGATGAATATAACAATTTAAATTACTTTATGATTATATATTTTCTTTCTTTCCATGATGGCTGGTGAGGCACTGCCTCACCTGCCTCCCCTGACCGCACGTCACTGCCCTTGACACCATACACGTGCTCATCAGTTGTACCGGACATTGCATGACTGAAATGATCCCTCTCATTTCTAAGTGGGGGTTCAGGATGTTTGTATGGATACGTTTTACCTCCTCTGTGAAAGCAAAAATCACATCCGTAAAAGCTGTTGACTGTTTAGTGTTGAGAAAAAAATGGATGAGCCACAGAATCAGAGGAACGAATCAGCACAAACACTTTGGAAACATGACTGTGTCCCTTTCTGTCATGCCAGGCAATACCAGCAGTCTCTAATTTTGCAGCTTCTTCAAAAAATGGCGTCAGCAAGGTCATCATTGATGGTTTAACTGGCCCGAACCATAATGCTGACATCAAAATGTGCCTTTTTCTTACGTCAGGTCCCAGTTCAATTATCTGGGACTGAATTGGCCAAATGCTGCATTTTGAGCTTCTGAACACTGGTACACGATTTCAATTCCAAATTAGAATCAAATCATTCTATTCCAAGACCTCCATTGGCCAACAATTTCTGATAATGTTCACCAGACTCTATATCAGTTAAAACACTAAAGGATCTAGTTTTTCCTGTAAGGCTGAAATCATGTTCTTGCAGAGGCTGCATAATGTGTGCATGAAGAGGAATTAGCAGAAAGTAGAAGTCACCTTTTAAACTTCTGTTGGCATCAAAAGCTGTGTTGCAAAGGACACAATGAGAGTAACAGTGTGCACTATTGTCAAGGTATGCACGGCATTTTTCACAGTAAAAGTGAACTTCAGATTGTGATGAACCTCTAAATTCTATATGGAAAAGGTAGTGTGAGGATGGAATCAGACCTTGAAACATTAGGTTAAATATTTCCAGTTAGTGAGTAACAGCTTGCCTGTTAAGTTGTGTCGGAGCACAGAAGACATGAGCAATAGTAGACTTTCTACCTTAGAAATAGATGCACCAGGATATAGGGGGTTTTCACCATCTGCTTGGTCTTCAGAGCCCTAAAATAGAAGGAAAAGAGAAAATATGTATGTAGGAATAAAAATGAACAGCAGGAAACTTCAGCAGTAACCTCCAAGTAGCATAAAGTGTTTACCCATGACAAAATTAGAAACAATTGATGCATAGCTTAGAAAGCAAGTCTGCTAATTAACCAAAAATATAGTTTGATCATGATAAAGTGGCAAATCAGCAAGCTCACAAGAACAGCTGGAAAGCGATCTGCTGTATAAGGTAGGCATTGAGATAAAAACAAGGGTTTTTACAATTGCCCTTAGGTTTGAAGTGCTAGATTTTTTTTATATATTCATCTATTTATTAATGAGTTTGAAATCAAAGGTTTACATAAAGATTTATTACAATCTCTTTAAACTACATGGAAAAGCCCAAATTATCGCGCCATGTCTTCTGACGAATTATCTGACACAGTTAAGTTAATGCAGGACATAGACCTTTACTTTTGGAGAAATGTTATGTACTAAAAGAAAAATAAATAGCAGATATTGGGCCACAGTGCCCACCATTACATCTGGAGGGGAAAAAAAGGGACACTTGTAAGTAAGCGGGTCGCAGCATCATGCTTCAATTAATATAATATATTGCATTATCAGGGATTAAAGCAAAAAAAAAAAAATATGTATAATTCTATGTGTGTATATAAATATATATATATATATATATATATATATATATATATATATATATATATATATATATATATATATATATATATATATATATATATATATATATATATACACATAAGTACTGGTTAATCAGATTAGCTGGCTGATTGGCAGCTGTTAATGTATAGTTGAGGAGCGGAGCACAGCCACTCTAAAAAAGATGAGAAAGTTAGTTATTAGAACTGGTCTCAGCTGTTAATCATTTAATTTGATTTGAATTGGCTGATCATTTGATTTGAATTGGCTGATCATTGTGATAAATGTTTGGTTCGTGCCCAGGTTAATAAAAAAAAAGGGCTTTTGATGTGTTTTACTTGTTTTACTATAGATGAGGACCGGAAATGTAACATTAACCAAGTTAATCATGAAAAAGTAAGACAGACCATTTGGTGTAGCTGGATTGAGTAAATGGGCACAGATAAAATTACACAGAATGATTGAAAAACTCCTTGCAAGGCGCTAATCTGGTTCGGTGGTTCTCCATGGATCAACTAAAGATGTTTTCAGAACTTATTGGTGACCTTTAGTTTGTTTTTTTTGGTTAGTTAGTTATTGTCAGTAGAGTTCTAAGTTGTTTTGCTGTTTTATGGTTGTGATTTATGAGCATTAACTTCCAGGCTTAGATCTACTTTTCTACCACTCAGTTGGGATAAATGAAAGTTCCTCATTATAAGAAATAGGAGGCAGTTAAAGGAAAACTGAATGAGACAAGATTTGCATGACCTGAGAATGATGGAAGAAGAGAAAAACACCTGGCTAATGTTAATGTATTAGATTGTGGTGATTGTCCTTTTTAGTTTTAAATCAGGTGAGGTAACAACAATAATAATTATCATAATATGATGAATATGATGAGATTATGTGTTTGGAAGGGATTTTGATTGCATTATGTCCCTGTTTTAGATTAGTGTTAGACTGATAGAGAGAAGAGGCAGAGTTAAGACGCAATGGGTCTTTTAGCACCTAATCTGCACAGCGATAAACCGATTGATTTAAGATAAGATAGTTTGTAAACTTTCGGTGACAGTGGTTATCTTTATCATTATTATGTATTCTTTCCAAAGGGTTTAATTTTTTTGTAATGACTTACTACTACTAACACTGTGTTTTAGAACTACTTTCTACATACTGCTTTAATGTCTTTTCTTCCAGCATTATTCACCTCCATCATGTCTTCATCGTCAGAATGGTTTTCACCTTGAGTACTAGAAGTATCTGTCAAGTCGTTTTCAGAATATGACATAGCTTTTTCATTCTGCATGTTAAAAATGAAAGAGGATGACTTGAAATAATTAATTAAAAAAAGCAGACAGTTACTGTAAATATAGAACACATATACACTCACCAGCCACTTTATTAGGTACCCTAGGCTAGTAACGGGTTGGACCCCCTTTTGCCTTCAGAACTGCCTCAATTCTTCGTGGCATAGATTCAACAAGGTGCTGGAAGCATTCCTCAGGGAGTTTGGTCCATATTGACATGATGGCATCACACAGTTGCCGCAGATTTGTTGGCTGCACATCCATGATGCGAATCTCCCGTTCCACCACATCCCAAAGATGCTCTATTGGATTGAGATCTGGTGACTGTGGAGGCCATTTGAGTACAGTGCACTCATTGTCATGTTCAAGAAACCAGTCTGAGATGATTCCAGCTTTATGACATGGCGCATTATCCTGCTGAAAGTAGCCATCAGAAGTTGGGTACATTGTGGTCATAAAGGGATGGACATGGTCAGCAACAATACTCAGGTAGACTGTGGCATTGCAACGATGCTCAATTGATACCAAGGGGCCCACAGAGTGCCAAGAAAATATTCCCCACACCATGACACCACCACCACCAGCCTGAACCATTGATAGAAGGCAGGGTGGATCCATGCTTTCATGTTGTAGACAGTGATGGGACTAACGGCGTTAAAAGTAACGGCGTTACTAACGCCGTTACCTTGTTTTAGTAACGAGTAATCTAACTAAATACTTTGACTGTAACTATAACGCAGTTACCATTGCAGACACCCCGTTACTGCGCGTTACTCAGGTCGCACAATGAACCTTTTTTCATGATAGGACTCGTGCGCAGCTGCGTGAAGCTGACACCCCACCCACGTCAAAAAACTGCAAATAGACTGAATGGTTAGTGCAACGTTAGAGCAGATTTGTGCAGAAAAAAAATATTGTTTGTGCTACTTTTATTTAAGAGATATTAAAGATTATTTTTTAGGTCATCCAGAGGTGCGCGCCTTGTCATGAGAGAGGGGAGGATGAGAATGGCTGAAGTGAGATTCCGTCTGTCAGTTGGGTAGGAGGGTGTTTCTGCTGGTGGGTGTTAACGTACAGCACCACAGAGAGATGGAGAGTGAGGAGGATCCAGCAGCAAAACAGCATTTTCCTGATGGAAATACCGGTGTTACGTCGAGCTGCGTTTCCCCATCACATAACGGTTTCCTCTGCATCTCCGCACAGCGCAGGCGGCACGAGTCACCGCGCAAGCGACAGGAAACGCGCATACTCGCTAAAGGCGCGCAACAGTCGCCCTGTGCTCGCGCCACAGGAGAACTATGGAGAGCGTGAACGATCAAATGAAAGGGAGAAATATGGATGGATGGATGGATGGATGCTCTGCCTTTTCAATCTACTGTATGTTTTATTTTAAACATTATTTGATGGCCTTTGTGGCAGGGATGGAGATCCATATTTTATGTCACACGCAGAGTATACATATAGATAGATAGATAGATAGATAGATAGATAGATAGATAGATAGATAGATAGATAGATAGATAGATAGATAGATAGATAGATAGATAGATAGATAGATACATAGATAGATAGATAGATATAGTATCTATAACAACCCAAACACACAGGATTTCAGAATTAGACATCCCCAGTTATTAATTTCACCAGATCTGAATGCCCTGTTAAAAAACTTCACATGGCGTTCCCCCCTGATGTCATTTACGTTGAGTTGCAATAAATGCTAAACTCTCTGCAGGTTCTTGTCTTTGTCATCCACTCTATTCAGCTGGCTTTGGAAACACACGGCGAGAAGGTGGGGGCTGGGTGGTGAGCAATAGTTACTTTTACTAGTAACTAGTTACTTTTATTGTGGAGTAACTCAGTTAGTAACTCAGTTACTTTTTGGGAGAAGTAACTAGTAACTATAACTAATTACTTTTTCAAAGTAACGTGCCCAACACTGGTTGTAGACGCCAAATTCTGACCCTACCATCCGAATGTCGCAGGAGAAATCGAGACTCATCAGACCAAGCAACATTTTTCCAATCTTCTGTTGTCCAATTTCGATGAGCTTGTGCAAATTGTAGCCTCAGTTTCCTGTTCTTAGCTGAAAGGAGTGGCACCCGGTGTGGTCTTCTGCTGCTGTAGCCCATCTGCCTCAAAGTTCGACGTACTGTGCGTTCAGAGATGCTCTTCTGCCTACCTTGGTTGTAACGGGTGGTTATTTGAGTCGCTGTTGCCCTTCTATCAGCTCGAACCAGTCTGGCCATTCTCCTCTGACCTCTGGCATCAACAAGGCATTTCCGCCCACAGAACTGCCGCTCACTGGATGTTTTTTCAGACCATTCTCTGTAAACCCTAGAGATGGTTGTGCGTGAAAATCCCAGTAGATCAGCAGTTTCTGAAATACTCAGACCAGCCCTTCCGGCAACAACAATCATGCCACGTTCAAATTCACTCAAATCACCTTTCTTCCCCATACTGATGCTCGGTTTGAACTGCAGGAGATTGTCTTGACCATGTCTACATGCCTAAATGCACTGAGTTGCCACCATGTGATTGGCTGCGTAGAAATTAAGTGTTAACGAGCAGTTGGAAAGGTGTACCTAATAAAGGGACCGGTGAGTGTATAAAATACCACATACAACAGTGAATTTACGTGTGACCAAGTGTAAAATAAAGTGTAAAGACTTAAATAGTGGCAAAATATTTGTACGTTTATTTGTAGACATATAAAAGCATCATTATTAATTGTTCTAAAATCTTATATAAAAATATCATATGTGGCCAAACAGTTCATTGATGGGCTGTATTTAAAACAGGAAAAGTGTACAATTGGCTGAATTGGGGTCGTACAAATATCAATAATAAATACACAGTTGGAAAACACCAATAAAATCAATATGGCATGGCCAATAAAGCCCAAAACGAAAAACCAAACAAAACATGCAAAGGTGCCCCTAAGTCAAACCAATTTGAGACAGTCCAAACGTCTATGCAAGCCCAAACAACTAATGTACAGCCTAAACTTTAACCAAGGGAAAAAACAGTGGATGGTGGCTCAGCAGCATCCAAATCATCACTAAAAGATACCAATATTTTACATCAGCATGACAATCATTTTATTATAAAAATTAGTAACTATTTAAAAGTTACCTTTATTAAAATCCAACAAACGAACTCTCCTAGTTCTGGAGGCCAGCAGGTGATAGGTTCTTTCAGCAAGATCTTTCCCAGGACTGCTGACTGGTACTATTTCTTGGACCTAAGAGGATGTAATCATTATTGGCTGCATTGCTTTTGTGACAAACATATAATCTATTTACCTTCTTGTCTGTGCACCAAACCCGGATTTGACTTAAAAGCTCAAGTGTAATGGCTGCCAGTTGCCCTCTACACCCATGTGGAGTAACTGAGTGAAAGGCCTCCCTCTGGCTTTTAAAGACTAAGCTCCACCCCCCAACTTCCTACTTCCTGGTTCACCCTATCACATTTGCCCCCACTTTAAAAGGTCACCGTCCCGGTGACACATTAGACTCTTATTACTAAAGCCATGGTCTAAAGGACGCAAAAGCAGTTTGACTAGAGACCTGGGAAATAACAGTGTCATTAGCATTAAGTCTATGTGTTGAGCGTGGCAAGTTGAAAGGGTTGGAGTGATGTCCAGCGGTAGCTCTATTGGAACGCCTCACTTGGCTGGGGGGGCTAGAGGATGGGGAAGAGTGTACAGGAACAGTTACCTGGAGCTCAGGAACTTGGGGTGGTGTGTTCGGTTCAGATGGTAACTGCGGTGTCACCAATGGCATATTCACTAGAATTAAACTCCCCATCTCACTTTCCTCTTCCAACATCAGAATCAGAATCAGAATCAAGTTTATTGCCAAGTAGGTTTGCACTTACAAGGAATTTGACTTGGTGTTGTTGGTGCAGACAAAAAAACAAAACAAAATAGCAAAATAAGATAGAATATATATAAAAAATATATATATATATATATATATATATATATATATATATATATATATATATATATATATATATATATATATATATATATATATATATATATATATATATATATATATATATATATATATACACAGATGCTATATACAAACAGTAGACTGTGCGTTAATGTAATGCAGAAATCCTGAATGGGGGAGAGAAACATTGTTCAGTGTCACGGGCGGGTCTTGGCCTTGTTGATAAGGCCGATAGCAGATGGGAAAAAACTGTTTTTGCGACGGGAGGTTCTGGTCCTGATGGACCGCAGCCTCCTGCCAGAGGGTAGTGACTGAAATAGTCTGTGACTGGGGTGCGAGGGATCAGCCACAATCTTCCCTGCACGCCTCAGAGTCCTGGAGGCGTGCAGCTCCTGGAGAGATGGGAGGTTGCAGCCAATCACCTTCTCTGCAGACCGGATGACACGCTGCAGTCTGCTCTTGTCCTTGGCGGTGGCACCAGCGTACCAGATGGTGATGGAACATAGAGGTGCCCTCTGAGTCACATGCTGGAGCGAGTTGCTTGGGTGATTGAGACTCAGGCAGCGCTAGACAAGAGTGAGGGCAGGGTTTGAGTTCAGCTCGATTAACATTCTTCTCCGAACCAGGCTGATTCAATGGTCTAATCTTATACACTTTTCCTTTGTCGTTCAGACAGTGCACAACCTAAAAAATAGTTTTATCCCAGAAATCCTGAATTTTATTTCGTCCAGGTGGATGGCTTCTTTTCAAGACAAGTGTTCCTGGGGACAAAATCTCTTTCACATTTGGTGCCATTTGTTCGTTTCTACGATCTGCTGCCAATTTTAATTGGTCTTTCGCATGTGCATATGCTGCTGTTAAGCGTGTATGATGTTTAGCAATCCAATCATTCATGCAGCCTGACGTTTCATGCACTGTGGTACCCAGCAAAAAATCAACAGGTAAATATGGCTTTTGTCCAAACATCAATTCGTGTGGGGAATAGCAGGTAGATGAGTGTTCGGTGGTATTGTATGCAAAGAGAAGTTGAGGTAGGTGCTGTGGCCACTTTCTCTTTTTTTCAGGTGGAAGGGTGCGAAGTAGGTCATGCAAAGTACGGTTGAATCTCTCGCACTGGCCATTTCCTTCTGGGTGGTATGGCGTTGTACGGCTCTTTTCGACCCCATATATTTTACTAGGTTGTTTTAGAAGCTCCCCCTCAAAATTTCTGCCTTGATCACTATGTAGGCGTTTTGGAACTCCATATGTATAAAACCAATTTTCTGTTAGACTTTTTGCAGTGGTACTTGCTTTCTGATCTGGAGTTGGAAAGGCCTGAACAAATTTGGAGAAAACATCAGTGATAGCTAGGACATTCTCCCTCCCATCAGTAGCTTTTTTCAAGATTGTAAAATCAACAGCTATCATTTCCAGTGGTTTAGATGCAACTATATTGGCAGGGAATGTTCTTACTTTAGGGTGGTTTGCCTTAGCTAACAGGCAGTTATGGCAATACTCCTCCACATCCTTCCACATATTGGGCCAGAAACACCGTTCAACACCCTGATGTCCATGATCATCATGGAGCTGTTTGAGCACCTCAGCTTTAAGACATTCAGGGAGAAGCAACTGAAAGGAGTCACTGCCTGTTTTTGGTGGTCTACAACGACGGTATAACACCCCCTCTGTCATATGAAACCTGTGCCACTGCTGTGCGAGTTTTCTGACTGGTTTAGGCTCTCTCATTAACTCGTGTTTAGTTGGAGGCTTTGCTCGTTGCCAGTAAAATCTGAGGGCCCCAATTACTTTGTCCGCTTCTTGCAATGCTTTCAAGTCTGCCTTCTCGCGAATTGGAAATGCTTGGCTTGCTGATGACATGGCAGGGGAAGAAACACGTGGCTCATATTTCTGATTACGAATCATGTCAGGGACTGGTAAGCCAGGCATTGTAAAAGTAGTAATGTTGCATGGATGCTGGCGGGATAACGCATCTGCATTCCTATTTGCTGTACCAGGGTGATATTTTATATCAAAATCAAAAGCAGCCAATTCAGAAACCCAGCGCTGTTCTACAGCCCCCAATTTAGCAGTGTTTAGATAGCTCAGGGGAATATTGCCATTAAAAACTACAAACTTATTTCCCAACAAATATTCCCTGAATTTGTCAGTCTCTGCCCATTTAAGGGCTAAAAGTTCAAGTTTTCTAGAGCTATAATTTGACATGTTTCGTTCTGTTTGTCTTAGGCCCCTGCTGGCAAATGCAATGGGTATTCGCCGGCCATTTTGATCTTGTGATAGAACAGCACCTAGTCCTGCATGGCTAGCATCAATTTCTAGGACAAAAGGTTTAGCAAAGTCAGCATAGCCTAGGACTGGGGCACAGACTAAGCGTTCATTTAAGGACTGGAACAATTCTCACTCCATTTTTCAATAATAGAGGATTTCCCATGGCCCTTGGATTTATGTTTGCCTCCAAGCACTTCTGCCACAAGACACTGTAAAAGGGCTGCAAACTTTGAAAAACCTTCAACAAAGCGACGATAATAAGAAGCAAACCCAAGGAACGATTGAAGTTCAGTTACAGTTGGTAGTCGTTTCCATTGTGCGACCACACTGATTTTTTCTGGGTCTGTGGCCACCCCATCAGATGATACAATATGTCCTAGATATTTAACTTCATGTTGAAAAAACTGGCATTTTTTTAATTTTAACTTCAAATTATGGTCTTGCAAACAAGCCAAAACCACCTCTAACCTCTGCATGTGATCTTCAAAGTTGGATGAAAAAACAATGATATCATCTAAATACAGAAGGAGTGATTGAAAGGAGTGGTCACCAAAAATGCGCTCCATTAAACGCTGGAATGTGCTAGGTGCATTGCACAAAACAAAGGGCATTCGAATGAACTCAAAAAGTCCAAATGAAGTGCAAAAAGCCGTTTTTGCTTTGTCCTTTTCAGCAATGGGCACTTGGTTATAACCACTTGCCAAGTCAAGTGTGGAAAACCATCTTGCCCCTCCCAAGGCATCTAATGACTCTTCAATTCTTGGGAGTGGATACGCATCCTTCCTAGTTTTGACATTTAGGAGCCTATAGTCCACACACAGCCTAATGCTCCCATCCTTTTTCTGCACAATTACTATGGGGGGTGCATAAGGGCTACAGCTTGGTTGAATAATGCCACTGTTCAAAGGTATGTGCGCTTTAACCTGTTCATATTGAGAAGGGGGAAGCCTCCTATAGCGCTGGCGAACAGGAACGTCATCTAGCAGAGGTACTTCATGCTGCACTAATTTGGTACAACCCAAATCCCCTTCCCCCTGGCTAAAAACAGCGGCATATTTAGCCAACAGTGCTTTCCCTTGTCTTTCCTCGTCAGATGATAGCAGAGGCCACGACGCACTATCAACATCAGAGCTGGAGCTGTCTGTTGCCCAAGTGGATTGTAATACAGCTACCTGGCCCTTCTCCACTTCTTCCAAAGTCACTGAACATGAATAAGACTTAGTCTGGACAACATGCAGCAAACCTAGTGGGGTGTGAGGTTTAAGCCAGGCATTTTGTGAGCCCACATTTACAATGGGTATCTCTACTATTCCCCTTTTTGCTGTTAGTAGGGCCTTAAAAATTAGCACACCAGCAGGAAGGCGGCTATCATCAAGGGGCTCCAATAGAACTGAGGGTGGTGTTGTTGTAGCAAATCTTGGACAGACAACAGAGATGAATTTTAGTGACCCAGCTGGAATCCACACTGGGCGGCCTTTAACCCTAGCTATGCCCAAGTACCCCTGGTCATTAAGTGACTCAATGGAGTGACACACTTTCATAGCCTGTTTCCAACCAGAACCAGCTGATTTTAGTGGGGGAAAGTCAAAAAGTTTTGGACCAAGCTGAATAAACAGCTCATGGTAACAAGAACGAATCATGTTCATGCCAAGCAAACCAGGGATAGACCTTTTTTTCTGTTTAAGGTGGGGGTCTTGGGGGCTTTTCACAACCAAGACTCCCATTCTGGGGAGATGCTTACTCAGGACATTTACATCTACCTCAAGGTAACCAATGTAGGGGATACCTAACCCATTTGCAGCTTTTAACTGTAACCAATTGCACTGACGCAACTTGTCCTCACCCTTTGACTAAAAATGTTCAATAAAGAAGTCTTCTGTAATAGTGGAGACCATTGACCCTGTGTCAAGTAGACATGGTACATTTAAACCACCCAGATTAACCTCCACTACAGGACAATCACTCATCAGTTCAGGTGCTTTAACCTCTTGGTTACTTGAGCCTGAGCTCTCCCCTCCTGGTGTTTGGCACTCCACACCAGAGGGCGCTAGTTTTCCTGTCGCCAAGACTGGGTTTCTCCTGCATCATTACTTTGCACTGTAGCTTGAGGTCCTGAATTTCTGTTAGAGTTGGTAGATTGTGTTTGAGACCTACAAAACCGTGCCATGTGTCCAGCCTTATTACAGCGCAAACAGATTGGTTTACCACTGGGTTCAAAGTGATATGGTTTAGTCTCTTTTTGCCCTCTGTGTGGGGCTTGGGGAATTGTGGATGGAGTAGAGAGGCCTATATGCTTCATTATAACATCCAGCTGTTCTTGTTGTTTCAAAAGACAGTCCTTAAGTTCTTTGAATCCAGTGGAAGGTTGTACTGACATCACATTAGTCTCTGCCACTATATTCCCCAGGTCAGAGTACATATCACAGAAAAATGCTCGTGCCCTATGTTTATTCACATTTCTGCTCTCCTCTGCCCATTTAATAGCAACAGTACGCAGTACAGAAAAGGACATAGCTGGATCTTGGCTAATGTTACGTTTGAGTTCCCTTCTTAACATATCATCATGTACTTGTTCTATAAATTGGTCACGTAAGATTTGGTCAGAATTAGGAATACCCCCTGGTGTTTTAAGAATAACCACATCCATGAGTGCCTTTAACGAATGAGAATAATCTCTAAGAGATTCCCCCTCTTTCTGATTACGCTGAAAAAATTGAAGCTGTGCTGAAACATAGGACTGGGAGCAGCTATAGTTCTCACTAAGGATGCTAAATATTTTTTTCTGGTGTATCCTTTTGAGATGTACTATGAAAATCAATCTCTGCCTCAGCACTCCCCTCTAAGTGATCATATAGGAAGAGAAGCTGTTCTGCTTGTGACATGCACCTGACCATTAAGCACCTGCGGGCCTCTTCAATCCATTTTTCAACAGTTATTAAATCAACAGACAATTTACCAGAAAATCTGGGGCATTTACGTTCTCTTGGTATGTACAAGAACTGAGCTGGTACAGACAAAGATGCAGGAGGTACATTGGCATTTGCTGATGTCGAAGCATTTGAGTCATTGGACTCTGCTGTTTGTGGCACAGTACTTTGATTAGCCACCTGTGACCTTAACTGTTAATTTTCAGCCTGAAGCTGTCGTACCTGATCCAAAATGGCTTGAATGTCCTCCATTACTTTAGACTCCGATCAGCACTAAGTGTCCTGAAGATTAGCCTCCGTAGATCTTGATTGTAGATACCAACCACTGTTTTTTCCCTTTTATCAAACAACTATAGGCCACCAAAGTCTCTGGTCCTACCAGCAATGCCAATTGTGACCAAGTGTAAAATAAAGTGTAAAGACTTAAATAGTGGCAAAATATTTGTACGTTTATTTGTAGACATATAAAAGCATAATTATTAATTGTTCTAAAATCTTATATAAAAATATCACATGTGGCCAAACAGTTCATTGATGGGCTGTATTTAAAACAGGAAAAGTGTACAATGCGCTACATGCACTAGGCTTAGTGACGTACTTCCGATTCAAGGCATTACTGCTCGGTCGTTTCCGGTCCGCGTATTTACATTGCGCTAGCTTGCAGATTTGGCAATATTGTTTGGTGTCATTATGAAAAGGAAAGTGTTAAAAACTTGTCATTTTCAAAAACAAGAAAAAAAGTATTCAGAGCACTGCTGTGTTCCTCTCTGCACAGCATCGTCTAAATTTAACGGCGTGTTAAGTTTTCATGGCTTTCCGACACAGCCCCAACAGAGAAAACAGTGGCTAGTTAGCATTCGCCGGGATAATTTCAACATCACCTCTCACTCAAAGGTCTGTAGCAGACACTTTACCAACGATCAGCTCATCGGACCAGCAACACTTGACGGGTGAAGACGGCTCGTTAAAGGTGCTGTACCGGCACTTTTTGAGTGGAATGGCTATTGTGTTGAACCAGCACGGCGCAGTGTGTGGGAGAGAGTGGAGCTGCCTGAGGCAGCTCCTCCCGAGAAGGATGAAGAGCACCTCGATGTCACAGATGACCATGACTATTGTTCAGTCCCTGAACCAGCTGCAATGGACATGTCCGCATCAGCTGCTGAAGATGTGTCCACAGAAGTTGAAGAGCTGAGAAAGGAGATACAGGAGCTACTTCTTCAGCGAGAGTTTGGATTACAGCGGTTTGCTGGCTCGGCCGTACAGTTCAAATACAGTTTAACTTTACAAAAGTATTGCCTTTAACGAATGAATTTGTTTGATGTAAATGAAGTTGAATTTGTTTGATGTAAATTAAGTTTAACCTAACATTGTTGAAATCATTCACATTTACCAGTAAATGTTGAATCAAAAGACAAAGGCAGTAAGGGTTGAATTATGCATTTAATGATTTACCCAAAATTATCTTTTCAATCATAACATTTTCTTTTCTGTGAATAAAATGTTTTATTCATATTTTTGGCATTCATGTTTTTACTTAAGACTCTGAAAAAGTGTGTCAAATAAAACATCAATCAGCTATTAAAAATGCTAAAAAACTATTGGACATTTAGTATGTCTGAACTCTAACATATGGGATAAATTTGTAAGCATAGGTATCCCTCAATGTAATTGTCATGGCAAATAACAGGACAATTAATCAGCCAGGCAGGTTTGGGAATTTTGTAAGCCGTTAAATTATAAAAAATTATATATTTTCATATGGTACAGAAAAAACATAGTTGAGTGGGGGGTGGAGGAAGAGAGGTACTGTGCTACCTGCAGCCCCCTGGACTGCAGATGAAGAGGTCAGTTCAGAACTCTCTCGATTCCCCCACTCTTCTCTCTTCCTCACTATTCCTCTATCCCCTCCTCAACTTTTTCCTCAACTTGCTCTCATTCCCTCTTTCACCCATCAACTCTATGCATTATCTATGTACCATATATATTAATATATTTTCATACAAAATTTCAAAACCCATCTAACTGTCTTCTTTTCTGCCATGACACAATGTAATAGTGACAACAACCACATAACAATTTCCAGGTGCTTAATATTTTTAAAAATAGCTAATAGTTAGTTACTGGCTCTAAGGAGAAATATGCTTAATACAGAGCAGTGTTTCTGAACTATATAAACAAAAAACAAAGAACAAATTCAGTTCATTAAAAATAGCAAACGTACCTTAGCTTCTTACATTCTGGCTCAGAATTAAAATCAAGTGCCTTAATCTACCAAATCACATGTTTCAATGACTGACATTTATCAGGAAATATACAAGGATATAATACCAGTATACAGTTGTGTGAAAAAGTGTTTGCCTCCTTCCTGTTATGCCATATGCCATGATATTACTTTTTGGACATTGGGAAGCAGTGTCCATATTTCATCCTGATAGGATGACCAGAGAAGAAAACGCAGCTTTGGTGAATAACAGCTGGGGGACTTCTGCAGCCCCCCTTTTTCAGCCAAAGCAAGTCACATGGGAGCCACCAGAGGTGTGAAAACCTACCCCCCTCCCTGTGAGGGCAGAGAAAACCACAGAGCACACAGGATTCAAAAGAGCAAAAGAGGTTTTGCCTCGCTCTTTTGCTCTTCTGCTGCAGCACCTCTCTCCTGGTCCCTTCTGCTCCTGCGCTCAAAGCTGGGGCCCACTGTGGCCCACAGTGGAGATGCGGGCCCCAGGAGAAACCAGATCCCCAGAACCATCAAGGATGAGTCAGAACTCTTCAGAACCTAACTGCTGCAAACAGAACTTTTGCAACACATTTCTCTTGAGTTTCAGAACTTACAGAGCCAAACTGGATGAGAACCATATCCTTGGGGGTGAGACTTAGAGGACCCCTGCTGTGAGACTGAGACAAAGGAACCCCTGACTGCAGAGCTGCAAAACTGGATGAAACTCAGGCCCCGTCCACACGAAGTCAAAACGAACACGAAACGCTAATATTTTCCAGAACGTTTGTCGTAAAGACGGAGACGTAAAATAAATGTGATCGTCCACACGAATGCATGAAAACGCTGCAAAATGTATGCAAGGCCTGTTAGTGGTGCTGTCATGCCAAAGCAAAAATAGGCGACGAAATGTTGGGCATGCGCACTAATATTTATACATGGTTGCCCTGCGGGTCCATTTTCACGGTTCAGTCAAAGTCAGGTGCCGTCGATGTCGTCGATATTGCTCTGTTCTTCCTGGAGATATTCCAGAAGAAGAAGATTCTGTTGTAAGCCTGACAGCAGGGTGAGTAGCATGAGCAGCAACCATTCAACACAGTACGGCGCCATTGTTGTTGTGATACTGTGTCGCGCATGCGTGTTTAGAGGCGACGCTATGACGCATGTGTGTAAAAAAAAAAAAATGCGGTTAGAGCTTAAAGATGGAAACGCGAAAACGGCGTTTCAAAATCTTCCCACTCTGAAGGCTGAATAAATAAAAGATCGTTTACAGACCCCCGAAACGCAGGCTTCGTGTGGATGAGAGGCTGGTTTGGTTAAAAATGTGTGCGTTTAGGCCAGGCTTCGGCTTCGTGTGGACGGGGCCTCAAGCTTTCCAAATGGACATGGAAAAGGGTTTGCAGGTCTGGCATGATTAGGGAGAGAACAAGCAATGTGTCTTTTGATGATGCTAATCATATTGTGTGTTTACTGCTGAGTAAAGACAACGCTAATTGATGCTAAAGAATGGACTGCATGCAACGCTATGCTACAGGAATATGTGTTGAGCTGTTGCTAAAGCTTAGACAAGCTTTATTCACTAAGGATTTAAACACTGACATAACATTAGTGTTCACGTGTTCCTCAAATGCTCATTACATTTCCATTACCAAGTATGACCAAGAGTCATTTAGTGGAAGCCTGATGTTTATTCGCTGCTAGCTATTTCAAAGAGGGTAAAGAATCATTTAGCTAAAGGTTATTGGTTCTTGATTAAGCAAATCATTTAATAAACCATTATTTGGCCAAATAATGTTTTATTCACCTCATGGATTTGCATTGTGAATTGGTCTGAAAACATTCCAATTTCTTTAAAATTTTTTCTCTGCTCCCTGCTTGCTTACACTTTCTGGTCCTTTTATCTTCTTTTTATCTCTTAACCAAAACTACAGAAAGTTGGATTTAGTTATTTGATTTATTTTCTTTTATTTCTTTTTAAATATTTTTATTTTTATTTATTTATTTATTTTTTTCTTCCCCGAAGTGGATATGGAGAAGAACCACCCGATTCAAAGGATGCCTACCTTCAGCACAGACGACTTTGACAAGCTTCTACAGAAAATAGCTGTCATGGAGCTGAAAATCCACCAACTTGAAGTAAACTATGATGTAAACGCCGCGTATGATAATGAAACAACGCTGCCTGTGATTCCGAACGGGGACCACCAGCCCAGCAACTCAGCGAACAAACAGTTCCCAGAGGAAAAGGAGAATCCCTGGACCACTCTGGGTGCTAGACCAAAGGATCAACGAACCCACCTAGACACAGAAAACTGGCCGAGACCACAGAGAGATATCCCAAGAAAAGTGAAACAAAAACGGGATGTTCTCACAACAAATGATAGAAGTAAACCTGCTGGAAATATTGGAATTCCGCTACAAAACAGATTTGCTCCACTTCAAGATGAGACCCAGAAGGATCACAAAGACAATCAAAGGTATGTCAACAATCTTCACTCTAAGCTACCAGAGAAAAAACAGGCCACAGGGCCAAGGACCCTGATATTATGCAGTGGATCTATACGTGGGATTAAACATTTCTGTAACAAGAAAAACACAGAGGTGTTGATTTATACCCCTTTGAACTATGGCCTGGTGTCTATGTAACAGACATCCTTCCAGAGATCATGAAAAAACGCCCGACCTTGGAAAAACTCATCATACAAGCTGAAGCCTTGGGCGACGCAGCCCTGAGAAAATCAGAAATACTGAAAGAGGATTACATTCGTCTGCTGAATTTAGTTGATGGTCTTAATGTCAAGGTGTTTCTCAGCGGCCCTCACGTGCCCATTAATTGTGGAGATGAAATGTTTTCCAGAGTTCTGATGTTAAACAAATGGCTGGATTAGGGTGACCAAACGTCCGTATTTCCCAGGACATGTTCGTATTTCACGTCCTGTCCTGGGCGTCCCGGGTTTTTTTTAGAAAGTGAGGAAATGTCTTGTTTTTTTAAATTACCTTCATTGGACCATTAAATTTACAGACGCTAGGGCACTGCGCACGACACTGCGTGTGACGTCACCCCTGAGCCGCGTCAGTGCGGGCAGCCTTGTTCTTAATCAGAATATAGATAGCGTGGTTGTCAGTACGCCAACAACATGCAAAGGCACAAATGTATGTTTACCAACAATTTACAAAAGAGTTTCCCCGCTTTCAGACCGGATCGAGACAACGCTTTCAGACTGGATCGAGACATATGTGCCTGCTTTACACAGTCTCGGTGTCCAATAGAGGTGCAAGGGATCTGAAAAGCCACCTGGACTCCGAAAGTCAAGATATTCTATTGATATGTTTGTTCGTTTTTGGTACATTTTGAGTTATTTTTGCTACAAAAGAGGTATTTTTTGTTAATTAGCTCATTTATTTATTTTTTCCAATAACCTACAGAACAGACATTATTTCGTTCATTGCTGAGGCTGAGTATCATCTGTTATTGGGAGTTGAGAGTTATTGTTAACTTTTATTGTTAAGTGAGGGATGTTTAGATGAGACATTATGTCTTTCATTGTGCTATTCATTCATTACAGGAATTGTTAAGCATTTTTAATAAATACATTTTGAATAAAATTATCATGTTATTGGAGTTATTGCTGTTGACTTTTACTGAAAAACATTTTTAATAAATCAACTGTTAATATCATGTTATTGTAGGATTACCTAGGCCTATGCATGGGAACAGAGATCCCCCGCCGCCGCCCCCCCGCTCCAAGGTGTCCTGGTTTTTCAAAATGAAAATATGGTCACCCTAGGCTGGATGCAACATGCAAACAAAACACTGTAACGTTCATAGACAATTTTAACATCTTTTGGGAGAGGAGACATTTGTTCAACAGAGATGGTTTCTCTTTAAATAGGTCAGGAGCGAAACGGCTGATATCAAACATTTTCTATTCTGTGAACCATGCACCATCAGCTTTGTTCCAAAACAAAGTACAACCAGTGCCTAAACAAACGATAAGCCCAGTAAAGCCCGAACAAGCCAAGATAAAGATGGCCAAAAAGATGACACAGAAAGAGCCTACATCAGAACTACAGGAGGATTCATCCCAGATCTCAGCAGGACAAAAAGAGGACTCCCCTTTAAATTACCAAAAACCTCCATCCCCACAGACACCAGTCCAGACTGCACCCAATTCTCCCTCTCCCCCACAAAGCCCAGATGTTCCTTTTCTGGAATTTTCTCATAACATGAACAAAGTTTTCAAGATTGGCCTACATCCTCTCCACATAGCCATTCCGAAAGCCGCAGCTATGTGAAAAAACCAGCATCTTCTAAAAGCAGCAGAGCCCCAGATCCTCCTCTACATATCACGGAACGTCAGGACCTTCAGATAACTTCTCCGTGATACACACCGGGCCCTGGCAACAAGCTTATCAGACATAACAGTTTCCAGCATCAGCTTGGGCCTTACACTGGAGCTTATGGAATATCTGTGATGATACGTGGCAGAAATAAGAAAAACAAAATGGGAACAAACAGGAACAGACACTTAAGAGTCATAAACTGTCAGATGCAGCCTGCTACAGAGACAACATCAACCACTAATTCATATAAACTGGCTTTATTAAACATTAGATCTCTGTCAGGAAAATCCCTTTTAATTAATGACTTTATTATTGACAATAATGTTGATGTTATGTTTTTAACAGAAACGTGGTTACATGGACTTAATGAAGCACATATTCTGTTGGAGTCGTCTCCTCCAAACTACAATTTTCTTTGCGAGAGCAGACAGCAAAGGAAAGGTGGAGGAGTGGCAACATTGTTTAATGACTCACTGAAGTGTAAAAAGGTGTTTTTGGGAAAATTTGACTCTTTTGAACATTTGGCTCTGCAGGTAAAGAGCCCGGTACGAACTATGTTTCTAAATATTTACAGGCCTCCTAAGTCCACGTCAAACTTTTTAAATGATTTTAGTGACCTCCTGTCTGTGATATGCGTTGATTATGACTGTTTAATTATTGTGGGAGACTTTAATTTTCACGTTGACAACCCTGAAGACAGAAGTGCAAAAGAACTGTGTGACACACTTAGAAACTTTGGTTTAACTCAACATGTTAAACAACCAACACACAAACAGGGACATATTTTAGACTTGATCATCACTAAAGGTCTGAAGATTTCTAAAGTCAGTGTTACTGATATTGCCCTATCCGATCACTTTTCTGTTACCTTTGAGGGCATCATTTCCAGTGACTCATTTAGCCAAAGGGACATCATAAGAAAATGCACCTTTAAGGAAAATGCCACAGAAACTTTTATTCAAGCTTACTCTGCTACTTCAACCTTGGGGTGCAACTCAGTAGAAGAGCTAGTAGATAACTTTCAGTCTAAAGTCTCAGACATCATTAGCTGCATTGCTCCAATTAAAGTGAAAGTCTTTTCCGGTAAGAAAAAATCTCCTTGGAGAAGTGCTCCAGCAGTTAGAAGTGAAAAAAGGGAGTGTTGTAAAGCTGAACGCAGGTGGAGAAAGACGAAACTCCAGGTTCACTATGAAATCTATAAAGAGAGACTTTACAGATATAGCTTACAACTGAAAAATGCAAGAGAATCTTTCTTCTCTGAAATCATTAACAAGAACATCAATAATACTCGTGCTTTATTTGCCACAGTCGACAAGCTAACAAATCCTCCTGTGTCCGTGGCTCCTGAACTCCACTCCACCCGGGCCTGCAATGAATTTGCTAATTTCTTTACTGAGAAAATCCTAAAGATCAGAGTATCAGTTTATACATCCATATCAAGTTCAGTACCAAAGTTGTCTCCGACTGGAATTGATCTTGGCCAAATGTCCCAATTCAGCCAAATAAACTATAAAAGCTTAGAGGAAATCATTCAGCAGCTAAGTTCCTCCTCCTGCTGCCTTGATGTTCTACCCACAGCTTTCTTTAAGAAAGTTTTGCCTGTCATAGCATCTGATTTGACTCAGATAATAAACACGTCCCTTCTGTCAGGTGTTTTCCCGCAGTCCCTAAAAACAGCAAATATCAAACCACTGCTGAAAAAGAACAGTTTAGACAAACTACTACTCCAGCACTACAGGCCCATATCAAACCTCCCCTTTATCAGTAAGATTATTGAAAAAGCAGTGTTTCAACAGTTAAACACTTTCTTAGATATGACCAGCCGCTTTGACGTGTTCCAGTCAGGTTTCCGTGCTCACCACAGTACAGAGACCGCCCTTATCAAGGTGTTTAATGACATCCGTATAAATACAGACTGCGGAAGAACCACAGTGCTGGTACTATTGGACCTCAGTGCAGCTTTTTGATCACTCCATCCTGTTAGAGCGCCTGGAAAACTGGGTCGGCCTCTCTGGTACAGCTCTCAACTGGTTTAAATCCTACTTAAAGGACAGGGACTTTTTTGTGTCAATAGGCAACTTTACATCAGAGATGACAAAAATCACATGTGGGGTTCCCCAAGGGTCCATTCTGGGTCCCCTCCTATTCAATATCTACATGCTCCCTCTTGCTCAGTTAATAAAAAACAACAACATCAGCTACCATAACTATGCAGACGACACACAGCTTTACATCACCATGTCACCAGGTGACTATGAACCAATTCAAGCACTGAGGAAATGCTTAGAAGAAATCAATGCCTGGATGTGCCATAATTTTCTTCAACTGAATAAAAACAAAACTGAAGTAATAATCTTTGGACCAATAGAGGGGAGATCTAAAGTTAGCACACAGCTTCAGTCACTTCAGCTAGTAACCACTGATCAGGCCCGAAGTCTAGGTGTAGTGCTGGATTCAGACTTGAACCTCCAAAAGCATTTAAAGACAATTACAAGGTCGGCTTTCTATCACCTGAAGAACATTTCCAGGATTAAAGGACTAATGTCTCAGCATGATCTGGAAAAACTAATCAATGCGTTTATTTTTAGTCGAATTGATTACTGCAACGGTGTTTTCGCAGGTCTGCCTAAAAAGTGGATCAGACAGCTGCAGCTGATCCAGAACGCTGCTGCCCGTGTCCTCACTAAGACTAAGAAAGTAGAGCACATCACCCCAGTTCTAAGTCCTTACACTGGCTCCCTGTATCTCAGAGAATAGACTTTAAAATACTTCTGTTAGTCTATAAATCTCTGAATGGCTTAGCACCTAAATACATCACAGACTTGCTATCAGTTTATCAACCCTCCGGACCACTCAGGTCTTCTGGCTCCAGCCTGCTCTGCATACCTAGAACCAGAACTAAACATGGAGAAGCAGCATTTAGTTCCTATGCTCCACTTATCTGGAACAAACTTCCAGAAAACTGTAAAAGTGCGGAAAGCCTGAGTTCCTTTAAATCAAGACTAAAAACACATTGGTTTAGGATTGCCTTCGACTGTTCTAGTTAAACAATTCAACAAAAACACGTTTTCTTTAATCCAACTGTTTTTAATATTCTTTTTTTGTTTCTGCATTTTTTATTTTATCTTATTTGTTTTTTATTTTTTCCTACTTGCTTTGATTCTGTTTTATCTTCCTGTATTTTAATGTTACATTTCATGTAAAGCACTTTGGATTGTCTTTGTACTGAATTGTGCTATACAAATAAATTTGCCTTGCCTTGCCTTGCCTAGTGAAAAGCTAATTTGATCATATCCCATATTCTTCCAGAACTTTGGTTTCAAACACAGAATCCATCTTAAACTGTAATATGTTTTTCAACGGTTTTCCCCTTCCTCTTTGTACATAGTAGTTAGTTTAGTTTAGTTGAGTTTTACTAGTCTTAGTTGAGAGTGTTAAACTGAAATACGTTTGACTTGGAGCTGAATTAATTTTGTTAATAAAATCTTATATTTTGAACAGAAGTTGTGGTGAATTTATTCCATGTATGTGCAGAAATAACTGTTTGACCATGATTAGTGCTCGAATCACTCTTTCATTTATTGTTCTAACACACAGTTAGTAGGACTGTGTGTCATAAACAGTAGCCTGTGTGCCATTCCGAACTTAGTCCCACCCACAAGGTTTGAGGTCGGGAAGTTTGGTCTGGTTCTGCTCCATAGTAGCGCGATTATGATCGCCCACCCTCTGGCGATCCAATCAACTTGTCGTATAAAACGATGATGGACAAATGATCAACAGTAACGTAATCAACCACATGACCAAAGCGCGCTTGGGCGACAACAACAATGGCTGCCGCCGGAGAGTTGAGGTGAGTAGATTCTGCTATTAGGTCTGTTCTAGAAGATATCGACAGCAAATTAATTTTAAAAGAAGAAAAGAGATACGCGATCACGGCTCATCTTCTTATTCTAGGCGCACAACTGCACGCTTTGATTTTTGTTGACAACAACTATGCCTCGCTTAACATACGTCATGCACTCCGTTGCTCTTATTGGTTGTAGGTCTATCCAATTGAGTGCAGAGGCATTTTTTTCCTGGTCCGTTCAAAACACGCCCCATAATCACAGCTCTATGAAGCAGTATCAGACTCATATTCTGACTAGAATTGAGTAGGACTACGTCAGGCTACATAAACAGTATATAACAGCTGAAATAATATCTGAATAAATAAGATATTTTACCACCCCTACAGGGGAGGGCAATAAACATCTTAAAGTATCAGAAACATAAATTCCCAGCAGGCTGAAAATAGAATTTAACTATAGAATCACAACAGCTTTATGCAGAAGTCCTCATCTTCTCATTGAGATGATGAAAGCGTGGCTGAGGGAGATTTCCACGCATCACCACCGCTGTTAATCTGTGACTCCATGCGTGCCCATCTCACAGCCGATGTGAAAAACATGGTAAAACAAATGAACGCTGTGCTTGCTGTTATTCCGGGAGGTCTGACAAAGGAACTTCAACCGCTCGACATCGGTGTGAACCGGCCGTTCAAAGTAATGCTACCTTCACACCGGACGCAGGAAGAGCAGCAAAATCGCGTCTGCTGCCTCATTTTTGCTGCTTGTACCAGTTAGTTTTGACGCGCGGCTGAAGCAGCTTTGCTGCTCTGGCTGCGCAGTACAAAAGTGTCTGACGCGTGTTGGGCGGAGCTACTCTATCCTTTCTTCCTTGCAGCTATATTTGCTGTGATCAGTGGGAATAAAGTAGTTTTAATATGTTTTTAAGTGAGAAATTCCACCTGAAAACTTAATCATTGCAGTCAGTTCATCCAGATTACCATCCTGCTGTTGGGATCTGGAGATTCTCCACCTTCTCCAGCAGAGTGCGCTGTGGATCCTCCTGGGCTGGAGCCCTCCAGCACAGCTGACGTTCATCAGCTCATCAGGAGACCGGCCTTTATAAGCAGCTGCCAGACCTTCCTTCTACGCCGCAGTGTTAGCCAAGTTTGGTTAGCGAACCTGAGCCTTTGAATTACTAATCTTTGTCTTCTTAGAGAAACCTAATCGTTCTGTCATGATGCGATGGTTTACTAGCCCATATGCAGACTCAGACACGGAGGGAGAAATAAAAGTCCAATATTTATTGGAACACGGAGGAATCACAGAGGCTCAGACAGGCATGGTGGCACAGAGAAAACAAACGATCCAGCACAGAGAGGAGTTCACACACAGCTTAAATAGGAAGCCTCCTTAATCATAAACTGATGAGAATCAGCTGAGCGTTGAGCATCAGCTCCCCAGGCTTGGATCCACGTCGCCCTCTGGTGGGCAAAGTCCCGGATCCTGACAGTACCCCCCCCTCAAGGGCGGATTCCAGACGCCCCCAAAAAACAAAAACAACTCGCCCATGGAGGGTGAAGGGCGAACCAGGGATGCAGAAAAAGTCTCAGGTGGCCGGCCATGAAACCGGCAGCAAAGCAGAGTCTCAGAAGCTGCAGGGCCTGGAAAGAGGGCGTCCACTCCGCTTCAGCAGGAAGCACCGGGAGAAACTCTGTCTCCGCTTCCGCATGAAGCCCCGGGAAGGACGCGTCTCAGCTCCCGCAGCTCAGGAACAGGTCCGCCCAATACGGCTCCGCCTCAGGAACAGAGGAATCCAGCAAATGTGGCTCCATCTCAAGGAACCGAGGGATCCACCGACCGTGGCTCCACCTCAAGGAACCGAGGGATCCACCGATTGAGGTTCCACCTCCGAAGGCTCTGGAAGGCGCAGAACAGGCTCAGGGGTCATTCAGACGGCACAAAGCGGGCTCAAGGGTCTCCAGACGGAACAAAGCGGGCTCTGGGTCTCCTAGACGGCACAGAGCGGGCTCACCAGGAGCGCGTAGAGGGAGTCTGCGGGGCTAGTCTGTTGGCTGGATCGTTCTGTCATGATGCGATGGTTTACTAGCCCATATGCAGACTCAGACACGGAGGGAGAAATAAAAGTCCAATATTTATTGGAACACGGAGGAATCACAGAGGCTCAGACAGGCATGGTGGCACAGAGAAAACAAACGATCCAGCACAGAGAGGAGTTCACACACAGCTTAAATAGGAAGCCTCCTTAATCATAAACTGATGAGAATCAGCTGAGCGTTGAGCATCAGCTCCCCAGGCTTGGATCCACGTCGCCCTCTGGTGGGCAAAGTCCCGGATCCTGACAATCTGCCTCTGTCTTCTCGCTCCTAGCAAACCAGTCTCTCGAGAGAAGCTCTGGATGAGCTTAGCCTTAAACCTGCCTGCCTGCCCTAGAGAGCCAAACCTGAAGTTCCCACTCTGGAATCCACCTGCTGCTCTTAGGGAAAGAGCTAATCACTCCAACCAAGGTCTTTCACTGGAAGTCAGAAGCTAGACGCTGCTGCTGCTTAAACACTCTGCTGAACCAACAGTCTCTGGACCCAACCGGTTCCCTCTCTCAGCACTAAGCCTGGACCTCTTCAAGGTATCCACTGAAACTTCTGTAAACTCATTTAACTCATCTGCAAACCAAGCTAACCAACTATCCGTCTCTGCAGACGCCTGAGAATCCTGCCCGGACCAGAACCTGAATCTAGTTCATGTTATTGTGTGAAACCTTTAATAAACTCTGTTAAATCTTTTACCAAGTTTTCAGTGGTGTTCTGCATGTGGGTTTTATATCTAAACCGATCATGACACCTGCCTTCTAATATTAGTTCTGTCGGAGCTGCTCAAAGCCCCACATACAGCAGTGCACTCTCAGCAGGATCCCATTCAACAGCAGCCTCTGGCCGGGTCGCCTCCTTGCGGTTCACCGCGGCAGCTGGTAGGTGTTTTTCATTCTAAGTTATCTAAACTGCAGGCACCAGGATAATAAAAGCGAACATATTCTGCCGGCAGATTTCTGCATTTTAAGTTAATTTATGCGTCGATAAACTGTTTCAGAGGAGTGATCACAGCGCTCTGTGTCATCAGCGATGTGTCTGTCTCAAGGCCAGCTCCCTTGTTTGATTAATACTTTGTAATAAATACATGAATAAAGCACAAACATACTCAGTTTTGCTCCCGCTCTATTTTTAAATATGCAGTAGAGGTATTTAAACGTAGTAGAGGATACGTACCGGTATATAAAACCCGCGCCCTACAATCTGGTACGCCTTATGTGTGTGTTGAATATAGTAATGGCACACATAACTGAGACTGCGCCTTTTAGTACGGTGCGCCTTATGGTCGTGAAAATACGGTAAGTTCAAATAGAGACAGTAGATGACCAGATTGATAGATGGCCAAATATTTGAAGCAATTTTACAATGATATTTAGTGAATAACGATCAAATCTTCACAGGTGCCCCTTGTGCCAGGCTATGATGTAAAAGTCCCAAGCCGAAAGCTGAAGTCTCTGCATACTACAAGCTCAGCCTTGTACATCGGGGATCTTGCAGTGCTCGTTTATGGTAGAGAAACAATGTCCAACTCAAGTTTGACCGGGAGGCAGTCAGGGGCTCACAAAGATATGGAGTCAGAGCCACAGCTGGATAACACAAAGCTTGACGCTATACTTGGTAAGTGCGTGTAATTTAGGACAAAACACATCCTAAAGTAAATTCATACATGTTGATTGCTCCTTCTTTTCTGAACAAATGACTGTAATGTTTGATGTTCTGTAAAATTGGTGATGATATATTTTATGCCAATAGAGATACAGTGTTATGTTCAAAATTGTAGGTTTATTATAAAAAAAGAAACTGAGTCCACACAGAATAGGGTTTTTTGGCTCCTCCAAGAGGAGAGAGTCACGTTCAGCTACATCTGCCCTCTCTCCACTCCTCAGCAGAAGCTTTTTATTAGCAGATCATAACACATGGGTTGGGTTACAGAACAGTGTTCTTCTGACAAGGCAATTGATTGGGTCATAGGACAAAATGCTCCTCTTGATTGAATCACAGCAGGATGCAACCGTGTGACTTTGCCTCATGACCCAATGATTGAATCACAGGATTGCAGGATGCAGGTCACAAAAGTCTACGACCCTCTTGATTGATTCAGAGCACACAAATGTCGCATAATTTTATAATTATAACTCTAACATTTCCCCATTGTTAAACATAAAAACCATCAGCATCTTTCAATTCATATTGTATTCATAGAAGTGGGAATATGAGTATAAACATAACAGTCTGTTTTGTTTAAATCTTCAGCAACATGTTTTGCATGTTGCCACCACATATTGGCACCGTATGGATGATTTTCTGTGGATCCATCAAAAATCATCCTGCTCTTCCTTTGTTTCAGACAGTCAGTTTGAGTCCCTAGGAACAGTAGTCCAACGGTCACCACCAGGCAGCAGAACTTCATTAGTTTTCCCATCTTCACCAGCTCTTCCAATGAAACAACCATTAACTAGGACTCTAAAGGACTGGGTTAGGTTGTTTTCTTCACCAGCGTTGAGACGAATGGTCCTGAAAAACCAAACCCCTTTGAAGCTGGACTTCACCACAGATCCGTACCTTAGTTATGTGGTTCCTGTGAAGGTGACTGGACTTTCTGTTGGGGAAAATCTTTAATCAGCTTACAATTACTCTGGTGGATCAAAGTGTTTCTTTCCTGGATTTTCACGGCAGTGGGGGTTGTTAGTTGCACTATGTAGGGTCCTTCCCACCTCGGAGCTTGCCAAGTTTTCCTTTTGATGATCTTAATCAGCACTTGGTCTCCAGGCTTCAGGCCTTCCTGTGGGGAAACAAAAGGAGCACTAGGCAGATTACATGTTTTCCGAACAGTTTTATTGCTGAAAAGCTTCAGCATCCACTTAGTTAGCGGGTCAATGTCATCTTGTTCTGTTTCTGCCCATGGCTGTCCTTCCCATAGAGGTAGAACAAAAGGTCTGCCATTCACTATCTCAAAAGGGGTCAAACCATCAGATGTTGGAATAATCCTCATGAGTAATTTTACCAAGTGCAAACACTCTGGCCATGGCTTTTCTGTTTCTGCCATGAATTTTCTCAATCTATTTTTAACATCCTCGGACCATTTAACTGGGTTCTGTCTGGCTGGAGTTAAACCTTGACAGGCAGTCTGCATCTCTGCATCTGTCCATGGCCTATACACAAGAACAGTGGGTCTATGATCTAGTGGGTCATTATCTTGGGGTCCCGTGCATTGACCATAACGAGGGTTGGCCACCTCTAACATTGGAAAAGCACATGCCCCCCCCAGGATCTTGGTCCTGTTCTTGTTTTCTTAATTCATGCTCACAAGGGTCAGGGGCACTGAGTTCCATACCATCCATAGAGGATGATATGGACAGGGGGCTTGCTCCTGCTCCTCCAATATCATTGTTCGATGGTGGGGCTACTGGAGGAGGAACAGTGGCATGGCTGTGTTCATATTCACCGTGATGGGGTTTATGTCCACCTTCCTGCGCAGCTGATGCCACTGCTTGAACCCCATCACCCCCTTGAATTTGATTAGGGTCAGGATATTGAGGAAGCATACGGGATACAACAGATTCTTCTTCAGCTTTAACTTTTACAGCAGCAATTGTAGCTGTCTTTCTATCCTTCTTCTGTTGTATTTGGCTTTCCCTATTTTTTGCTTGCATAATCCACTTATCTAACTCTTCTAATTCTTTTCTGTATTTAGCTTGTTTTCTTTTTGATTTATACACCAACTTCATCTCCACCTTCTGCTGAATCTTCGTCAGCGGCTCAACTCTCAACTTTCCATCCCAGTCCTCCTTCTCAATCCACTTTCTGGCAAACTTTGGGTCACCACCACAACACGCCACCATCCATCTAACATCACCTGGCATTTCCTTCTTACTACTGCCTTGTCCCATTTTTTAAGAATTTAGTCCAGTACAAACACCTAGGATATTCTACGCACTGGATGTTTATTCAGCAGGACAGCACCCAAACACTGTTGTGGTAATTTCTGCTTCTACCTTTTCAGGTGAGAAATTCTTGCCTCTGCATCCACAAGAGTTATACTGTATTAATTCCTGCTGTTTTAGTATGAAACAACAGAACACAGCGGTTCCATTGTTTCCTCACACACTTTCACACAGTCACACACACCTATTCAGCTTGAACACAGAGGGTCCCAGACCCAAACGCACAGCATACCGATCCCAGATCTATCACAACAAACCCTGTTTGTCAAATATTCTTGCGACTACAACTAGTTACAGCTTTCACTTACAACCAGTCATAGCTTGAACACAGAGGGTCCCAGACCCAAACGCACAGAATACCGATCCCAGATCTATAACAACAAACCCTGTTTGTCAAATATTCTTGCGACTACAACTAGTTACAGCTTTCACATGGTCCCAGACCAAGTTTTGATCAAAAGATTTAGGTGTACCCTTTCTGTGCAGATCAGTCCTCAGCTTGAGTCGTCACCAGGATGTCCAGGGCAGGGCTGGACCAACCTATTGGCTCCGTCCGGCAAAGGGTGGACGGCTGTTGACAGTTTCTTGGCCTTGGTCCCGCACGGTCCTGGACAATTGAATCTTGACTCCCGTAGTTTCGGCACCAAAAATGTTACGTTCAAAATTGTAGGTTTATGATAAAAAAAGAAACTGAGTCCAACCAGAATAGGGTTTTTTGGCTCCTCCAAGAGGAGAGAGTCACGTTCAGCTACATCTGCCCTCTCTCCACTCCTCAGCAGAAGCTTTTTATAGCAGATCATAACACATGGGTTGGGTTACAGAACAGTGTTCTTCTGACAAGGCAATTGATTGGGTCATAGGACAAAATGCTCCTCTTGATTGAATCACAGCAGGATGCAACCGTGTGACTTTGCCTCATGACCCAATGATTGAATCACAGGATAGCAGGATGCAGGTCACAAAAGTCTACGACCCTCTTGATTGATTCAGAGCACACAAATGTAGCATAATTTTATAAATATAACTCTAACATACAGAAAGTTGTTTCAGAATGTGATAATTTTATCCTGGTCTGTTCTGTTTAACAAAGCTTAACTAATTTAGGTTAATGCATGCACATGTCCAGCTTTCTTCAAGAGGCCATGAGGCTGATCACGTATTAACTGATGCTTCAATCAATCATTTATGTGCGCCTTATTTTAAACCAAACAAGTCAGAGATCAAAGTACTTCATACCCAAGAAAGGAAACATGCTGCCATCATGGGGGAGTGGAGGCCTAGTCCCGCAAGGCATAGAGCTTTGAATCCTGAGGTTCTGAGTTCTAGCCGCACTCCCACAGACTGCCATTCTGGGACTCTGAGCAAGACCCTTAACCTCACGCTGCTCCCCAAGGGGATGGGTTAAATGCAGAGATACATTTCTCCAGTGTGAGATCAAGAAAGTTCTATTATTATTATGAAGGAAGGCACATGTTTGACACTACTTATATCAACAAGTGTTAAACCATTTTCTCTTACCTATCACATTGTGTGACTGTAAAGGGCCTTACCAATTTCCAATATTCTGATTGACCCTGAGTCCATACTTGAGAGACACTAGTCACAGAATCTCTGATAAATTGTATTATTCTGTACTTTCGGGAGGAGTGAATACTGAAAAGTCAATGACTGAATGCAATCAGCAGATAGAAACTATTTAACAATTTGTCTGTATGATATTATGGAATTGTCTTTGTAAAGTCAAGTTTAGTCCCAAAATATACCTGATATACCATCATTTATGGCTGCTTAACAGGTGTGTTAAATGTGGATAGCAAATTGATGTTCCTAAAAGTAACGTTTTGTTTGTATGTTTGTTTTACCATTCACAGTCTATGCCCAGGTAAAGTTCTCTGACACCTCCATGCAAGATGTCAGACGGATCATCAGAAAGAAATGCAACAATATAAGCTGTGCAAAGCAACTAAATGAAAAGAAGTCAGAAAAGTAGTGTTTCTCTGAAGATATTTTGTTAAAAAATGTGGTCTTTTTTCAACTTTTTTTGACAACCAAGGACTTCAGTTCTCAGTTCTTATTCATTTTCAAATGCAGTCTGTAACAGTTTAAGCTGGCATTTAAGAAAATCCTGAACATTATGTTCTATAATGTATAAATAAATACATTTATCAAGATTCTGTCTTGTAATTGTGTTAACACATTGCATTGTACCTACGTTATGGGGTAACTAAGAATATTATATTCAGATGATGTGCTACAATATGGTGGTCAGTTGACTTAAAGGAATAGTACACCCAAAACATGATTAGCCTTCATTTTCTACTCACCCCCATTTTGAACAACACCCTGGATTACTTTTTTGATATCTCAAATGCATCTGGAGATCTGGGAGGCTTCTTGCTGTCTGCTGACATTCAAATAATGGAGGTCTATTGTGCCCGAGACAGAAAGGTCCATAAAAGTCCACAAAAACGTGTCAATATTCCTCCATACTGCTCGTCCAATGTATTCCAAGTGTCCTGAGTGGGTAGCATCCAGAATTTACTCGAAACGAAGTCATTTAGAATGTTTTTAGAGCATAAACAGTAGTATATAGGATTTCCTGAAAGCGCGCGCGGGCGCGTTCATGACGCTACGGAAGCCGGCAGACCAAACCAGATGAAAGTGCGCATTCAGCGTCTGCTCTTCCAATAATGCAAGCGTAGAAGAAGAAATGTGCCGTTTACCTGTGCAAAGAAAGAAACAACGAAAGAAAAATGTCTGAGGACTTCAGTGTTGAGGAAGAGCATGAGTTCTTTGCCGAGCTGAATGCGCTGGTTTGGTCTGCCGGCTTCCGTAGACTCGTGAACGCGCATGTGCGCGCTTTCAGGAAATCCTATACACTACTGTTTATGCTCTAAAAACATTCTAAATGACTTCGTTTCGAGTAAATTCTGGATGCTACCCACTCAGGAAACTTGGAATACATTGGACGAGCAGTATGGAGGAATATTGACACGTTTTTGTGGACTTTTATGGACCTTTCTGTCTCGGGCACAATAGACCTCCATTATTTGAATGTCAGCAGACAGCAAGAAGCCTCCCAGATCTCCAGATGCATTTGAGATATCAAAAAAGTACTCCAGAGTGTTGTTCAGCATGGGGGTGAGTAGAAAATGAAGGCTAATCATGTTTTGGGTGTACTATTCCTTTAAGTATATTTATAATATACAAATTAAAAAAGCAAAAATAGTATTGTAGTTTTAATAAATCTTAAATGTGTAGAATGTAACTTGATTAAAAAACTAAATATTATTTATGCTAAAACAGGCAAAAGCTTCTGTTTGCAGTTCTGTAAAGAAGCAGGAGAGGGTTTGGATTTGATTAACTTAAATGTAAGTAACCAAGGTTTGATTTCAACTTTGGTAGGGACACTGTTGGTCTTCAGTTTCATTGGTCTGATGTCATTGGTCCTTTGCAAAAATATGCATGATCTTTATTTATGCTTAATGTGAGCATCAGGGCACATTCTGTTTAAAGAGAACAGCAGCATTTCTTCCTACATCAATACAAATCATACAAGCACTACACACACTACATGCTGTTTATCAGTGTTTAAAGCATCACTGGCTCTGATGAATGTGGAATTAGGACTTTTACCACCTTGAAAAGGTTTGCATCTAAACTTACCAGTGCCTATTTAACCAATATAGTGTAAATATTCGTGCTAAATGTGGATTTATCCTGTGTTTTCTTTTGAGGATATAGAATTATGCAGAGGTGAACAGAGGTAAAACCCACTCTTATTTATTTTTTAATCTAATATGTTCTCTCTGTATCACGCAAAAAAAATACATTAAAGGGACGGCAAATAAATGTATTGTATTTACATGAGCACTGGAATTATAATAGGAACTGTTACTGAGCATTTAAAATATTAACCTCACTACACTACAAGGTGTACATATGGGCTGTAGTTACTCTGTGTTGCCCATTTCATGTATTCATCTAGGGCTGAAACAATCATATTAATCGATTATTTAAGTAATCGTCAATTTAGTAATTGATTATTCATTAACCGTAGTATAGGGTCACAAAGATGTGCCTTTAGCCGGCAGAGCGATACACCTCGAGCAGGAATTATACCAAGATTGTAAAAATATGTAAAGATTTTGCATTTAAAATAAAAAAAAGTTTTTGTCTGTCAATATTCTCCATCAAGAACTCCTCAAGAAGAAACGTTTTTTTCACCTGGTTTAATTTCGGAAAAAAAAATTCTTCTTTAAAGAACCTTTGGCTATCTATCTGTTAACCGATTTATCGAAAAAATAAATAGATAAATCAATTTACAAAATAATCATTAGTTGCAGCCCTAATTTTATGGTAACATTCCAAAAACATTTCTTAATACAGCACTGAAGGGCAGCTGCTTCACCCTGAGGCTGCCCTGCATCATTATATCTGGATTTCCTGCAATCATATAATGTTTCTATTATACAAGTGGGTTTTTAATATTAAATGATTAAATGTAACAACCTTTTATCATTATCCTATATTGCTTACTGTCTGAATATTTAAATAGCTCCTTATGTCTATCTTCTTTTTTAATAGCATCATCTACAAAGCACAACACTAAGAATGAGCCTAAGTTTATTCAAATATAAAATCACTTTTAACAAATTATAAAAGAGAATTTAACACAATCTTATCTGTAATGTAATAGTAACCAAAATAAACAGCCAGATTCAACCATTATTTACCAGACATTAATGTTTTTACAAATTTACTTATGGACCATGTGGAAATCTAGAAAAATAATATAAATTCAATTCAATACAGTTTATTTATATAGCGCCAATTCACAACACATGTCATCTCAAGGCACTTTACAGTTCACCAAATCATACAGTCAAATTGATTCAAAGTTTTCTATCTTAGGAGAACCAGTTGATTGCATTGACTCATTGACTCGATACCAATCCCCCACACCAAGCATGCTTGTAGCGACATTGGAGAGGAAAAACTTCCTTTTAACAGGAAGAAACCTCCAGCAGAACCAGGCTCCGTGTGAGCGGCCATCTGCTGAGACCGACTGGGGTTCAAGGAGACAGAAGCAGAGATACAAAAAGCAGCTATTAAAAGCAGCCCCATCCAGGAAACACCCAGGCAAATGATCTCTGAGCCAGCTCCCATGTCAGAGGATGAAGAGAGCACATCCAGCCAGTCACCGTCTGAGAAACAGGACTACACTGAAAAACAGGCCAATCTCCAACATCTATAAACAAAGGTGTTGATGGCAGCAGCACAGCTGAAATTTCTCTCCAGGATGGTGTCACAGCCAAACTTAAAACTAATAGATTCTACAGAGTGGAAGAATAGTGATATAATTAAGCAAAATTATGAAAAAGGGGTCCCTATGTCCTCCAGAAGTCTAAGCCTATAGCAGCATAACTATAGAGATAGCTCAGGATAACCTGAGCCACTCTAAATATAAGCTTTATCAAAAAGTAAAGTTTTAAGCCTAGCCTTAAAAGTAGACAGGGTGTCTGCCTCACGGACCAAAACTGGTAGTTGGTTCCATAGGAGAGGAGCCTGATAACTGTAAGATCTGCCTCCCATTCTACTTTTAGAAATTCTAGGAACGATTAGTAAACCTGCAGATTGATTAAATTCAATTAAATTCAGTTTATTTTTAAAGCGCCAATTCACAACACATAACATCACATCTCAAGGTACTTTAGAGTTCAACCAGATCATACAGTAAGATTGATTCAACGTTTTTACTAACAAGCACGCACAGGCACACAGACAGACTAGAAAACAAGCAATCAGACAGAGAGAAGATGGAACTTAAGGCAGAAAAAGCAGAGAGTTAAACAGCGCAGCACAATTGATGCACTGCTACGTGAAAGATATAGGAAAGCCAGGCAGCTGCAGCTACCAGGCAGAGGAGCTCCGAGAGGAAAAGAGCCACTGCTGCAACAATGATGTATAGTAAATTATAAACATGCTGTTCACATCCAATTATTGGTAGAGACAAATGGGTCGGTCCAAAATTTTGGTAAGCAAACCTACAGCCATGGTCCATTCAGAACCATAACCTCTTGCCCTTTCGGTCCATTAAGAACTAGATACTCCTTCCCCTCGGGCTGGGGTTTTGGAAACCAAAAACCTCCCCTCCCCCAGGGTCCTTTCGGGAGCATGAACCTTTTCCCCCCCCTGGGTTCTTTCCCAAAACCAGAACCTCGGGCTCTTTTTGGGGGGGTCCATTCAGAACCAGATACTCCCCCCTCTTTTTCCCTTTTTAAGGAACCGAAAAAGTCCATTCAAAATTCCAAATTTTCCCCTTCTTCCCTTTTGGGTTTCTGTTTTGGGAACCCAAAACCCAAATTCCCTCGGGGTCCTTTTCCCCAAACCAAAGATTCTCCCCTCTCTGGTGCGTTCAGAACCTTTTCCCTCTTTGGGTCCATTCAAACCAGAACCTGTTTTCCTGTCTTGGCCCTTCAAAACCCGGGAAAACCTGACCTGTCGGGGTACATTCAAAACCCCAACTCCTTCTCCCTGGATCTTTTTTTTCAGAACGGGCAGCCTGCGTCTTGGGGGTTCCCTTTCTTTTTGGGCCCCTTTCCCCAAACCCCCCTTTTCCCCCCCTCTGAGCCCTTTTCCCGAAAAAAACCCCCTTTCCTCTATGATTGGGTTTTCAAAACCACAACCCTAAACCGGGGTTTCTGTTCAGATCCAGAACCCTTTTTCCCTCTCGGGGTTCCTTTTCCCAGAACCAAAAATCTCTTTCCTTTTGGGGCCCATTCAAAAACCAGAACCCTTCCCCCTCTGGCTCTGTTTCAAAAAACCCAAAAAACCCCCAACCCCCTCAAATGGTTCTTTCAAAAGCCCCTTTCTCCGGGGTTTTTTTCAGAATCAGATTCTTTTGGGTTCCATTTAGAACCAAATCTGTTCCCCCTCTGGGGTCTTTTCAGAACCAGAACAAGTTCCTTTTTGGGGACCATTCAAAACCCAAAAAAACCCCCCCCCCCGGGTGGGTAAATTCCCAAAAAACCCCAAACCCCCCCTTATCTGGGGGGAATCCTTTTAAAAATTCCAAAAACCCTCCTCCTCTTTTTTTAAAGCCCTTTTCCAAAACCCAAAAAAACCCCCCCACACCCCGGGGGGCCCCTTTCCCCAAAAAACCAAAAAAACCCCCCTTTCCCTCTCTTGCCCCCCCTTTTTCGAAGCAAAAAAACTATTCCCCCCCCTTGGGCCCCTTTCCCGGGGAAACCAAAAAACCTCACATTCTGGGCCCCTTTCCCAAGAAAACAAAAAAAGGGGGGGCTTTTTTCCCCTTGGTCAGTCAAACCAAAAACCTCCCCTCCCCCTCGGTCTTTTTTCGGGAACCCCAGAACCTCCACATTTTCGGCCCCTTCCAAAAAAACCAAATCCTTTTTTCTCCTTTCCCTTTTTAAAAAAACCCAAAAATTCCCCACCCCCTAACGGGGCCCCGTTCAAAACCAAATTTCCCCTTTTTTGGGGGGGGTCCTTTCCCAGATCTAAACCTTTTTCCCCCCCGGGGTTTCCCTTTTTCAAAAATCCAGAACCTCCTGTTTCCCCTTGGGCCCCAATTTCCCAAAAAATGGAACCTCCCCCCCCCGGTCTGGGCCCCCTTTCCCAAAAAAACCCCGGGAAACCCCCAAAATCTCGGGGCCCCCATTAAAAATTTCCCAAAAACCCCTTTTTCCTTTAAAACTCCCTGTTTTCCTTTTTTTTTTAGGAAAAAAACCAAATTGGTTTTTTCCACTCTTGGTCCGTTCGGGAACCAAAACCCCTCTTCCCACGGGTTTCCCTTTTCCAAAAACAAAACCTTTTAAATCCTCTGGGTCCTTTAAAAACCAGTTTAATCATCCTCTCTGGTTCAGTCCAAAACCTAATTCTACCCGGGGTCCATTCAAAACCCCAAAAACCTCCTCATCCGGGGTCAGCTCAGAACATGAACCCCCGGGTTCCGGGGCCCCTATTCAAAACCCAGAACCTCATTATCTCTGTGTCCATTCAAAACCAAAAACCTTTTCCCCCTCCGGGGTCCATTCAAACAACCCCCTCCTTTTTTGGCCCAGCTCAGGACAAGAACCTTTTTCCTCCTGGTCGGTTAAAAAAACCCCCAACCACCCATCTCTGGGTTTTTTTCAACCCCAACCCTTCCTCTTTTGGGTTTTCGTTCAAAAACCAAACTTTTTTTTTTTTTTTGGCTCCGTTAAAGAACCAAAACCTCTTCCTCCTGGGCCCTTTTAAAAAACCCCGATTCTAAATCCTCTCGGGTTCGGGTTTAAAAATTTAAATTTCCCTCTCGGGGCCCCATTCCCATCCAAAACCCCTTTTCCCTTTCCTCGGGGTCCGTTAAAGACCCCAAACCCCCTCCTCCCCCCTATGGGCCCAAATTCAGAACCAAAACCTTCATATCTCGGGGGCCCTTTCCCAGAACCAGAACCCTCCTCATTTTCGGGGTTCCTTTAAAAACCCCAGAACCTTTTCCCCCTCTTTTGTGGGTTTCCCAAAAACCGAAAAAACCTCCCCCACTTTTGGACCCAAATTCAGAACCAAACCCTTCGTCCCCCTACTTGGTCCTTTCAGAAGCAAAAACCTTTTTTTCTGTCGGATCTTTTCAAAACTGGGACCCCCCCCCGCTCCTCTGGGTCGGGTTGAAATCAGGGGCCAGTTCCTCTTTGGGCCCTATTCAAATCAGGAACATTCCTCTCGGGGGCCCCAATTTTGGAACCAGAATCTCCCCCTTTTTTTGGGTCCTTTAAGAATCCAAATCTTCGCCCAGAACTAAAACCCTCTTTCCCTTTTGGGTCTATTCGGGAACCCAAACCCCCTCCACCCTCTAACCCAAATTCAATACATAAAACCTGCTCCTCCCCTGGGTTCTTTTCAAAAACCGGGGAACCCTTTCACACCCTTTGGGAAAAATTCAGATCCCAAAAAAACCTCCTCATTTTCTGGATCCGTTAAAAACCCCCAAACCTCCTCCTTTTTCCCTTTGGTGTATTCGGGAACCAGAACCTTACATCTCTGTCTCCATTAAAAAACAAGAAACCTTTTTCCTCCCGGGGTCCTTTTCGGGCCCTCCCCCTCCTCTCGGGGTTTCGCTCAAACATAAAACCTCTTCCCCCTCTGGGCCCTTCAAAACCCCCCTCCTCCTTTCGGGGTCCGCCCCCAGAACCAAAACCCCTCTTTATCATTTTGGGTCCTTTTCAAACCAAAACCTCTTCCTCTCTGGGCCATCCGAAAAAACCCTCCTCCTTTCGGGGTCAGCTCGGGAAAAAAACCCTTTTTCCTCTCTTTTGTTGGTTAAAAACCCAAACAACCCCCCCTCTCTCCGGGGCCTTTTCAATTCAGAACCCCCCTTCCTCTCGGGGGTTTCCCTTTAAAAACCCAGATTCTCATCATCTCCCCCGTTAAAATTTTAAAAACCCTTAAAATTTTTCTCGGGGTCCATGCCCATCCAAAACCTGTCCCCCCTGGGGGTTTCCTTTCCCAAACCAAACCTCCTCCTCATGGGCCATTCAGAAACCCAAAACCCCCATATCTCGGGGCCCTTTTCAGAAACAGAACCTCCCATCTCTGGGCCCTTTAAAAACCAAACCCCTTTTCCCCTCTCTGTGTCGGTTCAGAACCAAACCCTCCTAAACCCCTCTGGATCCTTTTCAGAACCAAAACCTCGTCCCCCTTCTTGGTCCGTTTAGAAACAAACATCCTCCCCCTTTTTGGTCCTTTCAAAAGCGAACCTTTTCCTGTCGTATCGTTCAGAACTGGACCTCCTCCTCTCGGGGTCTTTTAAAGAATCAGAGCCATTTCTTTTTTTGGGCCCAATTCAAAAACCAAAAAGTATTCCCTCTGTTCGGGGTTTTTCAAAACCCAGGACGACATCCTCTCTAGGTCCATTTGGAACCAAATCTCCTCCCCTTGGCCCTGTTTTCAAAAACCAACCCCTTTTTTCCTCTCGGGGCTATTCAAACCAAACCCCACATTTTGGGGGCCCTTTTCCAAATACAGAACGTCCTAAACTCTGGATCCGTTAAAAACCCAAACCCCTCCTCTTTTTGGTCAATTCAAAAACCAGAAACCCAAAAAATTCTCGCCCCCCAATTCAAAAAAAAACCTTTTCCCTTTTGGGCCCATTCAGGACCACCCTCCTCCTCTGGGGGTTTTCGCTCAGAACATGAACCTCATGGTCTCTGGGTCCATTCAGAACCAAAACCCCCATTATCCCCTGGGTCCGTTCCCAAAACCCAAACCCCCTCCTTTTTTTCCCTGGTCCATTCAGAACCACCTCCTCCTTTCTGGGTCCACTCAGAACAAGAACCACTTCCTCTCTGTGTCGGTTAAGAACCAGAACCACTTAAATCTCTTGGCCCCGTTCAAAAACCGAACCTTTTCCCCTCTCGGGCTCGTTCAGAACCAGAACCCCCTTTTCTCTCTGGGTCTGTTCAGAAAGCCCCCTTTTCCTCTAGGCCCCCTTTCAAAACCAATTCTCACCCCTCCTGGTTTTTAAAGTTAAAAAACCTTTAATTTCCCTCTTTTTGTCCAATCAAGAACCAAAAACCTTTTCCTCTCGGGGTTCCGTTCAGATCATAACCCTCTCTCTGGGGTCTATTCAGAACCAAAAAACCTCCCAATCCTTCCTTTTAGGTTCTTTCAGACACAGAACCTGCTCCCCCTCGGGGTTCGTTCAGAACCAAAACTTATTTTCCCCTGGGACCTTTCCCAGATTCAAACGTCCTAAACTCTGGATCCAAAAAAACCAAAACCCCTCCCCTTTCTCTTGGTCTTTTCAAAAACCTAAAACCTCACATCCCCCTGTCTCCATTCAAAAAAAAGAATCCCTCTCGGGGTTCCTTTCAGGACCGTCTCCTCCTCTCAGCGTTGGGCTCAAACATAGAAAAAATTTTTCCCCCCTCTGGGTCCTTTTCAAAACCCACCTCCCCCTTTTTTTGGGCCCCCGCTCAAAACAAGAACCCTTCCTCTCCTTTTGGTGGGTTTTAGAACCACAACCCCCTCACCCCCCTTTTGGGTCTGTTCAATCCAAAGCCCTTCCCTCTCTGAGCCCCTTTTAAAACCAGCATCTCTTCCTCTCTTGGCCCCTGTTCAGAACCAATTCCCAATCCCCGGGTTCCCGTTTAAAAAACCCTAATTCTAGGGGGGGTTCATTCAGAACCAAAACCCCTTTTCCTCTCTGGGTCTTTTTCGGACCAAAAAACCCTTTTTTTCCTCTAGGGGGTTCGTTCAGAACCAAAACCTCCCCCTCTCTGGATCATTCAAAAACATGAACCTCCTTTTGGTCTCGGGGGCCATTCAGAACCAGAACCTCATTATCTCTGGGTCCATTCAGAACCAAAACCTCTTCTTCTCTGGGTCCATTCAGAACCACCTCCTCCTTTCTGGGTCAGCTCAGGAAAAGAACCACTTCCTCTCTGTGTCGGTTAAGAACCACAACCACTTCAATCTTTTGGGTTGTTCAGACCCAAAAGGCCCTTTCCCCCGGGGTCCATTCATAACAAAGAATTTTCCCTCCCCTTGGGTGCCGGGTTCAGAACCAAAACCCCCTCATTATACTGGGTCCTTTTCAAACCAAAACCCCTCTTTATCCCCTGGGCCCAAATTCAAAAACCCTTATTATCACGGGGTCTTTTTCAGAACCAGGCCCGTCATCCTCCCCGGGTTTTTCCTTTGTCAAAACCAAATTTTCCTTCTCTTTTGGCCCCTTTTCCAAAATCCCAAACCTCTTCCTCTCGGGGTCTATTCAAAACCCAAGAACATCACTTTTCCCCTTTTGGGCCCCATTCGGGATACAAACCTCCCCCCATTTTTTGGATCCTTTAAAAGAAACAAAACCTTTTCCCCCTTTCTCCTTGGGTCTTTTCAAAACCAAAAACTCACATTTCCTGGCCCCCTTTCCCAAAACCAAAAACCCTCCCCCTCCCCCTTTGCTCCTTTTAAGAAGCAGAAACAATTCCCTCTGGGCCCCGTTCAGAACCAGAACCGCACATCTCAGGCTCCATTAAAAAACAAGAATTTTTTTCCCTCTCTGGGTCTGTCAAACCAAAATTACTTTTTCCGCTTGCTCGGGGGCAGAACCCCGAAACCCCCTTTTCCTCCCCTAGGTCCTTTTTGAAAACCCCTTTTGGCCTCCTCTTTTTGGTTCCGTTCGGGGAACAAAAAACCCTTCTCTGTCTGTCCGTTTAAAAAACCAAAACCCTCCCCTTTTTTCCTGGTCCTTTTAAAAATCAGGGGGACTTTTTTTTCTCTGGGTCCATACAAAAAAACCCCTTTTAACTTCCCATCTCTGGGTCTTTTTTGGGAAACTGGAACCTCTTCCTCCCTGGTTTTCCCTGTAAAGAACCAAAAACCCTTTTCCCTTTTTTGGGCCCATTAAAAAACCCCGTTTAAAACCCCCTTTTTCCCCTGTTCCTTTCAAAAACCTTTTTTTTCCCCGGGGTCCTTTCCCAGAAACGGGAACCTTTTTTCCTTTTGGTGCTTTTAAAATTCTAATCTAATTCCTCTGGGTCCATTAAAACCCCGGAACCTTTTTTTTCCCCCTCGGGTCAAGTTTCAAAACCTTTTTCCCAAATTTTTGGGGTCCATTCAGAACCAGAACCTGTTCCTCTCTGGGTCTATTCAGAACCAGAACATCACATTTCTGGGTCCATTCTGATACAGAACCTCCTCATCTTTGGATCCATTAAGAAACAGAACCTCTTCCTCTCTTGGTCTATTCAGAACCAGAAACTCACATCTCTGGCTCCATTCAAAAGCAGAACCTCTCCCTCTCTGGGTCAGTTCAAAACCAGATACTCTTCCTCTCTGCGTCCGTGCAGAATCCGAACCTCCTCATCTCTGGGTCCATTCAGAACCAGAACCTCTTCTCTGTCGGTCCGATCAGAACCAGGACCTCCTCCTTTCTGGGTCCTTTGGGAATCAGCACCTTTTCCCCTTGGGTCCAAACAGAACTTCCTCAACTTTGAGTCTGTTTAGAACCAGAACCTCTCCCTCCCTTGATGCATTCAGAACCAGAACCTGTTCCTCTTTGGGTCCATTCAGATCTTAATTATCTCTGGGTACATTGAGAACCAGAACCTGTTCCTCTCTGGGTCCGTTCAAAACCTAATTCTCTCTGGGTCTATTGAGATCCAGAACTTGTTCCTCTCTGGGTCCATTCGGATCCAGAACCTCCTCCTCTCTGTGTAATTTTAGAACTTGAATCTCCTCCTCTCTGGCTCCACTCAGAACCAGAACCTCTATATTTCTGATTCCATTCAGAACCAGGACCTTCTCCTATCTTGGCTTATTCAGAACCAGAACCTCACATCTCTGGTTCCATTCAAATCCAGAACCTGTTCCTCTCTAGATCCTTTCAAAACCAGATTCTCATCCTCTCTGGATCCATTCAAAACCTAATTCTCTCTGGGTCCATTCAGAACCAGAACCTCCACCTTTCTGGGTCCTTTGAGAATAAGAACCTTTTCCTCTCTGGGTGCACAAAAAAACAGAACTTCCTCATCTCTGGGTCTGCTTAGAACCAGAACCTCTCCCTCCCGGGATGCGTTCAGAACCAGAACCTCTTCCTCTTGGGGTCCATTCAAAACCAGATTATCCTCCTCTCTGGTTCCTTTCAGAACCTCATTTTCTGAGGGTCCATTCAGAACCAAAACCTGTTCCTCTTCTGTTCAAAACCTAATTCTCTCTGGGTCCGTCCAGATCCAGAACCTGTTCCTCTCTGGGTCTGTTCAGATCCAGAACCTCCTCCTCTCTGTTTCAGTTCCGAACGTGAACCTCCTCCTCTGTGGGTCCACTCAGAATCAGAACCTCCACATCTCTGGTTCTGTTTAGAACCAGAACCTTCTCCTCTCTGGGTCCGTTCAGAACCAGATCCTCTTTCTCTCTGTATCAGTTCAGAACCAAAACCTCCCCATATCTGGGTCAGTTCAGGACCAGAATCTCTTCCTCTGTTGGTCAGTCTAGGACCAGAACATCCTCCTCTCTTGGTCCGTTCACAACCAAAACCTCTTCTCTGTCGGTCCATTTAGAACCAGGACCTCCTCCTCTCTGGGTCTGTTGAGAATCAGAACCTCTTCCTCTCTGGGTCTATTCAGAACCCGAATCTCTTCCTCTACAGGGCCGTTCAGATCCAAAACCTCCTCCTCTCTGGGTCAGTTCAGAACGTGTGAACCTCTTCCTCCTTAGGTCCATTCAGACCTAAGACGTCCTCCTCTCTGGGTACATTCATAACCACCACCTCATTTCTGGATCTGCCTCTCTTGGTCCGTTCAGAACCAGAACCTCGTCCTCTCTGGGTCCTTTCAAAACCAAATTCTCATCCTCTCTTGGTCAGTTCAAAACCTAGTTCTCTCTGGGTCCATTCAGAACCAGAACCTCCTCCTCTCTTGGTCTATTCAGCACAGGAACCTCACATCTCGGTTCCATTCAAAACCAGAACCTGTTCCTCTCTGGGTCCATTCAAATCCATATTCTCATCCTCTCTGAGTCTGTTCAAAACCTAATTCTCTCTGGGTCCATTCAGAACCCAAAACCTCTTTCTCTACAGGGTCGTTCAGAACCAGGACATCCTCATCTCTGGGTACATTCAGAACCACCACCTCATTTCTTGATCCGTCTCTCTTGGTCCGTTCAGAACCAGAACCTCTTCCTGTCTGGGTCCTTTCAAAACCAGATTTTCATCCTCTCTGGTTCAGTTCAAAACCTAATTCTCTCTGGCACCGCTCAGAACCAGAAACTGTTCCTTTCTTGGTGTGTTCAGAAGCAGAACCTGTTCTTCTCTGGGTCCGTTCTGATCCAGAACCTCCTCCTCTCTGGGTCAGTTCAGAACATGAACCTCATCCTCTCTGGGCCCATTCAGAACCAGCACCTTCATATTTCTGTGTCCATTCAGAACCAGAACCTCTTCCTCCCTGTCCATTCAGAACCAGAAACTCTTTCTTTCTGGGTCCATTCAGAACCACTTCCTCCTCTCTGGTTCCGTTTAGATCCAGAACCTGCTCCTCTCTGGGTCAGTTCAGAACGTGAACCTCCTACTCTCTGTGTATATTCAGAACGAGAACCTCCATGTCTCTCGACCCAGTCAAAACCAGAACCTCTTCCTCTTTGGGTCTTTTCAAAACCAGATTCTCACCCTCTCTGGTTCAGTTTAAAACCTAACTCTCTCTGGGTCCATTCAGAACCAACTCCCTCTGTCTGGGTTTGTTTCAGAACCACCTCCTGTTGTCTTGCTGCATTCAGAACATGAACCTCTTCCTGTCAGGGTCTATTCAGAACCAGAACATTTTGCTCTCTCGGTCCATTCAGAATCAGATATTCTCTCTCTCTTGACCTGTTCAGAACCAGAACCTCCTCCAATCTAATTACATTCAGAACCTAATTCTCTTCGGGTCCATTAAGAACCAAAACCTGTTCCTTTCTGGTAGTATTCAGAACCAGAACCTGTCCCCCTCTTTGTCCCTTCAGAACCAGAACCTTTACCTCTCTGGGACCATTCAGAACCAAGTCCTTCTCTCTGGGTCAGTTTCAGAACCACCGCCTGCTGTCTGGATGTTCCTCTCTGGGTCCATTCAGATCCAGAACCTCCTCCTCTCTGTGTAATTTCAGAACGTGAATCTCCTCCTCTCTGGCTCCACTCAGAACCAGAACCTCCATATTTCTGATTCCATTCAGAACCAGGAACTGTTCCTCTCTGGGTCTGTTCAGAACCAGGACGTCATCCTCTCTGGGTCCATGTCGAAAACAGAATCTCCTTCTCTCTTGGTCCGTTCAGAAATGAACCCTCTTCCTCTCTGGGTCTATTAAGAACCAGAACCTCACATTTCTGGGTCCATTCAGATACAGAACCTCCTCATCTTTGGATCCGTTAAGAAACAGATTCTCCTCCTCTCTTGGTCTATTCAGAACCAGAAACTCACATCTCTGGCTCCATTCAAAACCAGAACCTCTCCCTCTCTGGGTCTGTTCAAAACCAAATGCTATTCCTCTCTGCGTCCATGCAGAATCCGAACCTCCTCATCTCTGGGTCCGTTCAGAACCAGAACCTCTTCCTCTCTGGATCCATTCAGAACCAGAACCTCGTCCTCTCTTGGTCCGTTTAGAAACAGAACATCCTCCTCTCTTGGTCCTTTCAGAAGCAGAACCTCTTCTCTGTCGGATCGTTCAGAACTAGGACCTCCTCCTCTCTGGGTCTGTTGAGAATCAGAGCCAGTTCCTCTTTGGGTCTATTCAGAACCCGAACCTTCCTCTACGGGTCTGTCCAGATCCAGAACCTCCTCCTCTCTGGGTCAGTTCAGAACATGAACCTCCTGGTCTCTGGTTTCATTCAGAACCAGAACCTCATTATCTCTGGGTCCATTCAGAACCTTATTATCACTGGGTCTGTTCAGAACCAGGACGTCATCCTCTCTGGGTCCATGTCGAAACCAGAATCTCCTTCTCTCTTGGTCCGTTCAGAATCCAAACCTCTTCCTCTCTGGGTCTATTCAGAACCAGAACCTCCATCTCTAGGTCCATTCAGATACAGAACCTGCTCCTCTCTGGGTTCGTTCAGAACCAGAACCTCACATCTCTGGGTCCATTCAGATACAGAACCTCCTCATCTCTGGATCCGTTAAGAACCAGAACCTCCTCCTCTCTTGGTCTATTCAGAACCAGAACCTCACATCTCTGGCTCCATTCAAAACCAGAACCTCTTCCTCTCTGGGTCTGTTCAAAACCAGATACTCTTCCTCTCTGCATCTGTGAAGAATCCGAACCTCTTCTCTGTCTGTCCGTTCAGAACCAGGACCTCCTCCTTTCTGGGTCCTTTGAGAATCAGAAACTTTTACTCTCTGGGTCCATACAGAACCAAAACTTCCTCATCTCACAGTAAATGTTGCAGTGTTAAAGTAAAACTCTAGAGTACATTTGGTCCCACTCTGAATTAGTGTGGGACCAAATATTCTCTCAAAGTGTTATTTTAACACTGCAATATTTACTGTGTGGGTCTGTTTAGAACCAGAACCTCTCCCTCCCTGGATGCATTCAGAACCATAACCTCTTCCTATTTAGGTCCATTCAAAACCAGATTATCCTTCTCTCTGGTTCCTGTCAGAACCTTATTTTCTCAGGGTCCATTCAGAACCAGAACCTGTTCCTCTGTGCGTTCATTCAAAACCTAATTCTCTCTGGGTCCATTGAGAATCGGAACCTGTTCCTCTCTGGGTAAGTTCAGAACCTTATTCCCACTGGGTCAATTCAGAACCAAAACCTCTTCCTCTCTGGGTCCTTTAAAAACCAGATTCTCATCCTCTCTGGTTCAGTTTAAAACTTAATTCTCTCTGGGTCCATTCCCATCCACAACCTGTTCCTCTCTGGGTCCGTTCAGATCCAAACCTCCTTCTCTCTGTGTCAGTTCAGAACATGAACCTCCTCCTCTCTGGGTCCACTCGGAACCAGAACCTCCATATCTCTGGTTCCATTTAGAACTAGAACCTTCTCCTCTCTGGGTCTGTACAGAACCACAACCTCTTTCTCTTTGTGTCAATTCAGAACCAACACCTGGTTCCGTTCAGATCCAGAACCTCCTCCTCTCTGGGTCAGTTCAGAACATGAACCTCCTGGTCTCTGGTTTCATTCAGAACCAGAACCTCATTATCTCTGGGTCCATTCAGAACCTTATTATCACTGGGTCTGTTCAGAACCAGGACGTCATCCTCTCTGGGTCCATGTCGAAACCAGAATCTCCTTCTCTCTTGGTCCGTTCAGAATCCAAACCTCTTCCTCTCTGGGTCTATTCAGAACCAGAACATCACATTTCTGGGTCCATTCTGATACAGAACCTCCTCATCTTTGGATCCATTAAGAAACAGAACCTCTTCCTCTCTTGGTCTATTCAGAACCAGAAACTCACATCTCTGGCTCCATTCAAAACCAGAACCTCTCCCTCTCTTGCTCCATTTAGAAGCAGAAACTATTCCTCTCTGGGTCCGTTCAGAACCAGAACCGCACATCTCTGGCTCCATTCAAAACAAGAACTTTTCCCTCTCTGGGTCTGTTCAAAACCAGATACTCTTCCGCTCTGCGTCGGTGCAGAATCCGAACCTCTTCCTCTCTAGGTCCATTGAGAACCACTGCCTCCTCTCTTGGTCCGTTCAGAACAAGAACCTCTTCTCTGTCTGTCCGTTTAGAACCAGGACCTCCTCCTTTCTGGGTCCTTTAAGAATCAGGACTTTTTCTTCTCTGGGTCCATACAGAACCAGAACTTCCTCATCTCTGGGTCTGTTTAGAACTGGAACCTCTTCCTCCCTGGATCTGTCAGAACCAGAACCTCTTCCTTTTTGGGTCCATTCAAAACCAGATTATCCTTCTCTCTGGTTCCTTTCAGAACCTTATTTTCTCAGGGTCCATTCAGAAACAGAACCTGTTCCTTGGTGCGTTCATTCGGAACCTAATTCTCTCTGGGTCCATTGAGAACCGGAACCTTTTCCTCTCTGGTCAAGTTCAGAACCTTATTCTTACTGGGTCCATTCAGAACCAGAACCTGTTCCTCTCTGGGTCCGTTCAAAATCTAATTCTCTCTGGGTCTATTCAGATCCAGAACGTCTTCCTCTCTGGGTCCGTTCAGATCCAGAACCTCCTCCTCTCTGTGTTAGTTCAGAACTTGAACTTCCTTCTCTCTGGATCCATTCAGAACCAGAACCTCCATATCTCTGGTTCCATTCAGAACCAGAACCTTCTCCTCTCTCGGTCCGCTCAGAACCAGAACCTCTTCCTCTCAGTGTCAGTTCAGAATCAAAACCTCCTCCTCTCTTGGTCTATTCAGAACCCGAACCTCTTTCTCTACAGGGCCATTCAGATCCAGAACTTCCTCCTCTTTGGGTCAGTTCAAAACGTGAACCTCCTGCCCTCTGGTTCCATTCAGAACCAGACCCTCCAAATCTCTGGGTCTATTAGGAACCAGAACCTCTTCCTCCTTGGGTCCATTCAGACCTAAGACGTCCTCCTCTCTGGGTACATTCATAACCACCACCTCATTTCTGGATCCATGTCTCTTGGTTCATTGAGAACCAGAACCTCTTCCTCTCTGGGTCCTTTCAAAACCAGATTCTCGTCCTCTCTGGTTCAGTTCAAAACCTAATTCTCTTTGGGTCCATTCAGAACCAGAACCTCCTCCTCTCTTGATCTATACAGAAACAGAACATCACATCTCTGGCTCCAATCAGAACCAAAACCTGTTCCTCTCTGGGTCCTTTCAAAACCAGATTCTCATCCTCTCTGGGTCCGTTCAAAAGCTAATTCTTTCTGGGTCCATTCAGAACCCAAACCTCTTCCTCTACAGGGCCGTTCAGATACAGAACCTCCTCCTCTCTAGGTCATTTCAGAATGTGAACCTCCTACTTTTTGGGTCCATTCAGAACCAGACCCTCCATATCTCTCGCTCCATTAAGAATCAGAACCTCTTCCTCCTTGGGTCCATTCAGAACCAGGAACTCGTCATCTCTGGGTCCATTCAGAATCAGGACATCCTTCTCACTGGGTACATTCAGAACCACCAACTAATTTCTGGATCTGTCTCTCTTGGTCCGTTCAGAACCAGAACCCCTTCCTCTCTGGGTCCTTTCAAAAACATTTCTCATCCTCTCTGGGTTCGTACAAAACCTAATTGTCTCTGGGTCCATTCGGATCAAGAACCTGTTCCTCTCTGGATCCGTTCAGAACCAGAAACTAATACTTTCTTGGTTTATTCAGAATCAATCTCCTCTACACTGGGTCTGTTCAGAATCCGAACCTCTTCCTCACTGGGTCCATTCAGAACCTTTTCCTCCTCTCTTGGTGAACTCTAGATGATTGCCAGAAAAGATCATGGCTGTATCATTAATGGTTTGTCTGTTACAGCTACAGAGGCCATATTGAGCTTCTCTCACTGTGAAAAAAGCGTTTTGGCCTCAACCTTCTGATTTGAAGCTTGGAACCAAAAACATCTGCTCCAATCTACTTTATATTGTTAGTTTTCAGCTCTAGATGATTGCCAGAAAAGATCATGGCTGTATCATTAATGGTTTGTCTGTTACAGCTAGAGAGGCCAAAATGAGCTTCTCTCACTGTGAAAAGAGCGTTTTGGCCTCAACCTTCTGATTTGAAGCTTGGAACCAAAAACATCTGCTCAAATCTACTTTATGTTGTTAGTTTTCAGCTCTAGATTATTGCCAGAAAAGATCATGGCTGTATCATTAATGGTTTGTCTGTTACAGCTTGGAGAGGCCAAAATGAGCTTCTCTAACTGTGAAAAGAGCGTTTTGGCCTCAACCTTCTGATTTGAAGCTTGGAACCAAAAACATCTGCTCAAATCTACTTTATATTGTTAGTTTTCAGCTCTAGATGATTGCCAGAAAAGATCATGGGTGTATCATAAATGGTTTGTCTGTTACAGCTAGAGAGGCCATATTTAGTTTCTCTCACTGTGAAAAGAGCGTTTTGGCCTCAACCTTCTGATTTGAAGCTTGGAACCAAAAACATCTGCTCAAATCTACTTTATATTGTTAGTTTTCAGCTCTAGATTATTGCCAGAAAAGATCATGGCTGTATCATTAATGGTTTGTCTGTTACAGCTAGAGAGGCCAAAATGAGCTTCTCTCACTGTAAAAAGAACGTTTTGGCCTCAACCT